>NC_059150.1:3462916-4152500 GCF_020740605.2 Lemur catta | reverse complement strand
ATACCAGGAGCTGGGGGGCAAAACTCTGGTGATGGCCATCTACGACTTTGACCGTTTCTCCAAACACGACATCATCGGGGAGGTCAAGGTGCCCATGAACACTGTGGACCTCGGCCAGCCCATCGAGGAGTGGAGGGACCTGCAAGGCGGCGAGAAGGAGGAGGTGAGAGCAGAGAGCAGCCGGGCCCCGCAGGGAGATGACCGTAGCTGCCCGCCTGGGCTCCCACCCTTCGGCGCTACTGAAAGAGGGTGGGCTTTGCAGCCAGGTGACCTGGGTTAGGCCCCCGCCCCACACGGCCAGGCTGTGTGACCTGGCCCAGTTGCTTCAGCTGTTTGGCCCCAGGTCTTTCCTTTAGTCTCTCTTCAGAGATGAGGATGATCTATCTACACAAAGCACCCAGAGCGGTGCCTGGTACTGGGTGGGTCCTCAGAGGAGAACTCCATTATTGTCCTTACTCCTAAGGTTCTGCCATCACCTATGGCCAGTGATTCACGACTCTGTGCCTCAGTTTACCCACAAGGAAAACTCAGGTTTGTTCTAAAGGACACTCAGCATGGGGGGCTTGTCCTCTCAGCTGCTGCGATAGCATTCGTTCACTCACCAAATATTTATCAAGGAACTGCTGTAGTCCTCCACTCTCCCCACTCCTCCTTCCACCATCAGTCATTGTCCTGGTTGGGCCCTGCTGTCACCCAGCACAGTGCCGGGCAGTGACGGAGGGATGAGAGGCTTAGGACATCCTTTCGTGCCTTGGGGCTCAGTGTGTCTGGGAGGAAGGCCCGCACACCTGAACCAGGACGTGTGTGGTGTGGTCAGTCTTGGCCAGGTGGCCCTGACTCTGGACAGCTTTGACTCTGCAGTGTGGAGGGGGCAGAGACCTCAGGATCGGGAGCCCAGGGTCCTCACCCTGCTCGCAATGCTAAATTGTGTGACTTTGAGCAAAGCTCTGTGAACCCCAGTCTCTCAGTGGTCACGAAGAATCCTTGCCTTGTCTACACCAAAGAGTTGCAGCGACAGTAGCAAGAGGGAAGAGCTGCACAAATCGCTCCACAAGCAGAATGACCCACAGGGAGAGACCTCTGTGGGGGCGGGAGGGATCAGGGGAGGAGACTCCCCAGACACTCGGTCTCTGGGCCCTTGGAAGTGAGCATGTGGCTGCCACACCCACTCCTCACCCCCTTTCCCGCCTTACCGGGCCTGGGGTGGGGGCCCAGACGCATCTGCCCACCTCCGCCCAGGCATCGCTCCTGTCCTGCCACCGAGGCCCGTTCTCTGCCCACTCACCTGTCGGCATCCTCTGCTCGTGGCCCCACGCTGCCGGGCGGTCACTCTTAGGGGCTTTGTTGAGCTGCAGCAGGAGGCCCTGAGGTTGGACTCAGAAATACCACCTCGGCCATCATAGATGTGGGGACTGGTGACTGAGGGAGGGGGGACAAACCACTGCCGTGGTAGTCTCGGCAAGATGGGAGTCGCCACGCAAGAGGCAGTGGGAGGGCTGAGAGGACCTGAGTCCTGCTTTCCCCCCGGACAGCCAGAGAAGCTGGGCGACATCTGCACCTCCCTGCGCTACGTGCCCACGGCCGGGAAGCTCACTGTGTGCATCCTGGAGGCCAAGAACCTCAAGAAGATGGACGTGGGTGGCCTTTCAGGTACCTGCAGCACCCCTGGCTGCCACTGGGTGGCACCAGCGAGCCGGTCACCACCCAGAGCCCGGAGTTTGCACGCTCCAGTGACCCAGACGTCTTAGGGAGCAGGGGAGCCCTGGCTTTCCAGCCCCACCCCTTTGTCCCAGGGTCCCCTGTCTCCAGTCGGAGCTGCCTTCCCGGTGCTCTCTGGGGGCCCCGGGGGCCATGGAGAAAAGGATTAGAGAAATGTTATTCCCCGGATAAGTTAGTAATTTAGGGTTTTATTAATATTTCTCCCAGGGAAGTGTCGGTAGTGGGCAGGGCTCAGCCCAAAGTGTGCCACTACAATCGGGGACAGTTTTCCAGGCGAGGCTTTAGGCTTTGCTGGCTCTGCCCTGGAAAGGGTCTGGGGGGTGGGGGAGGGAAATGCTCTGAGTGTCACCTTTACGTGATGGCGAATGGGGCTGGCCCAGGCGCAGGGTCCTGTGGGTGGAGCCCTCTGCCCGTCGTGCCCTCCCAGAGAGGCAGCCCTGGGCACCGGCTCTAACCAGCGTGTCTCTGTGCCAGCCCTGGCTCTGTCACTGATGCACTGTGTGACCTTGGGCAGGTCGTTTCCCTTGTTTGGCCTCAGTTTCTCGTCTGCAAGTTTAGGAGGATTGGATTAGGTCAGGATTGTGACACAGCACGTGTATGTCCTGCTTTGGGACTCCCCAGCCCTGTCTAGCCAGGATCACCGGTAGGTCCCCACGTTCTTTCTCACAAGGCCTATTTAGACTCAGAAGTTTGCCAGCACGGTGCTCCAGGAAGCCACGGCCAGCCGATCAGAGGCAGTCCTGGGGATGAGGCCCTTTAGCCACGCTTGCACTGGGTGGTTATCTGTGTCCTGTGGGATTCCTGTCCTCTGACTCGGTGCTTTCTGGGGCCCGGTCTCAGCAGCGTGGAGCCCTGTCTCGACCGATGCTCTGGGCGGCCCCGGTGCATCCGGCGGGAGGGCGCGGGCTCAGGGGACCTCCCTGGGGTTGGCATTCTCCGTCCGCAGACCCCTACGTGAAGATCCACCTGATGCAGAACGGCAAGAGGCTCAAGAAGAAGAAGACGACAGTGAAGAAGAAGACCCTGAACCCGTACTTCAACGAGTCCTTCAGCTTCGAGATCCCCTTTGAGCAGATCCAGGTGCTCGAGCCCTTTGGGGTCTGGCAGGGCGAGGGGGCGGGGAGGAGCGGGAGCTCACCTCACGGCCACGGCACAGGCCCGCGAAGGGTGGGGGTGGGGAAGGCTCTAGGTCTAAGGATGCCTCGGGGGGGCCTCCTTGCCAGGGCATCCTTCCAGAGGGCTCCCCTTTTCCGAAGAGATGAACGTGAACTAGCTCAAAAAAATTGTACGAATCTTTCCTTTTAGGACTTTGGGGAACATGGTGGTGTACTGGGCGTGGGGGGGGTAGCTTAGGTCCAGCGAGGTTGGGAGCTGGCTGAGGGGCCGGGAGTGGCCGCCTCCCCGTCCCCGGCTACATGCTGCCTTGGCCGTCCCGGCCCCGCTCCTGCTGCTCCCTGGGTCTCCCATCCACACCTCTGACCCTCTTCCTCTCCCCGCTTCCCTCCGTCCTTCAGCCTTTTCTGTTCTTCCCTCCCTTCCTCCCTTCTTTCGCACCAGCAAGTGCTGTAAATGTGGGGGACGAGGTCTGTTTTCCACCACTTCTGGGTGTGGTGGGATCTGGACTTGGTGGGACAGGAGACCCACCCACCCATGTGGGCAGGAAGTCAGATGCAGCCAGGGGCTTGCAGAGTGGTGGGTTCTCTGGAGTCCTGGTCTCTCCTCTTTCATAGTGAGCTGATCCCTCCTCTTCTCCACCCACCCCCAGGAAGGCTGGGGCACAAGAGTGCAAGGGAATCTTCAGAGTTGGTACTGTCATCTGTGGAGATGGCATTTATGGAATTCCTCAAAGGAACAATGGGCAGCTCAGCAATAACGTTAGTCCGAAAGGAGTTGTCGTTATGGAGAGCTTAAGGCAGATAGAAAGTTACTGGGCCAGGTGTCTCGCAGTCTACATGCTTAAACCCAACATGATGGTCTCTTCCCACCCCCTCCCAGCCAAGCCTGCTTTGCCTAAATTCTGTTTTCAATGGGTGGCCCCACCATCTACCCAGCAGCCCAGCTCAGAAACCTGGCTGTGGCCTTAGTCCCTCACCCCAACTTTCTCCTTTCTCCAGCACACTTTGCTGAGCATTTGCTAAGTTCCAGGCACTTGCTAGGGGCCGGGGAAGTGCGTGAGTAGAAGACACAGCCCTGGCAGCGGGGGAGACCAGGCAGCAGGCCATTAAAGCACAGTGACATGGCAGCTTCAGCGTGCACACGGCAGAGGGCCGTGAGCAAGTCCGGTGGGGCTTTCCCGGGAGAGCTTTCGTCCTAAAGGATGATCTGGGCTCACAGGGGAGAAAGGCACTGGCTGTCCCCTCAACAAGCCACTGATCACCAGGTCCTCTTGAGTCTCTCCCCTAAATACCTCCAATCTGGCCTTGCTTCAGGGATTCAGTATCCCCCTCCCAGACCCCCCAGCAGCCCCCAGCTGGTCTCCTCCCTGCCATCAGCCCATCCCTCCTCCAGCGAGTCTTCCGCCTCAGTGCCGGGGTTCTTTCCCTAAAACACCTGCTCCACTGCTCTTAAAGGTCTCCAGGAGTCCCAGGACGCCTGAAGGATGGGCACAGACTCCTCAGCTGCCCTCTACCGGCCCCACAACCTCATTTCCCGCCTCACTTCTCTCTCTGTACCCCAGTGACCCTGAACTTTCAATGTTTCTAAGATGCCAAATACACTCTCTGCCCAGGCTAAGCCTCTTCCTTCTGTTTCCCTCTGAGAGAGAAATCCTCAGGTGTCGCATCCCAGTCACGTTTCTGCGAAGCCTTTCCGGGCTGACCTGAGCAGGACTGTCTTCCCCTGAGTTTCCATAGTACCCTGTGCCATAACCTTTAGCACTCTGTGCCGTTAAGTTTTTATTGTTTCTGCTGATGTCATCAGGGGTGACATGCATCTCTTCATTCATCCTCCCACACAAGTGTTGAACACGGTGCCTAGAGCACGTGCGTGCTCAATAAGTGCCTGGTGGTTGACACAAGTTGCTTCCAAAAGGTGTGACCTCTGCCCCCAGGTAAATTCAGTCTTATTTGGAGACAGAGGTGGAAGCAAGGAGCCCTGGGCGGCCTTCCTTCCCAGTCACTTGGACACTAGGCTGATGGAGGGGGAAAAACTGGGTCATGGGATGCAGCGTCTTTGCCTGCCAACTCTCCCCTCCTTTGCTTTTCTTGCAGAAAGTCCAGGTAGTGGTCACTGTGCTGGACTATGACAAGCTGGGCAAGAATGAAGCCATAGGCAAGATCTTTGTGGGCAGCAACGCCACGGGCACAGAGCTGCGGCACTGGTCCGACATGCTGGCTAACCCCCGCAGGCCCATCGCCCAGTGGCACTCACTCAAGCCCGAGGAGGAGGTGGATGCACTTCTGGGCAAGAACAAGTAGACAGCAGCGCTGGGACCCACGGACACTGACGAGATCCAGAGCTATCAATACCTCAGTTATGCGACCCTAGAGGTTTTTTTCATTTGTTTGTGGTTATGTCCTTGTTTCTCCTTTTTCTCTTTTTAAAGACCAACTTCCCTTTGATGGCTGTGTGAGGAGAGTCCCCTAGGAGATGAAAGAGGAGCCTGGCTCTGCTCGTGGTCCCAGGAGCTGCCCTTGCTGCATGCCCCTTACTCTTTCAAAGCTTCACTTCAGCGTCATCCTGAGAGAGGCCCTCTACTGGCAGAAAGTTGCAGCACTTCCTGTTTTTCCAGCGTTCTGGACCAACAAAATGGCAGCACATCCTGTTCCCTGACAGGGAAGGCAACACAGTGGCCAATATCCGTGTGTGTGTGTGTGTGTGTGTGTGTGTGTGTCTTTGAGCATCTCTCTTCATTCCTGGAACGAGCCTTAGACAGTGACGTTGTGTGGGAAAAGAAGGCTCTTCGGGAGCCCTGAAATGAAGAAAGTGCATGAAGTGGGAGATCTTCCGTCAGTTTGTGGAGAAGTCTCAAAATCCTGGTCAGATGCCAGAAGCTCCCGTACTGCTTGTGGGTAGCTACTTGGGAGGCAGCAAGATGTGGAGACTGGATGTGTCCAGAACCAGGACCAAACCCCTGATGCCACCATAGACTTCCTCCTGTCCATCATGGTTTCTCCAGAAGTATGGTTTCTGGGACATTCATGGAAACGAACTATTCACCAGATTGGTCAGACTCTAACAGGGACTGTCAGTCCCATGTTCTCACTCTTGTTGACAATGAACATCATACTATGAAGAAACAGAAGTCCCATTACCCAGAATGACCAAAATTAAACTCCTGGATCTTCACTCCATCCAGCGGGAAGCGCAGATGCTTCCTCCCTGTCCAGAATATACGCAGTGCAGTTCATTTACATTTATTCCCCATTGTGCTTTTGCTTCTGTTTCTCTTTTAATTTAAGTGGAGCAACACTCAGTGAAGACCCGTTATCTGTACAGAGCCAGAGAACTTTAAAAGGAAGGTTTAAGTGTTCTCAGTTCCCCTGAGGTCCAGGTAAGAGAGGGGTGGTAAGAAGGGGAGGATGGGGGACAGATGGCAGAGATTTCCTGGGATAGAGGGGAGCATTAGGATTCCCCCCAGCTTCCACTCCCTCTGCCCTCCATGCTGGAGAGCTTTTACGTGGCTAGAGTGGCCCACGGAGGCCTGTGGGGGGGCCCCGTCCTAGCATTCATCAGGGAGGCTTCCCTATATGAGTGCCAGGAAGCGAAGGCCATCATTCCAAATGGGTGGTGGAGATCTGCCAGCATTTCTACCCCATGCTCAGTTGTGTCCCATTCCCCATTTACCGTTTGTCCCCAGCATCGATAAAAGCCATATATATGTTAGTCAGGTTTGCACTGAGTCTTCTTCTAAATCTTTAGCCTGGATAAGAGAGTCAGGTCCCCATGTGGCCAGAGGCCAGCCCTCCGTGCCTCCCTTCCTTGGGCTCTTCCTTTCCATCCGTGCGGCCCTCAGTCCCTTGCCATTTCTTCCCCTCAGAAAACTCATGGCTTCCCCAGCATCCTGGGGCTCTCTCCTCCCTAGCACAAATGGCAGCACTTCCTGTCCTGCTCCATCTGGGCCACATCAGCTTCCTGTAGGCATCTGAGACAGACGGACGGTGTTGGAGAGAATCAGGCTTGGAGGACCCAGCATGAAGAAGGTGCAGAGTGTCTTTTTATTTTCTCTTAAAAAAGGGAAGGAGTTTCTGTTTTTGTTTGAAGTAGGGAATGAAGGAACACCTCTAGCAGCAGCAGACTGGGAAGTAGGGCTCAGCCTCTCAGAGACCCTTCTCTGTCTTGCTAGTGGTACATGGGAAGTTATATTTTTACCGGACTCTGTGTGTATATGTGCATGTATGGATGTGTAGATGCGTGTACTTAATGATGGGGAAGGTAGGACTCCAATCAGGATTATGAGCTGTGGTCCTTGGGACCAGAGTTGTAGTCGCGGTAGAGAGCTGTAGGACAGGAGGGTGCCTTCAGAATCTGGGTGGCCACGGAGTGGGATTTCAGAAGTCACTAGACTCTTCTCCTGTCCCCAGAGCTGTGGGATTTTGGTGCTTTCTCAGGGTCTCTTCCCACACTCATTCTCCTCACCCATGTCCTATAGACCCCATTCATGGAAAACTGTCAGTCTCTGCCCTCTACCTTCCTTCTCTTGCCCTTTCCCAATCTATCTTCTACCACCAGGAGGTTGTTTTCTGTCCATGAACCTCCTTCAGCCCTTACAGAGCCCAAGATTTGCCACGTCCCTGACACGGAAGGGAAGGAAATGGCAGGCGCCCTGGTGGTGGAAGGGGCTGGATTTTATTACTCTGAGCCCATCTCTAGCGAGCAGCCTTGAAGGTGGGGGCAGGTTGCTGAGCGACTTTGAGTCTTGGCATGAGTGTGGAGCTGGTGTGTGTGTGTGGGGGCAGTTGTGTCCCAGGCCGGCTGGTCCTGATGTGCCACGCTGGCAGATGGCATCCGTCTGGGTCCTGGGGCTGGGCTTGTTTATGCTTGTCAGTTTTCTACGCCAACGGCTGATGGTCACCCAAACCGCAGAGCTTCCTTCTCTTGCTGGTTCAGTTCTGGGGATGTGAGTGTACTGTGACGCGGGCATGCCGTAGGGTAGGGTAGGGTGTCTGGGTAGGGAGGGGTTGTGGGTGCCTGTGGGGCTGTGAGTTTTCATCCCAAAGTCTGTTCTAGAGAGAGGAACGGAGTATAGAGGTGATTTTTCACAGAGGGGCTGAGACCATGAAAACCCAAACCCCCTTCCTCCCAGAAACAGGGGTGTGGCATGGAAGCTCTGTTTCTTCTTCCTGAACAATCATTCCAGAAGGGAAACTAACTCTCCCACAAGGCGAAGAGGTAGTTTTGGACTTTGGAAACTGAGGCAGGGGGGAGGCTGGGTGCAAAGCACCTGGGCAGCCCCAGACAGGGAGCAGGAAGAAGTGACTTTCCTGGAGTCCCTCAGCTGCAGGATGGAACACCACGGCTCAGGCCACCGTGTCAGATCCTGGTCTTTTTTCTTCCCAGGAACCTAGACTGTAGCTTCTCTCTGCAGAACCAGTTTGGCATGATGAGAGAGAAGGGGGATTGCCGCTGCCCTCCTGGGCGTAGACCCAGCTCCCCTACAAACCTGCCTCCACACAGCAGGGTAGGCGGGTGAGAGCAGAGAGGTCGACAAACTGCCCTTGGGGGCTGGGAGTGAGAGATGCTATTGTCCTTCACTGTCCCAGACTAATGCCTGAGGCATCTGAGTGCTGGGTCGTGCCCAACCTTCTATACAGAGAGCCAGTCCCTGAGGATGTCCCTCCCCCTCAGAGGTAGGAAGAAATTGAGCCAGGAACAGCCCTTAGATCCTCTGCCCTGCCCCTCTGCTCCCCTTCCCCGTTGCCACCTAAGGCTGGTGGGGGCAGGCAGGGAGCAGCCCCATCACACCGGATGCGGTGATTAGAAACACAGGGTAGCCAGTGACATTGGAATTTCAGATAAATGAGAAATAATTTTTAAGAATGTCCAAGCACTATGTGGGACATACTAAAGTGATTTGTTGTTTATCTGAACTTCCTATGAAACTGGCCATCCTGTAGCACGGCTGCCCTGCGACCACTTCTCCCCTCCCCCTGTGGTCCCAGGGGGCTAGCGGCTGGCCACCACGGGTTTATTTGACTTAACCTGTTTTTTGAACTGCACTATTGAGAAGGGGACACTGTGACTTGAAGACATGAATATATTTTATTTTTTAAGCAACAACAAAACAGGAACCTTCCGAAGCCATTGGAGCCTCACTTGCCCCCTCCACGCGCGTTTAGTTATCTAAGATAGTGATCTGTAATCTTGTTTAACCGAGATGCATGTCTATACCTTTCTGTAAATAGGCGCATGGCAATGCTGGGAGTCCCTCGGTCCCCCAACCCAACCCGCTCTACAGAACTGGGTGAGGCTGCTCGTTTGATTTTATGTCCTGTAAAGTCTTTGTCCCCCAGCCCCACCGTGCCTGCCCCCGTCAGGAATCTCCCACGGGAGCCTTCCGAAGGCAGGAGCCGGTGCCAGCCCTGCCATGGCAGTGGCCCTGAAGGCTCGCTATGGCACGTGTCTGCAGAGCCAAGCCTCGGGCACAGCAGTGTCCCGCCTGGTGTCTGGCGTCCCTGTAGCGTCCGTGTTCTCCATATGTGTGGTGTGCCCTTCCCCCCACTGAACTCACTGAAAAGCCATAAGGGGGCTTCCTGCTGCGGACTGCCCTGGGCTCCTCCCAGGAGCCCCTACGTCCCTCAGCCGGCTCCCCACAGACCACTTGTGAAGGGCTCAGCTGCTGTCACCTCCTCCTGCTCCCTCACCCTGTGTCGTGGGTGGGGGTCAGGGTTTTTGGTGGGGCCCAGCCCGAGCTGGCTTCCTCCGCTTTGTCTGCACCCTGGGTGTGGACAGGGCTGGGGGAGGCTCCAGAGTGTGGGTGCCGTTCCCATTTGTCACCCGGGGCTGACAGAACCAGCCCTGCTTACTCACCACTGTGGCATCAGGGTCCGTGGAGGGGCATGGAGGATGCTGCCTGGGCAGAAGGGCAGTGAGTGCCCCCTCCGGGCTCCGAGAGCGCTGGGCAGGTCCAGGGATGAGGAGGCTCAGAGGACACACGTGGGCAGAGCGCAGCAGCAAGGTGGGCAGGGGGGGACTGGGGGCTTCCAAGGTCCCAGATCATTGTGTTGAACTGAGGGGAGCAGGTGCTCCCCAGCCTGCAGCCCCTGGACCTGCAGGCACCCGGCGAGGGCAGTACCACAGGGGAATAACCCAGGAGGCCCCAGGCCACTGTGAGGAGCAGGAGTAAAGAGAGACAAACAGGAAGGGAACCAGGGGGCGGATATGAGGCCAGTGCCAGCGAGGTGAGCTTCCCCCCACCCCCAAACTGGGAGTTGGGAGCACACACAAATCCCAGGGCTCTGTGCGGAGGACATGAAAGAATGGGGGGAGGGGAGAGGACCCCTCCAGAGCAGGCTCGGATGAGCACAGGGCCGGCCTGTCCTGCTCTCTCAGGAGCCCTCCACGCCCCCCGCCGAGACAGGCATCGAGGCAAGAGCAGGGGCGGGGGCTTTGGGAGTCCCCCTGCATCGCCTGTCTCAGTAATCAGGACTTTAGACAGGCAGAAGGGTCAGGCATCTTTGAAAAGGGACCCCTAAAGACTTGATCTGCTGCTGCCTGAAAACGCTGGGGCAGAGCCCGGCCCCGGTTGCCCCACCAGGAGCCCTGCCTTCGTCTCCACGGGAAGGACACACGTACAGCCCTGGCCTCCCTTCTCCCCTCTGCTTGGCGATGTTCTCCACCCACCTTATGTGGACTCTGTTGTTCTTGTCTGAACTCTTGTCAAATTGTTATTTTGTAATGAGCTGCGTCTCCTTATTAAAGAAATGAGCTGAAAGAAACCTGGGGGTGGGGGGTGTCTCCAGTTGTTTGGGCTGGGCGGGCAGGGGAAGGGGGTGAGACCATCCTGTGTCTCTAGCCCAGAATCTCCCTTCTCTTCCTGGGGGAAGACGAGGCCGGCATGCCCTATGGGGGGGGGGGCACGCATCTCCTGCCTAGACCCAGGGGCTAGTACCGGGAGGGGGCTGGGGATGAAGGTCCTTGACCTCCCTTTCAGTAGAGGACGCGGGCCCTGGAGTAAGGGAGCTAGAAAAGTAAAAGTAAGAGTTTCTACAACGCCCTCAGTTGCCCTACTGCAAAAAATGTCACATCTTCAACTTCTAACGCAAAGGGCTTTGGAATTTTTAGGAGCCAATAAGGCCGCATTGCCCCCAAGACCAGGAACGTGACACACTCCTTCCTCTATTCCCACCCCAACCTGTCTCCTCACTGGGAAGACAGGCCAGCACTACCCTTGGTCAGTTTATACTATACACACCTGTTCTCTGGGAACCCCAGGGGCTGGACTTGGACCTGCCCATCAAGTCCAAAGCCATGAGGGGCAGGGAAAGCAGGGACAGGACTGACCTGGTGCAGCAGGGAGGGAGCAAGAGCCCAGATCCTTTAAGCTGTTCTGTCTGGCAGCTTCAGTCCCTGATGCAGGGGAGGCTGGGCATCCGGGTGAGGTGCACAGCACCAGCCTTTTAGCACCAGGGGGTCTCCTGGCTGAGAACAAGAGCGCCTCTGTGCTAGGCCACATGATAGCTGCGGACAGTCTCTGCAGCCCTCACCGCATCCAGGCAGGGACAGAGAAGCAGAAATGCCATCTACAGTCCAGGAGCCCCTTGCATCAGCCATGCTGCTTTTGCTTGTTTCAGGCCCCAGGACGGGTCTGAATTCTTCAACCATGACACCATGTGTGTTTGTTCTGCTGCTTGGGCTGCAAACAACTGGGTGACAGCAGAGGAAAAGAATCTTCCCTCCCTGACCTCCCGCCAAGGCCGTGCCCAGGGATTTCCGCTTGGCAGAAAACACCAGGCTGAGCAGAGAGCTAGAGGCAGGGCTCACTGGATGAAAAAATCAGAGCTGAACCTTGGCTGCCCCAGGTCAGGCCTGGCCACCCCCCTACACACTCTGCCAGCAGGCCCGAGCAGCTCCTTCCTGGGCACGGCTCCTTCCTCTTGAGTTAGAACATAACCTCCAATAACCCTGAAGTTAGCTACATTGGTGGTTCAGAACTACAGCAGGGTTTTGGATCTCCTGAATCAAAAGACCTAACGAACACCATTACCGAGAGAGCAGGGGACCAAAAGTGATGCCAGAAGACTCCCACGAGCCCAAGAAAATCATCACCCCTCTGAACCTTACCTTCCCCATGCAGCAGAGTGTGCTAGTGTCCATCGTGACAGGCCCAACACCCTGGTCCCATAGCCCTGCCCTCTTCAGGGAAGTAGCCCTACTCTTGGGAACCTTGATTTCCTCTTACGGGTCTTTTGGATTTTCCTTGGCCTGACTCCTTAGGAAATGCCTTACTGTTCCCAGAGACCCTGATTTCAGTGATGGGGACTCACCTGTGGCTGTTTCCGGGGGAGAAACCCCTAAGAGGACAGGCACTGTAGGAAGCTGGTGAGGCCCCAAATAGTAAAGACGACATCAATTTGGAAGAGGCTGTCCCAGAGGTGAGATTCTACAAATCCCCTTTCCTGAACCGTGGAGACATAGTCACAAAGTTAAAACACGGTTTTATTTACTCATTTATAAATACCGTTGTGTTTACAGGCATCATAGAGATGTGGATATTATTATTCCCAAACTTTCAAACACAGAATACTTAATACTATATAGTAACAACCAGTAAAACAAAATCATTCATCTTAGGGTTGAAAGGCCACTCAAAATTGCATAAAAAATACATTCAGTTCACAAAGCGAGTCTGGCTTCCCGTCCCCCCACACCCCCACCCGCCCCAGGTATTTACAGTGGACTGAAGTTAATCCGCACAACTCGGCTGAAAGTTACATCTGGTGCTTTAACTGTGGGGGGAACAGGGGAGGGGGGAAGGGTGGCGGGAGTAGAGACACAAAATGCTGCCACTAAAATGGGAGAGGCTTGGAGACACCAAGGTGGGTCCTCGTAAGCTCTTTCCATCCCTGTCAAATCACGGGCAGGGCGGAGGCAAGAACGAAGGGACAAAAACCATAAAGTCAAAGTCCGAGTCTGACACAGTCAACTGAACACAGGCCGTACCTTCTCCAGGAAGAGGGACGCGAGGGTGAACTACGTTCCTTTCCTCGTCAGGGAAACAATGGCCCACGTGGGGTGCCGGCCAGGTGGTAGGCCCAACCTTCCCAGGGTTCAAGAGATGCTGGCTAGAAAAGGGGGTATCTGAGATTGCTGCATCCCCCCCTGAACCTCCTCCTACCCCTGCAGCCTGCCCCCGTGTCCTTTTCCCTCCAGCCTCTCTCTACCTGGCCTCTCTTCACCAGAGGACACGCTGGAATCTGTCCCAGGTTGCAGTCCAGTGGGAGAGAGAACAGGTGGGGCAGAGATACTCAGGTAAGAGTCAAGCTAGCGCTGGCTCCAGCGTGTCCCTTGTGCAGGATCTGCACTCTGATCCCTAACTCTGGTGTGGGGAGAACATCAGAGGCCCCAAGAGGCTCCCCACAGCCAGCACGCCTCTCCCGCAAGGCAGGACGGGCTGCGCTGACACTCATCAGGTTTGCGCTAAGACAAGCTTCTGCGTGATGCAATAAACCATGTCAGGACCAAGCCGGAGTAAAGCGGACCTGGCTACCCATGGCTTCCTTGGCTGGGCCATGGAGGAGTCATACGGGCCTATAAGTCACACCTCTCCACGGGGCCATGAGCACATCCAGGGAGCTTTGAAACTGAAGGGGGGGTGGTGGTGTCTAAAACTCCGCCAGGAATCTCAGCTGAATCAGGGGAAACCTCCTCTCTAAAGCACCCTTAATTCCACGTGAGAAAACAAGGAATAATGAGTGTGGAGGGAGATGACAGGGAGAGGGAGGGTAAAGGGTATGTTTATTTTGGAAGGACATAAGAGCACCCTGATGTCACCTTATCAGGCCACCCAAGTGAAACTGTATTGGAAACATTAGGGGAAAATTTGGAAGAGAAATAACAGAAAATATCATTCTGGTAGATTCATAGTCCCAGACAATAAGCGGATGAATTGGGGAATGGCTCAGAGAGGTCCTTTGGGGGGATTAGAAGGGAGGGAGAAAAGCGGAAGATATGATTTAACAGAGTAATACACTGGATAAAATCGGTTTCTGAGTTCTCATTTCTAATCAAGAATATGCCAGACCTCATTTTGAAAGCTCCCGGCTGGCAAATGTGCATAAGCTAGTAGCAAGAGTCATCCCCGAACTGTTAAACCTTTTTAGGTAAGGCCAGACTATCATGACTAGTGTTGGCCTTAGACACGCCCACCTCTTATGCACAGTTCTCCTCCAGGAGGGGCTGCTGGGGTCCTGGGCCGCAAGCCACAGCAGGCTCAGTACTGACCCTTCCCCACCACTCCCAAGGGAGAAGCGAACGCATCTTCTTCACCATGCAGCTGCTGGCCGGCCAAGATCCCCTATCTGTTTTCTCTCAGCCCTCAGAGACCACCTCATCCCCACCAGCTGTGACAATGACAGTTCCTGGACTGCAATGAAGTTGATCTATTTTTCAATCTCATCACAACACAAGAGATCAATGGCTATCCCTGATAGGGCCTACTGCTCCGAGCAGTGTCAATACCCATTAGGAAGCTGATTACAATCTCAGCTCAGCTGGAGGCAGAACTCATCTCCGAGTGCCAAAGCTGTGCTTCTGCGAGACTCCCCTCCGCCCAGTGCTGGCAGCCTCCACCCTGCTCTACGTCCAAAGCCCCCCACCTTCTGCCTCCTTCCACCACAGCACACGGCCACCTCTACCTCCAGACCTCAGCCCTTCCTTCCACAACCCTCACACAAGCCCTGCAGGGGTCCTGTGAGAGCCTAGTGCTGGTCGGTGCCATGTGGCTGCTGGACTCCGGTCTGTCAGCGCGCACTGCTTTGGTCTCCTCTGCAGACCGGCTTGGAAGGAAAGACCATCCTGCACAGCACCGGGGCCTCCTACTTCTAATAGCCCAGACTCTAGAGAAGGAGCTCAACGGAACTAAAGATCGAGGTTTTTATTGAGGAAAATTCTCATACTGCTGAGTTGAAGACTATGAACCGGGTAGAGCTAAGCAGAAATGCAATTAGTCTGCTGTTTGGGTGTGAAGAGCCGATGAGAAAGCTGAAGAAAGGTGGCTGGAGAAACCTATGAAGCAGCAGCTATTTCCTACTAAAACCATTTGTCCAAAGGCTGCTCACAACAAATTGCTTTCTCTCCATTTCCCCCTGAGCTCCAATTTCCACCTCTGCAGGTTTTAATATTCTTACTAACCCGTTAAGAGGGAAAGCAATTGCAACACCATTCAATTACCCTCAATATTAAATTCGCTCTCCAACAAGGATGAGAAGTCAACCTCGACATGCTGATGTTAAACAGTTTAAATCCAGAAGAAAACAAGAATTTTTGCTCTTGAATTTCTGAAGTTAGAATGTTTGAAGCAGAAATTCCAAGTTTAAAGAAATGTTCTGATCTTCCTAAGAATGAAGAAATCACAGAATTTTAAG
This sequence comes from Lemur catta, assembly GCF_020740605.2. NCBI lineage: Eukaryota > Metazoa > Chordata > Mammalia > Primates > Lemuridae > Lemur > Lemur catta. The sequence continues at coordinate 4,137,258 of NC_059150.1, read as the reverse complement.
CCACAGGGCCCTTAAGGATTATCCAGTCCAACCTCATTCCACAGACAGGGAAGGTGGCTTGCCCAGGGTCACATGGCTAGTCAGGAGAAGAGCCGACCCTGGAATCCAGATGTTCTCACTCCCAGGGCCTTATCTTTTCACGCGGCCTTATTCTGCCCTCAAAGCTGCCTTACTTACTGGGTCAGAGGAACGCACGTCTTTTGAGGGTCAAAGCCTGCCTTAAAAATCATTGACCAAGACTTGCAGTTATACTTGGACCTAGATTTAGGCCAATTACGCCACCTCCGATTGGTAACTGTGTGCTCAGAGTTCAGTGCAGACCGGCATACACAATGGGGTCTGACGACCCCTGAGGAGACCTCCGAGGGAAGGACACCAGGGCTCCTGCAGTGTCACCTCGTTGCTGAGCTCCCGTGGAACCAGTGGCTCATCTGGTGGGCGGGACTGGGACTTGCCCCCTCCTATTGGCTTGGCTGCTGCATCCTTTAGGCTTTCCTTTTCCAGGCACAAAGCAGCCTGGAAGGTGACTAATTGGTGACACTTTAACTCGTTCTCTCTTCCCCAGACTTCTGCTCACTTGTGCCCCCCTCATGACGAGTGCCGACACTGTCAGGGCCTTCTCCCGCACCAGTGGCCTGGGCTGAAACCAGCCTTTCTCCGAGAGGAGACAGTGTCTGTCTTGGCTAGGAGAGGCTGCAAAAGGGTCAGAAATCCAGAGACCTGACAGAGTACATGGCTCTGAGAATTCCTTCCTCCTTCATCTCTGGTTCAACTGAAGCCCTGGTGCTGGAGAACCGGTCAGTAGTGCACACACACGCTGCTGTGGGATCCAGAGACTATTAAGTGGGGTTTTAGCCTCCTTGCTTCCTGAGTGGTCTAACAAGCACACGTTTAGTTTGGGGCAGGAGGAATGGGTGAAGTGTTGTAACACAGAGCTCTGAAACCTCACCAATGGCCTCAGATAGCAATAAATGCACGTAGGTTTTCTTACACATGCGGTGGGAACTAGGATAGAAAGCAGGGAAAGGCCAGAGGAGAAGCAAGTACATCCTGCAGTCGGATAGAAAGACAGGGAGGCTCTAGGGAACATCCAATGAGAATCTAGTGCACCAAGTACACCCAAGGCATGTCTGCTCCTTAGATTCTTTGGTGGCAACACCCTGAGACTAGCATAACTCCCCCAGCAGAGACTGGGGTGGGGCTGGGGGTCATCGCATGCTGGAGCTATCTGGAAAAGCATGAGCAGCCCCGGAAAGACCAACAGCCAAACTTCAGCCAGAGAATCTCTGGAATAGCTGTATTATTGCTCCCAAAAGTGTGGTTCAGTTTTTGAAAACTATAAACTGAGAACAGAGGCTGTGAAGCTGTACTGAGAGCACTCTCTCTCTCTGCTGACGGTCCACGTAAAGACTCTACAAGGACAGACCTGAGCCCCGCACTGCGGGCCAGGCCTGCAACGACTCACTCAGCTGCAGCCACCCGGGCGCTCATGAGTATCCCAAGCAGCAGGCGAGGGCCGGGGGCTGTGGCCACCGAGGAGGGCAAAGGTCGGTCACTGTCCACTCAGGGCAAGGAGAGAGCGACGTGCTGACGCCAGCGCCAGACAGAGCTGCCGGCTGCCGGATGACCGGTAACCGCCGCCTCGTGGGGCTCCGGCCACTACAGCTGCGAAGGAATGGTATTTTATCTCTGGGGCGAGACCACAATTTGGAGTTTATCTACTAAAATTAATTGCATAAGAGAGAGTACCCGAAATCACCTAGGATGGTTTATACTTTCATGAGCTCTTGGCCATAGAATCCAGTATTCCTGAGATTGAAAAGCTTACACATTTCCTGTCACAATGACGACTTTCTGGCAAGAAAAGTCCTGTTTCGCCGTGAAAGGGCCGCGAGGAGGAGCAGAGGCGCCCCGCCTCCCACACTTTGGAAAGGCACACGCAGATTTGACAGAACTCTCTGGAACCCCTCTACCCGGGCTGTCGAATGGAGGAGGGTCAAGACGTAATGTTTTCCTAATGATCCAATTTTCTTTACCCGAGAGGGAGGCGTGACTCCCTGTTCCCCAATATCCAGACCGCGTCGGGAGAGTCAGTCAACACTGGTGAGTTCCCTCCCTGGAGTGAAGCAAATGCTTGTGGTAGAAGAGACGAAACTTCTTACTCTCATTTCGCATTCCCTGAGAACTGAGCACACAGTACCCCAATGATAATACAAAGTCCCCAAATAGTAGGAGCTTCTCAAATGGTTGGAAATGGAGGAGAGAATTTTGTATACTGTAAAAAATGAGGTTTTGCCACGGGAGACAGATGTCCCATTCTGGAACTGGGAGCATGGGATGTTCCAGAGGCCCGTGAAGACCTGGGCTGTCACTTTCAGGACAGAAACTCACAGACAGCGGCAGTATATGTTAAGAGAATGGACCATTCTAAACACGGAATATCACTGGCAACCCTAAAACAATGAGGATTTCAATGACCTGCACGCTCAGAATGAACCAAGGAATAAAACTTCTACAAAAAGAAAATACTACGAGTATTAATGTGGGGTCATTAAGAACTAACGGTTTGATTTTGTGCTGGACTTACAGCGCATTCTGTCCGGGGCTGGGCATGATATTTTAAAAGGCTGTTTTTGTCTAGAGGAGAAGCGACAGGCAGGAGAAGCAGGCGTGTGAGCAGTCACTGAAAGGCCAAGGTGGACGGCGGCTCGGGCAGGAAGGCGAGGGGCACCAGCCATGCCCCTGTCTGAAGGGCTGTCGTGTGGAAGAGCCGCAAAGGGGAGATCTGGACACGAGCAGAAGCCACAGGCTGACTTCAGCACCTATTAGGAAAAACCCTTTCCTTACAGCGCTGCCCAACTTTCCAGTAATAAACGCACAGCCCTCAGAGGTGCCCAATCCTGGGTCAAAGCTCTGTAAGCAGGGCTCCTTGTGACACAACACTAGAAAGCCGGACCACATGACCTCTGGCCCTTACCACTCTCAACTCCATGACTGTCATCAGTGGGTTGAAAGTACCTCCTTCCTTCACACCTCTGTTAAGCATCATTTCTCCTGTTAGCTTCTATGAAAGCAAATGTCTCTCCCCTGAATCTAACCACCAGAAACAATCAAATTCACCACCATTCCTGCAACACAATGGGCTGCTGTTTTCTATCTTCTTTGTCACCAGGTCGCAAGTGTCCTCAGATACTACACTTCCACATGTGTCTTTCTAGCCTGCACCACTCTCTAGTCCGTCCCCCAACGATCTATCCTCACACCTCTCCTTCCTCCTTAGACTGACTTCATTTCTCATTAGGAGCAGGTGCCAGAGTGAAGAGAAGAAAACAAGGTCGAAGGGAAGCAAGGCAGACCGGGGTATTCAGAGCCCAGACTTTCTAATCCCGAAACTCACTCAGCAGGGGGAAGATAAGTGGGAGATGAGAACCCTGGGCTGACACTTACGCCCGGGTCTGGCTTTAGCAAGGGAAGGGCTGGTGGTGCCGCCACCAAGGCACCAGAGTGACGATTTTCTAGTCTCCAGAATAATGATTTTCCACGACGGCCAACGACGAGGGAGGCCAGGTGCTCTGTTCCGCCACCGAGTGAGGGGTCAGGCAGGGAGGAGGACACAAGACAGGAAAGGAATCAATGAAGCCAGGGCCAGCTGGGTCTTGGAGAAAGGGCTGGACACCAGGGAGGAATAGGGATTAAGACTAGTCAGGGATATTACTGGGTTGTTGATAGAAAAAAATAAAAATAAGTCAGTTCCTGAGAGGTGAAGATTAGAGAACCTCAACGCAGAGTCGCTGACACACTGTCACTGTCACTAATAGAAACACAGCTCCAGAGGCCGCCTGATGACTAACGCCACATCCTGCTGTTTCTCTGGGCACTGCAGACAGGATCCAGCGTGGCCACCGCAAGACTCACCTGGATCAGAGGACACGGGGTCAGTGTAAAAGCTGAGGAGCACGGGTGTGGGTAGAAGCCTTACATGTTTGAGCCAAATCCAATGTGGACAAAGCAGCTGAGCAGCAGGAAGCTGGGGGGTCCACGGCTGAGCCTGGTGTACTCCCCAAAGCCTTCTCCAGATGGCTCAAATGATCACAATCATGCTTCAATTAAAACTGTCATAAAACTCGGGGTGGGGGCGTGAGAGGGACGGGGCACTGAGAGTGCAGAGAAAATGTACAGTGCAGAGGTGACTGAGGAGGGTCAGAAAAAAATGTCCTTCCACCAAAACATCCACTTCTTTGGTTGGAAGGCAAGGGCGGGAAAAGAGAGGCAGGGGCAGCAAACGTCCCTTCCCTCCCTCTTAGAGCCGGAGCCCAGTCTATTTAGACAGTTTGCTGATGACTCTGATGAGGGCACCATTTTCATCTTTCAGCCTCTGGTTGTCAGATTTCAGTTCTGTTAACACCTGTAGGGTGACAGAGGGAAAGGTGTGTTAGAGCCTGGCGGGATCCCCTCCTCTGCCCTCCCTGACCAGGCCAGCCCAGTGAGCAGGGCCTTCTGAGACGGTGCATGGAACGAACCGTCACCACCCCGCTCCCAGGGATGAAATTCCCTCGAGTCTGCCTATGCATTGAGCTGGGAATGTTGACGTTTAGGGAGACCATAGCCCCTCCGTCTTTTGAACTAGCACACCGAGCAGTAACACCTTATTTCTTGGCATGCAGGCCTCCCATGCCACACTGTATATCCTCTCCTCCTACTTTCACTTGCTCTTGTCCTTGGACTCACCTCTAGTCTAGGGAAATTGGGGAGAGTGCCAAAGTGGGCTGGTGAGGACACAGGGAAAGAATTCAGAAAGGAGTGGGGAGGGGGTGGTCAACTGAAAGAGCTAAAGGAGGGCACTGCTTCCCACCCCATCACACATCAGAACACAGCAGGCTATCGGGGCAGACCCTGGCTTTCCTGCCATGAGCATGATATGATTCAAGGGTCCTCCCCTTGGTGTCTTCAGTGCATAGAGTCCACCAAAATTCTTACTGGTCGTACTACACATATCTACTTTCGACCACTAAAACCCAGAAAACTTACAGTCTCAGAGCTGTAAAGTACAGTGAACACCAGGCAAGTATTTAACTCTCCCCAAAGCTTCCCCATTGATCAAGGAATACAAAAGGCTTTATCAGCAGTTTTAGGGGATGGTGTTGTAATTCCAGGAAATAGATGCCTGCAGAGCAGGGCAGGGAAGAGTTTGGAGTCTATCAGTTCTGCCATCTTGGATTCTTACACATACTGTTGTCTGATGTATGAAAGGAAAAATAACAGCCTCAAGTTCCAGCCTGGATATCCAAGTCTTTATTATGTGATCAGGCACTTTGACAGCTATGTTGTACATCTAAAAAAATCCTAATAGGATGTTGATAAGGGTACAGTTTATGTGTGGGCACTGTTGGCAGAGAGATTTAGGTTAGAGGGTAAGTATGTCTCCACTATGAAGTCTACAGAAATCTATACCCACGTCTGTTCAGTTCAGATGTCCTTTGATTAGTCATTTAAACCTACAGACCCTAGTGACAGGCAATGCCCCCAGTAAAGGATGACCTGGCATGAGGTGTTATGAGGCCTGTTTAGTTCTAGCTCTGGCGCTGTTAAACCACTTAGGGGATCTAACTGTACCTTAAGTAATATAATCTTTGTTTCCTCAGTCTCTCCGGGAAGATGCAGGTTAAATTATGTGTTAAAAATATATCTGCACCACAGATACATCAAGAATTTATATCAGAGAAACAAAAGGAAAACACTACTGAGTATCTCTAATGTGGAAGGCAGTGGGCTAGAGGGTCTCACTAGTGCCTCATGATACAGTTGTTATCCTTATTTCTATAAGCGAGGAAATGAATTCTATTACTAGTCCAAGGCACTCAGCTATTAAATGGTAAAGCTAATACTGAACCCAGGTGTGTCTGACTCCAAAAACTTATTCTTTCATTATAGGTGGGGTGGGGTGAAGACAATACACCAAAAACTTTTATAGCCCAGAAACTGGAATTCCAGCATTGTCACTGTCATCAACGATCTCTATTAGTTTAGGCAGATCACAGGACTTCTCTGTGTTTCTATTTTTTTATCTATATAAGAACAAGAGCCTTTTGTTACGACCGGGGGCCTGTCCATCGTCTGTGGTGAACAAATCTTGCTTTTGCTCTGTAAACCTATCTTACCCTTCCTCAATAAACTTCCTTTCACACTTGCAGGGAAAAAAAAAACAATAACCCCTGTCCTACTCCCTCACTAAGTGGGGACTCTGTGAGGCCCACGGGGAGGTAACAGATGTGGAAGCATGCTGATATGCATAATGAGCTTTGCAATCCTGAGGATTTCTGCCACCACTGTGAGTTTTCTCATGAATGTGGGAGAGCTGGCAAATAGTCTATAAACTTTACTAACAAGACTTTCATCCAGAATATATATATACATAAAAAAATCAAGATCCTGGATAACATTTAGGAGACTAAATTTTTAAAAAAGTACTAAGAGTTTCAGACCTTTGACCCTGCCTTTCCTGCCTCTAATTCAATCAAGGCAGCTCCGGCTGCCCGCCCTCCCTTTCCACGCCTCTATCCCTGCAGCCCTGCCTACCAGAACTGAGGCTCAGAAACTCATTTCAGTAAGATTTTGAGAAAAAATCAGCCCATAGTGGCCTCATGTTTCCACTTTCTCATCTGGTCTTCCCGGGGCCTGCAGCCTGGGCATCCACGGGACTGAAAGCTATATTTCCACAACAGGGCGCCATAGGTGGGAAGAAGCTATGTATGGCAATGGGTTACATTTCCCTGCTCAGCAGCTCATCCTATCAGAACTGAGCTTTTTTTTTTTTTTTTAATGTACAAACAACTCGTAGAGCTTTGGTGATTTATTTCCACATTAAGAACGCAAATCCTTGAAAAAAAATTGGACAAGGCAATTTCACAGCTGCGGCATGCTATAACTGACATCTTAAGGGAGTGTCAAGAAGTCCAAGAAGTGGAATGTAGCAGTCAAGGGGGGAGAAGCCTCCTAAACTTCACTCTCAAAAGAGAGGGGTAAGTGCACAGTGTTATCTGATACTCACTTGAAGTTAAAGAATAATTAAATAAGAACACATGTGAAAGTACTATGTAAGTGTGAGGCTTAACAAAGCTTTATCATTTTAATTCTCCGCACTTCAGCTTCTTAATTTCTAAATTTCCAGCGTAACTCAGTTTGATGCCTTGGACAAACAAAGTTAAGTACATGTGTTCTCAAATATTACTTCTTACAGGCTTTGATGAGGAATGTGTTAAAGAGGAAGAGGTTCCAGGGGCCCTGAAGCTTCAGAGACCGAGGGCAAGGCCAGCTGTAGGGTGACAGGGACTCGGAATGACTCGTGCCTGAACGGCCTTGCTTCCAACGACTCGGGAAGTGAGTCCCCCCCTTTATATTTCGTTGGCTTGCTCTCCGTGCTGAGATGATTTCTCCAGGGGACTATTAATTAAAAAAAAAGTGGGCAAAATCTCTTGATCACACTGCCTGTTTGGTTTAGTTAACTCATCCTTCTTCTAGGCAGGGGTCGGCAAGCTTTTCCTATATAGGGCCAGACAGAAGATATCTCAGTGTTTGCAGGTTGAACAGTCTCTGCTGCAACTGCTCAACTCTGCTGCTGCAGCACTAAACCACCCGCAGACATGGTAACGGTAAACAAATGAACGTGATTCAGTTCCAATAAAACTTTATTTTTGGATACATGGAATGTGAATTCCATATAATTTTCATGTGTCATAAAATATTCTTCGTCTGATTTATTTTTTGACTATTTGTATGACTCATGGGCCGTACTGGGTCATAGTTTGCTGACCCCTACAATAGAAAGTCACGTACTAGGCAATGGCTTTCTTTACAGTGGCAGAACCTTTTGGTAGGTAAATGGCTCTCTGGAAGTAAACCTTTGAGAGAGAGGTCAGACTGCTGAGAAAGCAGAATGCTGCTCTTCCTCCCTCAGCTGCAATGCTGGGGGCACACTGTGGTTGCTCAATAGAGTCTTCTTACACTGTTTAGGCAGTATTCTTAGCAAACAGTTAAAACTCTGTGCCAAGTATGCAGACAGCATTATAGTGGCCTAAAGCTTGGACTCTGGAACCCGACATTTGGGGTGTGAATTTTGGTTCTACCACTTACTGAGTGATCTTGGGCAAGTTACTTAATCTGTAACTCAGCTTTTTTCATATGTACAATGATTATTTTGGGGAATAAATGAGAAAAACCATATGAAGCATTCAGCACAGGCTTTAATAAATGATAACTGTTATCATGGTTATTAACTACTGAGAGCATGAGATCTAGTTTTGCCTCATATCCTGTACTATCTTGCAACAAAGTAGGAAACTAAAAAAACCCAAAACATCTTTTGGGGGTCCCTAGTTCACCCCAAGTCAAATTTTCCAAGAATCTTGAGGCTAACTTTAAACCATGGAGTTTGGACCTAACCAACAGCGGCTGCTTACTGCCAAGGCCATAGTAGAACTTCCCTTTCAATTTCTTTCTGCCTGTGGTAGCAGGATATTAGCTCAGCCCTTACAGTAATTTGGGTGCTTCAGTTCTAGTGGATATTAGTTTCCAGCTACTGACCCTGAAGGCAAAAGCAAATAGGCAGAAAAAAGAACAGGCCCTGGTCAGGGCTAATTAGATTATTGCTGCAAATTAAAAACTCATTTTAGAGACCCCATCACACCATATTGGGATGGAAAAACAAGTTGTCTGTAAGCTTGTCTTTCAGATCCACAGCCAGGGAAAGGCTCCGGTTTGCCAAAAACACATTTTGGTTCTCAGTTGAAAATAAACCCCTGCTCTCTGCTCCACTGCCTGGCATCTCCTTTGCAAAGCTGGCCCCATCAGGAAGGGCGTGGCTGTGTGAGTCTATCTACACAGGCTGTGTTCTGCCTTACGGTCCACACACTTGGGGCAGGGAGGGGCTCAGCCCTAGGGGCCTGAGATTTGTAACAGGGATTAGAGGAATGCCTACCAAGGAAGGAGAAGAAAGCAAAGACTACTGCAGAAGGAGGTAAAGAATGCTTATCCAGTTCTGCTCCTGTGGTGGGATAGACAATGTTTTTGCTGGTTGTAGAGCTCGGCCAGAATAGCTCCAGCCCTCTCTGTCCAGCAAGTTTCAGCTGTGAGGATTTAGCTGTCTGTATCCAAAGGGCTGTGGTTCTCAACCGTGGCTGCACAAAAGAATCAGCAGGAGAGCTTTGAAAAAACACTGATACCTGAGTCTCAACCCAGACCACCGATTCTCTGGGGATGGGCCCGGGCACTGGCGTAGGTTAAAGGCTCCCGGGTGTTTCTACGCAGCCAGCGTCGAGAGCCCCTGCCCCAGCCCAGAAACAGTTTGGAGTCCAGAACTAACCTCAGTTGCTCCAGGGGAGCAGGCTGCACTAGGACTGCTGTTGACTAAGACAGCTCTATCTCCATTTGGCAATGAGCCCACCAATGAAATGAGTGTGCTACGTGCACGTCCATGTGCGTGCCTGGTGCCTGTGTGTAGCTGAGTAACAGACCCATACTCGGTCTCTGGGCGGAGAGAAGGTAATGTGGTGACCTTACCAAATAAGCCCCAGCCCCGGCGAGGCGTCCCCACTGTCTCCCTTGACCTAGGCTGTTATGTCCCATTCTACGGTCTCAGTCCCGGCTCCTTCCATCTGCGGATGACCAAACCTTACAGGAACCTACACATGGAGGCTCTGATGGGGGGAAGAGCCCAGAGCGTCTGGGACCAACAAGAAGACGGAACCTGCCTGGAGTAGCAGAGGAGGGAAGTGAGGTGGAGAGGAGGGGCAAGAACTAGAGCTCCTGGGTGTCCGAGGACTCGACGGACTCCGAGAGTCTGGCCACCACTCGGGTGAGGGCCCTGTTCTCAGCCTGCAGTTGCTCGTTCATCTGCTTCAGGGTCTGAATCTGTTTTAGCTGGTGGAGGTTCTGTAGAGAGTGAGACATGAAGGGGACAGACAGACAAGACAGAGAGAGAGACAAGACAGACCAGAGGAGGAAAAAAAGTGGAACAAAGAAATCACGTGACTTTGTTTTTGTTTTTAGTTTGCATGCAAGAAAGGAAATGAGAAAGGCAGGAGTCATTAGAGCAAATGGGGGTGTGGTGAGGAGGGAGGGATGACAGAGAAAAGCATCAGGGAGGCGAGAGCTTGTCTGAGATTCTTGGCTAAGGTCTAAACGTGCTGAAGGTCAGCCATATGAATATAACCACCAGGCTCGCAAAAAGCACATGTGGATGCTGCTGAGAATGACGGCTCGCCATGCGGTTTGGGGCCTTCTGAACCCCATTAACATGGGTGAGCCGCAGCCTCAGGGTCCACGCTTCATCATCACTGGGACTGGAGCTGAGGGCTCTGTGTGTTCCTAAATCCAGCTGCTGCTACTTTCCCTCTCTCTTCCTCTCAACTTCTCCCTATACTTGGTCCCTTACCCCCACTTTTTTCTTTCTGGGCTCTTCTCGTACCTCGTTTATTATTTTTAAAAATAAAGCATGGAAAATAAAAGAGAGGTTATTTAAGCATTTTTTTTTTTTTTTGGTACAGGGCATGTACTGTTTAGAAGGCTGAAGTGACACATACCAAAATAACGGTCCTCTAACCTGCTTTGCAGGAAGCTTCAATAACCTGTAGTTCTCTGCAGTCCGGAGAGCTTGCTCCAGGGCCTAAGAACTGCTAACCTGCCTCTGACCTACTGTACATGATTATATGCATCACAAAATTGTGTTCTCTTTGTCCCAGGTCATGCAGAAGCTGGGAGCTGCTTACAGGTGTTCAAAGAGACTCATGCTCGGGAAATTATAGCTGTGCACAAAAGCTGGAGAAACCATAAATGTTCATCAATAATGGAATCTGGCTGGACCGATGTGCTAGTCCAGCCCTTACTATTTGTCAGTGTTGCAACTGGAACAGAATAACCAGCCCACAGATATTCTTCCTAATATCCCATATCCCATAAGGGACGAAAGACTTCAATAAATGGAATTATGTCACAGGCCCGACTACTCTGGTACTTGTCCTTCCTAAGTGGTCATCATCTACACTACTCCTGAACCCGAGGTCAGCAGCTCTTTGGGAGGAGGGAAATGATTCTGTTATGGGAATGGGTTTCATAGATGAAGGTGGACAATCCCGGGGGTTATGACGACTACAGAAAGGTGGCAAGGCATCAGACAAAAGTCTCTCATACCCACATGATGAGAAGGATAGGAATGAAAGATTAGCGGAGTTGTAGTTGTTTGGGATGAAGCAGCAAGAAAATGAAAGATAGCATGAGGAGAAAAAAAAAAACAAAACAGTGAAAAAGAAAAACAAGCAGAGACAAACTGCGGAATCTCTCTTTTCCCAAAGACAGAGAATGACCACCTTGGGAAAAAGCAGGGCAGCCACGCAGCCCACGTGGCCCCTGGAGCGTGTGAACTGGGCGATCCTCCTTGCCCACTGTCAGCATCGTGGCCACGGCGCGGACAGAAGAGGGAGACCATGGTGCAGCATATGGAAAAGTTTAAAGAGACGGGCAGGGACCAAATTTAAGAACCAACAGAAAGTCCCTGGCTCTCATCCTTCTTTGGTGTTGACACTGGACCAAAGATTTCCGCATAATAATTGTCACTGTGTGAAGTGGTCCTTGCCTCCTAGGGAATGATATTAAAGACATGAACTATGAAAGTGACTCAGTCTAACGTGTGAGTACAAGCAGATCAGGTGGAAGAATTTGGAAGTTATCAGCACGAGGGAGAGAGGCAGGAAAACAATCTGGTGGAATGTTCTATAGGAAGCAGTACTGAAAACAAGCCATGGCAAGGAGAGGACAGGAGAGCAGGGAACAGGGCAGGACTAAGGGGCAGGGATGGCAAGTGACATTTCCAAAGTAAAATAAAAACACCAGGACCAATCTAAAAGGGGATTGGCTGCTGGGCCCGTCTCATGCAAGGACTTGGGAAAAGGAAGGGGAGAAGGTCTGGCAAGGAGGCTGAGGCTGAATGGAGACGCAGCAGTAATCAGGTCTGACGTGGGCACATCCCAAGACCAAGTGCGGGCCTGGAGCAGCTCACACTGACATGCACACCTGTCAGAAGGTGGCATACAATCCTATTCCAAAATCCAGGATGTGAGCAGAGTTTCTCCCGGGGAGAATCACAAGTACTTACCTTTCCAAGCAAAGGCCAGAAAGGCACAACCCATCTCACCACCACAGAGCCACCCACACATCTGGGCTAGCCATCTCACAGTGCCCCCATTTTACCTGCCCTGCGTACTATGTAGAGTCAGGAAAATAGGCACTGAAGTCACTTTCTGTCCTTGAGCGTTTACTCTATTTTCAAGGGGTCCCTGGAGATCAGTCCCCCAAACTGGTCCCTACTGATTGCTCCAAGGAGGCTTGAGCGTCTGTATAAACTGAATATATAACAAACATGGAGACCAACTGGCCCCAAGCTCTGCTGGCGACAAGACGGTTATCTGGACTGTTGGCTGGCTACCTAGTACAGAGATTTTGGCCACTAATCACTCTAGATGGTGGTCACCATAAACTATAGTCTGGATGAACTTGAGATCTAAATATGCATTTTATTGGATTCCTTTAGGGCCAGTCACACCAATTTTATAGTATTTATATCTGTGTATTCGAAGTTCTTGCCTTCAAGAAGGAACAAGTGGAAACCAACCAGTATGACTGGGGAGGCTCTGGTGCTCCCCGCCTTAGTCCTCTCGGGGGTGCTGGGCGATTTTGCAAACCTGGTATTAGGCTTTCATTTAAAATGGTGTTTGGGGGCTTCAGAGCTTACAGGTGTTTCTTCTACATTTGGCTTTGTAATTGATAATGGAGAATAGTGGCAACTGACTGAATGACTGGATTTTTTAACTAAAAAAAAAAATCAAATCAGGCTGGGCATGGTGGCTTATACCTATAATCCCAGCACTTTGGGAGGCCGAGGCAGGAGGATCGTTAGAAGCTACACTGAGCTATGATGATGCCACTGTACTCCAGCCTGGGCAACAGAGTGAGACCCTGTCTCAAACAATAAAAAAAAATAAAAGAAAGAAAGAAAAAATTCGATTTCAAATCAGCTATTGGTTTGGGGGCTAAATAGTCATGATCTGGCTCCACTTGATAATTTAGACAATGGATTTTAGAGTTTTTGGCAAATAGCTTATGGCTGGGGAGAGCAAACAACCTTCATGTTTTAAAATCTCTACTGAGGAAAGAATAGAACTCATGACCTAGCTTAGGAAGTCACAGCCTGATAGGATAAGGAGTGAGAGAGAACATGTAAGCCTGTCTCAACCCACAGATAGGACTGAGAGCAACTAGAACCACTGAAGGGGCTTCTGCACTCAACAATTTAGAACTGGAATAGAAATAAAGAAGGACCTCAACTTCTCCAATCTGGACACTTTGAGTCTTTGTGTGGGGGCCTGCATGTGACACAGAGTTCAACAACGGGGCAATATAGGCTGGCTGTGGGCTCGTGGGTAACTCACTGGAAGGTACCAGCTTTGGCCTCACTTACATTCTCCAGGTCAGCCGTTTCTTAATAAGCATCACTGACAGCTGCCTAACAACAGAATACAGATGGTATAACTCAGGGGGTTTCAAAAATGGAAAGGCCCCCATGCAACCAGGAGCTTGAGGATATTCATTCATCAAGAGCTGTTCAGCTCATCTGGGTGCCATGGCACACACCTATAGTCCCAGCTGCTCAGGAGGCTGAGGTGGGAGGATTGCTTAAGCTCAGGAGTTTGAGTCTAGCCTGGGCCACATAGTGAGACCCTGTCCCTTAAGAAAAAAGAAAAAAAAAAAAAAAAAGAACTGTTTAGCCCTACTAACACACTGCTCTAAGTAGAAGAAAATGTTTCTGTGTGGTTAAGTGAGATGGGACTGGAAAAACCAGAAGATGGAGAAGTTTAATGCAGTTTGGGCATACTGTTCTGTCATCTCAGGAGAATCAACTACTTATTTCTCCTTCTTGCTGCTTTGAATCAGCTTGGAAGATTTAAAGTGTTTGAGATATAAGCAGGCATTGCTTGGAATTCTACGTGATTATTATCAGTTACAGCCTTCGGATAGTGAGTAGGGAATGCAGGGGCAGGGCTTGGCATTTCTCCTTCATTCTGGAATTTTAAAGACTAACAGGATTATGAGCACTGGATCTTGTGTGCACTATGACCTCGTCAGGTCTTAAAAAAGTTTTTTTTTTTTTTTTTTTAAACAGAGTCTTACTCTGTTGCCCGGGCTGGAGTGCCATGGCATCAGTGTAGCTCACAGCAACCTCAAACTCCTGGGCTCAAGCAATCCTTCTGTCTTAGCCTCCTGAGTAGCTGGGACCACAGGCATGTGCCACCAAGCCCGGTTAATTTTTTTCTATATATATTTTTAGCTGTCCAGATCACCTCTCTCTATTCCTAGTAGAGATGGGGTCTTGCTCTTACTCAGGCTGGTCTTGAACTCACTCCCGACCTCGAGCGATCCACCCGCCTTGGCCTCCCAGAGTGCTAGGATTACAGGCGTGAGCCACTGCACCCGGCCCAAAAAGTTTGTTTTTTTTTTTTTTCCCCACTAAATAACCAACCTGCTTAGGCCAATGGAACAATAAATGTCTCTCCCAAAGTGCCCCAAGTACACATTAGGGTTGCTTGCTCATAGAAAGACACGTGGGGATCTGCCCAATACTGTCCCAGGGCTTCTGTTTCCCAGCTAAAGAAACCCATGTTTCACCAGATGAATGCCTGGCATCATATGTCCAGTAAAGTAAGATCCTTGAAAAAAGAAGAAAAAGCTGAGCAAGTGCAAAGTGACTGTGGGCACAGATGCCCCCAAATCGTATCCAGGTGGCTACCCTGACCAGCTCCGTATGGCCCCCTTCCACAGCAGCAACTGACTGCTGTGGACAGACGGCCAGTTCTCACCACTCCAGACTGCTCAGGATGGCAGCTGTCCACCAAAGTGGCTACTGGAGGTGATGGCCACTGCGGGTCATGGTGAGGGGAGAGAGGAGAGCAGTCGGCTGTGAAGTGTATCTTACTCTGGGGGGAGGGTGCCAAGCATTCCTGAACACTTCAGGGGAAACAGAATGGGGCAGGATACAAAATGCGAATAAACTTTGGATCTACTGCAGAATGACCTAATCCGAGTTCCTCCCAGCTCAAGGCTGGGCTGGGGAGGAGCAGCAGGGAGGAAGCCTCTGGCCATGCTCAGGCTTCCCCAGGCAGCTAATGGGAGGCTCCGCAGAGCTGGACAACTTGTTCCAGCCTCCCCATCCAGCTTCTGGAGGGGAAGACATTGTTTAAAAAACCTTAAAAGCTCAACTCAGGTCTGCCTGCACCCTGCCCAGGTCTCCCCTTAAACCAAAGACAGCATTTGCTCCTAGAAGGCCTCTGAGGTGGCTACAGTGGACACTGTGTGCACCCTGAGAGCCCGAGACGGCCAGGGAGAGGTGCTCACCTCTTCCTCACACATCACCGCTTCTTGCGGTTGTTGAGTTTGCAGTGACATTTGGAGGGAAAAGGCCTGTGCTCAAACGTCCAGTCTTGGTCGGCATTCAGAGAACAAGCACACTGAGAGAAAGAAAATCTCTTCCTACCTTCATCTCTTCCTCCATTTCTGACATTTTCCGCTCCAAGGCTCGCCTCTCCTGTTTAGGAACAGTGAGACTGTTGAATATCTAATGAATTCAGAAGGGAGTCAAAATGCTGCCTCCTAGCTGCTACGGGACCAGCAGCTTCATGGTCAAAGGGGTTGTCTACTGACTCAGGCAAATATTACTGGGGAGATTTGAGCAATATCTGACCCACACTTGTGGATGGAGCTACTTCACTGATAAAAATCACATTACCTAAATCTCCTATCAGAAAATTAGAAGACATATGGAGAAGCAACTTGCTAATACACAAAAACCAGGGTACCTGGAGTTACTTTGTGCAAGTTGAAGATTTCATGGAATTCCAAATGACTGTGAGTAACTAGAGCCCTTGCTCTCTATTATCAAAAAGGCATCATTATCTTCAGTAATGCTCCTCCTCAATTCCTAGGGAGCTTCTGCTCTAATGATGGGGAGTGGATGTAAAGAGGTAGACATCGAGATACCAAGGGAGTTTGGTTACAGGCCAAAGGAATAAAGCATAATAAAACTTAGTTGCTTTCCAAATTAAATGGACAACAACAGGAGAGGTGGGAACATACTATATTCCCTAGGGTCAAATCAAAGCTAGGGTTCATCAATAAATTTAATTGAATTTTCCCAATCTAAGAATGTAAAATCCCAGGATAATATTCTGCGTGCAGTTTGGAAGAGGTCAGCAATTGAACCAGAAATCTTCCCCACAGGCAAAAGAGTGAGTGGAAATCTGTGTTGGCTCATGTTTCATGTTTCAAGTCATGAGACTTAAATCAATGGCAGAGGATCCTGCTAAAAGCCTCCTTTTTTTTTTTTTTTTGCTTTTGTTACTTTTTTGACTATATTTACATCACACAGAATGAAAGCCTCCCTTCTGTTCAAGGTGATGGGAAGGGTAAGGAGACCTTGCACCTGAATGTGGCTGTGTGAGTGATGATTTACAGTAAACCAAAATATGTTATGGGTGCGTGCACAGGTACAGCTCTGCCTACAGGCAGAACGGCATGTAAGATGACCTTCTAAGGACCCTTCCCACCCTAGGACTGGAATACGTGGAAAGTACTGACCATCTGAGGAAGCCAAGAGGACTAGCAATCAAATTACTGCTCAGAGTCAGATGAAAAGAATTTCACATCGAGCTGGGAATGGAATGTGGCAGAACTCCTGCCTTCTTAAGACGAACTTTTTCCATTGGCACGAACAACAAAGTTAGAGAAAGTCAGAAAGAACAGACGAGACGGGAAAAAGAGATATGCTCATACCCGTTTCTCCATCTCCAGCATCGACGAGCGGTCAGAGGTCTTCTCTTGTTTCTGCTGGTGCAAATGCAAGGAAAACAGTTGTTACTTAAGTGGTCTCAGGGCAAGTAGAAAGCCAGTCTAGTGCAGCCGCACCATGGGACATCCAGAAATAGACGGTGGGGCTCTGGGCTTCCACTATGGCAGGGGCCCCAGCAAACAGATTCTGAGCGATCTCTAAGCCTAACATCACTGCCTCTCTGCATCAGCAGGATTCCCACTGGGAAGGGGAAGGCAGTAGTAATGTTCCCTGAAATTTAAAATACAAGTACAAAGATATCACTCACAACTCTCTGACATACATACTCTCTCTCTGGGTCTTCGATACCAACTACATTCTTATATCTCACCATCCCTCTCCCCTCTTCTTTCTATGAGTAATATCACAAACTCAAGAGCAGATTAAAAAATGGCTTTTTTGAAAGACTGGGGAGGCCAGGCATGGTGGCTCATGCCTGTAATCCTAGCACTTTGAAAGGCTGAGGTAGGAGGATCGCTTGAGGCCAGGAGTTTGAGACCAGCCTGAGCAACACAGTGAGACCTTCATCTGTACGAAAAACAAAAAATTAACTGGGCATGGTGGTACACACCTGTAGTCCCAGCTACTTGGGAGGCTGAGGTAAGAGAATCACTTGAGTCCAGGGGTTTGAGGTTGCAGTGAGCTTTGATCACACCACTGCACTCTATCCAGGCAAAAGAATAGGAGACTCTGGCTCAAAAAAAAAAAAAAAAAAAAAATCCTCTTGCCCCTATTCTTCGTTTTTTGGGGAATTGATGCCAATTTTTCTTTTAGAGGAGTGGTTTTCACATGTGAGTAGGCTTCCAGGGGTTCCTAGGAACCCATTCATGGCATCTACCTTGCTTTGAACCGAGCAATTTCACTTTTATCTGTTTTATTAATATATACTGGGCTTCCAGGTAAGGTAATATTTTATTTGAATAAAAGATTTAGAATGTTTATTTTAGATCGTCTTTGATTTTCAATTTAAATTTTGAAGAGGGGGCTAAAAAGATTTAGTCATTATAGCTAAAAAATAGAATAACCTCAGGTAACGACCTTGCCTTAAATAGAGGAATAGAAATGAACCCTTAAATACCTTCTGGCCTTAACATTACAGAATGGAACAGAATCTCTTATATTCAGTAGATAGTTAATAAATACAAGTGATTACTATTTTTATTTTGCTTAGTGCCATGCACAGACAACATTTAATTTATGCTGGTCTTCTTGCAGAGGCTTCTTTTTTCAAAGAATTAAGGAACAGCCAGAACTAATAGTTAAACTAAGAATTCTGGCTCCTGTCCTGGGCCTTCACCTTCTGTTGTGAAGGTCATGGCTCTCTGCCTTACGCTGCATCTACTGTGGAACAGAAGGGAAAGAGAAAATGCAGAAACAGATCCTGTAGCTTGTTCACGTCCTCACAAGCCTCTCTTTCCTGAGCCTGAGGAGTGCAGAAGCTGTGAGGCCTTCACTATTTTCAAGGCTCACATATACAAAGAACTAGTTTTTTGTTTGTTTTGTTTTAAATTTTGACCCCCTTAGAGTTCAGGTGGATCTTTTATGTGAAAACATTGTGTGTGTGTTCACGTAGTAACTGTTTCCATGCAAACGAGTGAGGCTGACCAGCCCTCCCTCTACCGTTCTGCCAAACAACTCCATTTTTGGTAAATAGCAGAGCCTTGGTTTGTAGCACTACCATTTATTCTGAATTTCAATAACTCGTATTGGGCAAAACTAAGGATTTAATATCTTCTGACAGGCCCAGCAAAGCAGCTGGCGGGAGAGTATTCTCCCTCGCAACTGGAAAGGCTGATTTTATTTTCAAAGCCCTTGTGCAAGGCAGTGTCAGCAGCCTGTCAGACTGCTCACCGCTACGAGGCTCAGGCTGGTGGGAAAGCCGAGGACCCCTGAAGGGCAAGACATAGGCTGTCGGAAGCTGCTGCCGAGGAGAACGGGAGCAGAGGAGCAGTGTTCCTCCTGTAGTTCCTCATGTGACTGCTCCTTACTTTTCTGTGAAACAGCCCTAGTAATAACTGGTGCGAACCAGCATGAGATCTGTATTTATTAACCACTGCTAATATGTGGGACTGTTCAGATGAAAATTAGACCCAGACGTCTTCTGAGAGTCTACCATGAACACAATATTGTTTGCACGGCTCAGGAATGTGGAGGTGAAAAGAGACCACAGGGTTGATCGAGTCCATCTCCTGCCTTACGGCGGGGGTTTAACTGTGTATTTTTAAATTTTGTAATAGGTTTAGAGACCTACTTTTCTTGTTCCACAAAATCACTTTAAGCCTAGTTATTATCTATCTGTGCTGCAGGAGGTCTCAGAAATTCCCAGTAAGAGCCATGTTTGGCTACTACAGCCAGGCAGAGGGGGTGCCCCTTCCAAACTGACAGGCAGCTCACAGGACAGGCCACCTACTTTGTGGCTGGTCAGGCACTTCTCTGCACAGTGCGGGTGTCCTAGCCGTCGTTCTGGGGTCCCATGCAGTTCTGTGCTGCCGTCTTCCCCGTGTCGGCATCGCTTTGCTCAGCCCATTCTCAGGCAGTTGCAAAAGGATGTTTAAGGGGCTACTCAACCTCTTCTGCCCCCCCCCCCGTGAGTACAGTCCCATGTGTTTGGGACTGTACGACCCTAGCATTTTAGTCTCTGCTTTTGGATTGCATTATATTGCCCGAATAATTAGCCACCTCTGGCTTTCATTTTGTGCCTTCCTGGTAAAGAAAGGTTTTTACTTCAGTTCAGCTTTTGAAATTCTTATTCCCCAGGCATTTCAGGAGGGCAGCAACTCGACAGGTTTCCTATTAACTCAGCAATAACCCAAGACAGCACTTGCTTCGGCTTTCAGCTGCAGGGTTTGTTTCACTGGTGACGAGGTTATTACCTCCAGCACCCTCTAACGTAGCAGTCCCCACCCAGCCTCTTTGGCAGCAGGGACTGGTTTCATGGAAGACAATTTTTCCATGGATACGGGTGGGGTGGGTGGGTGGAGGTGGAGCTCAGGTGGTGATGCGAGCGACGGGGAGCCACTGTAAATACCGCTGAAGCTTCACCTCACCCACTGCTCACCTCCTGCTGTGTGGCCGGGTTCCTTGCGGTGGGGTGGGGGAAGTGGGGCTCAGGCAGTGATGTGCAGCCTGGCTGCTAACAGGCCATGGCCTGCTCTGGGGTTGGGGACCACAGCACTGAAGCATCACTTAATTAAATGAGCCCCAGCAGTGAGAGGAAATGGTTGATCTGGTCTTTCTGCCACTAATGTTCCTTATTCCTAGGCCAAAAGAGAGTCGTGGCTTGGGGAGACAACACATGCTACGGATGTTTGCTTTGGGACTCAATCCTATGTTCTAGCACCACCTTTGCCCTTGATTTGTTATATGACCTAAGCACAGCACTTATTTCTTTAGGCTTAATTTGCTACCTTTCACTAGGTTTAATAGCGTCTTGCTTATTCCCCTCCGAGAGGTGATGTATAGATAAAGTGAACTGAACCATGATGAACAACACAAGAGAAACTATCTAGGACTAGCCTTGTGGCACTGGTTTATACTTTTCTACTAAACAGTAAGTAGATGATGACCTAGAAAATTAATTAGCAGCATTCAGACCATCAGGAGTTGTTCAATGAATTATCAGTTTTCCATTTTAAGTTAAAGACTGATGCAATCTTAAAATCAAATTTGAATCTAAGAGGCTTCTATCTCGCTGCCTCGGAGCAGGCCTGATCTCGACTCTTACTTCTCGCCCCTGAGATCCCTAGACCAGTCGGCCTCCTCATACCAACCCCTGGCTCCCATCTTTCTTCTTCTCCTTCCCCCTTACCTGGGCCATCTTCTCAAGCTTGGCTTTTATGTCTGCTAGCTCTAGTTGGGCCTCTTGAAGTTTTGTTTTCAGTTTTTGGTTTTCGGTCAGGGCACTCTCGTAGAGCTGGGGGAAGGAAAAAAGAGAAGCAGGTCACCCACTAGGTGGGGCTTCCAGAATGAGAACTCATAGTGGTTCATCACATGAGAATGCCCGGCCCCCTCGCTCCCAGCCACCACTGTGCGGCAGACGGAAAAGATGAAGGAAGTCCAGGGAGCAGAGTGCATTCAGCCAACTGGTCTCTTGCTTCTTGAAAGTGATGAACACAAAGAGACTGGCGATGCTTCAGCTTCATTACTATTACTCTCTGGGGGAAAAACAGGCATTCTATTTTCTCCTATTTGCATTGCTTAAAAGTGTGCCTCCCCATACAAAAGAGAATTTTTTTTTTTTGGAACCCAGCTAGTGTGTATATTGATTTTAGTCAAGTCCTGCTTAACAAAACATTAACAAAACAAATATTTTCTTAACAAAAATATTTTTTCCTGGTATCTCAAGCACCTGAAGGGGAAAGGTTTTCAAATCTAGTCCTGGAACTAGGTACTCTTCTACAAGAACCAAAGGAAATGAACTATAAAGTGATTTAAATCCTCTCGAAACTCAGATGATGATGATTTTTTTTTTTAAACTAACACCAAGTAGTATTTAGTTGACAGTCATAGAACCTTATTAGAAGCACATATTTGTTAAAATTAACAGAGTCTACCAAATGATTCTCAGAAGCTCAGACAGACAGCATTAGATTTTTTACCCTTTTTATAATTCTTAATTTCTTACTTTTTCCTACACCTCTAAATATTTGATTCTACCCATATATTTACTGCACCAAAACCAATATATGAAGGGGTCTTTATTCAGCTGGTTGAAGAGGTGAAGCACACCCAGAAACCTGCAATGAATTAGTTGTTACTTAAAGCATCTTTTCTTCTGCTTACTCGGAACTACACTGATTTTTGTACACTGAGGGAAAAGGCTGAGAGGTTTACATGTCACCCAAGAACAGGAAAATTTTAAAAAGACCCTACTTTTTTATAATCCCTGTTGCTGTCCTCTTCCACACGGCTGGTCAGGGTGGCTAGACGGGCCTCCCGGGCCTCCCGACGGGCTCTCGCTGAAGCCCGGTCACCGTAAGAATCACTGGTTGTAGGGTTACTACCTGCAGATTCCAACCTGTGGGAGAGAGTATTAAAGGTAAAAATTGGTTTTAGAACAAAGTAGTTGGGGGAAGATAATGCTTAAGGGTAGTTTGTGCCTTTTCTAACAAGTATTTGAGAGCCCTGGACAAAAACAATGCACAACATTCCTTCCCTGACTCTCGCTGCCAGCATTCCCATACCTTGGGCTAAACTGCATGAGCTTGGAGAGGGAGGCAGGCCGGCATCTGCCAAGAATGAAGCTTTACTTGAAAAATTGGTGGTTTGGACCCAACCGCTGACTTAAATCTTAGAGCTTTTCAAATTAGTTTAGGGTTGAAAAGCTTCCCTCAAGAGTATGCTTTTAAAAGTAAAAGTTTCTTGGATTTCAATGGTTCTTGGAAAATGATTACAATGAACTGTCAATGAATCAGAAACATATGGACTTGGAGATCTGAGGCTGAGGCTGAATGGAGTGGAATGACCACTAGGACATGGTATGTACGCCTTTTAAGTGCACTACCCGTTTGCTGGAATCCCAGATATTTTGGGGGTACCAACACAGTGCCCAAACAGCTAGTTTCCTACCCTCTTATCTATATCCCACATCAAGACTGCTGTGCCTGTGATCAGAATTTCTATGTCTTCTAGCTATAGAGCTCTTCGAGGGGATGGTGGTTTATTTCCAGTATTGGTAAGTTCGTTAGGGGAAGGGTCTCTCAGCGGCTTGCCTGTTTGTGTGCAACTATCACCTGAATCCTTAACGCTGGTTTGTATTTTTCTTGGACTTTGCTCTTTCCCAACTAAGACGTGGCACGTGTGAAACTGCTCTGTACAAACCAGCCCTGCAGAGCTCTACCTCCTGAACTGGGATGAAAAGTCACAGCTGTGTGACTTGCATATGATGTCCCCTGTCCTGTGGTACTTATTGCCATAGCTGGGGGCGGGCGAGCTAAGTACTAGATGAGGTAGAGGAGCAATAGGAGTGACACAGAGAAGGGCCAGGCCAAGTAAACGGCTCCCAGTGACACTAATGGCCACTTTTCACAGAGAGTCCCACGTTCCTCACACCATTCTTTTTTTTTTTTTTTTTTTTTGGTTAATAGAAATCTCTTTATTGACTTTCCCAATTACACAAGCAATACGCGCTTGTGAAGTGTCTAAAGGAGAAAGTGAAAGTCACCCCATAATTCTCCTAAGAAATAATCACTATTAGCGGTTTAGTTCATATCCTTGCAGAGCACGTCAATGTTAAAATACATAAATCTATAAATAAAGTCATAACACACAGTGCTGTCAAACTCCTCCTCCTCCCTGTACTTATCACTCTGATTGTGGGCATCTTACCATGTAAGTAAAAATAAATTCGCCTCATTAAAAAAAAAAAAACAACTGCATAACCTTCTATTTCATGCTTGTATGATTATATTACTAATCCTCTATTGATATTTTTTTCCGGGTTTCTTACCTACTATAAACAATGCTACAATGAGCAGATGTCTATAAATCTTAGTGCCTTTGTCCAATTAGTTTCTTAGGATAAATCTTAGAAGTATAACTGTTTAGTCAAGGCTAAATGTATTTTAAATGTTTATATACATATTGCCATACTACCCTCCAGAGAGGTTTAATCCTTTCCAATCTAATAGGAGAAATATACTCTCATTGTCATTAATTTTAGTATTTTTTAAATAATTAGGGAGGTTCAGTATCTTTGGTTATTTACCTTTGTTTCTGAACTGCCTATTCACAGCCTTCATTCAGTAGGGTCATCATCTTTTCCTTGTTATACTGGAAGAGCCTCCTACATAGGAGGGCTTTTAAAACTGTTTAACATAGGCTGCAAATATTTTTCTCACTTCACTTTTTGTCTCTTGTTTATAGTGTCTTTTACAAGCAGAGATTTTAAATTTGATATAATTAAATTTGATAAGTTTTACCTTTATGCTATCATTCTTAGAATGGTCTTTCTTATATAAAGATTATAAAATCTTCTCGTCTACTAACTTTAATGTAAAACCCTTTTCCTTAGAAGTTGTAATCTATCTGAAATTGGTTTTTGCTTCCTTTTCTTTTTGGTTTGGCTTGGGGGAAAGATATACTTTCCCACATAGATAATTAGTTGTTCTAATGATCACTTACTGAATAATTTCTTCGCCACGGAGATGAAAAGTCACCTTATACACATGACATTGCGGAGGCTAGAGACTGTGTTACATAGATCTCTCTGTTTATCCTTGAACTAGTGCTTCACTGTTTTAATCACTACAGCTTTATGGCATATTTTGAAGTCTGTGGGGAAAATTTCTTTTCACAAATGGCCAGTATAACAGAGTTCACAAAATATTAACTATAGAAAAATACCACTTTCTACCAATTTTGCAAAACTAAGTCATTTTCTGCTAAGTTAGATGTAAATTATTTGTCTTCCAGCTGGTACCTGGTGAGAGGGCAACCAGAAGAAGAATACACGTAAAATTTAAAATATATTAATAAGGTAGAACCAGCTCAATTACCACACAAGTTAGGAGGAAGTCATTTGCCCTATGCTATCCCATAACTGTATCTTCCCCTAATCTCTTAATTTTCTATTGGAGGAACAGTGGAAAAAGAAAGATTTAAACTTTTGGCTCTATAGTCTCTATTATTTTTTACTTATTTTCTTCTTCAGGAAGATCAGTTTTTTACCCTTAGATAATAGGTGAGAAATCACAGAGGGTCATCCCCCAAACTCCAACAATCTTAATTTTTCAGCAATTGTGAAACAGTTCTTCAGTTCATTCAACAAACTATTATTGATCACCATCTAGATATAGGTGTTGGATCCACTATTACAGGACAGAATCTAACCTCAATCTCAATTCAGGCTTTAACTCTGCATGAAGCCTTCCCTGAACCACCAGATTAGTTTGATTGCTCCGCTCTGTGCTCACCACACCTGTCCATACTTCCAATTG
Organism: Lemur catta; assembly: GCF_020740605.2. Classification (NCBI taxonomy): domain Eukaryota; kingdom Metazoa; phylum Chordata; class Mammalia; order Primates; family Lemuridae; genus Lemur; species Lemur catta. The sequence continues at coordinate 4,112,394 of NC_059150.1, read as the reverse complement.
GCACTTACTACATTCCGTTGAAATGATCTGTCCTCTAGTGGCTTGTAAACTAATTGAAGTTAAGACTAGTGTCTTACTCATGTTGTTTCCCTAGTATCTAGCATGGTGCCTGCTACACTGGCGCTTTTAAAAAATTAATCTAGTGGAAGTATACAAGATAGACTAGAAAGTGAATCATTTGGAGGCAGGAAGCTGAGTTGAAAAGCTGTTCCATTACTTTGGGCAGGAGATAATAGAAGTCTGAATTATTGTGGTGGCTGTAGAAATGAAAAGTAAGGAAAGGATGTGAGAAACATTGCTAAACTATTATATGAAGTTAAATTTAATTAGACATGCATTCACTCATAAGTATTAAGCATGCATATAAAACAGGGAGAGTTCTTACCTAGAAAGTCTTTCATGCTAGAGAAAGGAGACAAAAAAAAAACAAAAAAAAAAAAACAAAAAAAAAGAAAAACAGCATTAGCAAGGGACTGATTTTTATTATTTCCATTTATAAATGCACTTTTCAAATCAAATGTCTGAAATTCACAGCTGGAGATAGAGGTGCCATTTAAGAAAAGCAATTCAACTGCACAAAAGGCTTCCTTAGCTCTTGCTCGCACCTCTTTGTGTTCCATGACTCACTAGATTTAAGGTTTTGGGATAGCATATTTTTAAACTGAAGTCAGCAAAATGTAGAATGATTAAAAACTGCCCTCCCCACACCCAACTAGCCAGCCAAGCTTGCGTTCTAGGAGTGACTATCATCGACTTTCTGTGTGACATTTAGCCTCTCTGGACCTCAATATTTGTTTTATAAATTTCCTTCAGTTCACAAACTCCCAGCTCAACCATGAGTGGATACTGCAATTACAAGTAGCAAAACTCAGGACAGTTCCTGGCTTTCTCCCAGATCTCTACTGACACTGGAAATGTAAGGGGGTCAGGGGAGACAAGAAGTCCCATCCCAATCCATAGGATGCTATTAAAAAAATGGAAAAGCTGGGTGCAGTGGCTCACGCCTGTAATCCTAGCAACTTGGGAGGCCAAGGCGGGGGCATTCGTTGAAGCCAGGAATTCAAGACCAACCTGGGCAACATAGCAAGACCCCCATCTCTGCAAAAATAAAAAAATATATTAGCCAGGCATGGTGGTGTGTGCCTATAGTCACAGATACTCAGGAAGCTGAGGCAGGAGTATGGCTTGAGCCCAGGAGTTCCAGGCTCCAGTGAGCTATTATCGTACTACTGTACTCCAGCTTGGAGACCTTTAAGAGACCCTATCTCTTTAAAAAAAAAAAAAAAGATAATACTGTATACCCGTTAAGTCAAAAAAAAAAAAAGGAGAAAAAATATAGAAAAGAATAATTATATAATTAAAAAAAAGAAAAAACTAAGAAAGTACTCTGAGGTCTCAGAAGAAAGGAATTTTATAGATACAACTTGTAAGCTTGGTCATTGTAAGCAAACTGAACAACAAAAAGTGATTCTGTCTGCGCTTTACATTTACTTTTTATCATAGATGACCTTTACGCTCATATCCCTTTGCTTTTTATTTTTTTTTAAACTCAGGCAATTAAAAACTCGATTGACTTGAACGTATTCATTTATTTCCTTTTTTAAGGTGTTAAAGAACAACACAATCCTCAAGGACAGACAAAAGGAGGAAGAAGAGGAACAAAGGTCCAATGATCTACAAAATGAATAGTGAATCCTTGAACTACCGAGGAGTCACCTCTCAAGAACTGCTATACACATAAAAATGCTTCAGGAGTGTGTACGTGAAACTGAGATGCTAGCTGCTGGTTATGTCACTCATCAGCTTTGTGGGAAGATCCAGCCTTACAGCATCTGGGTGAATTGAAATTCACAATGCAGGAAAACTAGAGATAGTGGTATGTCAAGTACTGGTGAATAACTGAGACTGAACTCCATACCAGCAAATGCCAAGGTTCTACGAGTCCATTTACCACTGAAGACCACTCAAAAAACAAAACCAACAGAAAAAGTCCACTGTGTGCAGAGCCCTGTAGAAGAGGTACTAAGGATGAAGCAGAACGAGCTTCCTGGCAGAGCCAGGAGACCACTGTAAACATAGTTAACAACTTCGTCGGAAGCAACGTGGGAAGACATGCCTGTGACTGCTACGGAGGTAACAGTAGTGACCCACGGATTCTAACCAAGGCAGCTTCCTAAAAGAAATGAGTTTTGGGAAGATGATATTAGAGAAATACAAACACATACATTTTTAAAAAATATATTGTTAGAGAAATTTTCCCTTGAATTCCTTATCTGAGATCCATCACACTATCTTACTCCCAGTTGTATCCTTAGGACCAATAGGGCCAGAATGTGATAGGTGCTCAATGAACATTCACTGAACTCAACTGTTAATGTTTCTAAGAAGGAGTGTGATGGCAGGACCTTGGCAGGACCTGAGTCCCAATTTCCACTCTGACATCTTCCACCATGTGACCTTGAGCAAGTTACCACTTGCTGTAATATTAAGAATGAACTGTGATAATTATGAGGAACGCACTATTAAAAAAAAGTCAGCTCCCTCCACCCCCATGTCCCTTTTTCATTTTTTAGTTGTAGGAATATTATATTGGCTATTGCTGCTGGTTAGAGTAAGTGGCAAGTTAAAACTCAGTACCTTTGATCAGGGAATTGAGTTTATATGCAACCAAATGAAACAATAATTTAGGAGACCATTCAGTTTCTCTTGCTGCTTCTGGGCAGAACAGCCTTCAAACTGTATCCTCCACATGGGAGAATCATTCTTGATAACTCTCTGCAAAGATGGACTTTCCACACCCTCTTAGGTATGGAAAATGACCCAATTATCATTAAACTCGTCTGCCTTTGAGTTTTCTTTTTCTTCCTCCTACTGAACTATAAGCCCATTTCTGCATGGTGTGCCCTGATTAACTTTCTGACAATTAAATTATGTTCTCTGCTGATTTTGTTTTTTCTGAAATGTGGGACCTCACTTGAAATTTTTTTTTTCAGTTTCTTCTTTGTAAGTATCTTATTGTTGAGTAAGATTTTACTATAGTTTCAGCTTTATACTCTGCTGTATAGACTCTGGCAGCTGCCTCTATAGTGAAGAAATATGTTTTTTTCCCACTAAAATGGGGAAATTATGATTTTACTTGGCATCACTTTTAGCTATTATATATATAAAAGCATGCTAATCATTTCCATTGATTTACTCTTATAAGAATGACATGTAGGCCAGGCATCGTGGCTTATGCCTATAATCCTACTGCTCTGGGAAGCCAAGGTGGGAGGATCACTTGAGCTCAGGAGTTCCAGACCAGCCTGAGCAGGACCAATCCCCCGTCGCTACAAAAAGTACAAAAATTAGCTGGGCGTGATGGCATGTGTCTGTAGTCCCAGCTACTTGGGAGGCTGAGGCAGGAGGATTGCTTGAGCCCAGGAGTTTGAGGTTGCAATGAGCTGTAATGAGGCCACTGTACTCCATCCAGCCTAGGCGACAGAGAAAGACTCTTTCTCAAAAAAAAAAAAAAAAAAAAAAAAAAAAACACACGTAATTAACCCTTTTTATTTAGAATGTTCTGGAAGCACAATGAAGTTTTTTTGCTCTATCATCACACCCACGAAAGTTCTTAAGTATGTGACTGTATAGTATGGCTGTATATACCGTATGACCTCCACTGAGAAGGCTGACATGAAATACAAACATTTAACTGAAAAACACTAAAAATAGGTTAGTACTATCAAGCAGCAATCAGAAAGCCCACAGGGTTCGTGGATATGAAAAGGCAGATTCCACAGGGTTTTCAAGAGGCCTAAATTAATTTTCCACGGATGAGAGCATGTGGAAGAAGGTAACGCTAACCGTGCTAAAACTTGTGATTGCTGCAGAGGCTTTGCCCTCATGGGTTTACTACAGGACATGTTCCTATAGACAGCCACCTAAGAAGCTGATGAATGACACTCTCCCTTCTGCCTGCCAGAAGTAACTAAAAGCAAATATCACAGTGTGTTGTTTATCATCTTTCTAAGGCTTAAGATTGCTTGTTAACAATTTCCTTTTGGGTGATCAGGCAGTAGATAAATCGCCTAGATCCAGATATCAGAGAAAACAGAGCTTGCCAGTTAATCCTTGATCTCTCCTCATTGCCGCTAACAATCCCTCCAGCTTTTACCTGATTTTTGGAGCTGTGTAGAATCCTTGGGGTTTTTAAATTATTGTCTCCAGAGGCTAGCCTTAGCAATGTCCTGGGAAGGTCAACCCTACCAATTAGAGGCATGCATATAAGCCCCTTAAGATCTCAGAGATTAGTGAGATTTGAATCAGTAGAGGTAACACAGTTACCTTAATACAAACAATATTATTTCAAAAAAGGAAGAAAACTGGGATTTCTAAAGGAGATGGCATTCTCACTGTAATAGAAATGGTTTAAGGTTTTTAGCCTAAAAAGAGTATTCTTATAGGCTGGAAGACAAGATAGCTTAAACATATACAGGGTTTAGTAGTTAATTCTCCAGCTTCTAGTAAAATGGCTTAGGTTTTTAGATCATACTTCCTGATTTTTCACTGGGGAAATACCTCTAGAAACTATTGTTTTGCTTGGCTTCTTGTTACCCTAGATTATCTTGGGTTTGATGAAAAAACACTGGTTAGATTTACGGAAAGAGAAGCTTGGGTTTCTCGGGTAAAGAAGCCGAGTGGCCAAATTGCTGCACAGGACTTAACTTTGATTTTCCCTCTTAATTCTGCTGTCACTCAGACTAAGCACAGTTCAACTGTTAAGCTGACAGTGTTTATTTGAGAAAGCTGACTACCAACTCTGCAGGGAGACTACTGAGTAAATCCACAGGGCAGGAGATGAGACAGAGTGGGAGTTAGACTAAGTGATCTCAGGGGAACAGTAAGCCAGAAAGTGACATCAGAAGAGGGAAGCTTTGGTCAGAAAGTACTGCTAAAAAACCAAACCAAACCAAAACCAAAACCAAAAAACACTGCCCCCCCCCCCAAAACAAAAAAGAAAAAAGAAAAGGGAAGCTGAACATAGACTAGGGAAGTGAACACTGAAGCCTCTCCCAGAGAAGAGGATTCTAAGAGGTCAGCCTAGGGTGCAGGAAATAAGGAGAAGCACTAGAACACAGGGCTTGGAGACCCCAGCCAAAGCTACGGTTCTCTGAAGGCTAGGAACGTGGGTTCCACTAACCTACACTCTGGGAATCCCCCCTCCCACACTCCCTTCTCTGTACGCTCTCTCCTAGCAACAGAACAGTTTATTCTTTAAGTGCGTCTGAATAGCTTACCTGTACAAGAAGACATCATATATTTTAGAAAAGGCATGGGTCTTTTATCCCATTTGCAGGTTAATATGCAAATGTATTGTGTCATATGTTCTCATCTGGAACTCTCAGAATTTCTCTAAGTGTTTCTGTTAAGGGTTGTTTTGCTCTACCTTCTACTGAAGCCAAACGAATGATGGCCACGAGGATGATCCTCTCCGCCGTGTCTGAACTAGACAAAACCTGTTCAGAGAAGGAATTACTTCCACAGCTTTTATGGCCCAATTGAAGGCCATAAATATTGTGAATGGGACCCTGGAGCAGGAGGGACAAAAAGCTGCTCAAATATCAATGTGAATACAGAGGAGACCACAGTTGGAAAAATATCCCAAACTAAGAAGCAGGCGCCTTCCTTTTTTTCTTCTTCTTTTCCTTTTTTAAATGTTCTCTCTCAGCAGTATCATCCTTCCTTTCATATCTCTTGAAATTCTCCCATAATAATCTCATTGCTTGGGCCTGTTTCTAATAAAAGAACGGAGTGCAGATCACCATTAATTCAGATGGCAATCCTAGAAAGGGACAGGAACCAGACTGGTTTTGATTTGTGAAATGTGTAGGGCCCTCAAAATACCAGAGACTGGCTTAGAAAAATCCCCACAAAAGCTTTTAAAACTTGAAAGCTATCAGGGGTTCAGGAAGGCACATAATTAAAACCAAACTCCTTCTACCAAGTTTAAAATAAAATTGTGGCTCTGGAAAGCTGGGCCCAAGGGAAAGGAACGAGACCAAGTCACATGTCTGCTGCCAAGGCCGAAACTGGTTTAACTCATGTTCCTTTGGAGTCACGTCCTGACCCCACAGTGATGGGAAAAAATCTATTTACATTTTCCCCCGAACAGGGACTAAGCAGAAGGAACATTTTATATCATGTTCTTATGCACTGGCTGAGCCAGGGGAAACAATTTGAGCTATTCTGGGATGGCCGACAGAGAACCAGCCTTTCCCTTCAGTGTTCTCAGATTAATGACTGAGGATGAACAAGCCAGTGATCCGCAAAGACCCTGCAGGTTTTCAGAGCCACTGCAAACCTAATCATGATCCGAGCTCATCACAAAATAGCATGATTTTATCACTTTGGAGTTTAAGAACCAAGATGTTCTAGCCTGGGCTCCCTGCTCAGGTTCTCGTCGGCTGAAATCAAGGTGTTTGCTGCTGGCTCTTAGCTAGACGATCTGGGGAAGGATCTGCTTTCAAGCTCAGGTTGTTGGCAGAATCCAGTTCTTTGTGGCCGTAGGTCTCAGGTCCCCGTTGCCTTGCTGGCTGTTAGCAGGTGGCTGCTCACTGCTTGTAGGGACTCCCACATTCCTTCTCACATGGCCCTTTCCATCTTTAAACCAGCAACAGCACTCTGAGTTCTTTTTGCATTTCAAATTTCTCCAGCTTCCCCTCTGCCATCTGCTGAGAAACCCCTCTGCCTTTACGGGCTCATGTGATCAGATCAGGAAAAACCTCCCCATCTTAAGGTCACTGTGCCATATAACATAACAATTACGGGAGATCTATCTCATCATGCACATGGGTTCTGGAGATTAGGCCAGGACATCTTTTGGGAGCCATTTTAGAAATTTCAACTATCACAAAGACCCCCCCCTTTAAAAAAAACATGGTCTAATTTATCTGTAACATCCTAAAAGTAAGAAACATCCATAGTACCTGATCTCTCAAATTCTCTCATTGGTTGATTATACACATTCAGCATCAGAATGATCTTTTTTTTTTTTTTTTTTGAGACAGAGTCTCACTCTGTTGCCCGGGCTAGAGTGAGTGCCGTGGCGTCAGCCTAGCTCACAGCAACCTCAGACTCCTGGGCTCAAGCGATCCTCCTGCCTCAGCCTCCCGAGTAGCTGGGACTACAGGTATGTTGCCACCATGCCTGACTAATTTTTTCCATATATTTTTAGTTGTCCAGTTATAATTTCTTTGTATTTTTTAGTAGCGACGGGGTCTCGCTCTTGCTCAGGCTGGTCTCAAACTCCTGACCTCGAGCGATCCACCCGCCTCAGCCTCCCAGAGTACTAGGATTACAGGCGTGAGCCATCACACCCGGCCCAGAACAATCTTAAAAGCATTGTCATATATAGTGGAAAAAGTGTGCACCCATGTGAACAGGTATGTGTGTGTAAGACAGCTACTGCTAAGCAAAAATTAGCTTTTGGAAGTATTAAATCACATGTATCTTAATCATACTATACTTCTTGATTTGTCTTTACCAAGAACTTAATACATATGGAACAAAAACAGTTAAACTGGAAAGTCAAATATAGTACTTACATTCAATTTATATCATAAATACTTCTGAAAAATCTCATTTGTCCGATTGTGACTACCCTATCAATTTAATATGGCATACAGAAATGAAAACATGTAACACCTCGCAAATATTCTAGTACACTTCCTTGTATTTTAAAAGAAAAACCATTAAGTACATTAAATTATAGTAATAGATTCATCCTTTGTTGTATCTATCATGTTACCTAAATATTATTGGAATTTTATAGCTCTTTGTTTCTATGTAGGCCTGTACTACTTCTCTGTGGATATTTCCAACTTTTGAAGAATTTCTGGATTTTGGGGGAACTCATGAAATGTACTTACTTTACTATAGAAGGAAATTTATCAATATACTAAGGCCTCCATACAATATCCAAGGTAAGCCATTTTATATTTAAAAATAATTCATAAACTCTTATGATCCATAAATACATTAGCAGGCTCAGGCATTTTCTCTATCTGGCCTTTCGCTTGCTAGGTACTATGTGTGATAAAAAGGACCAAGAGGAGGATAAGGAGCTGTAAAACTTGTGGCACTGTCACACTTCTCACGTGTAACATCTATTTTTACTTTCCCCATAGTTTGGACTTTAGGTTCACACAGGTATACATGGCCAGCCGAAAATATAGGAGCCCATGAAATATAACACATTCAGATGATTCAAAAAACAGGCTCAGTGAGCACATGAGCAAAGAAGCCTGATCACTCCCCCTAAAATATTGTCAGGAAATACTGCACAGAATAAGTCATAATTTTAAAAGTCCCTCGTTAGGCCTTAAGTCCCACTGTTAGAGCTTCGTTCCATTTCTCTAATTGAGATTCCAGGTCTCACCCCACTAGCTGTGTCAAGTAGCTGTTGTTACTGACCACCAGTGTACCCCTTTAGGCAGTAAGCTTTCCCCGAAGCCTGGGAAGAGATGGATTTCTCAAATATGGTAAATGTCACAGTCTAACAGCCTGTTTTGGGTAGCAGTCATTTCAATTTTATTTGGACTAGGCTGTGAATGAAAACCATTGCAAAGGGGTTAGTGAGGCTCTCCAGACCTCACATTTCAAGAGTCAACAAATACCTGGGACCTAAGTAATGTAAGGTAAAACTTTTTATTTCTGAGTAGATTCCACAGAAGGTCAGGGTCTTTCTTTGTTATTAGCTTTTTCTCTTTTGTTTCCCAAAGAAACCAAAATATTAACTCATATATTTTAGAGCTACAGATACACTAGCAAATTGCAATAAATGATAATCTGAATTGCCTCGGGAAGACCTCTGGCTGGCCTTCATTTCAGAAACAGGTGTCTCTGGTGTGTGGCCTCCGACTTCTTTCCAGATGGCCAAATGGGACAGGAGCAGAGAGACCAAATCTTAAATACGCAGCAGTGTTCATTCCCTGTGAGAACTGACAGTGAGTACCTGTGTGTGCCCACCCTTGGGAGTGGTACTCAAAGGAATAAAATGGATGATAACGGAATCTAAGATACGGCTCTTTGATCTCAAGGAGCTCATCCTTGGGGAGGAAAAATAAATACACTCATAAAACAATTAGAGAGTCACATAAGAAAGTGATGGATTGAATGTACATAAATCAAATATTAGACTATCTGGTACATACAACAGAGTAGCAGGAAAGGGAGAGACCAACATTGACTGGTTATTTTTGGCAAGGCTTTACGGAAGGCTCAGGCCTACTGGATCAGCCTGAAGTTTCAAACTGGGTGGTCACGAAGAATGACACTATCATGTGTTACTTTCTGGCACGGGCAAGGGTCCCTCAGATAAGAAAAACCTCAGCAATTCAGGGCCTATTAATTCAGAACTTGTTATAATTTAACAGATCTTGAGTTGAAGTATTATTTTTGTACTATCTTCTTAAAATTTATTTATAAAGCAAATTCATAGAGAAATGACCTACTTAAAGGATCTGTTTTTGAACACCTATAAATGGCTTTAGAGTAAATACATACAATTGATACACTCATTAAAAATGATTCTATATCACAACAGATCTTTCCTCCTTAGCAAAGTTATTAGCCAATTGTTTTGTCATAGATACTTAAAAATAATAAAACCGTACCTATTTACAAATGATGTAAAATTCTGACTTTTACTAATTTAGATTTGCCTATTTGTATCTTCCTAAATTATTCTGTGAAGTTTGTCCTCCTTTAGTTATTTTATTTTTTTTAGAGACAGGGTCTCACTCCAGGCTGGAGTGCAGTGGTACAATCACTGCTCACTGTAGTCCTGAACTCCCTGGTTCAGGTGACTTCCTCCTTCAGCCTCTGGAGTAGCTGGGACTACAGGTGCACACCACCACACCTGGCGAATTTTTAAAATCTTTTGTGGAGAAGGGGTCTTGCTTTGTTGCCAAGGCTGGTCTCAAACTCCTGGCCTCAAGCGATCCTCCCACCTTGGTCTCCCCAAGTGCTGGGATTACAGGAGTGAGTCACCGTTTTAAAGGAGGCCTTTGTCCTCCTTTAAAATAGCTGCTATCGTCACCATCTCCCTTTCCAAATCAGATTCAATAGTCAGGGATACTGGCAATAATTCAAGAGTTCTTTAACGGAGAGACAGTAGTTTCACTGGAGTAGCTACGTGTCTTACTGGTTAAGAATGAGGCTCTGGAGCCAGACTGCTGTCTCCAGCATTCACTAGTTATGTGACCTTAGATAATTACTTAACTTGTCTTTGCCTCAGTGTCCTCAACAGTAAAACAAGATAATGGTACCTGGTGTATTAAATGAGACAATAAATGCGACTGTGTGGTGCGGCTCCGACACATGGTAAATGTTTCATAAATGTCAGCTGTTGTTACTATAGTTCCCTCTGTTTTTCCATTCTCTCCCTCTCTCTCTCTTTTGACCCTCTTTGGTCTTCTGGCTCTCCCAAGGCTTGTTGGCTGCAAGAGGAATAAGCTCAAACAAATTCCTTAGCACTCAAGTAAAGGGTTTTGATTATTTGTAGATTTTCATTATCCAGGCTAATTCCTACTTCCCTTTCTAATCTACAGACATTTAAGGTCATTATTTTACTGTAAAGTTGATTTTGGCAAGCAACATATGGATTTGTTTTGTTTTCAATGCTTTAATGTACTGTCATTTATTTAAAATTTTTTTTTTGAGATGGGGCCAGTCTTCAATTTCTGGGCTCGAGAGATCCTCCTACCTTACCCTCCCAAGTAGCTGATATTACAGGCACGCATCACTGTGCCCAGCTATTTTACAATTTAAATCTACAGTATTTAACTTTTCACACAACCAACTTTAAAAATAGCCATTTGCTATTTTACACACAACTCTTATATGAAAATGTTGCTTTCATAATGAACCATGAGGACATACTTTTAGTATCTTTATCTAATTGTCTCACTGGTAGAACTCCCTACATTGTGTAAACCAAAGAAGGTTGCTGGGTTTGAGGGCTGTGATGAGAACTAACATCCTAGCTGTGGACAACTACCACCCACTGCATAATAAGCAGGTCAAGAACAGAATCAAAAAGGGGATTAAAAGAATAAAAGGCTGATGAAAGGCAACTCTGATCATTTCCCTTTGGTCTTCTGACTGTAATTAATTGTCAGCTCACCCAAATATTATGAGATTGAGAAAAAGAAATAAAAAATAATGTTGAATAGTCTGGGAACTTTTTCAAATTTGAAAAAATAATCCTGGTCACATAGCTGGTTATGTACTGAAGACAAAACTAGAATCCAGGACAAAACTTAACAATGATTGACCCTTACCTGACCTCAATTCTGGATCCTTTGAGAACCGTAACGTAAGGTTGACTACCATACCTCTGGCAGGACCTGCTGTCTTCCTGCATGCGATGCCAGTGGTAAAGCCATGAGAAGCAGCAGCGTATCTCTTATCTGCTTGTTGTAACTCCCCAAGGTTTATTTTTAGCCTTATGTTATCTTATCTGCTTCTTAGGCAAGCTCACCACTCCCATGGCTTCGATCATAAATATCAATATTTTCAGCCCAGAATTCTCTCCTGAGGTTCAGACCAACTACTCTCTGGATATCACTCTGTGAATGTCCCAAAGTGCCTTAAATTCAACATATTCAAAGGCAAAACCATTTCCCTACTCAACATCCCTTTGCCTTCTGTGTTTGCCAACTCAGTTTTGTCGTAACATTTTCTACCAAGTCACCTAAACCAAGGACCTGGGAGTCATTCTCGACGCTGCCTTCTCTCAGGCTTATCCCTGCCTTCATTCTCTCAGTCCCCAAGTCTTGTCGATTCTGTCTTCTAAACAACTGAATGCTGTACTGCCCAATGTCTCTGTTCAGGCCCTTGTCATTTCTCACCTGGAACACTACAATCAGCACCAACTGATCTGCTTCCTGATCCTCCCTCTATAATCCAGCTTCCATAGCTGCCACAGTTTCTCTAATATGCAATTCTAATCACAGCAACTGTACTTGAAATCTTCAATACTTTATCCACAGGATAACTCCCCAAATCCTCAAAATGACATACTAAGCCTCACATGACCTGGCCCCTGCTAAGTCTCCAGCCTCATTTCCTATTATACTTCTAAATATATCTTTTGTTCTAGTCACACTGATCTGCAGCTCTCAAAATAATGCCATGTTTCCCCATGGTTTTTTCCCTACCTTTGTAATGTACTGTTTCCTTTCTTTCCTCTTTGCCCATCTGGCTTCCATTCTTCTTCAAACATTAGGCTAATGCATTTATACTTGGCTGATCTAAAACACCCTGAACCTACTTATATGTCGTTATTAAAAAATTCACCTCCTTGTGTCTTATCATTTATTTTTTTTTTAGAGATAGGGTCTTGCTCTGTTACCCAGTCTAGAGTGCAGTGGCCTGATCATAGCTCCCTGTAACCCTGAACTCCTGGGCTCAAGTGATCCTCCTGGCTCAGCCTCCCAAGTAGCTGGGACTACAGGCACACACCACCACATCTGGCTAATTATCATTTCTTTTTTTTTTTTTAGAGATGGAGTCTTGCCGTGTTGCCCAGGCTGGTCTCAAACTCCTGGGCTTAAGCAATCCTCCTACCCTGGCCTCCCAGAGTGCTGGGATTACAAGCGTTGTTCTAATTCTTTGTTTTCTTTTTTATCTCCCTAATTAGACTATCAATTACTTGAGTGTAGGAACTGTGTCTTTCATTTATGAATTCTAGTGTCTGATATAAAACCAACTACATGGCAAATGCTCTTGAAATGATAATTGTAGGAGAATTCAAAATAGGGCAGGTGGCCTTGATACTCATTTATCATGGAACGAAAAATTGGAGAAGAAGGGCAGAACACAGCTTGCTGGAAAGGAGCTGATCAACAAACCGGATGCCATCTCATCCAGCTGTACATAGGACACAAGTTAACTGGGCCAGTGTCTACCTAGAATTCATGCAATGGCTCAAAATGGTGAAACTACTTTTATTCCCATAGGTTCTACTACTCTTATCTAGGAAGGTTCCTTGGGCTGAAGAATTACTGCTTATAGACTTCTCTTGAGTGGAATAAAAACCCAAAAAACTAATACACTAGTGGTTTTAATGAGCCAGAAAAAAATGGTTTACAGACTGCACCCTTAATTAGGATCATTCACCCAGACAAATGTTTCTCATTCCATGACAGTGGATTATAAAGTGAAGTAAAAAAAAATGATTGCAGATTGGTAGTGCCCCAGATGCAGTACTGGAGGTATAGAGGATAAAATAATGTGCTAAATGTGCTAAAGAACTGTTTGGAGCTTGCCAGAGGAGGGCACAAAGCACATGCAAAAAATGATTATCAACATCCACAGTGTGGAAGGCAGAGGCCGAATGCCTCCAGCCTATTTACCAGAGTTGCCACACAGACAAGCTTGTGTGAATGCAGCAGTCATTTACCATCCAATTATTTATCAAAGGTCCTCTAATTAGTTTGTAGGGCTGGCTATAAAACAAAGCTAGTTGATTAACTGCTCCCTTATGTACATTAATGGCTGGGATGAAAGATATTATGCAAAATGTTTATATGTTTCCTGTCATTTTTTCTGTTGAGATATTAGACCTGAAGGAATAGTAATCCAGACTAAATGGGAAAATGCTACTGATCTTGGTTTATAAATGCAGGTCAAATCCTATTATCACAAATACTACTTCAGTGAAAATCTGCCTAATTGAACGATGCCCAGGGTTCAGCTGATGACCCATTTACTTTAAGATGTATTCAATATAATAAATATCAAATTAGCACTACAATTTGGACATTCTCCAGTATTTGCTTTCTTTGAATATATCCTGTATTTAAAAAAATATATATGTATGTTTTGTATTTTATTTTTTTTCCAAAGACAAGTTCTCACTGTGTTACCGGGCAAACAAAAATCTTCTTAGCTGGTGAGGACATGCACTATCTTCTGCATACGAGTGATTTTTCGTTAGGGAGTATATTGGTTGCACAATCTCCAGGCAAGCATTAGATTTTTATATTAAAAACAGTCGTAGGTTTATCGAGTATGGATACACTGAACTATGTAACATAAAAAGTATCAGATGATGCTGGGAGTTTAAAAGTAAAGGTATATGATAAATTAGTTTCAGTTTTCCAGTCACTGAAAGATCATCCTGCCTTTGTTTTCTCAAGTTAGAGATAATAATGAGTCACAGTTTATAGTTTGCATTCCTACTTTTTGAGCATTTGATGTCAGACAAGGTGTCCAAAATATTCTCTCCATGTGAAGAGCCATTATTTAAAAATTCTCTCTGAGGGCATCTTCCTTATATGGAAGCACTTAGTATTTAGCCCCCTTAACAACACTTAAAAAAAGAATCAAACTTTTAAATGCTGGCTCAAAATTTCAGGCCTCTGTTTTGAAAAATGTTGGATCGGGGCTGCACCTCTTAAACGCTGTGCCATCTCTAGAAGAAAACTACATGTATGTTCGCATGCAAGTCATAGAAGTTTGGATAAGGACAGTCAGAGAGTTGTCCTGACTTTAACTCCGACATGCACAGAAAAACTTCCTAGTACTTTTACTGTAAAAGCCCAGCACTTCCACCTTTAAGAGAAGTCTGAAGACCCTGTAACCTACAAGATCTTGGGCTCTGTGGGGTCCATGGTCCCAGAGAGTATGACTGGAATTTGAGAACCAGGCACTGGAGATTCCACTATGGCCTATCAATTCCCTTGGTGTATAGACACAGCTTTCTTCCTTCCTGCAATTTCAGTTTCCTGTGACCCCATCATAGATATATTTTGGACCCTCACAGCTATTTAAGTTGTTAACTGTCCTCTTTATCCCTCAGCATGTTCTTAACCTTGACTTCAAATATATTTGATATACACTCCAGTGTTGCTAATGAATATGGGTTTTGGAGTCAGAAAGACCTGAGCTTGAATCAAAACTCTGCTGCTTACTTGCTGAGTGATGCTGGGCAAACCACTTCTCTTCTATGTATCTCAGTTTCCTCGTCTGTAAAATGGGGATAGCAAGACCCACCTTTCAAAGTGGCTGAGGATCAGCCAGTTACAACCGGGCATCAAGAAGGCATATGAGCACAAGAACAACATCACAAAACCAGTTGTTAAAGAGTACCCTAATTAGTAGAATATGACAGAAAAGGAACTAGGCCAGGGAATCATAGGAGATGAATCAGTCTCATAACCAATCCAAAGTGTCAGCAGCTTCCAAATTAGTGTTGCATTATCTTTCATTCTGACATTAAAGATATAAGCAACATAATGGGATGCAAATGTTATATGAAAATCAGCATTCTCTATAGCATAGCCTCAAGCCATTTGGACACTCAAAGTTGGTTACAGGAAGCTGATGCTATTGTGGGAATCCATAGCCACTGACCACTAAAATTGGGAAGCAGCCTCTTATTAAACTATCTGTTTTGGTTTCCTATAATTCAAATTCTCAAATTTTCTCCCACTGTGACCTCTGTCTAAAAGGCAGGGACGAGAGGCGGTACAGTAAGGATAGGAATGGTAGGTGGCAGCTGTTAGGGGTGAGACACGAAGAAAGTAGTACCTAACTTTAAGGAAGAAATGGAAAAACAGAAAGGGAAAAGGGGGAATGGTCACCAAACAGGTATTTGTTGACTGCTCACCACATTGCTCTGGGAGCTGTGGTTAAAATGGTGAATGGACTTTAACAACGGACTCTTTACAACTAAAGGTACTGCCGAGTACGACAAGAGGGAAGGGAGCAAAGGGAAACCCTAACTGAAGTAAAGGTGTTCAGTTTCATGGACCTTAATTGGTAGCCACCAAAAAATACTCAATGGCTCCTAGGGAGAAAGAATTTTATGGCTCGTTGTAAAAGAAAGGTACCAGTCTTCGTGTGGAAAAAATACTCCTGGAACTCAATGATGGCAACATATATACTGGATCCTCTCTTGGTCCTCGAAGAAAAAAATAACTTATGAATGAAACGGCACAACACTCTTTTGGTATTCTGGTAACTAAAATCCCTGGCTGAGGTCTCAGACCAACATGTCATATACCAAATTCCACCACATGGTAATTTACACTGTGAGAAAGACATTGAAAATGGATACAAAATAATTGAAAACACACACACACACACACACATCTATTCAGGCTTCTTGCAGATTTTCTCCCCATAGCTCCCCAAATAAGGAAGCTATGACTGCCCCTCTTCTTACTCTGTATGTCCATTATAGCATAATCCAGTTCCCTAAGAGGGAACTGCCAGACTGCCCACTACCTAATATGCCCATCAGGGCTAGGCATCACTTGCTATTGGTGGCAGTTCTTGCTTCTGTCAGTATCCTACAGAGGAAGACACTAAATTAGAGCAAATGCCCATATGTAAATCATTTCAATAGAAACATTCACTCGAGACAAAATGGAGAAAAGTCACAAATGGCTCTATGGAGGACATCACAAACACCTCCATACAGCTGGTTGTCAATGGCCAGGAGTTATTTCTTTGGCTTTTAAGCATGAATTTCCTGATGGTATTTGGTGACTGAGGAAAAAGGTTCCAAATGGCCATAACTCCTTGCTCACTTTGGTTTTTCTATCACTCAAAGACAGACATGTAAAACAGGCAAAGGCATACTCTATCTCACATACATGCACACACAAATACACACACAGAACTTGCACATAACTGAAGTTTAATGTATATAGTTTCATGGCCATTTGGGAGCTTTTTCTCTGCAAACATAGTATTGCTCTATAAAACACAGGCAAGGCAGCAACTAAACATGGCTGCTGAAATTAAGAAAATCCCTGTAAGATACAGTGATAAGAACTCTAAAATCTTACTGTTGAGCAGTTTACAACTGACAGTTAAAAGCTAGAAGACAGAAACTGTAGTCTGACACATAAGTCTGCTTTCACTTAAGACTATATTAAGTATTACGAACCATAACCTCTTGCAGAGAAGCTAACAGGGTCTTGGTCTTGCAAAATTTTCCCCGCTGATTCCCATCTGCTCTGAAATGCCTTTGCTCTAAACCTAATCCCCCAGGTTATATACATACACATTCTCCACCTTTGACACAGCCATGAACATACGTAAATAAAAAATGCTGCTTACTCGGAGTGTCTTGGCAGTCGGGGAGGGAGATGCTGGGGGAGAATCGGACTGAGATTTCCTATTCCGAGTGAATTCTTTACTTCGGGTATATAAAGAGGACATGGTTCCTCAGGGTGTAGATACTCAACCACTGGATTCTTCACACAAAGCTGGGAAACTGCCCTGCAAGGTTACCCTCACAGAATCTCTCCTTTTGAGTTGATGCAAGATGACTTTGGATAGAACTAAATAAAGGATAAAAGCAGCCCTGTAAATTATAGTCTTGAGCTCTGAACCAGTCCCCAGTTACAGAGAGTCTGAGAGGCGTGTTCCATCAATATTTCAATTCAGCTCCAACCACAAGTGCTCAGGACTGGTAGCTTACCGTAGAGTGTACTGTGCTGAGCAACACCTTGGGCGCCTAGATAGAGTCCTTGATTCTCCCAAAAGGACACTTCTTACTGAGGCTTGCTTTCCAGTAAAACCTGAGTCTAGGTTCCTGATGATACCAGATTAAATCCCAGAGGAAAGACGACCTTGGATCCTGCCGGAGACAAGTCTGGAAACAACTACCGTCACTTTATCCAGAGGGAAGAAATAGAAATCCTGTGGAAATCATGCTGCCTTCCTTTAGCTTGACTCCTCTGGGTTGTAGGGATTTGGAACTGCTGTGATAAACTCAGGTTAAACAACTTAAAACAAAAACAAAAAAATATAAATAAGGAACCAAGAGTTTATGAGAAGGAAGCAGTCTGAGGAAGTCAAGTTTCCCTAAGTCCTCCCAGATGAAGCTGCTTTTACATATAAACACTCACAGTCATACACACATCTCTTCCCCTCCCCTCTTCTATTTTCTGACATTCCAAATCCCTATTCGCTCAGCGAGGAATGCTGGAGAGGAGCCAAGGGCAAAGATTCACTTTCTACTCAGAATTCGAGTTGCCACTTGTAGGAGGAAAAGAAAGCCCGCCAGCTTCTAGAAATAAAGGGAGGCTCTTTGGGGGCATGCTCGGGGGCAAAACCCATCAACCCTCCTGTACCCACTCCCTCAGAGTAGGCAGCAGTCCCCATGGCTGATTTCTCTGAACACCATGAGAATAGAGATTTTTCAACTTTTGGATCTCTTAAGTAACAAAGCCCAGACAGAAACATCAGCCAAAGCTCCTTCAGGCCTTTTATGTTCAATTTGCGTGAGATGTCATTCCTGCTGCACTATGAAGAAGCCCAGCAAACTGAAACTTTGGCCCACTGCAAAGGAAGATCTTTGCACATTAGAGACCTTACTGGCTAAGTCTCTAAGTATAAAGCTTACTAGAATCTTCTAAAATGCCACAATCAGGGAAGAAGATAGGAAAGGGGAATAAAGGTGAGGAGAAAGAAAGAAGGGTCAGAAATGAAGAGAGAAAACAGAGAGACTAATGAAACTGCAAGACTGCAGGACTCAGTAGTGTAGGGAAAATTAAGAGTTAAAAAGAAAGGAATTTCTCTGCATGGTGTTGAAGGATTTTGGATTTGGCCTTGAAGGAACATCTCAAATTTAATCTTTTGTACTTTGTTGTCATCACGACACTATCCAGCATTTCTAGGCCAAATGCTTTCTAACCCAATCAAAGTAACAACTCACTTCTCTCTGGGATCTTGGAAACTCTATGCTGCCTTCCCTTTTTCCGTATGACATTTTACCATTCCCTTCAAATCTTCCCAACATGCTACTCTTTTTCCTCTAATTTCTCAGTATCTTCTTTATTCCTATGACCAATTTTGTGAAATTATTTCAAGGGAAGTGATCAGCTACTTAGGATTTGGTCTGAGGAATATAGGTTGATAAGTGTTTATAAATGGGTCCTGATTTATTCCCAATGTAAAAAGAATCCTTAAGATGATTGATCAGTTCTATCACAAACCAGAATTACATAACCTAAGAGGCCAATTATCTTGGGAATTCAGATCTATGAATCCTACATTATAGATATAGCTTACATAGTTAATTCCATCTGATAAGAGTGAGTCTTTCTCTATTAGACCTCTTCACTTAAAGAAATACTGATATAAACCTAAATGCTAACATTCCCATAGCAAGCATGATTGGTTAGGGAAGGATTAATAATACCTTTTCCATATGTTGAATCAAAGTCACCAAGTTACATTATTCCTTGAAGGGGCAGCAAGAAAAATTCTGATCAGACAGTTTCCTGACCTGTTCCTGTAAGGTTTATACAGTGTTTTCTCAATCACTGGCAATTATTCCAGCCTCTGCCTCTTTTTACTTCTATCTTATGTTCACTTTTAGGAAGTACTAACAATGGTAAACTATTTTTATATCTAAGTGTTTTCACATACATTATTTCATTATCTCAGTAAATGGCAAATAGCCATTTATTTAGAAAATAACCTATTTCAGACAAGCAGGACAGAATGTTGGGTTCATCTATAGTTGTGAATTTACAGTTGATCCAGAAATAAAGGCTGCTGCATTCATCTGGGTTTACTAAGAATACTCCCTCCCTAAACACTAAAAATGTAGTTGGGAACCCAACTCCTAATTTTCTCACAATAAAGTAGATCTTGGAAGAGTATATGCATCTTTTTTGCTTTGCAGATACTGTTGATGTATATAGTGCAAGTATTCGTCCATATGTTTTACTAGTTGTCTATGTACTATCTATACACACTTTATCTCCATATTTTCAATTAAAAATACTTCAAAATAGTTGAAGTCTGTATGTGGTGATCAAACTTCTAATCCCAGTGTTTTAAGAGGCCAAGGCAGGAGGACTGCTTGAGGCCAGGAGTTCAAGACCAGCCTGGGCAACATACCAAGACCCCCATATCTCCAGAGAAAATTAAAAAAAAAAAAAAGTTGATGATGAATGATGCTACTGTACCACTAGATTTTGCTTCCAGTCTTCTCACTTCCCTTATTCTCAAATTATTTTCTTTTGTGTCACCTGAATCCTCCAAATATCCAACTTTTCCTATTTATGCCTTTCACATTTTCATCAGAGATCAGTTTGCCTTTTTCACTAGGGTTCTGTCAGGGGAGATTCAAGCTTTGGTTCTGGCTAAAAAATATGGCTAAACCTCTGAAGATGACATAAAAGTTTCTCCCTGTGCCTAAGATTTACACACACACACACACACACACACACACACACACACTCTCTCACTCATATAACATAGGGAGAGTATATTTTTATCCAGATTATTTTGCTCATGGTAGATAAAAAGTCTGTGTACACATGTAAAAAAATACCTTTCAACCCCCACACCATAATACAGACATAAAGCTTCTTCAGCAAGACACAGGGGTTGGGAAAACAATTCCCAGGGTACACAAGTTAGTGGTCCTGTCAACGCTATTGTTCCCACATTGTAATGCCAGTGTAATTCCACATAAACACAATTACGCTGAGGCAAACACTGCTGCAGAGTTGAAGAAATACATATCCACTGCTCTAAGAAACACAGCTTCTGAGGTTCATGAGGCAAGGCAATGTTTGTGGCAAACAGGACCAATGTGGGAATCAAATTAATTAGACTCTTGGCGTTGCTCAGCATACGGTACAGGAGAGAACTCCGCGATGACTGAACTGACCGGCATCCACAAAACCTCACACTGTTCTCTCTGAGCACACAGGGCATGTGAGGGTTACTATCTGAGCATCCCAGACATGGTTCTAAGCAGTTTGCGGGATGCTGCATGTAATATTACCATCTGGGCTGGTTAATTTGTGTGGTGATAACAGTGTCTTACTGGAGTTGAAGTCACAAAATCAATCTCTACATGCTTAGTTAGCATCATATTAAAACCAAACAAAAAATAACGTTTCCATGCCACAGACTATCGGTGACCTAGCTGTCTTACATATACATGCTATTGTTCACAACAGACTGAGTGAGAATGTCCAAAACCCATCATTACAACTGGAATCAAAACTCAAAGAGCAAAACAGATCCACACAGAGGGGTGATCACAAAGTCTCAAGTTCCAACCCTTGAAACTCATTATCACCTAGGTATAATTAGTTAAATGTCTTTATTTTTCTAGAGCTGTTTGTGGGACGTTTTCAGATTTTGTTTGTTTTTCCTGCCTCAGTTCTCAGACTCCTTTTGTTGTTCTTAAACAAGCTGGAAGGAAGACAATCTAGTGTGGATTCTGGTTTCCCTCCTGGCTAATTTTTGTTTTCAGTAGAGGTCTCACTCTTGCTCAGGCTGGTCTTGAACTCCTGACCTCAAGTGATCCTCCCACCTTAGCCTCCCAGGGTGCTAGGATCACAGGTGTGAGCTACTGTGCCCAGTCTGTTTTTTATCTTTATTTTATTTCATTTCTTCTACTTTATTTGGGCTTACTCTGTTCTCTTCTTAGCTTGAGTTGAAAGCTTAGCTCATTTATTTTCATTCTTTCTCATGTTTAACCTTAAATATGTATTTAAAGTTATAGCTTTCTCTTTAGCTACTGCTACAAAATTTAATGTGAAGTAATTTCATTGTTATTCAGTGCTAAATATTTTGTAAATATTTTGTAATTCTCATTAGAATTACCTCCTAACCCATGCAGTATCTTGAAGGGAGCTTTTACTTCTCAAAAGTATTCTCTTCTCCACCTACTATCTTTTTGCTATTACAAAAACTATAACCCCTCCAGTCTCAGTTCTGTACCACACTACATTCTATCTTTCCAGTTCACTCTTCCTGCTAAGGTGACCCCAAACTACCCTTCAACCTCATGGCATCTCCACTGTGTCTCACATTCTTGATGTCCTTCGTTGCCTTCCTCATCTAGCTTAAATTCCACAGTCCAGTATCATCATCACTCTTTCTCCTCTCATAGTACTTGGCAAAACTATTTAATACAATCTTGTTTAAATCCAATTTTCTGCCTAATCCATACCAACTGACCCTGGGCAACTCAATGTGGCTGGAAAAAAATCGTACAACCATGTTCATTGGTCTCTATTTAAATTCATTACTTTGAACCTTTAAGTAGATTCATGACTTTACTAGAAAACTACTTCATCCCTTTCCCTTTTATTTTTCTTTCTTTCTTTTTTTTTTTTTTAACACCAGCTTCTGTCCAGTTGGACCTTTTATTTTATTTTGTAGAGACAGGGTCTCGCTCTGCTGCCAAGACTGGAGTAGAGCGGCATGATCATAGCTCACTGCAGCCTCAAGCTCCTGGGCTCGAGCGATCCTCTCACCTAAGGCTCCCAAAATACTGGGATTCCAGGTGTGAGCCAGTGTGCCTGGCCTCCCTTCCCTCTTAAATCGAACACCTGACACTTCCTTTTTCATGTTCTTTCTTGGCTGCTGCTTTCTATTTCACTATGGAAACTGAAGCTATCAGAAAAGAATTTCCACAGCATCCCATCTCCGCATTTAACCACCATCTACCATCTTCTCACCTGTTACCGCTGATGAGCTTCTATTTGAAGCCAATCTTTCAACCGGTGCCCTAGATCCTACTCAAAACCTCACTACAGCAGTTCTCCATTCTTCTGCCTGTATCAATTTTTTTCTCTGCCCTGGATCGTTCCCACCAACAAACATGCAGCTATTTCTCCCATCTTAAAAATCACCCTCCTCTGCAAGCTGCTGCTCCATTTCTTTACCCCACCTTTCTTGAAAAAATTGTCTCCAAAAAAAAAATGACTTTTATCAATGTTTCCAATCTTTCTCCTCTCAATGTGTCTTAAAACCACTCCACTCAGGCTTTCTGTCCCACCATTCCACCAAAACCACTCCTATCAGAGTCACTATGTGGCCAAAGTCAGTGGTCAGTTCTTAGTCTCCAGCTTATTTTGGTAAGTACCTCTTTCTTGATACATTTCCTTCACTCACACGGGAAAGGACACTACATACTTCTTGGGTCCTCTTTTCTTTCTATATCGTCTCTGTTACCTCACACAGTCTCATGGCTTTAAATACCATCTGAATGCTCCACAGCATTTTGGAAGATTTGTATATCCAACTGACAAATTTTCCAGTTGGATATCTGAAACTCAACATATCTAAAACTGGATTCCAGATTTTCTTCCCCAACCAGCTTCATCTGCAGCCTTCTCCATGGGAGTCGATGGCAACCCTGCCCTTCCACTTGTTCAGGCCAAAGACCCTGGAGTCATCTAAGAGTTGGGGTCCCCTTTCTTTCATGTTCCACATGCAACCCTCCAGGAAATGTTCGCTCTACCTTCAAATAT
Source organism: Lemur catta (assembly GCF_020740605.2). Lineage (NCBI taxonomy): Eukaryota > Metazoa > Chordata > Mammalia > Primates > Lemuridae > Lemur > Lemur catta. Next base: position 4,089,100 of record NC_059150.1, on the reverse strand, counting down.
ATTCCAAATTTTACCAATTGTCAACAAGTCTACTGCTATCAGGAGCACCAACCCCCCATCATCTTTGTCTAGATTATGGTAATAGTCTTCCAGCTTCTACTTTTGTTTTTTTTCCTTTTTTGCTCTGTCATCACAGTAATTAACAGCTTTTACTCATGTCTCAAGTCTAATCTCAACACTGTGGCTTCAGTGATTCTTTTAAAACTGAAGTCAGATCACATCATTCCTCTACTCAAAATCCTACAGTGGCTCCTCATTCCATATAAAGTAAATGACAAAGGCCCACCACACCCTATAGTCACATGACCTGGATTTTCTTTCCTGCTATCTCCCGTCATTTCTTATATGTGCCAGTACTTTCCCATCATATAGCCTTTGCTCTAGCTGTTCCCTCTGTCTAGAATACTCTTCCTTTCAGAGATCTTTGTGGCTTACTCATTCAGCTTCTTCAAATCTTTGTTTAAAATCTCAGCCTGTCAACAAGATTTACTCAGACCTCCTATTTGCACTACAACCTGCACTCTTCTCCATCCAGTCCTCCTTATTCAAATCTCAGGTTTTTTTCCCAAACTGTATCAGTGTCTAACATATTATATACTTTATTATTTTTATTGTTTACTGTCTGCCGCCTCCTCCTCCTACTCCCTGCTAGAATGTAAGCTTCAATAGGCCAGGATCTTTGTCTATTTTGTTGGCTAAAGGATTCCAAGAGCCTAGAAAAATGTCTAGCAAATACTGTGCAATCAAACATTTGTTGAATGAATGAATGTTGATTTTTTAGTGTGGTCATGATAAACTTGTCCCATGTGTGTTGTATATCTATTCAATTAAGCTGGTTAATTATGTTGTTCAAATCCCTTATGTCCTTAAGTATTTTTGTATGCTTGACATACTGGTTTCTAAAAGAGATGTGAATATATTATTTCTTGGTAATTCTGTCAGTTTTTGTTTTATACATTTTGAAACTGTATTTTCAGTATCTACAGCCCATTATTTTATATCTTCTTGGATTGTTCCCTATTTATAAGTAAGATATCTTTCTGTCATTTGATGGTTTTTGCTTAAAATTTCTTTGACGTAATGTTGACAGCTTTCTCTTGGTGAGTGTTTGCATATTTTTCCTTTTTTTTTTTTTTTGAGACAGGGGTCTTTGTTGTACGGGCTGGAGTGCAGTGGCACTACAAAAGCTCAAGCCTCCAACTGCTGGGCTCAAATGATCCTCCCACCTCAGCCTCCCAAGTAGCTGTGACTACAGCCATGCACCACCATGCCTGGTTAATTTTTTAATTTTTTGTAGAGACGGGGGGCTATGTTGCTTAGGCTGGTCTTGAACTCTTGGCCTCAAACAATCCTCCAGCCTCAGCCTCCCAAAGAGCTAGGATCATAGGCATGAGCCACTGAGCCTGGCTGCCATACTTTCATTTTCTTACCTTTCAGTGTTATTTTAGGATAATCTGAACGTCTCTATGGCTTTGTAGATGAATTTATATTATGATTACTTACATGTTGTTTTTTGTATTTCCTATTTACCATGGTTTCCCTTTGCTGCTTTTCATCTCCTGTCCTGCCCTTATCGAAGGGAGTGAATGCACTTTAAAAATTACTATCTTTCCTCTACTTACTCGAGAGTTGTACCATCTATATTCCTATTACTTTGGTGGCTATCCCTATATTTAATATATTTTTTTCCAGCTCCCTTCTCCCCTCCCACACTTATTTAAATATATTTTTTCTTTAGAAGTCTATAAAGTTAATCATTATCTTCTCTACTTAAAACAAGGATCCTGACCTACTTTTACATCTTTAATACCATATTGCTATTGCTAGAATTTAGTTCCAGCTTTTTACATATAAAAGAAAAAAATATTAGCTTGATCACCATATCTTAGCACTTTTTGCTTCTTGTATTCCACTTCTGTATTTTTCTTTTTGCTGAAGAACATCCTTTAGTTTTTTCATCACCAAGAGTGAGAGTTGAGAAGTTAGCTCTTGTGTATCTGAAAATGTCTTTATCTCGCTCTCACTGTGTATATAAATCACTGTATAGAATTGCAGGTTCAGTTATTTTTCCACAGTACTTTGAAGATACTAGTCTGTTTTCTGGCATCTACTATTGCCAGAATTTACTGCCAATTTTACTAACATTCCTTTGTAGATTTTATCTTTACTCAGAATTTCAGGTTTTCTCTTTATCATTAATGTCCTACAATATATGTAGTCATGGATGTATTTATCCTGCTTTACACGTGATCGAGTTTTCTATTTTGAGAACTCTTTCCTCCATTTCTGAAAAAATTCTTGACTGAAATTATTATTATTGTCTCTTTTTCATTCATTCTTCTTTCTGCTTGGCAACTCTTAGCATATGTATGTTAGAGCTCCTCAAGTTATGTTTCATTTTCTTTTTTTTTTTTTTTTGAGATAGTCTCACTCTGTTGCCTGGGCTAGAGTGCAGTGTTGTCATCATAGCTCACAGCAACCTCAAACTCCTGGGCTCAAGTCATCTTCCCGCCTCAGCCTTCCAAGTAGCTGCGACTACAGGCATGCGCCGCCACACCTGGCTAATTTTTCTATTTTTTGTAGAGACAGCATCTCACTCTTGCTCAGGCTGGTCTTGAACTTATGGCCTCAAGTAGTGCTCCTGCCTCAGCCTCCCAAAGTGTTAGGATTACAGGCGTGAGCCACCACATCTGGCTGTCTTTCATCTTTTCTACCTCTTTCTAACTGCATTCTGAAAGATTTTCTTAGTTCTATTTTCCAATTCACTAATTTTTTCTTAAGCTGTAAAAAGTATGTTATACAGTCTAACTGTTCTTTTAATTATGTTATAGTATATTGTACTTTTTCATTTCAATGTAAAATTTTTCACTTCCAAGATTTCTAAGTGTTCTTTCTCACACCTGTTTTTGTTTCGTTACCTGCTATTTTTATTTTGTGGAATCTAATTTCTTTGGTATGCATATTGAGAATTTTAACTTATTTTTAAACCTTCTTCAGATTATTCTTTTCTCTCAGGTAAAAATTTTCTCACTTGTGGGTCTCTTGGCTGCTTTTCATGGTCTTAGATTTTATTGGTTTCTCTGCAATGTTTTGAGGGCTCAATTTTTATGATAATTTAAAAATGTCAGTACCTGTATCTATAGGGCAATTTCAAGTGGCCGCAGATTAAATCTGATAAGATGCCTACCTTGAACCAGACCTTGAGTTGGTAGCTCTGGGTTCTCTTTCCTTCTAGGTAGCCTAGTTTTGGATTTTTACCCCCCAAAATATCTTGGGTCCAGGTTCTATCTTGAGTGGGTTCCAGCATTTGTTGCTTGCTTCTGTCAGTCCTTCTGTACTTCTGGTCAGGAGCAAGCATCTTATCTCTGGCTGAACACTGCTGGGATAAGCTAGACTAACCCAGCCTCAATTTGCAGTGTGCTTCTGGGTCTTGGATACATGCACTGAGTAGATAGGATCCTTGCAAAATACCCAACTGCCCACATTCATTCATAGCTCCCCTAGCACAGTGGCTTCTCTCTTTATCACTGGCTCAAAGAGACTTTCTTTCTTATTTTGAAATATGACTATGTAATTTTTTAAATCTTTAAAAAGTATTTACCCATAATTTCTCTGTTACGGAATAGGAAGGATAAGATTCAGGTGTGTTCATTCTACCATCGCAACCTAGAAGTCCCAGAGTAGCTTTCACTTTTGCAATAACAGCAATTCAATTTTCCTGACCTCACCAGTCTGTAAGCATTAGCATATATACCCGAAGTTCAAACTCAGAATCAACTGTAGAAGAAGAAAATTTTCATTATTTGGAATTTTTTTTAACACTGAAATAGCAGATGTACTAGAAAATCAGAAATGGAGGGACAATGACTTTAAAAAGGTAAGAAACTTGGAACAGCAGCAGACTGTATTATAACCGTACGTATAAACTCTAACACTGCTTCCCATAAATTGAATCAGACTGAGCAAAAGAAGAGGGGACTTTCCACAGCACCAGGAAGAGCCACTACAGGCAGCAAAGTCATGAAATAAGCACCAACCTACACTTCTGTGCCTGGAAGACAGCCATCAGTGTAGCGGAAAGAATGCTGCACTGGGAATTTGGAACTGTTCTAATTCATTCTCTACCACTAAGTCATTGTGTATCTTAGGTTAAATCAGCCCTCTTTGGAGGCCCCAGGTTTTTCATCTGTAAAGTAAGAGTTAGGCTAGATAACAGCTTCTAATGGTAGCTTCCAGAAATAATTTTCTGTGACCTCAACAGTTTGGTACTTTCTAAGTAGGCTGAGTCCTCCATTCTTCAGCTTGCTGAGTAAATAACTTGCCAGGTAAAGGAAGAAAACCATGCATTCCTGAAATCAGTCTTCAAATGAATCACCAGATGCAAAGTTTTGTTTGATCACCACTCTGCAAAGGAACAGCCTGGTAGTTGGATGAAGTTTCTGTGTGGGTGTAGACACAACCTAAGTTTTATACAGAAAAGGCAAACCAAGCCAGACCAAAACAAAAACCCTAATCACAAGTTTCAGACACAACAAAGGGAAAGATGCCTTTTCTACAAACATACTATTCCTGACAGCTGAGAAGATCAGCTCAATCTCAATCTCAAACTGACCAGATCAAAGTGCAGACAGAGGTAAAACTAAGCAAGCAGCAGACAACGAAGTTACAGCATATGAGAGACCTGACCCTGCCCACTGCAAAGTCTGAACAATTAGAAATTTTATGTGAATAGAAATGTAGGGAAGAGAATGAGGAACGAAAGGGTAAAACTGGAGTTTTACTCAATAGATGGAAGAGTGGATTAAGAATTTAAAAACTGGACTGAGGTGGCAAGGAAAGCTCAAGATTAAAATCTCAGAGCTTCTTAAAGCTTTGGTTATGGGTCACAATGAGAATTTATATGAACTGTTTAATTTCACTACAATGCAGTAAAAACTAAGCTGATTCAGACTTTGTAAGTCTGAAAGATGGAGAGTTAGCACGTGGGTAGCCATAGTCCCAAGTCTTCAGATAGCATCTTAAAGATACACTGTTTTCTAAAAAACAAGAAAAAGCATCTTACCATCTACATTGCTGTATGCATGGACACAGACTGTATTAGAGGTGGGTGTCCAGCAGATTCCTATCCATACTATTCCATATTCCACCACAGCTGAAACAGGCAACCAATCAGAAGAGAGGGATAAATTCTTCTGACAAAATTCCCATTCAGTTCATGAAATGGCCACTGAGCAGTCTTCACTTTCATGCAAACCTTCACTTTTTGTAAGTTTCTGTTACCAAAGCATTTAAGGGGAAAAAAAATTATACTAGCAACACGGACTCATTAAAGAAAATCCTAGAAATAAAGAAAAGTGGAAAAAAGTCCCATTTGGTCTCATTATAGAAACACAACCACTGTTGACACTTTGGTGACTTTCTCGGTCTTTTTACCTGGGTCTGGGTATCCTCTATAACTCACATAGTTATAATTGTGATATATATATAGTTTTGTGTCTAATTCATTCAGTCACATTTTATCGTAAGCGTTTATCCAGGTTATTACATATGTTTGTAACTCATTTTTAAATGGCTGCCATATACTCCACTCTATTCCAAGGAAACACGCCTAAATGGCCAGGAGGTGGAGAATGGTAAAGCAAACTATGATTCATACTTAATTACTGCCAGAGTTCTGGACATTTCGGTTGTTTCCAATATTTCCACTGTTATGGAAATAGACTAAATAGCTAAATAGACTAAGCCTGTTTTCTTCAGTAGTGCCTAACAAACAGCTTTCCACATAGTAGGCAGTCCAATATTTGTTGAATGAATGTCTATAGACTATCTATATATATTTTGTGATAAAAATTTCTGTGTGTAAGGCTTTTGTTTTTTCGTATTTAGAACTGTGTCCTAGAGATAGATTTTCATAAGTGGATGTTCTGAATCAATTTGGGGCTTTTAATAGCTTGGCCATTTGCTTCCCAAAAAGGAATCCTTAATTTGCATTCCCGATCATTATAAGAAGGCCCATTTCACTTAACTCTTAGCTAAATTGGCCATTATCTTTTCGGAGTCTTTGCCTATTATGATTGGTTAAAAAAAAAATGCTGCTTCATTATAACTTCATAGTTTTTATTTTTATTTTATAGAGACAGGTTCTTGCTACATTACCCATGCTCGTCTGAAACTCCTGGTCCCAAGTGGCCCTCCTGTCTTGGCCTCCTGAAGTGCTGGCATTACAGGCATGAGCCACTGTGCCTGACCTAATTTGTAGTTTTGAACACTAGTAAGAGGTTGTTACTTTCTCTTATATTTCTTAACTATTTTGAAATAATTTTCTAATAATCATTACTGTCTAAATCAAATTTACTCCTGGAAAGGTCAATTGTAGGTTGCAGTAAAATAAACAAAAAACCATAATACTTTCAGGAAATAAATTCTGAAAGACACTTTAAGGAACTAACCTAAACACATAGCTGGAAATGGCTTATTCATAGAACAAATCTGATAAACTGTAATATGCTTTTATTAATGGTAAAGTTGGAAGCTAGAACTCTCAGTTCCTGATTTTTTCCTCATATTTATATTACACAGTTCTGTTCTGACATTTTTCTGGGGTGATGATATAATTGGAGAGGGGACAGCTGGGAGGAAAAGGTTCCTGTAATAATTCTTCTAAAACTTTTCTTTTAGGAAACCATTCTAGATTAATCTAGAAACTCTAAGAGCTATTTCCCACAAATGGACTCTGTAAAAACTTCTTTAGCTAAAAAAATCTTGAAGTGGCTTAGCAGAACTTTGTTAATCCTGAATTAGGCTTTCTCTCTGAAAGCATTCTATAAACAAGACAGACACAGAAAAAGCAGAAATACGGTCAGAGAAAATAGTTAGGTCTAGGCAACATTACCAGTAATGAGGACCTGACAATTATACTTAACTAATCTGGTAACTCAACTGTTAGTATAACTTGCAGAAAATGCTCCTTTGAGGCAGAAGTTAAAATAACTGCCTTTTATTCCTTCAGGACATCCTTGCAGGAACAGGCAAGAATGTTATCTACCATCTGTTCTCAGCAAGTAGAGAAAGCAGAAATGCAAAGTAAGGATCGTTAGGGAGAAGCAATTCGGAGTAAAATGTGTAGTCAGTCAGGCACCACCATGTGCCAAATGATACAATGATTAGATCTGTTTGAACTCTTCATAAATCCTTTGTGAAGTTTTTTTTTTTTTTTAAATGGCAAACGATCTTGGCGCTATGCCCACAAAGCAAATGACTACTAACCAAAGGCTATTAACCCCCAGAAAATCCACCAGAACCACCACACGCAGATGAGAGCCAAAGAGAAGATACCATCCCTTTGGTGCTTCCCAGCCCCACTCCACCAAACCGCTCTCACAGCCCCAGTATCTCCTTATTGCCAAACCCACCAGATACTCCCCAATTCTCAAACTACGGGATATGATTACAGAGGCCTGCTGGTAGCTCTGGCTTGTCTTCCCAGCACTTTATCCCTTTCTCTTACTTTTGGTAACAGAATCCTTATTTCCCGTGGGGAACCTATTCCATGTAGCTGACCCTCTCCTAACCCTACCCCTACAACAAGTGGTAGCTACTCTTCCTGTTTCTTATTCGTCACTATCACTACTACCACCTCTACCACTGTCATTATCACCATGGTGGCTAACATATATTGATCACTTAGTATGTGCCAGACACTGTTCTGTCCACTTTATACATATTATCTCACTTAAAGAAATGACCTGTACAGTAGGTACTGTTCTTCCATTTCAGAGTTGAGGAAACTAAGGCACGGAGAGTATATAATCTGTTATAGGTTACACAGTAGGTAGCAGAGTAGGGATGTGAACTCAATTTGGCTCCAGCGTTCAGGCTCTTAACCCTTATGCTTTATTGCCTATCTAACTCAGTTTCTTCTAATCTCTGGCTACAGAAATTGCTTCAGGGAAGGTCACCTGATTCAAGCAGAGTCAATCAGATATACAGACACTAGGATAGAGAAGGTCTTTCTTCCTCCGTGGTCTATACGAAGAAGGTGGCAGAGTTCTGGTCAAGTTTCAGGTTCCTAGATTTAGCTATGCTGGAAGCCAGGCCAAGATTGGTACGCAGATTTCCCAGTTATACAAGCCTTTATGCTCGAGCTATACGAAGTTAAGTTTCTGTCACACTGAGTCCTGGAAAGTTTTCATTCCCTTATTTGGTGGAATGCTATTCTTTCCTGGCTCTTTTTCTTCTTCTCTGACCATTTCCTTACTGATCTCTTTCAAGAGTACTGCTTCTCCCCTGCCTGTCCCTTAGACACTGCTATGCCCTGGGCTCTGCTCTGAACTGTCTACTCTTTTTTGCACAGCAGTGGCTCTCTTTAGCGTCCCACCGTCATTTTGGTAGGCTGCCCCCGAAGAATGTACCCTTTGTGCTTGCTTCTGCTTCAGAGTCACTGTGATGCTGAACCACATTTACAAATGTGAGTACAGCATATTCCTCAGAATACTGGGGAAGAAGACAAGTGGATAATCACTGCTCTACAAGTTAAACCTTGGAAAATAGCATTGAAAATATCACTGACCTTTTCTTCAGTGATTTCATCTGGTGTTCTGACTCTAACTACCATCACTAGGGCAGTGACCCCCAAATATAAATCTCTCCAGCTTTAGTATCTCCCATGAACACCAGATTCCTACTTGACAATTGCCTACTTGACATCTCGACTGGGAAGTCTAACAGAAACATCTCCTGCCCCATTACAATGTGAGTACTATGATGGGCAGGAACTTTGTCTACCTTTTACATTTTTGTATCCCGAATGCACAGTGCCTGACACATGGTGGGTAATCAATACATACATGAGGACTGAACAAACATGCTGCTGTGTGGGTAAAAGACTTCCCGAATGGTATCAGACTATATTAGAGGGCTGCTGAGAATTTTGTACTCTGGGTTCAGTTTGCATTTCTGGAGGAGAGAAAGGGGTAGAAGTTGGCTCTAAACTCTGTCAGGGTGTTATAATTAATCCTATTCAACGATGACCTACCTGGGATGTTAACAATCCCTAAACATTTTGTCTCTAGGTACACTGTCTGTCAGACTAGCAACCTTCTTATTAAGAATCACTTGGGAGACTTTTATAATATAGATTCCCAGGCCTTCCACCCTCTACCACCATGTCCCCTCCTAATCCAGAATATCTCAAGGGGAGAGGCCTGAAAATCTATGTTATAAACAAATGTCCCCAGTGATTCTTATTGACAAGTTTGAGGAAGACTACTATAGATGCTCTACCTATTAGGTTATTATCATTGAAAATGGCTCAGCTTGCTGGGTATCAGTATCCACGTGTGCTCTTAGCTCTAGGTCAAGCACTCCAGAAATTATTTATAAGCTGGCCAAATAACATTTCATTAGTTTTATTCCAGAGCACTAGAGGTCACCAGTGACCCAAGGGAGGCCTTCTCAGACAACATATCATACCTGGGTAAATCCTTGCTTTCAAGAAAGGATCTGATTTTGTTTACTTGGCATAAAATTAATTGTGCCAACACATGCTCAAGTCCCATACCTTATGTTAGTCTTTATCGTGACATATTGGCTTTCATCACTTTTTTCCTTAAAGTTGTTGAAGAATCAGAATTTTAGCGTCTCTTTCCAAACATCCACGCCTCTTAACTACCACTTCAAGCAAGCACAGGGTCAACACTTTGAAGATTTCTGGTCCCCTCCTGCACAAATCCCCAAGAAGTTCTTCCTGCATATATTCAGTAGACTACAAGTTAACAAGGCAGAAAGATTACTACATTCCATAATCTACTCCTAACCAAGGAATTCAAATGACAGCCAGCAATTAAAATGAATGACACCAATTAACAATCTTCTGGCAGGCACCCGTTCAAGAATCTGTGAGCCTTAAAGGCGAATTCACTTATGATCATCATCTACGAAAAGCTGAATTCTAAGTGTCAAGTGAATATATAGTCTCAACTGTAAATCTTAGCTAATCTCAAAGCCTAGTCCTTGGGAGGTATGAAGGAAAAGGATCAGATGAGAGAAGCAGATAGGGACACTGGGAGAACCATTTCAGGCTTTCTCATCAAAAGGTGACAAACTGAAACGTAACAGAGAAACTATATTTAAAATGACACGGAAGCAACTCTCCCTTTCTCCTTCGCTTTCTTGTTCAGGAAGCTTTACAGGTTTTTTCCTGCAGCATGACCAAAATTCCTTCATGCTGTCCCAAAAACACATATCCTTCTAAACAGATGACTACCCCCCACAAACTGTTGATGGTAGTAAATAAAGAATCGAGAATTAGAAAAATGCCGAGTTATCCGAGAAGTGCTTGAGAGAAAATTGACATTTCGAGTGACACTGACATCAGCCAACACCTTCTGTATCAGTAACCTAGAGCAGAGGCCTGCAGGCCAATTCTAGTCCACCAGCCTGCTTTTGTCAATAAAGTTTTATTGGAACACAGCCACTCCCATTTGTTTATATATTGTCTATGGCTGCCTTCCCACTGTAACAGCAGAGGTGAGTAGTTGCAAAAGATTACATGGTCTGCAAAGTAGAAAATACTTACTATTCAGGCCCTTTACATAAAAAGTTTGCCAATCCCTGACCTAGAACGTTATGAGCCAAAGATGAAGACTAGGCTGGCCCTGCTCCCACTGTCCCTCTCCAGATCACATTACTGGAGAAGAGGAATAAACACCTTTCCCTCCTCACAAGCCTCCGACAGGCTGAGTGTTGACTCTTCACAGCAGCTGGCAAGTAGCCACACTAGACGCTTGGAGAAATGAAGAACTCAGCATTTGGTTCCCACAAACGGCCCCATGAATTCGCCAGTTTGGCATATCACTTTTGAAAGTCACCCCCAACTCCTAAGTAAAATGCCATCTTAAAGTATAAAACGTTTTATTTGGTGATGTGATATCCAAACATATTATTTTCCTCTTAAAATGCTTCTATCACCTGAAAAAAATTCAGAAACATAACAAGAGCTATAAGCTGCAGGGCCATAATAAATATTTTAGTTTGAGCTATTTATTAATTTGCCAATGAGTTTACAAAATGTCCCTCCTTTCTTCTCAGTAACTAATAATATTGGCATAGTTTAAGGCATAGGGTTCAAGGTTGTAACAAAATATTTTTAAAACTGTTAAAGCATAAAAAAAGTCAAGCAGTTTTTTTTTAAAGTACACATTTTAAAAAATGTGTTAAGGTACACCTGTGTGAACATTTGTATCCCTTAAAGGATCACACTTGGTTACAAGACTGTGAATCTCTATGAAGAGATTCATGTCATTAAATGGCTGCGATCTGATTCCTAAACTTGCTTGATTGAAAACTGAGATGGCATCGAGAAAAATTAAAACCAGTAGGTTGTAATCATTCATCTTTACATTTTCACTCCAACTAGCCTACCTTTTAGATCCTACCAAAATAACGCTTTTAAAGGCAACATCTGTTAATGCCTCAAGCTCAACATTCCTGCTGGGGCAAAATATATAAACACTCCATTTGCTGAAAAAGGCCTTCAAATCCCATACTAAGCTTTCTACCTCAATCATGGGACTAGAACTCTAACATTAGCTAAACCTAAGCCATGGTTAAGGCGCTCTAGCCATGCTATCAACAGAAGAAATGAATACTTTGTAACCAAGGTAACCCTTAGACTCCAACTAAAAGGGGAACAATTATTCCTGGAGGCTTTCTATGATCAAAGCTATCATAGGACCGACTACTTTGATAAAACCCAAGTGCTTTAAAGACAACCTTACGAAATTGTCATCATGGCAATGACGGGGTTCCAGGAATGCTCAAGTTGAAAATGATCCTTTTCTAAAGAATGTCAGTACTTGGTTTTAAATATGTTTTCTTGAAAAAGAAAAACTTTGGAAAAATACCAGCAGAAAATTCACCAGAATGCTAACAACAATTTCTTCTGAATAATATGGTTATGGACAATTTTTCTTATTCTTTATAGCAAAAATAATCCCCTTTCTATTACAAGCATTTTGAACAGCGCCCCACCTTTACTATCCTAAAATTAAATTCACTGATACAAAACTTAGCTAAAATCATAATAACATAACATGAAGAAATACAAGCAAAGTAACTTGTAATAAAATATGTATTTTAATGCATTAATTCTTGGGCTAGTAACACAGGAAGGCATAATAATGAAGTAGAGATTTGCACACATCAGAGAATCATTGTGAAGGTGGAGGTCAAAAGCAGATCAGTAGAATGTGTAGTACAATGCAGTCATTATACAAGGGGCATTGTTGTCGGGGGGATCAATATAAAACCATGTATAATTTCTCCTCAGTTTACATTGTGGTTGAATTTTTTGAACTGCCGCCCCCTATACCATCCCACCCCTCCAAAAACTGAGTTTATACATAAAATCAAGTTTGGTTTTGGGCTCAGATAATAGATTTTCTCATCTATGACTGTCAAGGGAGCTAGTCAAAAGCCAAGCAAGTTTCAGGACACTGGTTTGATGTGGGACATCACAGGATACCTAGCACCTCTGGCCCCTTCCATTTAATGCATTTAGAATATCCTCCACCACTATTGTCGCCTGAAAGTACCCCTAGGAACTTTTACAACCTCTTCCAGAAATGCTCCTGCTGCTTTTGAGAACCACTGCTTTATACTGTTCTATACTTCATAAATTTTCTTTAATTAAATGTATTATCTTTTATAATCATTTTTTAAAAAGCTCCAGCAGAGTTTTAAGCTCATCAGTGTTCCCCAAACACAAGGACATAAGGTAACAGGTCACTAATACAAACTAATACCGTGATGGCAGTTGGAGGTAGAAGGAAAAAATCAGAAGAAAAGAAAAGGCCAAGAGGCTAACTATTCTATCCTTAGTAGTTGGATAAACCTTACACATCTTCAGATAATATGTCTGAAAGAAGCCCAGACAGATACCTTGAAGGTCAATTCATTCTATCTTAAAAAAAGATTTATGAATAAAACAGAATTCACTGATGTAATGGGACACTGAGTCCAAAAATTACAGGGTCCCAAAGGAATACATGTGAGCTTTGATTACTGAGATTTCCTTGGCAACAGCATAACCTAAAATTAATAGAGTCCATAAAAGGAAGATACCAAAAGAAACTTTGTTCTTAAGATGGTTTATACAGCTTGGGCTAGAGCAAGGCACAACCCATATATAGAAAATCATAGCATCTGCAGTATTTTAAGAAACTACATTTGCAAAGCAAGAGCAAACGTACAGTGAGAGGACAGATCCTTCCAGGTCAATGTGGAGTCAACCACTAGGGAAGATTCTTCAGTGAGCACTGGCTAACAGCAAGCTTCCCACACACACAGTTGGTTGGCTGCCATTTCTCAATCTCCATCTCCTTCCTCAGGACTGCCCGTTGTCATCAATTCTAAAAAGCCAGGACAGCTTGCTTTTCTGCATGTGGAATGCCTGCCAACTTCCAGGGCCTGGCTACAATAGGACTGGTTATAACAGCCATTGCTTATTAAATCTATCCTTAGTTTTTATATCCTTATGAACATGTTATCAAATTTCTCAGACTTCTCAAAACCCTCCCATTCTGGGGACAAGCTAACTACCTTTTCCTTTTTCTCCTTATCTGCCTAAAGACAGATTGAGGGGAGAAAAATCTATATTTTATTATCCCTTTAACTCTGTTAAAAGCAAGAGAAGCTTGCTTAAAAATGACTACAATTGTTATATAGTATATAGCAAAAAAAACCTACTACTTACTACATAAATAACTAACTCTATCTGACAGCGCACCTACGGTGTCTTTAAATTTAGTCAAACTGTTGTTCTATCTCCGCAGTCCAGTCTTGTCTGGGAAATACCTTACCATATTAGGCAATCAGGTCCCAGAGAGGAGAAAGCAAAACAGACCCAGGATTTTTACCTAAAAGGAGAATGGCAAAGATGTCGCCCGGTGGTGGAGAGTGGACAGAAAGTGGCTGGATACCCTCTAGCCAACAAAGGGGCTTTGCAAGATTAAGTTATAAGATTAAAAAACACTTCTTGAGAGAAAAGATCCAGCAAATAACCAGATGCAAAGCTGTGAAAAATTAGAGAAATAGCAAAAACGGCTCTTATTTACTCGAAGACAGAAGGTGGGGGGGAAACAAAAGATCTATGAAACTAGGACTGTTGGAAACACTGGCAGAGAAGTATAAACGGGAGGGGCAATTTAGACATAAAAAGGAAAGCCTGCCTGATTGACAGAGAAATTGCAGGGATTTGATTTGCTCAGGTACTGAAAAGAGTTCTAAGCAAAACACTTAGTCCTAGTCCCTTCCCTTTCTACTCGTTTCTTTTCCCTAACTTCAGCAATCCCTTTTAAAACTTATTCCTCAGGTATGTGTCAGAACACATGTTGGAGTTATAGAGGAGTTGGGCTACTTCTCTGACTCTGAGGAAAACTTAGTAAGTAAATTCAACATAACATGATTCTAACGTCAATAAAAGTATTCCAAAAGCTTTATTCTCATCCAGATTTAGGGACTTGTAGATTTGGAAAATAATTTAAATGGATCTCAATCATCTCTAATTATTTAAATGTATTGGCTAGTTTTCATTTCACAGCTCTAAGAGGTAGATATTATTATCATCCTTTTACAGATGAGGAAACTGAGCACAGAGAAGTTAAGTAACTTATTCGAAGTAGTTAAGTGGTCAAGCTGGGGTGTAGACTCGGAGTCTAGCTCCTGGGTCTACACTCTTAACTACCATGCTATATTGCTTGTCATAACAGTATACAGTATGACATAAGATACATAACACACATAAAGAGTCGCCTTTGGAAGGTAGTGTAACAGCTGTGGACTACGAATACAACTGTGTGATCCTGGCAAATTATTTGATCTCTCTGGGCCTCAGTCGTTATCTTTTAGACGAGAGGGCTAACTCGGTGGCCTATAAAGTCTTTTTCAGCTCTACATTCAGTCTATAATTGCTATTCTAGCCATCACGAGTTAAATCAGATTTTAGTATGCAATAACATCCAGAAATAAAAGTGTTTCAAAGAAATTCTCTTCTTACCTGAAATTGAAGTACTACTTATTCAAAGAAGTAACAGAGAGGTTAAAAAAATTCTTTAAAACATTGTGCAGTTTGCTGGCGAGGTTAAAAAAAAGATGTAATACAACTGAGGAAAATTAGGCAAAGAAAAGGAGACCAAGAGGTGAATTAACTTATCATTTGCAGACATGTTTTGTGAATAGAATCCCTCTGATGTCAGAAGAGTCGTCTTATTTTACTGCATGGCCCTTTTATCAATACAAACAGGCCAAGCAGATTTCATGGGTAATATCCCCATACAAGTTGAGAAAAAAGTAGTAAAATAAGAATAACTACCTATTGTTCTGTGTTTTATTCAATTTTGTTTTTGAAAAGGTGGGAAATTACATTCTATATTCTCAGAGTCAAGTGTCTCCTTTGCTGATTCTTCCCCCTCTCCTCACTTTGAATTTGGGCTCTGTTTTTGGGCCTCTACTATGTCTACATTCATTCTTTTGGTGGTTGTATCTAATGTCATGGTTTTAAATACAAGCTACATGTTTACTGACACCCAGGTTTATATATCCAGCCTGGACCTCTTATCTGAACTCCAGATTCCTGTTTCACCATCCTCTTGATGTTTCCGTGTGGAAATATGTCAGTCAGACCTATTAGATTTAATGCTTCTAAAACCAAAACCAATTGTTTGCTTTTCCCCCACCAAATCCATTCTTCCCATAGTATTCTGCATCTCAGTTAATGAAAATTCCATCCTTTAAGTTGCCTTAGCTAAGAGCTTTGGCGTCAACCTTGACTGTTTTCTCACCCCATATCAAAGCCAATAGCAAATCTTGTTGGTTCTAACTTCAAAACATATCTAAACATGACATCTTCTCAATATCTTTACTATCTGCTATTACCCTGGCACGAACCACCATCAGGTTTTCCCTAGATTATTATAATAGCCTCCTCATGTCTCTGCTTCTACTGATGTCCTCTCATGAGTATATTTTTCAAAATAGCAGGCAGAGTAACCCTTTAAAATATAAGTGTAATAATGTCACTCTTCTGCTCAAAACTCTACCATGGCTATCCACACACTCCGATCAAAAGTCAAAGTTCTTATAATGATTTATCAGCCTATGACATCTGGCCCTCGCACTCATTCTGTTCTAGCCACATTGATTTTTTTTCACGTATCTTCAAGCATGCCAGGCACCTGTCTTAGGGTTTTTGCAGTTGCTGTTCCCTCTGCCTGTCACACTCTACCCCCATATGTCCACAAGGCTTCTCACCTCACTTCCTTTAAATCTAGGCTCAGATGATGTTTCCTCATTAAGGCCTGTCCCGACCACCCTACTTATAGTGTCTCCCTCCTAGTCACACTGGCACTTTTGACTCCTTCAACCCCATTCTACACGGTTTTTCCATAGCACTTATCACATTTTAACATATTATTTACTTTATTATCCATCTCCCCTGCTAGAACGTAAAAACCAAGAGCAGGGCTTTTTGTTCATTGTTGCATCCCTAGAATACAGAAAAGCACCTGATCGTAACAGGCACTCGAAAGCACTTGTTGAATGAATGAATGGGAAGACACCTATAAAAGGGAAGGCAATAAAATAAAAAATACACTTAATGGCTCTGGTATTAGAGACATTTCTGGGGCACTTATTTTCTGTTCAAGTTCAAAACCAAGCTTTGCCAGTGAATTTCAGGTGCGTTCTCTCTTTTATTTAGTTTGAAAACGTTACATTAATTGCTTACCTCTTTTAGAACACATTACCAACAGATCTCTCCACTAGCACATCACCAGTTATCTAAGGCAGGTACCTTGATATCCACGAGTAATTCTTGAATAACAAACATCTCCTTTACCAGTGCCTTTTGACGGATGATTTGTAATCCAGACCTACTGGTTCCATTCTGGACTGGGGCAGCTACATTGCTAACTTTGAGGGTAAGGCTTCGATGATTTTGTTCAGATTAAGTGCCACCTGATTTGTCTAAAAGCAACAGGGATTCTAGGGAAATAAAATACAAGTATGGAAATTCTTACTTCCTGACAGGCATCACTACCCACCTATGTCAAGGACAGCAGAAGAATGCTGATGCTCTACCCACTGAGTCTTGATACTCTGAGCAGACTTTTAAGTTGTCCTTCAAGAAGACGTTCCTTCACTCAAGGAGGTGAGATGCTACTAGCAAGTCAATTCGAACATGTAACCTGCTGAGTAAAAACATCAAACGGATGAATAGGGAATGGAAAAGGACGTAAGCCCTAGTTTCAGGTCTGCTTCACTAGGGTTAAATAAAAGGGTTCCCTGAAAAAGGGCACAGGGTGCTCACCTGGCAGAGACGTCACGTCCCTGAAGAATTCTTAACTTCTCTGGGCCTCCGTTTCTTAACTATAAAATCAGGTTCCTAACCCAAGTCATCTCTAAACTCCCTTCCAACCCTATGACGCCAAAAGATGGGAGGCAAGTACCTTTACTACATTGCACCAAGTCCTTCAACAATTCCTTTAAAACAAAAGCAATTTATCTTCTGCTCAGCTTCTGCTTGTTCACCAACATTGTTTCTGTTGAGCACTTGTGCCCTCTAGTGATAAATTCAATTACACAACAGGATTGGCTTGGGAAACAGTCTGCTCCAGAGGCGTAAATGAGGAAAACAATAATACAGTAGATAACACCCCATGTAAAGCAAAAGGCAGGCAGGCCAAAGATGCAGGTAAAAAAGATAGAAAGAAGCTGCACATAGTGGCTGGCACCTGTAATCCCAGCTACGCCGGGAGGCTGAGGAGGGACGATTGCTTGAGGCCAGGAGTTCGAGACCAGCCTGGCAACACAGCAAGACCTCATCTCTAAAAAAGTTAAAATATAATTAGCCAGGTGCGGTGCATGTCTGTAGTCCCAGCTACTCAAGAGGCTGAAGCAGGAGGATTGCCTGAGTCCAGGAATTTGAGGTTACAATGAGCTATGGTTGCAACACTGTACTCCAGCTTGGGCGACACAGTCAGTCTCTTAAAAAAACAAAAATAAGAATTAAAAAAAGATGGAAAGAACCCAAATGGCCATCACCTTCTGTGGTGAACCTGTGATTGTTCCTTCCAGGGCAAATATCCTATGAATTACTACTATAGTGGAAAAAAAACCTAAAAACAGCCAACACACTCCTGAATATAAAATCATTTTCAGGTACAGTTAGAATAACCCTATTCCTCAAATTAGGATTCAGATAAAGTTTCTTTTTCACTTTGCAAGACAAAGGATTTATTAAGATTTCCAGAGACTATCTGTCATATACATAATGCAGATAATAAAACAGAATTTTTAAAAACACATCTATCTAGGAGGTGCTAAGATGTCAACTCGTATATTCACTGTCAGTCTTGCTGGTTCACGGATATACCAATGGGGATGGGTTTGGACTAAACCCAGCACTATGCTGAGCTTAGGTAGGGTCCCCAGCCTTCTAAACATGTTGGTTGTTCCTTGGTGTCACCATCACAGCAATGCAGGTCTGGTCTATCACATACCTTTTTAAATCTTATTTTTAATTGACACGTAATAACTGTACATATTTATGGGGTACAGAGTGATGTATTTAAATACATGTATACAATGTGTAATGATCAAATTAGGGTAATTAGCATATCTATCACCTCAAATATTCATTAGTTCTTTGTGTTGGCAACATTCGAAATCCGCTTTACTAGCTATTTGAAAATATGCACATTATCATCGACTATATTCACCTTTCGTTGCTACACAACATTAGAATTTATGCCTCCTATTGAGCTATAATTTTGTAGCTGTTAATCAACCTCTCTCTATTCCCCTCCCCCTCCCTTTCCCAGCCTCTAGTAACCACAATTCTACTCTCTACTTCTATGAGCTCAACTTTTTTAGCACCCACATGTGAGTAAGAACATGCAATATTCATCTTTTAGTTCATGACTTATTTCACTTAACATAATGTCCTCCAGGCTCACTTATATTGGTCGGAATGACAGGATTTCATTCTTTTTTATGGCTGTATAGTATTCTGTTGTGTATACATGCCACATTTTCTTTATTCATTCATCTGTTGATGGACCCTTAGGTTGATTCCATATCTTGGCTATTGTGAATAGTTCTGCAATAAATAAGGAAGTGCAGATATCTCTTCTAGAATATATACTTATTTCCTTTCTTTTGGATAAATACCCAGTGGTGGAACTGCTGAATCATATGGCAGTTCTATTTTTAGTTTTTTGAGGAACCTCCACACTATTTTCATAATGGCTATACTAATTTACATTCCCACAAATAATGTATAAGAGTTGCCTTTTCTCCACATCCTCACCAGCATTTAATTTTTTGTCTTTTTGATAACAGCTATTCTAAATGGGTGAGATATCATCTCACTGTGGTTTTGATTTGCATTTCCCTGACCAAATACTCTACTGAGAGCAAACACCAGGGCCATTCCTGGCCATTCATGTTACCTGTATGTAAACGTTGGTTACAATTTTCTATGTATATAAAAGAAGAAATGAATTTCAATGGATTTCAATGACCTCAACAGAGATTTAGGTTAAACAGCACCAGGTCTTCCAAACCTTGTGGTTGTTACTGATATATGAGTGAGCGATTAAAGAATCTTCTTCGAAATCTTTAAGAAGATGGAAACAAAATCCATACATATTTAGAATAATTTATCTCTAACTCTGACTGGAGCCATAAGGTAGAGATAATAACCATTGACGTTTCCTTCCTACCCTTAAAATTAAATGTTATTACTAGATGATTCTATATATATGAAATTCAAGAACAAGCAATACTAATCTATGGTGACAGAAATCAGAAGAGCGGCTGCCTCTCAGGACAGGAAATGAATAGAAAGGAGGCAAGAGGGAACTTATTACGGTGATGTTAAAGTTCTACATCTTGATTTGGGTCGTGGTTATACTGGTATACACAAGTGTCAAAACTCACCAAATAGTACATTTAAAATCTGTGCATTTTATTAATTGTAAAATATATCTCAGTTAAAATAATAGATGTCAGAGTCTTGGGAAAAGCTACCTTTAAAAATAATAGATGTCACTACTCTTAAGGAGTGAGCTAGGGAAGAGAAGGGAGCTTGCACGACCTCAATAGCAGACATAGTTTTACTGAACTAAAAACCAAGAAAAGAAAGAAATGCCCTGGCTTCTCAGCAGTATCTGTGCTGATTAGCTAACAGTGTCATTTCAACAGAATGCCCCTGCCCCTCCTTTGACTGGCTCATTTGTTGTTGCAGAGCTGAGTCAACTCTACCATCTGATGGATGGACATGGAGACAGGAGACAGAGTGGTCATAAGACACTACTGATTGTCTTCAAGTGGAATTCCAGCAATTTACACTCAGCTATGACCAGGTATGTTGCTCTATGGGCCCATACGGGTAATGACATCAGGCCTGCTAGCATTAGAAGAGTGTGCTCAGGGGTGAAAACAGATAAAAGGTTTACCGAAATAAACTGAAGCAAACAAACATAAGACTTCTATAAAAATGATGCCTCATCCTGTGCTGACTCATCATCAGCTTTCCCTTCTGCACTGTTGGAGGGGCTGGAGATTGGAGCCTGGAATATGCTTATACCAACCCTGGCTCACCTGTATACATTCAAAGTTACCAGTCTAAAGATAAGAGGCTGTTTATTTTCCTCTCAGATTCACACTGGAGTTTGCTTGACACATGGTAAACAAGCAACTGGATGAGTGAAATACTTTTCAGTCTGACAAATGACTTGCATGCTGAACCTCAACAGTCTCTGCTTTTCCTCATAATTTTAAGTCAATGGTCCTAAAATGAAATTCTCCAGAAAGCACTGTATCAACATCATCTTAATTTTCCTTATTTGGTGCCCCAGATTAGGATTTGCTAATGCCAAGATCAAAAAAGTAGGGACAAAGTATTTCATAGACAAAAGACACTCAATGACAACAAAACCTTCTTATTGCAATTCCCTGGATTTAAATGGCCTGTATAACCCTCTAGAGATCATAGTCCATTTCAAAACTCTGTAACCTATTGTTTGGATTCTCTGTTTAGGCATCTTATAACTCCCCAAAGGAATTTTCCTAATATTCATTCTTCCTGTCCTCGAAAGCCTTTCCAAGCCCTTTAAAGAATCTAAGAGTTGCTGTTATCTGCACACACAGAGAGACACACATACACACACTCTTGCCCCAAGGGAACCTCTACGTGCTATTTCCATACGACAACGCTCATCTTTGTGAAGCAGCTCCAGTTCCAACCAAGGGCAGGCAATTTTCACCTATGTCACCATTAATCACTATGGACATTGGTTGTTGGATGGCCACTACTGTTTTGGATCTTGACTAAAATATAGCCAGATAAAAGACAATATATAATACTATTTATATCTCCTCTGCTAAAAATGAGTTAGTTGTTGATTTTCAGTATGGGTTACTAAATACAATCTAAGAACATACTTCCAATAAACTGTAGGGTACCAAAAAGTCATCTTTTTACATAATTTCAACAGAAAATCACCTGTATTTCAATTAATTTAGTCAAAACCAAATTTCTTCCTTCCTGGAAAATAGTACTGAAAAGAAAACCATAAACTTTCTATTGTGTTTGAGTGGCTCACAGGAGCTTAGAGTATCTTCAGGAAAGCTGAGACCCAGCCTTTTACTACAGAGGAGAGTTGGATGCCAGGATGCCAGGCCTTAAGGGGTCAGAGTTATGTAAGAGGCCAGGTGTTTAATCTCATCTCAAAGTCAAACATAAATGATGTTTGGAATGTTTGATGTTTTACATTCTCATATTTACGTTCCTCTCTATTAGTGTAGATACATAAGGGAAGTGGTATCACACTCTTCACTTTTCTTCCAAATATTTCAAAGTACTTTACACAATCCAATAACACACTCCCAAGAGAGAAAAAGATGGATCCTCTAACAGCGTTAGAGATTGGCAGCAGGCACAGAAAAATGTGGAAACTGGTTCAACAGCATGGGCATGTTACACCACACGAGAGAATAGTACCACCAAGTAGCACTTGCCACATCTCTCAGAGGAATGTCTATTTCCAAACTTCCTCTCAACTCAAATCTACACAAAGCCTGCTCTTTCTTTACTAAAATTGTATGCACAAGAGCAAGACTGACCCCTAAAGGCACATGCCTCACTGGTTTGTCACTTACCCATGCTTTTTTGACCTCTTCGGAGACATCAGTTTCATCATCCTGGAAAGAAAGGAGGAAGAAAATCAAGAGGATCACTGTCACAGGCACCCCCGAAAGCACCAAGGTCAGTTCCATCAATTATGCACGTTGGCATTTCAAACGCGGGCCGTGAGAGCTGACCACCAAGTGATGCTCTGTCACTGCTACTTTGAACAGCCATCACAGGCAGGCAACTTAGAAAGGTCACCTGTAGTCAAAAACGTCAAATCATTCGCAGTAGGAAGATGGATATCTTTAAGACAGACTGACTTAATGTCATCTTTGTTAACAGTCATCAGTCTATTTAGCCCTGTGACAATGAAATCCTTTAATCTAAAAAATCGTTTCTAATAGACGACTATTACTGTCTCATTTTTTGTCTTACTGAGTAGGTTAATCTCATTTTCAAATGAATTATTGGTAACCAGGACCTCTTGTTCAACTTATTGGCCACTTGTTTTTAAAATGCCAATAGCAAGGCTGAATGAGGAGGGTACAGAAAAAGATATGGAAGAGGATGAATTAAAGTACTGAATGCCTCTTCGGAGATAGTAAGCATTGGTGCACCCGTCTTTAATCTGTTTTTTATTATTCGTTCCTTTTTTTCCTCCAAAAGAGTAAAACTGAGTCAAATGACCTTGTGTTACTTACAGATTTTAAGTTCCTTGAAATTCTCACAGCTCTCCTAAAATATTTAGTTAGGATCTCTGCTTATATGTGGTATTAAGGCATTGCTGACTAAACTATATGACATTCAGGGAATATTAGGGAGGACTGCTAAAACTTGACAAGATTACTCACTTATTATTTTTAAAAATTTTTTTCTGGCGTATTTCTCCAAGAAAGACTATTATATTTGTGTATATGGTAATTGTAAATTTCTAGTTTTTTTAGTTCTTTACCAGTTACTTACTGAGTGCCCACCATGTGCTTGGCACTGCTCTAGGTAGTGGGGATCCAGCAGGAACATACCAAGCCAGTCCCATACTAGTTGACTCACCCTTCTCTTTTCCTCAGTAATATTTCTTGACGATCTACAAGATTGCGCAGCCCTGCGTGGGACTCTTTCTTTTGAGCTCAACTGAAAGGATGGCAGCCAAGAGTCATGTGATATGCCCCCTGCCCAGACCAATCCACTCACATCTTTTGTCCAGAAATTGATGCCTGTGCCTCTTCGCCGTTCCTTGGGCCGCCTCCTCTCTCGGATGGACAGCCTGTTAGAGGACTGATCATCCAAATCTGCTTCTTCACTCTCTGGCCAGAGACAAAGCAAAGTACAAATTTTAAGAATCTGGGGCAAGTACACTGGGGAGGGGCCTGCATTTTTGGAAGCTCTACATACCATTTTTGTCCATTTCCCTTGTAGTCGTAGTGTTTGTGGGAGTCTTTGAACTCTCGGAATCAGGGGCTGAAAATCTACTTGTCTGCAGCAGATGGGAACTGGTGTAGAGGGAGGGGTTTGATGTAGAAGGAGACACTGGTGTTTTGGGTTTGTCTGGCTGAGTTGGACACCTCAGGCGACGACAGACAGGCTGGAAATAATCCACAAGATGAGATATTAGAGGTCAAGTCCAACCAAAGGATAACGACAGCAGGTTTACTCAAAATGGCTTTTTTCCTGTATCAAGAGCCTTATTAGTAGTTGATGCTCAATAAATACCTTTTGAACTAAAGGAAGTTAATTAGTCAGAAAAAAACAGCTTCTAGACTCCTACTCTGAGAATACCATCACACTGATAGCAATCCAGGCAAATTATTCTTAAATTGACCAAAGGGCACTAGGTAGCATTAACTGCATAAATAAAAATTTCTTTGATTTTGGAATGAAAATAAGAACGACGGCCTTTTTAAGATGGAATGCTGAAAGGCAGGGTTTACATAAAAAATAAAAAGCTCAGAAATACGAAGAAGCAGAATATAGGAATTATCTGGGAACAGAGTTCAAATGTGACTAATTCTACCAATTTCTGAATACTCTACCAACTTACCATAACTAGGTTTATGGAAACTTTTTAAAAATTCCTATTTTCCCCTTTGTAATTTTTTTTCCTGAAAGTTAGGACTGAGTCTGACCAATAAGCCTTAACTTGGTTCATTGAAGGCACAGAGATAGATAAATTCTTACTACACAGTAAGTTTACAATGCACAAATTGTATTCATTTTTGCTTATAAATTATAAAGACAGAAGCAATAAAACATAGCAAATTTGGAGTCAAACAGATCTTGGTTCAATTTCTAGCCTCAGCACTTCCTAACTCTGTAATCTTGAATAAATTACTTAACTTCTGAGTCTCAGCATCCTCATCTGTAAAATAGGGATAACACCTTTCTCAGAGAGGACTTTGAGGATTGAGACAACGTGTGTTAGGTACTTAGAACAACACCTGATAATAAGTACTCAATAAATAGTAGCTTATACAACAAAGAAAATATACAACAGAACCTCGGTTTATGAACTGTAGCCATTCAGAGTTAGAGCAAGAAGGAGATTCCTTTCTTCTGTAACTACAGTGACCATAAAACTTATCAGTCCAAGCTGAGACAATTTTGAGAGCGGTAAAGATAATTACACAGAGACAACAGTTGTAATTGGAACCATCTTAGGTAAACCAGGAGTTATAGTCACCCTAAATATAACCTTATATGTTTTTGTTTTTGTTTTTTTGAGACAGGCTCTCACACTCTGTTGCCCAGGCTAGAGTGCAGTGGCATCAGCATAGCTCACAGCAACCTCAAATTCTTAGGTTCAAGAGATTCTCTTGCCTCAGCCTCCCAAGTAGCTGGGACCTACAGGTGTACACCACCATGCCCAGCTAATTTTTCTATTGTTTGTAGAGATAGGGTCTGTCTATGTTGCCCAGGCTGGTCTTGAACTCCTGGCCTCAAGCAATCCTCCCTCCTCGGCCTCCCAAAGTGCTAGGATTACAGGCTTGAGCCACTGCGCATAGCCAAGCCCTTTGACTACCAACTTCACTCGAGAAATTGAACATAAATCAAAATGTCCACCGTAACAGTGACAGCCAGGAGTGCTTTGCAAGCTCTTAGGTTTGCAAGAGTTTGAAGAACAATACGTTAAGTGGCAAAGAGTAAGCTGTGATGTCAGACTGCGTATGTTCAAATCCTTGCTTAGCCACTTCTTAGCTGTGTGAAATGTCAGGCATGTTACTTACCCTCTCTGTGACTCAATTTCCTCATATACAAAATAGGGATAATAATATCTACCTCAGAGGTTGTTTTGCGGATTAAATGAAATGAAACATAAAATATTTCAAACAGCACATGACATTAACACTCAATAAGTGCTTATATTTTAATTTGCCTTTTATTAAACTACAGCTTCTCTTATTAGAATAGAAAGACATTTATTCAAAAGCATTAATAAACTCCTAGAAGAAAAAATGGCCACTTAAGGACTGTCATTCTCTGAATTCTTTGTCACACAGGTTTGCCAACTAAAGACAGGCATAAAGAGTGAGTTGTCCCCTGCAAAGTAGAACACAGCACTGGAATTATTGAAGAAGAGATTCCCCAAATTATTCATTCTGCTTTGAGCATAGCACATGCCAGCGAACAGGAGCTCACCTCTTCATCCACACTCCCGCCCCAGGGCTGCCGGCCCTCCTCAGCTTCCTTTGCTGGGACTGCTGGGGGCTCATGCTTCTCAGCGCTCCCCTCGAGGCCTTCGGTGTCTACCGGCTTCTCGGTAGGCTGCTCTTGAGCTTGCCTCTCTGCCCTCGACCGGCTGAAAGTCCTTTCTGCTTCTTGAAGGTCTGTTAGGGTAACACCCTGGGAAAGTAACGCAAGATCAGGGCAGTTTCACACTAACCATGGAATGACACTTCATGACTGAGCAGGGAAACTCCCAAAAAGACCTAACAGTTATCAAATCCCAAATGAAGCTCTCAAAACGCATAATGAGGCCATTTCAAGCAATACATGATTAAAATAAGCACCCCAGTGTGCAAAGAACCCAAGCCTGAGTCTAGGTACATTTTGAACGTAATACTTTAGCTTTTCCAATTTGATCTCCAGAAAATAGGTCAACATTGATGTGTGCCTGTTATAGATGTGCTTCTTCCATACTAAATAGTTCTCCACATTTTTATTTGAAAGCTCTCTACCCTCCCAAGATCAAATGGTTACCAACACAGATTCTCTCAACAGCAGACACTGGAAAAGAAAAGCCAGTCTCAACAAGGTAAAAATTGAGAGCCAGGCTAGAGCAACAACAGCAACAATAACAAAAACCTCCCCAAACCCCTAGACCAGTTTTTCTCTAACATCAATTCCCAAGCAACCTTAGGAATCATAAAGAGATGTTCCAGCAATTAATGACCGCCCCCCCCCCCCAGGGTCACAGGAGCAGGAAGACAAAAGAAAAGCAAATGACGAGATGCCTGCAGGAGAAGGGAGCAAAGTTAGAAAGTGAGCTGATTCCAACTCAAGTAGTATATGCTCAAGTCCTCAGAAGGAGGATGAAGTTCCAAACCTGGAAGGTAGTTGATCAGGTACCATATCCACAACTTGCTTCCCCGCCCCCTCTTTTTTAGTATTGATTGATTGATTCATTCATTCATTCTCTTAATAAAGAATTAAGTGTTTTTAGGCACTAAAACTACAAAGACAAGTCAAATGATTACTGTCAAGAACCTTTTAGTCTGGTGGAAAAGACATAAGGAAACAGATGAGTATCATGAGAGAATGTCATTGTTAAGACCAATACAGGAACACGTAAGAGGCACACTTAACACTAGGTTTTGAAGAGTAAAAAAAAAAAAAAAAAAGCTTGGGTAGGTGGGAGGGAGAAAAGGCATTATAGGCAGAGGGAACCTGTGCAAAGATTCAGAAACAAGAGAGGTCATGAGTGGTTCTGGAATCTATAAGTAATTTAGCAAAAGTGAAGCACACAACAAAGAAGGGGAAGTTGGGGGAGTGGAGAATGAGGACAGCAGACTTTAGGAAAGCAGGCAGGTTAGGTCATAAAGGATCTTATATGCCATGCTGAAGAGCTTGGGTTTTACCTTCTTCTAGGAGTCAGTAGTCCCTCTTAGAATTTCAGGAAGGCTACCAAAATCTAATGAAGTCTTACCAAAAATTATATACACATTTCAAGGAGTTCAAAGATCTCTTCAAGTTTGGACATAGACCTTTACTTTCTCTCTGTTGAATCTTTCCCTACAAGATACTTCTCTGTCCCAATGTCTCCCACCTTCAATTCTATGTCCTCTTCCAGCAACTTCCCTATCTTTTCCCATTCCTTCATACATAGGCTTGAAATCAATCCAGAGCAGTTTATATTCCCCTATCATTTATCCCTCATTTATTTATTCAAATAAATATATATTTGTATTTACTGTATGCTAGGGGGAAAGATCATGAGCAAAAATATAGTCAGTCTTCCCCTTCACACCCATTAGGACGGGTATTATCAAAAACCAAAAAAACAAATATTGGTGAGGATGTGAAGAAATTAGAACCCTTGTGCACTGCTGATGGGAACGTAAATGGTACAGCCGTTATGGAAAATAGTATGGCATTTCCTGAAAGAATTAAAAATAGAATTACCATATGATCCAGCAAATTCCATGTGTGAGCATCTACCCAAAAGAACCGAAAGCAGGATCTCCAGGAGGTATCTGTGCAGCCATCCTCACAGCTACGTTATTCAAAGTAGCCGAAAGGCGGAAGCAACCCAAGTGTCCACTGACAGGTGAATGGATAAACACAATGTGGTGTATACATACCATGGAGTATTATTCAGCCTTAAAAAGGGAGGAAATGTTGATACATGCTACAATACAAATGACCCTTGATGACATTATGCTAAGTGAAATAAGTCAGACACAGAAGACAAATGCTGTGTGACTCCACTTATATGAGGTTCCCAGAGTAGTCAACCTCACAGAGACGGAAAACAGAATGGTGGTTGCCAGAGAGAAATGGGGAGTAATTGTTTAATGGATATACAGTTTCAATTTGGGAAGATGAAGAAAGTCCCAGAGATGCATGGTGGTAACAGTTACACAACAATGTAAATGTACTTCATGCCACTAAACTATACACTTTAAAAATGGTTAAAACAGTAAATTTCATGTTATGTGTATTTTAGCACAATAAAACAAAACCAAAAAAATACAGTCAGTCTTGGTCCTCATGGAGGTTACATTCTAATAGGGGAACTAGACAAATCAAGCAAAAATATTACCTTGGGAATGTCAGAGAAGGCAACAGGATGTTTTTGCTGTCATGTATAAGGTCCCTTTTTCAGTCATCGGTTTTCCTATTTGACCTCTGTAGCTTTTAAAACTACTGAACTTCTCCTTTGTGCTGGAAACTGCCTTTTCATTCACTTCCATGCTATTTTCTGGTTTTCTTTTCACCTCTCTGGCTGCTCCTTTTCATTCTGCTTCACAGGCTCATCTTTCTCTGCCTGCTTAAATAACTCTAATTCATAGCCTTCCCTCCATTCTCCTTGCCATTACAGCCTGAGTTCCTGCCCTTTTCATTCCCAGCTTGGACTACCATTAACAGCTCCCCAGCAAGTCTTCTGGCTTCGGGGCTTGGGAAACATACTTCTACCTACCACTCCCACCAATTCTCTGCACGGTGATTTCTGCAACATATAATAACGTAGACTGTGTCACATTCTTCCTTAAACTGCTTCAGTGGCTCCCTCAGGGATTCCCTTTTCTTGGTAACATCTTCATCGAAATAGACGTATCACAACATTTACCCTTTTAAATAAAGTATGCAATTCTTTGGTCTTTAGTATATTTGCAGAGTTATACAATTATCACCAATTATCTAATTTTAGAACATTTTCATTACCCCAAAAAGAAACCTCACACCCATTAGTAGTCCCTTTCCATTCCTCCTTCCCGCCAGCCCTTGACACTAATCTACTTTCTGTCTGCTTGGATTTGCCTACAGGGGACATTTCATATGAATAGAATCATACAATATATGGGGTCTTTTGTGTCTGGCTTCTTTCACTTAATAGTGTTTTCTCAAGGTTCATCCATGTAGTATCATGCATCAGTAATTCACTCATTCTTATAGCCAAATAATGTTCCATTGTCTGGATATATCACATTTTGTTTATCCATTCATTAGTTAATAAACATTTGGGCTGTTTTGGGGTATTATGAAAAATGCTGTTAAGAATATCTGTACAGAAGTTTTTATGTGAACATATGCTTTCATTTCTCCTGAGTATATACCTAAAAATAGAACTGCTGGGGTAAATAGTAAGTCTGTATTTACACTTTTGAGGGATTGCCAAACTGTTTTCCCTTAGAAATTCTTAAGATACGGTGGGGGCAGAGGGATTCTAAGGTCTTTAAGCACAAATGCAATGATCACTCTTGTGAAGGAAGGAGACAGACCTGCTCTGAGCCTGGAGGAGAGAGGTGAGAGTGGGTAGAGTAGCTATAAATTCGTTTGATTCTACGTAGTGTACAATTTAACATAGTGAAAGCTTTTAATACAGCGGCTAGAATAAGGTACTCGTTTTAGTGTTTTTTAATTGTATCTCCAGTGGAAAGATAGATAGACAAAAGAACGTTAAAAAAAAAAAAAAGTCGTACTCACTTGAGTAGACCTTCGTGTCTGCCGAGCCTGTCTGGAGCGTGCTTTCCGTAAAGACTCTGCTTCCTCATCCCGTACGGGAGTCAGATAGGACCTGCAGAGAAAGAACAGTAATAGCAGAAGTAAAATCTTTGCTCCATGTACTTGAGGAATGACAAGGTGCTTCCACACACTGAAGGAATTTCTACACTCTAGGAATGAACTTAGGCAAAGTCAAAATGGCAAGAATGCCATCAGCCATCAGCAAACATTACAGTAGTCCCCCCTGCCTGTGGTTTTAGTTGCCCGAAGTCAACTACAGTCTCAAAATATTAAATGGAAATTTCCAGAAATAGACAATTCATAAATTTTCACTTGTGTACCCTTCTGAGTAGCATAATGAAATCTCATGCTGTTCCACTCCCATCCCTCACAAGATGCGCATCATCCCTTTGTCCAGTGTGTCCACACTGTACACGATCCACTTGTTGGTCACTCAGTAGCCATCTGGGTGATCACATTGACTGTTGTGATGTTACAGTGCTTGTGTTCAAGTAACCTTAATTTTACTTAATAAATGGCCCCAAAATGCAAGAGTAGTGATGCTGGTATTTTGTTATAATTGTTCCATTTTATTAATATTATTAGTTATTGTTAAATCTCTTACTGTGCCTAATTTATAAATTAACTTTACCATAGGTATGTATGTATAGGAAAAAACAGTGTGTATGTAGGGTTCCATACTATCTGCGGTTTTGGACATCCACTAAGAGTCTTGGAATGTATCTCCCATGGATAAAGGGGACTGTGTTTGTAAATGTATTACTGTTCATATAGAATCATGTCATCTGTAAAATGAGAATTTTATTTCTTCTTCCCCTATCCTTATGAATTTTTCTTTCTTTTCTTGTCTGAATGCTCTGGCTAGAACCTCTAGGACATGCTGAAAAGCAGTGATGAGAGTAGGTATGCATGCTCTGTTCCTGCCTTCAGAGAGAAGGCTTTCAGAATTTTACCATCAAGTATAATGTCTGCTATAAGATTTCTGTAGATACCACTCGTCAAATTAAAGCAACTCCCTTCCATTCTTATAGAATGCAGACTCAGAGGATTTTTGTGTGTTGAACTTTATCATATGGTATTCTCCCCCATATATTGAGATGATAGTTTTTTCTCCCTTTTTTTGTTAATAAGGGGAATCATATTGAATAATTTTTGAATAACAAAATAATATTGAATTCTTGGGACAAGCTCAACTTGGTCAAGATTTATCACCTGTTTATATATCTTCATTTTATATAGATTTTTTTTCCTTTTGTAATTGCGATTTTACTGGTTGTGTTGAGGATCAGTACAGACGTTTCCATTTGTACATAATTCTTAATATATGTGCTGAAAATCTAATTTATTTTACTTCTTTTTGAAACAGTTATTTCAGTGACTTTCCAGATTAAAATTTGAAGGCAAATTTTCCTTGAGAGGATATCAAGTTCCAGTATCTTCCAAAGTTGATAAGCTGTTACATAAATCCCACCAGTTCACAATTTATTATCATATATACTACATACTCAAATTTTCCTCCCACTTCCACCCCAACATAGAGTAGTATTTTCTTTCTAGTTCATTTTGTTTTCAATACAATCTAATGTTGGTCACAGTAATTCTTTTGTACATTGAAAGGAGGGGCTTGGTTAAAAAAAGACCTTCCCCTACTCCCTGCCCCTCGAACAACGAGATTGGACGGCACCACCACTCGTGGTGCTTTTCCTTCCCACAGCCAGTAACTTAATGTTTTGTACTTCGCTGTATTTGATGGTCAGAAACTTAGTGTATGGTCTGTGGAAATCATCCATCCAAACATATTGCGTAAAACAACAACAACAAAAACTCCTGCAAAAAACTGTAAAAAGAGACAAAGGAAGTCATAACATAACGGTAAACGAATTAGTTCAAAAAGAGGATATAACAATGATAATACATATGCACCCAACACCAGAGCACTCAGATATATCAAGCAAATATTATTAGAACTAAAGAGAGAGAGAGAGAGACTGCAACGTAGTAATAGTAGGGGACTTCAATGCCCCACTTTCGACAATGGACAGACCATTTGAACAACAACAACAAAAAAGTCAAGCATGGGACTTAAACTGTCATTTACGGAACATTCCATCCAACTGCACACGGATGCAGAATACACATACTTCTCAACTGCACACGGAACATTCTCCAGGATAGATCATGTTAGGTCACAAAACTAATTTCAACAAATTTAAGAAGATACAGATTGTATGGAGTATTTTTTCTGACCATAATGGTATAAAACTAGAAATTAACAAGGAAAATTTCAAAAACTTTACAAATACATGGAAATTAAACAACATGCTCCTACACAACCAATGGGTCAATAAAGAAATTAAAAGGGAAATTTAAAAATCCCTTGAGACAAACAAGAATGGAAGTACATCTTATCAAAAGCTAAGGGACTCAGCAAAAACAGTTCTAAGAGGAAATTTTGTAACAATAAACACCTACATTAAAAAAAAGATTTTTTTAAATAAATAATCTAATGACATACCTCAAGGAACTAGAAAAACAAGAATAAACTAAACCCAAAATTGGTAGAAGGGAAGAAATATTAATAATAAAGCTTAGAGGAGAAACAAACAAAATATAGACTACAAAAACAATTCAAGAGATCAACAAAACAAAGAGTTGTTTTTCCAGCCTGAGCAAGAGCAAGGCCCCATCTCTACTAAAAATAGAAAGAAATTAGCTGGACAACTAAAAATATATAGAAAAAATTAGCTGGGCATGGTGGCGTGTGCCTGTAGTCCCAACTACTCAGGAGGTTGAGGCAGGAGGATTGCTTAAGCCCAGGAGTTTGAGGTTGCTGTGAGCTAAGGCTGACGACATGGCACTCTAGTCCAGGCAACAAAGTAAGACTCTGTCTCAAAAAAAAAAAAAAGAAATTTAAGAGATTAAAAAAAAAAAATCAACAAACCATTAGCTAGACTAAGAAAAAATGGGGGAAGACTCAAAATCAGAGATAAAAAAGGACACATTACAACTGATACGACAGAAAAACAAAGGATCATAAGAGAATTTGAACAACTATAAGCCAACAAATATAAAAGAAATGGATACATTCATGGACATATACAAGCCACTAAGATTAAAATATAAAGAAAGAGAAAATCTGGATAGTTCAATAACTAGTGAGGAAATCTAATCAGTAATAAAAAGTCTTCCATCAAACAAAACCCCAGGACCTGATGGCTTCACTGCCGAATTGTACCAAACATTTAAAGAAGAACTAACACCAGTTCTCTTCAAGCCATTCCAGAAAAACTCATTTCATGAGGTCAGCATTACCCTGATTCCAAAACTGGACAAAGACACAACAAAAATAGAAAACTATATAGGCTAATATCCCGAAGAACATAGATGCAAAAATTCTCAATAAGGTATTAGCAAGCCAAATCCAACAGCACATTAAAAAGATCATTCACTACACAGTCAAGTGGGATTTATCCCAGGGATGTGAGGATGTTTAAGATATTGATAAATATGATATACCCCAGAAAGACAGACAAAAAGAATGTAATCACTTCAACAGACCCAGAAAAAGCATTTGACAAAATTCAATCTCCCTTCATGATAAAAACTCTAAACACATTAGGTATGAAAGGTATGTACCTCAACACAATAAAGGCCATATAGGAAAACTCACAGCTAACATCATACTGAATAAGAAAAAGCTGAAAGCTTTTCTTCTAAGATCAGGAACAAGACAAAGATGTCCACTTTCACCACTTCTATGCAACACAGTACTGGAAGTTCTTGTCAGAGCAATCAGGCAAGAGAAAGAAATAAAAGGCATCCAAACTGGAAAGGAGGAAGTCAAATTGTCCCTGACTGCAGATGACGTGATCTTACACAGTTGACCCTTGAACAACAAACAAGGGGTTGAACTGTGCAAGTCCACTTAATATGTGGATTTTTTAAATAAAAATGGCAAATTTCTTTTGAAATTTGCAACAATGTAAAAAAAAACTTACAAACCATAGCCTACGAATATTGAAAAAATTAAAAAGTTATGTATGTCATGAATGCATAAAATATACGTAGATACTAGTCTATTCTATCATCTGTTACCACAAAATATACACAAATCTATTATAAAAAGTTAAAGTTTATCAAAACTTACAAACGCAAACACTTACAGACCATACGTGGTATCATTTGTAGTTGAAAGAAACAAAAACATAAAGATGCAGTATTAAATCATAACTACATTAACTGTAGTACATACTGTATTACTGTTATAATTTTGTAGCCACCTCCTGTTATTACAGTGAGCTCAAGTGTTGGGAGTATCTGCTTAAAACACTGTGTGATGCTAATCACCTTCACGTAAGCAGTTTGTGTCTCCAGTAAACTGCATATCCCAGTAAAAAAAAAAAAAAAAAAAAGATCTCTTATGGTTCTTGTATATTTTTCATTGTGTTTAGTGCAATATCGTAACACCATGGGACCAATACAAAGTGACACTAGTGATGCTGGAATTGTTCCCAAGAAGCACAGAAAAGTCATAACATTATAAGAACAAAGTTAAATTGCTTGATATGAACTGCAGATTGAGGTCTGTTGCTGCAATTGCCTGCCATTTCAGACAGATGATTCATCTTGTTAACAGATGATTCACACTTATAGTATCAATAAATATAGCATAGTACTGTATTTGTATTTTCTCTTCCTTATGACTTTCTTAATAACATTTTCTTTTCTCTAGCTTACTTTATTATAAGAAATTAGTATATAATACATAGAACATAGAAAATACGTGTTAATTGACTGCTACGTTATTGGCAAGGCTTCCCGTTCAACAGTAGGCTTAGGTACCTAATCCATTTTGAGACTGAACTGATTGGAAGCTAGGCTTCCATCTTTGCAAGAGCTGGCCTATTTCTGGTAAGTTCTTAGGATGGAGCCCTCCCACGGTTCTAGATCAAAGTCTGAGGTAACTAACTGGGCTCTCCTTCCTGAACTCCAGTTTTTGTTCCCTCAGAACAAGTCTTGCCCGGTTTCTTCGCCCCATCGCCACTGCTTCTGCCAGTCAGCAAATGCTTCAAGGGCAAAAGCCCCCAAGCAGGCAATGTTTTAATGGTCATATTTTTTTCCTTTAATGTGGATTAGCAAATTGGAATTTCTATACATACATATATATGTGTATATGTGTGAATGTGTATATATGTATACATATACACACACACACACTATAGTTTGTTAGGCTTGAGTCCTTCCTTAACATATTCCTCTCCTCTGAGTGAACTAAAAAAAATTAAGTCCCCGAACTGGCAAAGCTGTAGTACAGATATTGAAATTGGTGAGAACTTCCCATGAAGTTCTGTCTGGGTTACTAGCAAACCTACTCACATGCCATTTTTACCTGCATAACATACATAGCATTACAATTATACTTAATTCTTGACTGTTATCTCTTCTTTGCATACTGAACAGAAGCCAAAGTAAAGAATGAGCTTCAGACTCCCTTATCCCACTGCCTACTCTAGAGAGTTTTATTGAATGAGAGAAAAAAAGTTAGCAAAAACAGGGCTGGAAGGTAAAATAAAGAAGCTTCTTAGTACCAAGTGCTGTTGAAAAATAAATAAATGAATAAAAATGAAAATAAAAGTAAAA
Source organism: Lemur catta (assembly GCF_020740605.2). Lineage (NCBI taxonomy): Eukaryota > Metazoa > Chordata > Mammalia > Primates > Lemuridae > Lemur > Lemur catta. The sequence goes on along the minus strand of NC_059150.1, from coordinate 4,053,588 downwards.
AAAGAAGCTTTTACCTGACTTAGAATCTTAAGTATCTGAAGTCACCCATATCTTTCATGGAAAAAAAAAAATACAAAAATATGAAAACAAAAATCAATTGAAATTCCACCATATGAAGATAATCCCATTTTACTACATGTCTAGATTTTATGTATGTATATATAGCTAAATAGTAAAGTTTTAAAAATCACTATTACATATTATTTTGTAACCTGTGCTCATATGAGTTATACTATTTAAGAAAGAAAAATTAGTAAAAACAAAACCCAGAAACTCCAGTGCTTGAATTAGAAATGCTTTTGAGGAAGGCGTTTTTCATTCATTTACCTTTACCTAGACGGGCATCCCGAGGCACACAGAAGTGATGTGCCTAACTTGTGATTGCCTTGAGGACACACTACGTTTTTAATAGAGCCCAGGTCCCTCTACTTTCTAAAATCTAGACTAGGAGAGTCAGCAAACTATGGTCCTTAGGCCAAATCTGGCCTCCCACGTTTTTGTAAATGAAGTTTTATTGAAACTACACAGCAGAGGTTAATAATGGTGACGGAGATGATAAGGCCTGCAAAGACTAAAATAATCACCATCTGGCCCTTTACAGAAACAAACACTGGCCCCTGTGCTAGACCAAACCCACACTCGACCCTCCTGGCTCTAACTGAGGAGCATTTGCAGCCATTCACGAATCTGAATGCTACAGGGTTCTTCATTGCTATTCAAAGAAGATAGATACAGGCTCACAAAACAGAAATAAAAACTCTGAAACTATAATGGAGGCCGTAGCTTCCCATCCAGCCCCCAGCCTTCTGGCATGAAGTTAAAGCTAGGGTAACATTCCCAGTTCAGCGGCATGGGAAGGATTCGGATGCCAAAGTCCTTTAATTACCCTATCTGTCTACTCTGTTTCCTAGAGGGCAGGAAGCATTTTTCTTTGTATTTGCTATGACATTGAGATATTAATACAATCAGTGGCATTCAAATAATTGATATAGAACATTAAGCATGACTTCACACGTATACTTTTTTCCCTGCCTCTAAAGTTTATACTGCCCCCTTCACACACTACAGATAGACCACACTTCTGTCTTCAAGAACTTGTGCAAAATACCTAGCAAATCCCTAGTCACAGTAAGTAATAATAAAAGACCTAAAACATCTCCTGACAAGTATAATAATAAAGTGCCCTGGCATGGAAATTAGATTGCCTGGGTTTGTAGCATGGCTTCTCAATTTACTTGCTAGATGATCATGGATAAATTATTTAAGCAATCTAATGTGAGTTTTTTACACAATGAAGATATTAATAGCTATAATAGCTATATGCAGATATATTAATAGAGTTGTTGTGAAGACTAAGTGCAGACTCATGTAAAGCACTTAGAACAGTACCTGCACACAGTAAGTACCCAGCACAGCTTGGCTGCTGCTCCTACCACCCACCCCACTACATTATTTTCATTGCCACATTAAAAGCTTATCAGTGGTAATTTGGAAAATAAAGACTAGGTGTGCTACAATATTCAACACATCTAGTCTAATAAAAGAGTTCCCCTTAATTATTCTTACCAGAAATGGATAACTCATTTGGAAGAAGTCTTAATTCCCTTGAAAATATTCTCCATGAAGATTCATAGGGTTTTCTAAATAAAATAAAACTACTCTAAGTAGAAGAAGGAAAAAGAAATAATCTTTATTTCCAAAATGAGAACAAAGCTGCTTTCCCTAGAATGATAAAAAAAAAATACATTTTTTTGTCGGGAATCCCATAGGAAATTGGTTTTTGAAATAGCGTTAAAGAGTCTAAAACTTCAAATCTGTTGGAGAGAAGGGTATTTTAAAATGTGTCCACTCCAGGCTGGGTGTAGTAGCTCATGCCTGTAATCCTAGCACACTGGGAGGCTGAGGCAGGAGGATCACTTGAGCTCAGGAGTTCAAGACCAGCCTGAGCAAAATCAAGACCTCATCTCTACTAAAAATAGAAAACTTAGCCAGGCATCATGGCGTGCACCTATAGTCACAGCAATTCAGGAGGCTGAGGCAGGAGGATAGCTTGAGCCCAGGGGTTGGAGGTTGCAGTGAGCTATGATGCCATCGCACTCTACCCAGGACAACCGAGTGAGACTCGGTCTCAAAAAATAAAAATAAAATAAATGAATGTGTTCACTCCAAACAGGAAAGGAACCAAATTGAGTATACATCTTTTATAGATGAGTCTTATAGTACATGTCCTTTATTATATAAATTAGTATAATTTATAATATATAAAGACATACTGTATCATTTATAGTATATATCTTTCATTACTGACCATTCAGGATGCTGTGACCATTTATTACAGAATATCTAATAGTCTTACAAGACAGATTGTCATTCCTTGGACTATGTCTTATGTATAACAATATATAGGGAAAAGTTTTTCAGAGATTCCAAAAAGAACTTGTGTGATATCAGCCAGGACTCCTATATGGATAGCTATAGGGATGGGGTTGGGGGAGACTTAGGGGAATAATAGAATCATAGACCTATGGCTTAACCCTTTATGACTTCAAGATGTCATTTGATCTAATTCTAAGACTTCAGATAGACATGATAAATTTATTCCTATTTAACAGATGAGTCAATTAAGGCCAAAGGATACATTAAAATACTTACCCAAGTTCCCAGTGCTGTATACCTACAGGGATTATAACTGTGTTCTCCTGCTTCTAGTATAGCTTTTCTTATATTGCACCACAATAAAAACAGTTTCTTTTACTCAAGTACCATGGTATTCTGGCCATGTGAATGGATTCATGCAGCAAGACATTTCTTCCAGCAATAATAAGAACTAATGAGTAAAGATATCTTGCCTTAGATTTCTCCTAGGACCCCTTGACATTTTCCCAAAAGTTTACCATAATCAACACTCTCTTCTTGGGAAAGCACAATTTTTACATTTCCAGAAGTTGCCATCAACATGCTGTAAGACTGTCATGAACAAAATATAAATGTCAAAAAACATGAGGGACCAAATTCTTCTTTGTAGGATGCAGTTGCCTCTACAGCTGCCAGGGCCCTATCAGGCAGATTTTAGTTCAAGTTTTCCTTGCTGTTTCTAATTGAGAATGGGAGGCTAAAACTGTGGTATACAGAAGAAACAGGTACCTGGGTTCTAGTTTCAGCTCCGCCATTAACCACTTGTTCCATCTTAAGAGAATTACTTAATCTCAGGGGACCTTAGTTTTTTCATTTATAAAATAAAAGAGTAAGTCTATAGTTTTTTAAGATCCCATCTAGCTTTAAACCATTGTAAATCCGTATTTACATGGATTTATGATTCTGGACAAATGCACTCTAAGTCTTCTCATTAAAATGTCTATTTTTTAGTGTTTGTTCTGGCCAAACACTAAATTTCCTATATTCCATAGGTCACTTTCTTTAGTACCATCCAACAAACTTTGTATGACAATGGAAATGTATACAAGCATAGTCCAATGTGTCACTAGTGACAAGTGACAAGTCACATGTGGTTATTGAGTGCTTGAGCCATGTCACATGGCTGGTGTGACAGAGGAACTAAAGTTTTAATTTCAGTTTAATTAATTTAAATTTAAGTAGCCACACATGGCTACTGACTACCACATTGGACATCACAGCTCTAGAAGTACTGAGAATCCAATTAAGAGATATTATTGTCAAGCCCTCTCCTTAAACCTGAAAACCAGATCCAACTCATAAAACATAAACCTGACAAAATTTTGTTAAGAATGCATTTTGTTAGGCAGCTAAGTCTAAAAGTAATTGATTTCATTTTTCTTTTCAAAGTTCTCCTTTTTCTTCTATGTCTCCCAGAGGAAGTAATCTCACATTTTTATATGTGGTACTTTTAAGTTTCATGATATAGTGCTGGGGCTCCCACCTTTAAGATATTTCTATTGATACAGCAAATAGAAACAAGCTCACAGATACAGCACACTTTATAGAGCTACTTTTTCCTAATTGCAGCATTTATACTCTGCTGTCTCCATGTGCCTTACCCTGTACCACCCTACTCTCCCCTGCCCGCTTTGACAAAGAGCGTCAAGAAAACAGACTATTACCTCCTTGCACAGGCCTGCATAGCAGAATGAAGGTCAAGAGATGCGTGGAGACGAATAGCAAGGAAGGTAAGTGGCTGCTGGGAAAGACTGCAGTCTCAGCACCCGGTCTCCCTTGGAAACTAGCAAAGGCTCACACTGCCACTGCTATCCAGCAAGCCAGAAGCAAAGCTTGTAATTTGCTAAGAAGCTGCTACTAAGGAGGAGGAGGAGAAGGAAGGGGAGGAGAAAAGGGGAGGAAGGCAAAATCTTGGGGATTGACAGACACAATGCTGCTAATAGTTCCCAAAATACCATTCCATTAGATGCATATTTTATACACTGTACTAAACCAATCAATATTACTTCTCATTTGATGGGTACAGGATAAAGAAATTCATCCTCAGGTGAAAGAGCAAAGAGAGCAATAGAGAGATGCAGCATTCTCATTCTGGATATTATTTCATCTGCCCTTGGGCTACCCTAGTTGCTGCATCCCTCCAAGTGAGCTGTAAATACTGCCTCACCCAAGGCTCAAGCCCAGCCAGCTAGCAAATGCCAACTGGGTAAAGAGAGAGAGAAAAAAGAAACACCTAACAGATAGAAATACAGGAATGAATTTCAGATCTGCTATAAATGGGTTAAACCTAGATAGAGGAAGACTGTAAATACTGCTCAATTTGACAAGCTTGCTACAGATCAGGAAGATATCTCCATCTAACATGTGTCACATATCAAGATATGATCTGGTTTCATAGTTTAGGACAACTGCATTCAAATGCTCATGTGTCATTTTGGCCTACTTCAAAACTGAGATCAGAGCTAAAGTTTAAGCAAGGAACCAAAGCTACAGTTGCATTAATAAGAATTTAAAAAAAAGGGGGGGGGAGGAATTTACCTGGGCCAAACTTAGCATTTCTTGAATCCTCTAGACCCATAAATACCTGGCCCATTAGTGCTGAGTTTGCAGGGATTGAGGTCAGCAAATTTTTTCTGTAAAGGGCCAGATAGGAAATCTTTCAGGTTTCGCAGGCCTAACTCAACAACTCTGTTGCAGGGCCAAAGCAGTCATGGAGAATACACAACAATACAGGTAGAATACATAAACAAATGGGCTTGCCATGCTCAACTGGCAGAAGTGGGCGGGTGCGACAGAAACCGTATGACCTGGAAAGCCTAAAATATTTACTCTCTGGCCTTTCACAGAAGAAGTTTGCTGGTCCTTGCTCTAGACTCTAAGTTACGTATCACCAAACTGTGGCTCAGTGCACTCCTTTTGGTTTACAGTGTGAGTCCGGTGTTTCTGTGACCTACTTTAGATAAATACTGTATCATCTTGAATTCTTTTCCTTCTGAACATTTGTTCCATTAAAAACACGCCAGCCTCAAGTGCCAAAGCCATTTTCACAAATGACAATGTTTTACTTAAGTAGGTCACTTTACAGTTAGTTCATTGGTCAGAGCAGGTGTTACTGATGCTACGAATGGCAGATTCAAGCACCAGCAAGGCCAGCGAATGCTGCTTTATTTTATACCCATAGGCTATGCCAACTGGACCCGGCCAACTGTCTCAAATATTCATCACTGACTACCAAGTAGACCAAGACAAATTCAGCAGCACCACTTTTTTAACAAAATAATCCAAGAATGTCAATACACAAAATGTGCATGAAAATAACTGAAATAAGAGGAATTGTTAAATAAATTATGGAACATCCACATAATAAAATATTGCATAGGCTTTAAGAGACAAACTAAAAAGTACTACAGATACAAAACTTGCAAAATACTCATATCTTGAATATATTTATGAAGAACTTTTACCAATTAAAAAAAATAACCCAATGACAACAATAGAAATCAACAAAATACATAATCGGGGAAATCACAAAAAAGGAAACCGGAAAAGCCTACAGACATAAGATATTGTTTCACCAGTAATCAAGAAAACGCAAATTAAAACAAGGAGAAATGACTTCATCTTCTTTAGGCTGGCAAACAACATTTAAAGTGTAGCCTTTTGTGAAGAATTAGAAACTCTCACACATTGCTGGTAACAGTGTATATGGGAGAGCAATTACACATGGTCCAGTGAAGATGCACTCACCCTTCAGACCCAGAAATTCCATTTGGAAATAAACACTCTTGAGAAACTCTTACACTTTTGTATGAAGAAACATAAAGAAGAATGTACATAGCAGCATCATTAGTATTAGCAAAAAAGGAAAAAAAAAAAGACCTAAATATCCATTAGCAGAGGAAAAAAAAAACCAACAAACTGGTATAATCACACAATGAACTAAATAAAATAAGCATTTAAAAGGAACAAACAGAATGCTGGGTGAAAACAGCAAGTTTCAGAATGGTGTGTGCAGATGATACAATTTATGAATATATAAAACATAACATGTGAAAGTATCACCTATGTGTACATAAATGAAGTAATAACTCCTCCTACAAATTTGAGAATGATAAATAGTAAATTCATTACTATTTAGTGACTGCCTCTAGGGAGGGAGTCCAGGGACGAGACTGAGGAGAGATACACAGGGGCGCAAACTGTATTTTTAATATTTTATTTAAAAAAAACTCAGATGTGGAAAAGAAGTTGAGCACAGGACGTCTTCCTATTGTGTTCTGGTCAGAAGCCCTTTAATATTTTTATGGATCCTCTGCCTCCTTTTCTGTGAACTGATTTCTGTCTGCCCTTGCTTGTTCCAAACAGAAGCTAGCTTATTTATTTGTTAAAAAAAATTATTTTAAAAAAACTAAAGCAAACATGGCAAAATATTAGGATTTGATCAAGCAGAAGATGGACAGATTGGGTATATGTGATATTTAATATTTTTTAAAAGAAAAAAAACACATACAGAATGATGTCAAAATAAATATATAAAGATGTTAGCAGTGATATTGTTGATGGTAAGAGTATACACATTTTTTTTCTACTGTAACTTTTTTAAAGTTGAGAGTTAAGGTTACAAACTTTTAAATTTGAAAAATGACCAAAGGACTCCTTTAAACAGTAAGATACACATAAAAGAGATGTATTTGTATTCCACATTTTTAGAAAACCTTTATCATCAGAGTTGGTAGTGATATATAAAACGTAAGTACTCTCTAGAATATGCTAAAGTAAGTTAAATAGGTCAGAAAAAAATGGGAGGGAGGGAGGGAGAGGGAGAGAGAGGTTAGATTAGGGAAGAGGTGGTAGAAAACACAGTTCTGGCCTGTGTTAGTGTCAGGTGGGCTCCCAGTATTAAGACTAATGGATTCATTGACTCCTCTATTCTCACCAACTTCTAGAAATTGGTCTCCAGCTGCTGTAATCACTGGCATGGCCTCCATTAGGGAAAAAATGGGTACCTGGGCAAGTAGGAGAAGCTCCCAGACCTCTTAACCTTCATTGAACACTCACCCACCTTTAACAAAGATGAAAACTGCAGTCTCCTCCCAGAAAAAAAAGCACTCATGCATACACAAAATTTTGCTAACAATTTCATAGTTTCTGGATTTTCCCTTATCTCAGATTAAGGAGGTAAGGGTCTAGAAGGGAAGAACTCCCTAAAAGACATGAATCAGACTTACCTTCAGAGAAAGCCTATAAAATAGGTCTATCACCTTCACTTCCCAAACATCCCACTTTAGAGGAATCAATTCCTTTAATTAAGACTCAGTGGAACTTTTTTTTAAGTCAGGTTTCCCGAGGTATAATTTATACAGTAAAATTTGCCCTTTTTAGTATATAGGTCCTTGAGGAGTTTTTTTAACCTCTTTTTTTTTTTTTTTCCAGGAAGCTGGAAGGCTAGAGTCTTGACAAATGCATACAGTCCCATAATGAAGATACAGCACAGTTCCAGCACTCTCCAAAATCCTCTCAGACCGCTTTGTAGTCACGCCCCTCCTAGCCTAAAGTAACTGTGTTTTTTAATTACAGAAAAAGCTTTGAAACTCACTATTGAAGACAGACACCGACTTTTCATTCACACTAAGAAGTAATATGTAAACTAACAATTGCCTTAGCCCACTAAGATGCCAGCCACCACAGTAAACCGCAGATAACAAAAAAGGAGCTTAAGATCTAGTGAAATGAAATTCCTTATGTTCTACTTACCGCTAACCACCACTCTCCAGTTTCTAGGTGGGGAATATTCTTTGTCATTACATCATCAATATTTAACACTGTGCCTACCCTTTATTAGGGACTGCAACACAATTATTGAACTGACTTAAGATTATGGATGAAATTCATTCAGAATCTGAGTTATTACAGTTTTGTCTGACGGCTGGCCCTAATTTCCTATTCGTTTCTTTACCATTTAAAAAATTTGGTCAATAGTGTTGGTTCATTCTTTCATTTCTTCTAATTCTATTCAACGATTTACCTATCTTACCCTTTTAGACCTATTCTAGATACCGCGTATAAAAATGAAGGTCTATTCTCAAGCAGGGTCTTGTGGAGGAGTTGGGCATATTAAGTAGTGATAATTAAAATCTAAGGAAAAAAATTCTACGAAGAGTTCTGGAGAGGAAACCTGAGGAGTGTCAGGTATAAAACGTCATGGGGTGGGGGTGATATGAACAGAATCTGAAGAGTATGAGAAGGGATTTCCTAGAAATCAAGGAGGGACAAAATTGCTTGGGGCACCATTTTTGGATTTTAAGCAGGAAAGAATGACCTGATCAAATGTTAAATCTGCGTATTAGAAAGATCACTAATGTGCACTGCAGAGGGTGGACTGTGGGGTAGGGCAGGAGACAAGGTCAAAGGGCCAGTTAGGAGGGCAGTGCAGATGAAGAGGAGAGGATGGAATTGAAAGATTTTTTTTTTTTTTTTTTTTGAGACAGGGTCTCATTCTGTTGCCCAAGCTAGAGTGCAGTAGCGTCAGCCTAGCTCACAGCAACCTCGAACTCCTGGGCTCAAGCGACCTTCCTGCCTCAGCCTCCTTCCTGCCTCAGCCTCCATGCACACGCCACTATGTGAAGGATTGATTCTTAAGAAGAATGACAGAGCTTGATGATGGACTGTGAGCAGTAAAGAAGAAAAAGGCTTCTAGTTAGATTTCCAAGTTTCTCAATTGGGTGATACTTATGGAGGACCATTAACAAAGATTTTTTTTTAAAACTACGTGAGCACAGACTTTCTCTCTCGCCTTTTTAAGGTCAGCAGAAAGAGTGGTTTGGTTTGTTTATACCCTCTTTCTAAAGACGACTTGAGAACCCTTACAGAAATATATACCTGTGGCAATACTTTAAATAGATGGAGAAACAAAGGAGAAAGGAAAATAATGGCCAGAAATGGCTATCGGTACGGAGTGCCTCCTGGAAGTCAGGCACGGTCCTAAGTCCTTTACGTGTCATGTTATGAAGCACAGCAAAGAAGTCTGAGCTGGAGACAGAGATCCAAGTGGTAAGTGAAGCAACTCGAGTACATAAGGTCAGCTAGGGAGAGTCCTGGGAAGAGAAAAGAAAGGCTGAGGAACAATAATTAACGTGTTTATCAAGGAAAAATGCCTAAAAAGAACACAAAGAAGGAGCAATCAAAAGATAGAAGACAGCCAGGAAAGAATGGTATCAGAGAGGTCATGGTACAATAAAAATTTAGGAAGGCAGTAGTCAATATTATAAAGTGCTGCCGAGAGTTCAAGGTACACGATGGAGTGACTAAGGAATCTGATGAAGTGACTAAGAACTTTACACGGCCCTTTGCCAGAACAATTTCATTGCATTGGCAGGTAGGGCAGATTTTCTATTTTAACAGGTTGAAGAATGACTAAGAAGGCCAGGAAGTGGATGAAGTGAAATTAGAGGACTTTTCCAAGACTAACAGCAAAGGGAAGGGTGAGATACAGTAACCCTAGAAGGCAGCTCAGGACCAAAGGTGAATTCTATTATGATGGAAAAGATAAGCAACTGTCAAGACAAAGAAAACCTTTGTGAAGGTGAATTTTTGTCCTAGATATAGCTAAGCTTGCAGTTTTGCTTCCCATTATTTATGAATTTTATATGCCAAGTGTTCTTTCTTTAAAACATTGTCAGCCTCATTATAAAGGAAGTTAGTTCTTAAAGGATCTTTGAGCTATTCCTATATTTACATGTCAATGATCAGTGAGCCATTTCCAGCCCAAGTGCTCAGGGATTGTGAATCACATTCTAGTTCCCTTTTTCAGGTTAGAAGACTAGTTTATCTCAGAGGAAATCAATTAAAGAGGCAGGCAGGTCAGTATACTACCCAGGGTAAACTAAGAGACCAAAAGGAAGAAAAATCATTATTTAAAGAAGAATCAAAAACAATCATTCAAGTAGTAAGTGTGTCAGCCAATTCCATTTTTTAAGTACTTCTTAAAATAGAAATATGCTTGCCGAAGGCCCTGGAACTCTCCCAAAGATAAACTTCTCATATGCTGCATCCTCTCCCAACACTGAACAAGCCAGGTGACCCATAAGACAACTTCTCGTTTGGTTTTCAAACCGCCCCCCCCCATTTCCCATTTAGATTACAGAGAGGGTAGAAAGTTTTCAATTTGCTTCATTTTCAGAAGTAGTATCTCCCAAGACAACTACTCATTTCCTAAAAGTTCTATCTTTCCTTCAAAGAAATATCAAGAGTTTCTAACCACTGTGCTCACATTGCTACGCTCACGGTATAGAATGGTCCTACTAAGATTGACTCATTGGATGTACATGGCTTGGTGGTGTGGAAGAGCAAGCATGGGCTTCGAAGCCCAAAATACCCAAGTTTTTTTTTTTTTTTTTTACTTACTTTTATTATAATATTACTTAAACGTAGGCACATATCAAATATTGCTTATAGCTTGTATAATTTCAAAACTAAAATTTAAAAATAAAATGCAAACTCTGTAAAACTCAAACTAACATTAATGTGACAGGTGATGGTCTTTGGCTGATATGAAATCACTGGTGTAACACACATCTAGTCCTGACCTCGATGGTGCAGGTACTTTTTTTTTTTTTTTTTTTTTGAGACAGAGTCTCACTCTGTTGCCCAGGCTAGAGAGCCATGGCGTCAGCCTAGCTCACAGCAACCTCAAACTCCGGGGCTCAAACAATCCTACTGCCTCAGCCTCCCGAGTAGCTGCGACTACAGCCATGTGCCACCATGCCCAGCTAATTTTTTCTATACATAGTTTTAGCTGTCCATATCATTTCTTTCTATTTTTAGTAGAGACAGGGTCTCGCTCTTGCTCAGGCTGGTCTCGAACTCCTGAGCTCAAACAATCCGCCCACCCAGGGTGCTAGGATTACAGGCATGAGCCACCGCGCCTGGCCAGGTGTAGGTACTATTGAGCTTCGCATGGCTAGACTGTGAAAGGCCTGGTGACATCTGTGCAGCTATAGCATTCCACAGAAAGACCTGGTTTTAAATCCTGGCTTTTCATTCTATAATAATTCTATAACTGTGGGCAAGTTCCTTAATCTATCTGAGCCTTAATTCATTGTCTTATATTTATTAAAATATTACATATCCCACAAAGTTATGAAGCTTAAAAATGCATCTAGCAGGGTACTGGGCATATAATAAATTTTCAAAAACATTAATTCTCTTATCCCACTTAAACCTTGAAAGCCAATTCAATTGTACCTCCACTGGCCCCATGAAACCCTTTCTAACCACTCCATCCTACACCATTCACCTTCTTCTCTGAACTCCTAACGTACCTACCCGAACATAATTTTGCAAAGATATAGTATTCCTTAATATACAATCATGCTTATATCCGATGTGCTCGATTTGAGGGCACAACCCTTTCTTATTATACTCACAGTTTTTAGTGTAATACTGAGCACATAACTAAGACAGTCATTGCTGACTTAGAATGCTGTTATTTTAGAATCCAGTATTACCCACAAATCTCCTAACTCTACCAATTAGCCGATTAAGAAACTGAGACTAGAGAAGCTAAATGGCTTGCCTGCGAAGGCATAAACTATGTGCTTAGCTGAGGAGTAAACTAGGTACTCTGCCTTGTAACCCAGGGGGCTTTTTCACCTTGTGCCTGCTGCTCTCATGTGAAGCCCCAGAGGGCAAGTCCACCAAGGGCTTCCCTATGCCAGAAAATATCTGCGTTCCCTGTATTAAAACACTTCAAATGGAATGGGATAGATATGCTCATCTGCAAACTGTCCCGAACACGAAATAGGGGTTTTGGGAGCATCACGCTCAAGTAGATTAACTGACATTCCTCTGCTGCCATCTTATGGGCATAGATGATTAGGACACAGGGGCTCATTTTCATTTGAGAAATAATTTTATTCAGTAAACATTTACCCAACATCTACTGTGTATTAGGCTCTGTGCTGTGAAGAAAACTCAATAAAAAAAAAAAGCAGCATCAAGAAGCTCATAATGTAGTAATGAAGAGAGACCACATACCATTTAATTAATTAGTAAACCACTCCTGAGAACAGGGCTACAAAAGGACACTAACGAGAGAGTAATAGTTTCAGCCTCGGGCTTGGGGAGCAGGGTAATCAGTAGTGGGGTTTCAGGTGCGTGAGTTCCTACAGTAGAAATAAGATTTTGTTAAGCAGAGGTGAGAAAACGCCATTCCAGAAAGAAGGTTGCATGTGGATAAAGGAAGAGGTGGTCATGAAAGCAAAACGTTCGGGAAAGGGTTTAAGTTTTCTACCTAGCTGAAGTGACACAATTACCAAAGATACAAAACACAGGAAGAAGAATAGAAAGGGATTTTTTTTAAAAAAAGGGAGAATTGCATAGTTTTGAAGTAATTGAATTCAAAGAGTCTGATGAGTACTCTACAAGGCTAAAATGACTAACCATCAGCGGGATTTTCTATACTGCTTGACTCAGCATGATTTAGAATTTTGTCCAGAAACTAGTCCTCTGAGCATACAAGATCAGTCAGGAAACTTCTCATCTTATACACGTGGACATTTACTTTCAGTAAGATTCAATCTGACTATACAGTTTGTAGTAAGTAAACAGCTTTTCCCCAGAAGACCTTATCAAACTAGTCTCTTCATTTGATAATTTCAAGTTTCAGTCTGCCCCTTCACCTACCTAAACCAGCTTCTCTCTGTAATTGCCCTGAATATCCGACAATTTGTCCTTGTTTTATTTAAAATATATGCTATTAATATTTAAGACAAGACATAAAGAATACTACAACTACCAGCTCTGTATTACCATCCAACTTAAGAATAACAGTACCAATAATCAGTTTCCTTTTCAAAAGAGAAGCATATTCCTACTTCTTTTCACTGGTTGTTTTTGGCCTTACCCTGTGTTAAGATGTGAGACTTCAGGTTAGTTGACTGGGCAAACTTCTTACTACAACCGTCGAAGGGGCACACGTAGGGCCTGTCTCCAGCGTGGATTCGCATATGTGCGCGCAAACGGAAGTCCAGTGAAAAGCGTTTCCCGCAGCCTTGGAAGGTGCACTCAAAGGGCTTCTCTCCAGTGTGAACCAGGTGGTGGTCGTTTTAGTTTCGAGCTCTCAACAAAAGCTTTGCCACATTCTGCTCAGACGAGGACCCTGGGCCCGTGGGTGTGCGGATGTTTTCTCACGGCAGAGTTATCCCTGAGCACCTTTGGGCAGCCTTTATGAGGGCAAGCTATTGTTCTTGGAGCATCGTCTTCTTTAATTTTTCTTGGCTTCATTCTAGCAAATTCTGCCAGTTGTTTGGGATCCGAGAGGTCAATGCCAGGTCTTCCTCCAGGAGGAAGTTTGCTTCTTGTCATGTACTCTGAATAATCAGGAGGGGAGTGCTCTCCAATGACCTTTTCTTGGACCACTGTCTCCGGGTCTGTATCTTGTTTTTCATCTGAGGACCACATGGCGACCGCGAACTCGGCCTGCAGGGTGTTGGTCTGCACCTGCTTCTGCCCCCGCTTCCTGTTGCCCAGGTGGGCGCCGCCGCCCAGGTAACCCTTCCTGCTGCCGCCGCCGCCTCGGTGACCAGCGTCTGCTCCGTGTAGTCGCCGTCGCCGCCGGCCGGCGCGGGCACGGGGACGAGGACCCGGCCGTCGGTGCGCAGCCCGTCCGAGTCGCCGCCGCCCGCCACCTCCTCGCGCGACTGCAGCAGGATCAGCTCCCTGCGGCGGTGCCCCCGGGTCGGGTCGTCGGCGACCAGCGGCTCAGCGCGATCCTGGGCGGGTGGTGGTGGCCCCCGCCGCCGTCCTGCTCCCCTTCCTCCTCGCCCACCAGCGTGGTCGGGATGCTCTCCACGAGGACGGTCCCCACCTCGGTCTCGTGCAGCTCCACGATCTAGGCCAGCATCGCCGAGCCGTCCGTGAGGACGTAGAGGGTGTCGCCCGAGGCCATGGCTGGGGGCTCCGCCGCCACCCTCGGCTCCTCGGCTGGGCTGCGGGCGGGAGAGGAGCCTACTTCTTGAAATTCTTAATTGTCCTCTACTACCCTAACCTCGAGTGTGATCCTTAAGTCAGTGCACATGATTAAATTCATTAGGAATTCAAAGGAACACCAGAGAAGTTTCAAGCTGGTTATTCTGAACGCTCCGTATCTCACACTGCCCTCTCCTCCTCCCGCAGCCAGGCCAGCTTCCCAAAGACCCACGAGGAAATGGAGAAGTCAGACACTAGAAACATGCCTCTAGGATGTCAAAGCTACCAAACAAAGACATTTTACCTGCTGCTTCTGCCATTCCATCTCCAGCACTCGCTGATGTCTCCACTCGGCACACCTCAGTTAGCCCCCAAACGCCGAGAGTGCAGTAAAACCATGGCAGAGGCTGGTCTCAATTCCCCAGAATGCACAGATCAACTTCCAGTGGCTTCTGATTCCCATAAAACTGGGAATGGCGAGGAACTCCACTGCCAGATCATGTATCATTCCACGTGAGAGCAGGTCAAGGTACCTCAGACACGCCTTGCCACACACCTGTGTGGCAGCTTTCCCAGAAGCCCAATTTTCAGCAAACAGGTGTCACTCATCTGGCTGTCCTTCCCTAGTACACACCAGAGCCCATTTTATGAGATTGTTACAAGCAACAGTCTTTTCTAATATGGGAAAATCAACTGGTAGAAGTGAAGGAGGGGGTTGAGTGAGGGCACAAAATTTTGGCCCCTCCTACATGTCACCGATACTCACAGCTCTGAAAAAAGAATCACTTTATCAGAAGGAGATTAACTGTAAAAACATGGCTGATAAGGGCTTTGACTAGCAGGTGTTAGGTGACTGCTTCTTCACTCTGAAGTGGCTGGGGAATTGGGATTGAACCACCAGAGGTTCTGCTACATGAGGGAATTCTTGTCCTTTCTTCTCAACACATGGACTGTGGAAGAGGGGGAAACTTTAAGCCTCCTCTCCTGAACAGTTAAGTGGTGTGCTAAGGAAATGCATGAGAAATGCCCTTATCTCTGGAAAACGAAGTGAGATGGTATTGCGATAGCCGTGTTTAGCAACAGAAATATGAAAAAAAGAAAATAGACTTTTCATTCAAGGCTTTAAATCTTATTGTGTTAATTCTTAGTAGACAACATCCAGGTCTTCCTTCCCAGAAGTGTTTAATGGGGCTAAACAGTACTAGTGTTATTTTCAAACAGCTTTATAATTCATATACTTATTAAGTGTACCAGTCAGTAGTTTTTAGTATATTCACGGGGTTATATAATCATCACAATAACCAATATAAAAACATGTTTACCCTAGTATCAAAAATATCCAATATTGCATAGTATGGAATATCTTTGTTTGCAAAACAACGGAAACTTTGGCAGGAAAGGAATCTTTGGAAGGGAATTACTAGCGTTTTTAACACAAAGAATATCACTAGGAGACCCAGGCTCAAACTTTCCTGCAAAGGTCAACTGCTAGCATTATCATCACACTTATTTCACTAGTTGTCACTTCAAATAAATGTGCAAGTGCTTAGATTCCTGAACACCTCTTAGCGAGGGGAGAAAAGCCATCAAAAAGTACCTGCATATGGCTGTCACTTACTGTGTTACCACTGTGGAGATTTTCCCTTAGGGCTCCGGGAAGTACATCACAGCAATGCATGACATTATAAATAATAGGTAAAGAGATTAAAAGACAGGACAAATGGGTTTATATTAAGAAATTAAGTCTTATAACCCTGAGATATAGAATCCCTATAGCATGTAGGGTTTAAACATTAAATAAATAAAACAATCTGAAATCTAAAATGGAACCAATATTTAGCATTTTGGGGTAGATTTTATTTTCAAATATATTAGCTTTGGAGAAGCTAGGCAAAGATCTTAATTGTCATATATATAAATGACATAAATAATTCTCATATATATCTCTAAATTGGTTTGTAGTTTGCAAAGTACTTTCACATAGTCTGTTACATTTGATCCTCACAATAGCCCCATGAGATAGGCTTAGGGACATCCGGATTATCCATGAATTATTTCTAATCCCCACAACCAGCATACATGGTAGTATTATCCCTTTTTTTACATATAAGGAATGGGTCAGAAAGGGAACCTGATTTATTTAACCAAAATCACACAGCAAATAAGAGGCTGAACTAGAATTTAAATCAATCCTGTGCTCTTCCCACTAAGTCCAGCCATTCACAGTTACATAGGAGTGTATAGTTATCTAGGGTCAAGGAACCTCAGACACACCTTGCCACACACCTGTGCGGCAGCTTTCCCAGAAGCCCAATTTTCAGCAAACAGGTGCCGCTCATCTGGCTGTCCTTCCCTAGTAAACACCAGAGCCCATTTTATGAGATTGTTACAAGCAACAGTCTTTTCTAATATGGGAAAATCAACTGGTAGAAGTGAAGGAGGGGCTTGAGTTATCTAGCGGTAGCCTAATTTCACATATCATCATTACCATTTCAAAGTGACATATTCTGAAAAAAATTGCAAAGATGTGGCATATAACACTGAAAGCAGTTTTGCTTGTTAAGTGTTTTCAGCCTGGTGAAGCCTCTTGTTATTCTGTTACCTAAGGATTAGGGCCCAACCACTTTTTTCTTTCTTTCTGTTCCAGAATTGTTTGGCGTCCCATAGCATAATCCTCATTGTATGAGCAACCCAGAGACCTCCAGAAGGGCAATATAATAGAAAATGTACCTTCTGCTACATACATTTCAGTCTCTTCCTGTTCAATATTCATACTTAGGAAGAGAGAGATTGTATCTGCAGAGAAAAAACTTGGTAAATTCAGCATTGCTGCAGACTTTTGGATGAATACTCATTTTAGAACAAAAATGGAGAGAGCCTGGAGGAGTTTGTAAAATCTCTTTTCTAGAGTACCTTTTTGAATTGACAGCTGCCAGTCTTTAGCTTAGAGACAGAGGGATGAATGCAATGACTTTTAAAAACCATGACTCAGAGTTTAATTACTTGGTTTAAAATTCCAACATTCCAAAGATGATGCCAAATTAATCTGCTGACAGCTTCACATTAGCAGGAATAACTACCTAGAATTCCCAAGGGATTCAAGAAGGTTGCTATGTGTGGTATATATAACTCAGCCAGTACTGACCGTATCTTGACCAAGCAAAACAGAATCCCATGTAACGTGGCTATTTGGGAGAGAGAAACAATTTTAGTGACTTGTGGAGGAAAACTATGTTTAGCCATTTCTATAAAAAAAGAAAGGCCACCCACAAAAAATATGTAAAATTCAGTGTCGGTGTGGGGGGAGAGGGAAAAGGCTAGAGGAGAAATAGAACAAGAGAATCAAAGGCAAACACTATCAGACTCTAATATTAGCCAAAGGAATTGTTTACATTTTGTTGCTAAGGAAAACTTGGAGCTTTGGAAAGTGAACCCAACCACTACACTATTGTGACAGCTGCTGCTTGGCTCTGGTATCCCTGCAGAGTTATCTGCCAACTGCTTGCCACTTGCCATTTCTGTCCTGCTGTCTGCCAGGCAAAGCAGCCCCTTCATGATCACATGAAGATGTTGGTTTCTGCAGTCCCCACAGCAATCCAAAGCCTGGATGGTGGTTATCAGAATGCCTTGAAGATAGATACTGTTGTATTCTGAGCTGTGGATGAAGGAGGACTGGCCCCTGAATCAAAACCTTTATTCTGAATGGATAATACTTAAATTCAAAAGAAGAAATACTGAGTTCCACAGGAGAAAGAACAGGCCTAAGTAATGGTCTCCGCTGTGCCTCTGACTCAAAGTGTGAAATTAAGCAAACTATTCTTTTAGGACCTCAGCATTCCTATTTGTAAAATAGGGAGCACATCTGCTATTCCTTTCTGTCATGTGAAGAGAATACATTTGAGTGCACTTGAGCTTTTTAGGAAAGAAAACTCCCAAATCCAAGATAATGCCCTTCTCAGAAGTAATAAACTCTTTCAGAAGTTCTGCCCCGAGCTATGTATGCAAAACCATAAATTATCTAGAATCCCATAAACCTTGAACCTTTGACTATTATGTTTGCTCTTCAATGACCACAGCCATCTTCACAGATTTACATGCTCGGAGATTGTTATCCCTATTGTTATTTTTTTTTCAACCCTCCCTGCTCCCTCCGTCCCATTATAACAATAATACTTTATCACTCTGGAACTTTGGAAAATACAGAAAAAAATAAAATAAAAATTATCCATAATCTCCCAGAAAAATCCAGTGTTAACATTTCCATGTTTATTACTATTTTGGCATCATAACGTATCCTTTTGTATCTAGCTTTCACAATATATCAGTAGTTAAAGTGAGTAAAGGACTGTTACCATGAGGGTGTAAAGCTGAGAATGATCACTGGCCAATTGGTACACATGCACCCACTTATCCTCTCTTAGAATAAAACATTCTCAGAAAAGCAGAGCCAGCTGTGCAATTTAAGACTAAGACCCACTCCCCAATCCAAGTGCTCTAATTATACTGCAAATGGAGATTATTTCTGAGAGATGACTTTCCACTGGTTAGATCTTGCTGTGGCCAGTTTTAAAGCCCCATTTATCCCAATGCTCATTAATTGTTTCAAACTGAACCTGTGAACACAGGCTTCAGGCCTCCATCAAGGTTTCCCAGCAGGAGTCAAAACGCTTCCACAATGAGCTGATTACAGAGAAAGCTGCAGCTTCTAAGGGAAGAATTAGTACCCAGCACGCTCTTTCAGAAGGAAAATTTAGCTGTTTTCAAAACATCTGATTTTTTATCTTTCAGTTTATGTTTGTTTAGAGGGAGAAACTAAATGGCTTTAATTCTGTAAAAGCTTAAATGATATGTTTTATTTGATCAAGTCATTCCCCTGCTGAAAATCCTTCAGTTGTATTCCACAGCTTTGAGAATATAAATTCAAGTTTCTTAGCATTGCATAGACAAAAATCTACATGATTTGGTTCCTGCCTACCTCTCTAGCTCCACAATTTCCAAAGTTTATGCAGTGGAATACCAGTCTTGGTTTTCTGTGGGAAGAAAAAAACTATTCCATGGACACAGAAATTTGGAAAATGCTGCAATTTCTAATCACTCCCATGTCCACTCTTCGCTCCCACCCCTCTGAGAGGAATGACCCTGAGAAGGCTTTTGAGTGATCTGTTTAACTTTGTTTAATCCACTGTTCACAAATTTGTTTGGCCACAGAATGCTTCTTTTTCCTTCATCTAAATCTATGTCACAAAAGACACTTTCAGAAATGCTACTCTGGCCTCACTTTCTCCTAGCCTCAGGTGTACTGAACTTGTTTGTGTCTTGAATTTCTTGTGTTTCCTCTAAAATACCATCCTCCTGTTACTACTTACAGGTGCCTTCCAGTCGCCTTTCAACATTCAACTCCAGCCACCTTCTCCTTTTCTTGTCTCCCACTCAATCTAAGTTATATCCCCCTCCTCTGTGCTTCCATAGCAACCTACATATACATATCTTTATAATAGCACTTAACAACCGTACCATAATATTTGATTTGTTTGTTTGCCCTTCCTCAATAGAGATTTAAGATCTTCAAGAGCAGAAAAGATGTTTTCTTTGACCTTATATCTTTAATAACTCTGCGCCTGGTACATGGTAGTCTCTCAATAAATGGTTGTTAGATGCTTTATATATGTGACTTCCCATTTAAACAGGAATCTACACAGATATAATTCTGCAGAATCTTATATTTTAAAAACCACACCTGATTCATTTACCTAACTGTTCCTATAGGAGTGTCTATTTTCAATACAGCCAGTCACCTCTAATACTGTTACGTATGCCAGTAATAGTTTGAAGTTTCTGTTCCACATTTAAAACTTCTATTACATATTAGTCTGCATCTATGAGTTTATCTCAGAACCTGCATCTGTTGACTCTCCCTCATGGTGATTCATTTCCTTTAGTGTTTATTTTTCATGTGAATTCATCTTTGGTCGGAATTGTTTTATAGAAATCCCTTGTATGCTGGGTTGTAGGTGTGTTCCTTCAAGGTGGTTTTGAATTTGCTTGTGCCAGCGCCACAAGGTTTCACAAATACAGACCCAGTTTCTATGTTAAATTCTTAGCTTGGGAGTTCCAAACTACATGGGTAGTGAAAATTTCTCACAAATGACTTTTCTGTCCCTGTCTAGACTCTTGTTTAGACCTCCTTCCTTGCCACTTCTTTGAGCTATGGGCAAAGTACCCTTTTCATGAACTGGGCAGCCCTTTGAGATTTCTAGCTTGATATAGGTTCTTGGTTACAGATCCCAGCCTAGTAGGTCCAGAGCCATCCTTCCTACACACAGCATTAAAATATGAGCTTCCAAACCCTAAGGTCTACATATAGGTCTGATACCAATCCTATATATGTGGGTTCCCATTTAAATAGGACTCTACATAGATACTGGGCCACTCAAACCACTCTGGCTTTTGAGTTCTCTTCACTTTTGTCATTTGAGAGTTCCCTTTTATTGTTCTGAATTCAACTATATATATATATTTTTTTTTACTTTTTTTTCTTTTTTAATATATTCCCCAGGAAAGTATTAACTATATTTTTCTATATTTATCATGGGAAAGGGGGCCTTGTAAGTTCCATCTACCATGTTTCTGGAACAATCTCCTAAATATATTTTGAGACCATTCACTTTTTTCCACCTCTTCCACCATTATCTCAGTATAATCCACGGATCTCACTCATGTGCCTTTCTTCTGCAATGATCTCCTTCCTGGTAAACTCATGTCCATTCTTGTCCATTTTCCCTTGTCCAATTCATATGCAATTCTGTAGCCAGAGTTTAAAAGCCAGGACTTTTAAAAATATAAGTTAGACCATGTTACTTTTGGCTTAAAATCTTCTAGTAACATATGACCCAGAAATTCTACTCCTAGGTATATACCCAAGAGAAATGAAATCATATGTCCATGCAAAAACTTGTACAAAAATGTTTATAGTAACATTATTCATAATACTCAAAAGGTGGAAATAACCTAAATGTCCATGAACTTATGAAAGGACAAACAAAATGTAATATATCCATACACTGGAATATTATTCAGCCATAAAAAGGAACAAAGTACTGATTACGGAGACAGAAAATAGATCAGTGGTTGCTTAGGTTGGGGGGAAATGGGGATATGGGGTGGGGCCAAAAGCAAAAGGGTACCAAGACTTCTCTTTTGAGGTGATGAAAGTGTTCTAAAATTGACTGTAATGATGGTTACACATATCTGTAATATACTAAAAACCACTGAATTGTACAATTTAAATGGGTGAATTGTATGGTACTCAATAGATATTTGTGGACTGAATAAAACTTCTAAAACAAAATCAAGGCCCAGTGTGGTGGCTCACGCCTGTAATCCCAACACTTTCAGAGGCCATGGCAGGAGGATTGCTTGAATCCAGGAGTTCAAGACCAGCCTGGGCAACATAGCAAGACCTTGTTCCTACAAAAAATAAAAATAAAACAAAACCAAAATCTATAGCAGGCATTATGTAATTGACCGAAGGTCATGAAATTCTCAGAAGGCAGTAACTATCTAAGTTTGTCTAAATAATAGTTCATAAAACTAGGTATTTAATAATGCAGTTTGATAAAAAAACCTAATTTCTCCCTCCTTTCTGGGATCATGATCTTAATGATCAATTTAACTCATTTTACTTCTCTCAGCATAGAAAGATAGTTTAAAGAGAAATTTTTTAATCTAATGAAAAGATTACTTTTGAATTTAGTTTCTAGATGAAACTAATAGTATCCAAATTATATCTGACCTATTAAATACATAAGCATTAACTATTCAATATTGATTAATATTTCCTTGGCTGGAGGCAAATTAAAACAAGAAAATTATTAGCTCTGAAACCTATTACCTCAGGTAATTAATTTCCTTCAGTTTTTTATGTAAAGAAATAAAAAAAAGAGGAAACAAAAGAAGAAAAGCACTATTTTCCAACTAATTTAACATCTCCTTTCCCTTCCTTCTCAAACTGTGTCTTTATAATGGACACATTAGATACATTAGAGTTGTCCTTATAATACACAAACAAAAAGTTTAACTTGTATCTTATAGGTAAGATTTTTTCACTTACTACATATACATACACATGAATAAAAAATCTCCTTCCTTTGGATATTCAAAATAACATAAAGCCAAACTGAAATCTAAATTTTGATAAGATTTCACCTGTTTTTTAGTTTTAAGAAGGGAAAATTATAGCCTTAGTCTTTAGATCTGAAACTCCCAAATGGAGTGCATTCTGTTTTTTGTACTTCTTCAAGTGGGAGAAAATGCCCCATTCTCCCTTGGTCACATCTTCCACAGCTTCTCTTAATCCTGACAATCAAAAAGTTCTTCTTAGCTTCTACCTTAAGTCCCTCCTATGTCAATTCACAACTGTTCTCTCATAACTTCTCTCTAAAGAATTACAGAATACCCAGTCTCTATCCTTCTACCACATCATCACATCCTACTCATTTCCTTTTCTGGTATTCTTCTCAAATTAATTAAAACTTGATATCCCTGTGGGGGGGGATGTTAAAAAAAGAAAAAAGAAAACATGACATCCGAGCTTTATTTCTTTGAGCCTTTTATCATACTGTTACTTTTCTTTGCTGCCACAGAAGTCATCGTAAACTACTCAGAACAAAAGATTCTTCTCTGTGCTTCAAGTTCTCATCACAAAAATGCAGAAATAATGCCTAACAACTGGCTGTATCATAAGACAAATAGAAAAAGATATGCCCTGTAACCATAACAGAATAAGTGTCTACGTTAGATGATCAGAAATAACTGAGAACTGTACCCAAAATCTCCCAGAAGCAAAAGACAGAACCCAAACAGTAATATGAAGATCTATTTTCATAAATTTATTTGAGATTGGGGAAAAGACTTTACGTCTACTCCTTTATCTCCTACCTCAAAGCAGAGTCCTACAAGTACAATCAGTGACCTGGCATACCTCCTCTTCTCCCTGGCTTCCACAGAGGAGTCTGTTCCAGCAGTGGAGAGCACAGTGGCAGTTGTGACCCCATTGGCAGTGCTAGGTGGCGGGCGATTGGTGATCACACAGAGCGGAGTGCTAGAAGAGACATTGTCTGCTGTTTTCTCTGCTATCGAGTCAGCCTGGGATTTGGGAGGAATCCTGAAATCAAAAAGAGACAGGCAGAAAGAGAACGGTTAGGCATGCTGCACAACAAAGCACGGGTATGGAGACAGAAGGGTTAGAGAGAGGTTTAACTACAGAATCTTCTCGCTCAGATTTTGTTTGTTTGTTTCTTATTTTGAGCTCTTAAATCTTGAAACAGTATGATTACACATTTAGTCTGACATCCTTTGCCTGAGGACATTACATTTTATGAGATTTATTTTTTTTTTGCCCGAGATTAAAAAACAAACAAAAATCATTAGCAATGGCACAAGGCAAGATAGTGACATATGCAAGAGTGCTTTCAATGACACCCCAGTAGCATCTGGTCTTCACACACATGCACACAGAGACAGGGCCTCTTCATACATGGAAAAGTCACTTACGATATCAGTCTCCACCTGTCCCTTAATTCTTGGCAGTGGGAGCCTTTGTGGTGGTCCTCAGCCTAGATTTGACGACCATCTTCTTGGATTATCCAGAGACAATTGATAAATACTCTATAATCTCAGTATGTTTAGTTCTCCCTCACGTACTTCAGCAACTGCTCTCTCTTTCCATTTAACCAAATGCCTAATTGTCTATATTTATAACTGCCTAAGTGACAAACTGAAACAAAAACCGAACAGGATTCTATATGTAACCTTAACTATACACTTTTCAACAACAAGCTGTATAATTAAAGTCATTTACATGAAAATAAGATCTTTGTTTCTTAACAAAGAGTTGGGAGCAACCATTGGCTCTCTACCCAAAAAGCTATCATTTGTGATGTCACGGCTTGTTGCTGGGGTAACAGAGATCCAAAATTGATACTCACAGAGATGCAGAAAGCAATGAAAAGCGTGAATGCTAAAAATCTGTTTTTTCCACCTACTCCCAATTATTATCAGAAATGTTCACAAGTAGCTATAAGCTTACTTACACATTATTAGAATAAGGTTGAAAGAAATAATCAGAACACAAAAATATAAATATGGTACCTAGATACAAATACAAAAATAGAAAATTTTTAAAGATGGAAGTAGTATCTAAAAAATACAAGCTACCTCTCCAGATCAGTTAATGACTCAGAAAAAAGGTGAATTTATTTATTAGTGAATGAATGAATGGGACAGGGTCTTAATCCATCACCCAGGCTACAGTACAGTGGCATCATCACAGCTCACAGCAACCTCAAGCTCCTGGGCTCAAGCGAGCCTCCTGCTTCAGCCTCCCAAGTAGCTGAGAATGCAGGCACAGGCCACAACACCCAGCTAACTTTTTTTATTTTTTTGTAGAGATGGGGTCTCACTATGTTGCTCAGGCTGGTCTCAAACTCCTGGCCTCAAGTGATCCTCACACCTCAGCCTACCAAAGTGCTAGGATTATAGGCATGTGAGCCACCACACCTGGCCTATGTTTATTTTCTAATAAAAAAAATTGAGGGAAAACAATTCTTCAGACTTACAAGATATAAGCCTATATGAAGTACTAATAAAATTAGCCAGAAACACAGCTATAAAAAGTTATACTTATCAAAACCATACCTGAAGTTCTTTTTTAGGTTAATAACATGTTTTGGTCTTTCTATAATTTCTTACGCTGTAGAAATGCCAACGATTTAATTTTACTAAATTACATAATATGACTTTTACTATTATTTTGATATGTGGCATAATTTTACAAGTAGACTGTTAGGAGCAGAATAGGAAAAACTCTACAGTAGGGATCAGAGGCTATACAATGGAGTAGAATAAATACGGGCTTTGGAACCACTAAGGACTAAGTTTAAGATAAACTTAACCTCTCTGATCTCTTTTCATCTAAAATGGGGATATGATACAGGGCTTTTGTAATAATTAAATAAAATAATGTATGTAGAACACCTAAACTAGTAACCAGAATAAAATATAAACTCAGTGGAAATAAAATAGTGACAACATAGACAAGAGTTTTGAAATAGACAAATCTGAGTTCAAATCCTACCTTAGTTCCTCACTAGCTGTGTGACCTTGGGCAGATGATTAAGCTTTTGGTCTCTGGTTCCTCATCTATAAAATAATACTTCATATACTGGGGAGCTCATTATGAGACTATAAATAATATGTGCGTGTTTGAGACAGCTTGTTTCCTAGCCCATATCCATTGTCCCTTTCTTCCTTCCTAACAGAATTCCTATGTTAGTGAGGGCAGCAGTGACCCTAGTTAAAATCCACATTTCTCAAAGTCTCCCTGGCTGCTAGATGTATTCAATGAGATATAATATAAGCAGAAAACAAGTACTTCTGGGGAAATTCTCAGTTCAGAGGTATTCCCTCTTTGTCTGTTTCCACTTTTCCTCCTTCTTCCTGCCTACAGCCAGGATGGCTAGAACTCCAGCAGTTATTTTGGACCATGAGACAAACCATGGAAACAGAAGCCACGATGTAAGGATTGTGGAGCAGAAAGACAGAAAAAACCTGGATCCTTTAATGACTTTGGAGCTACTGTGCCAGCCCTGCCTATTTCTGGAATTCCTAAAGTGCAAGAAAAAAATAAACCTTTATCTTATTTAAGCCACTATTATTTGGATATACTGTTATGTATGAGTAAACCAAATCCCAATATAATTTTTGTACAGTACCTAATGCAATGCTTGTCACATAATGAGGTTCAACAAATGGCAGCTGTAATTATTTTCCCCCAGTTCCAGCCCTTAGTAGTTACTCAGGTAACGTCTGTGTTTCAATTTCTTCATCTATGGTGATAATATTTACTATGTCTATACAACTGGATTATTATGGGGACCTAATAAATTTCTATATAATTATACAGTATTATTATTAATAACCCATCATAAACCTGTCCCTCCTAGGTGAATTAATGATCACCACTTATTTTAGGGAAAGAAATCTAGTGAACTGACAAATATCAATCAAGCACCATCATCATCAGTGTTCTCATAGCAACATTATCATTATGAACATGTTTTTATTTTCTTTGTGTCAGTTGTAGAAACAAGACTCACAATAGGGGACCCTTTGCCATACCCCAAAGCAAAAAGGTCTCTGGCCACACATAAAGGATTAAAAACTACAGTTAAAATTACAGTCACAGTCCTGTTGTACTTTTACAATGACACTCTGCCATGCTATCCCTTAGATGAACTCGAAACCAAGAAGATACTGCCCCCCAAACACATTTTAGACAAACACACATCTCTCCCTTCTCATGCTCTTCCCAGCAAAACACTCTCATTGGCTGGAAGTTTTTAGAAGGCTGTGCGGAGGCTTTTAGAACCTATGTTACTTTTCCTTTTGATATGTTTTTGTACGAAGGCTGTCCAGAAAGTATCCAGCAATATAATATGAAAAATGGGGACGCTGACTGAAGAAGATACAAATTACAAGAAACATTGTACACAGGACAATGACGCCTCGTTCCCTTTCAAAGTAGGCACATGGGGACTTTCACACAGTTCTCCCAGCATCTCTTACCCTAACCCATACACATTCAACATTCTCAGGTGTTCTGCTCATTGCAGGCCTTCCAGAAAGTGGATCACTTTCAACAGACTCTCAACCATCTTTGAAGCATTTGTGCCACACTTCTATTTGTGCTGCACTTATTGCATTGTCCCCGATTCCTTCTGAATCATCCCAATAGTTTCCGCAGAGGAATGTTCAAGCTTAATACAAACTTTGATGCAGATTCGTTGCCCTACTTGCTCAGTCATTTTGCGTGCGACGTCCACACAGTACACGTGATCACTCAATGGCGTCTAGCGCCCCACTGACTAGAACAGTGAAGTTGTCATTGTTCACGCATGCGCATTCTAGTCCACTCACCTTGGTTGCCAGATTACATCTATGTCGAGCAAACCATTCTCGTGATATTAATAACAGCTAGATACTTTCCAGACAGCCCTCGTTTGCTATCTTCCAAAAAGACTAAATACAAGAGATTCCTACTCAAAATTACTAGAAAATTAACATAAGTAAAACATGGCAATATTTTTATTTTATTTTTTTTTTTTTTTATTTTTATTTTTTTTTGAGACAGAGTCTCACTTTGTTGCCCGGGCTAGAGTGAGTGCCGTGGCATCAGCCTAGCTCACAGCAACCTCAGACTCCTGGGCTTAAGCGATCCTACTGCCTCAGCCTCCCGAGTAGCTGGGACTACAGGCATGAGCCACCATGCCCGGCTAATTTTTTTGTATATATATTTTTAGTTGGCCAGATAATTTCTTTCTATTTTTTTAGTAGAGACGGGGTCTCACTCTTGCTCAGGCTGGTCTCGAACTCCTGACCTCGAGCGATCCACCCGCCTCGGCCTCCCAGAGCTAGGATTACAGGCGTGAGCCACCGCGCCCGGCCGCAATATTTTTAATATTTAATTTACCACAATAGTATGACCCTCAAATTGTAATCACAACTGGTAAGGTTGTTCAGAGATGAAAGCAGTCATATTTAGTTGACACCTAAACACCAAGTACAATGACACATACCCTATGATTATTCAATAAATAACTGTTGACGGGCTAACAAAAATCAAAGCAAAAGCATCCTCATTAAATTACAGACATTTTCACAGCAATTCAAACTTGCTTCTACAGCGATGAAGTCTGGTTCAAATCTCATATGTGTTTTCAGAGGCATTAACTTTGATGAGTGCAACTCAAATGGCTCCAAGAAGCCTTACCTGCCATGGTGTACAGATGCAGTAGTGTTTGCACTGATTGGTGCAGGGCAAGAAGAGGCAGGTTGCCACTGGCTGCCCTGAGAGGTAGATGAACCAATGGTAATGGGTGAGGTAGCAGGAGATGAATTGCGATTGGCTGAAATGTAGGGACTTGTGGGGTCACTACTTCTACCAAATGAAGCACTGCAAAATAGCACACAGTCACTTTCTTCAGGACATGCTGCTCACTCACCATTTCCCAGCACCACCTTCCCACCCAGATTGTGCACTTAAAAGAAAGAGAGGGTATGACAACTGAGAAGTGGAGTGATCAACTCCAGCTAGAGCTGGGTCACTGGCAGCAAGCAGGCAATCATCCAAAAGAGTGAAGGAATCATCACTCTTTGAAGGATGATCTTTTGGTCAATCATCCAAAAGAATGAAGGAATGTGAAGGAATAGAGATGATACTTAACCAGAGAAAGCAGGAAAGTATAGTGTATGACAAGAGTGGAGGCTAAGAAAGGGAAATAATAGGCAACAGAATAATTTCATTAGAAAAAATAATTCCCAACAAATCCAAGGCAAAAATCATGCAACCCCAAATGTCTACCTGACACAGAAATAGCACTGCAAAAGCTAAAGTAAGACCAGAGAATTTGGAGAGGTTTGGGAGCAGAGATTTAAAATTTAGAAGTAGAGAAGAGTAAAGAAGCTATGTTAAAAAATGATTTTGAGAACTGCATTTATTTAGCCCAAAGCCAAAATGCCTTTGGGAGGATTTAAAGTTTTAAGTCTAGAAAGTAATACTGTATGAGCAATGAAAGGCAATGTTTCTTTGTTTTAATGGAAGACAGGTAAGAACCAACTCAATTGTAGCAAAAAATTATCTGGATTAAAATTTAAAAAATACTTCTTGACTATGATAATAATGAGATACTTGAGGGGGGTGATCAAAACAAAAGCTATGAAGCCTTCTTTGGAAAATCAGTATTTTCCAAAAGCCATGAGATAGAAATTGCTGCCAAAAGATATGAGATGAACTAGAAAATGGAAAGTAAACCAAGGTTTGGCACAGCCGGGGAATGACAAATTTTTCCTCACACTTTCTCTTTTAAACGGCGATGGCATATGATTCTTTCCTCTTGAAAACATCAGAAGACAGAATTTTATAAAATTATAAAGTGTTTTAGGGTTATAGAAGAAGAGCTTTGGAAATCCAAGGTATGAAGCAAGTGGTAGATCTTTTCTCAGAAATTGCTCACATCACTGAGCATGCTTTCCACCCCAAATAGAGGCAGTGCTTCCCTCCTCTGTTCACCAGAACTTTGCCAAACTACAGCTATTAAACCAAATGCTTCTCATCCCATTTGCTGAGGATTTGCATCATGAAAATCAACAAATTCACCACACAATAACTCCCTGCCTGGAAATTAAATGTCAACTTTCTCTCTTTCCTAGAACATTATTTTCTTAGAAAAGTTTTCTTGTTCTTGGATTCAACCACAAGGAATAATGTATCTGGGTAGACCAAGGCCTTAGTCAAATGGGTGATAGCCTCATAAAGCCAAAAACACCTAGCTTATATAATAAAGAGTCAGCGAGATCACTGAACTCGACTTGCACACTTTCAAAGGTGAGACTTTTCTTGTAGGATGTATTTGCAGAACTAAAGAACAATAAAAGGCAACAGTGGCTGTTTGTTTTATAGCTTACTACCTCCCATGTTCCAACATTAGCTAGCTGACAAGTCCTCTTGTCAAGTGGAAATAAGTTTTGATCCCAAAGAGTTAATCGGCTCATATAGTCTATGGCCAAGGCCTGTTTCTAAGGCAGCCAACAAACCGTCTAAAAAACCTAATGATGAAGGCTATGGTGTGAGGAGGCAGCTGGAGGGGTTAAATGGAAGTGAAGAAAGAATTCAAAGTAAGCAATGAAAAACAGATTCTTCCACATCAGCAGCAAAGTTCAAATTAAAATATTAATTAAGTATATTTCATAGCATAATGGCTCTGGCAAAGGTGCTTTGTTTGCTGGCTAGTACGTGGCAAAGAAAGTAATTGCAGAAAAGGGAGTATAGATGAGAAAAGAGGAAGGAAACCCATGTACCTTCTCTGCACCAAACTTGCGAGTTTCACATCTTGATGGATCTGAGGGCCATTAGAGTCATAAAAAAAAAAACAACTCAAGTCCCTAAATTAACAAGCTTCAATATGAAACTTCTTTAATGCAATAGAAAACTCCCCATTTCCCTCCCCTCACCACCCTAAAATGTTCCCCGCCTTCCTCCCCCCAAAATACAACTTGAGATGAGAACTACTCTAGTTTTAGAAAAAGGAGAACCAGCTAACTGGACAAGGATGATTTAAATTCAGCCTTGCCCAGAGATTACTAGAAGTCACTTCTCATTGAAGATTTTAATAGGACTGAGAGAATGGAGTATAAAGCCAGATCTGTAGTGAGAATTTGGAATTAGCTTACTTTAATTCAGTTATTAAGAAAATTAATTAATTTTAATTTTAAATTAGTCAAGATGTTAGTTCCAAGAAATCTAAAAGTAATTTATTTTTTGATTCCTTTTTGTGATGCTAATTGGATATTAAAAAGCATGCAATTATTACCCATATTCCCATGGCCAGAGTGAATGAAAATCACCCCCACCCCTTTGAGCCTGGTACCTTTTCAGGTAGGTTGATACATAGGTGGAAGGAGCAGTGGTCTGTGGGGTTTCATTTCCCTTTGCTTCATCCCTCCACAGCTGCCGGGTGTAGGAGCCACTCCTCACTAGATTAACAGCTGATTCTCTGCAGGGGCATGAAAGGAAAACAAAATGCTGATTCTTACCTCTAGTTTTTGTCCATGATACAATGCAAACAGGGAGAGAAGAGCCAGATAGACAAATCGTAACATGGTTAAAGAAATGGACACATTTTTCAGGTGATTCTCTGTTTTATATGCCTGTTTTCTGTACAGATGGTGAGTATCACTGTTTGCTTTCTTTTATCAGCTCCAAAGCCAACTAAACAGGTACCAAATTCTTCATGTCAAAGGTTTCTAACCTTTTTGTAATGAGAAATCACTTCTGTTCCTCATTTAAAAAATGCCTTGCAGTCAGTCCCCAGTAGTAGGTGGCTCATCAGTTAAGCAGAGAGGCGAGTGGTGAGGAAAACAGAAAAGTCTGTTACCCAGAGATCACCAGGGAAAGAGGTTACTACAGAAGAAGAAAGGGGAAAAAGACTTGCTAGAAGCCTCTTTAGCATTATAAATGAAAAAACATCCAAGAAGGGGCTGTAGTAGGATTTTTGATCCACAATTGATGACTCAGGGTCTTTGCTACAAAAGCTATGGGTCTCCATACTTCACAAGGTTCTCTAGAGCAGTCCTTCTCAATTTCTAACATGTATTTGAATAACCTAGAGAATTTTGGTACAATGCAGGTTCTATTTTAGCAGGTCTGGAGTGGGGCATGGGATTCTGCAGCTCTAACACGCACCCGGGTGATGACAATACTGCTGGTTGGAGGACCACACTTTGAGAAGAAAGGTTCTAGATCAGATTCTTCCCTGAGATGCAGCAATACTTCAAAATCTCTATATTCATTAGGAAGATTTTAATTTTACCCACTTACAAATTAGAAGTTGCACAATTCAATTAAATAACATTATTTTTAGTTTACTATGTGGTAGGCACTGTGCTGGTACTAGGGGTCCAGACAGACGTAGACCCTACCTTTACAGAGCCTGCTGGTGGCCTAAACCAATCCACACTCAGGAGGGTCAGGGAGACTTTCTAAAGACAGTGAGGTCTAAGCTGGAGTTGGAATTTGAAGGGTGAAGAACTGGCAAAAGCAAGAGTGTAAGGGCTGAGAGGTGTTCTAAGCAGAAGGAACAAACAATTCATAATGTGCAAAGGACATCTGTGAAAAAAATGCAGAGAAGTAATGGCCAGGAGATGATTACACCCCGCACAGCTACAGATGACTGTCTTTTGGCCTGTATTAAGATTACCTGTTCTCCTTTTCTTCAATGTCGCTTGTGCTGCTCAGTCTCCGAGGTGCTAGTGAACTAAAATAGCTTCTGTTTTCTCTCTCCTGTAAAATAAAAACAAGCAAAGCACAGGAAAGGTATAATATTGACATAGCGTAAAACATTTTGGGTAAAAAAAACCTTAATATACCCTATATAATCTTATTTCTGGATTCAACATCAATTTCATTTTGAGTAGTATTATAAAAGGTCAGCTTTCAAAAGCTTATTCCTAACTTTCCTCCATTAAAAAACAGTATGTAGGGAAATAATTCTCATAAGAAAAGTCAGGATGATCAAATAAAGAAAACAGCAGCACAAATCACATGCAGCAGCAGCTCTGCCAAGACAGAGGGGAAGCCTTTGAAAAGCCACAAACAGAAAGCTCCACTCTAATGTTCTTCATGAAATAAGCCTTATATAGTCACCAGTATATCTTTTCCTTGAAATGCAGTTTTCTTAGGGACATGCACAATAAATATGCAACCAATATCCTCAGCTCTCTGAGTAGTCTCCAGAAATGCAATATAAAGCAAGAGGACTATGATTACAAGGAATACCTGACCCCAGAGAAAAGCACTAAGTGAACCCTATAAAACCTGGAACCCAAAGTGAATAAAAATTTATTAATCTTAGATGAATATATAGATGAACTGTTTGTAAAGTTAGCCTGACCATACTTCCAAATTAGTTAAAAATGACAAGTTAAAACAATTTTTCCTAAGTGCTAATTTGCCTGAGTTTCATCAGGATTCAAAGCCCAGCTAAGGAACTTTGCTTCTAAACATCAAAAAAGAAGTTTCTGGTATTGGTTCAAAGAATCTTTTAGGCCATATCCAAATTTTCATGGTTCTGATCCATTTTATGCTGTAGGTAACTGGGTAAGGAAGAATGAATGTAAAGGTAAGTCAAAAGGAAAAGCTATTCTTAAAGCTTTTCTTTTGTGGCCAAGTAAATAATAGCAAGCAAATAGCTACTTGATTGAACTATCAATGTGCTTGTTTCCCTTTAAAGGCTTTGTACTTCCAGAATCAACTTAGGAACTAGGAAATATCTGCATTTGTTCCCGAGGTTGAATTTTCATGGAAGAAAACTGCCTTAGAATTCCTCCACACCCTGCCCAGACTGCACCTTATCTTTGTTGTCCAGCAGAGCGGAAATCCGAGGGCTTGACGAGGAGCGGGAGATGGAAGAGCCTCGGTCCCTTAGAGCTTCCCTGGAATTGGCCACCTCACTCAGCATGTTGTGGCTGCCGGTTTTTCTGAGTCCCAATCTCCACGAAGAAGGAGATTCATCTTTGGGCTCTTCTGACTTGTTAAAAAGGCTGGAGGAGAACTATGAAGGATGCAAAGAAAAGGAAATGTCCTGATGATTCTTTGTCAGCTTATTTGCCTTTTCCACACTTAACTAAGTTCAGTGAGGCGACATAAGGCAGTACAAGAAGAATAAATACATGGCAGGCTTCCTGCCAATGTTCCCTTCCTCACCTGGCAAATGCTAATAACCTCTCAAGGCTCTCTTTCTCCCTAAGCCAGAAATAGCCTCAGATTCTTAACACAATGCTCCTACCTGACAGAGTTGCTCTGAGAAATTAAACACCATTTGTTCTCCCTGCGCAATTAGTACTGACCTAGAACATCAGCAGACTGTGTTCTAGTAATACATCTTCTCTTGACTCACCGTGTAACTGAAAATAAGATACTTTACTTCTTTAGGTTTCAACATGCTCATCTGTAAAATGGTGATAATGAGCTTAATTCCTCCTTGTAATATGTGGAAAGTGGAAAAAACAAGACGAGCTAATATATAAATACACTTTAAGGTACTGTGACGAGCTGATTTAATACCAATAAAAATAATAGAAGATACTCCACTCAAATTCTAATTGCTACTTTCAAGAAAACTTATTTGATCAGGGCAGCAGTTCTAAGGGTTTTAGATTTCACTGAACAGCAAAATAAAAATAAAAATAAATTAGAGGTCAAAGGTTTGCCATCTTGTTTATTTTGCCAAAAGAGACCAAAAGATGGTCTTCTTTATTTTGCCAAAAGAGGGTCTCTTTTTGAATAACCCATTATCACCATCATTTCATTAAAAAAGAAACTTTAAGGACCAAACATAGTGGCTTATGCCTATAATCCCAGCACTTTGGGAGGCGGAGGCAGGAGGATCACTTGAGGCCAGGAGTTCAAAACCAGCCTGGGCAATACAGCAAGATCCCTTCTCTACAGAAAATTTAAAAAAATAGCCAGGTGTGATGGCACACACCTGTAGTCCTAGCTACTCAGGAGGTTGAGGTAGGAGGATTCCTGAGCCCAGGAGTTTGAGACTGCAGTGAGCTATAACAACACCACTGCACCAGCCTGGGTGACAGTGAGACACTGTGTCTCAGAAAAGAAAGCTTTATGGAAAGCTTACATTGTCTTTAATTATCTCATTTGCCATAAACCAGGAAAGCATCACAGATTAGTATTAGCCCAAAGACTAGTTTGGGGTATAACTGGTCTTTGGAACACAAGCCAACAGCCCCTTTCTGAGGTCCAGGGATCTTTGCAACAAGGCTTGGATCTTTTTCCCAATACTAGGCCCCTTTATCACTGCCTGATATAGTGAAAACCAATAAAAACATTAAATCACTCATCTCTAACTCATACTCAGATTTTCTCTTTTCATCAGTCATCTGAATATACACATTTATGTATTCCTTCTGGCTTTGGAGGCTCAACTATGTCTGCTTTTTATAAGCTACCATGATTCTAAGGAGAAAAAATGCCTTTCCTAGCATTACTGTAGCAAAGTGGAATAAGTAAATATGTGTGCTTGTATTTTTTTTTAATTTAGTATTTTTTCTTTTAAAAAAGTAGGAAGTCTAGTCATCCCTAGTACAAATAAATGACTGGATAATGAGTGAGGACTGCATTCTACTTAAACTTCTTTAACGATTCACAATGTTGCTTCTAGGAATAAGTAGTGAGGCCTGTGTTCCCTCATTTCCACAAGGATACCATAAGACCATCTTTCCAATTCATGAGGTGCTAAGAAAATCAATAAGTTAATATCTGTAAAACCACAGGGTTTTTTCAACAGCTTCATTCCAAAGAACTCAGATCAATTATTAACCTAAAAACTAATTTTATACTTTATAGAGCAGGGTCATCATTCAACTCTGTCTCACTGAATAGAAGCCTACAGATTCTTAGAGGCTTGCACAAAGTTACAAAGGGAGGTGCCTCTGGTATTTCAACAAGTTCTTTCTTCTCTACTCTCTACCTTTCATAAAGGCTTTACTCAGGAATGATTTTAAAGGTGAACTAGGAAAAGGAGAATAATATCAAAATAATTAATGCTGGATGCGAGATATCTTCCTAACCCAGTCCAAACTTTACATATAGCTATCT
This sequence comes from Lemur catta, assembly GCF_020740605.2. Classification (NCBI taxonomy): domain Eukaryota; kingdom Metazoa; phylum Chordata; class Mammalia; order Primates; family Lemuridae; genus Lemur; species Lemur catta. The sequence continues at coordinate 4,017,977 of NC_059150.1, read as the reverse complement.
TCAGATAAAAAGAAAATAGGCAAATGACAAAATTGCTTCAGTCCCAGGCTTCTCTACCCTGTTATCTTAACACATCCCAGCCAAATTTGCCTGGTGATAGTTTTACAGGTTTTTTAGGGGCGATGTTATGGACTGAATGTTTGTGTCCTCCCAAATTCATACATTGAAACCCTAATCCCCAGTGTGGCTGTATTTGGAGATAGGGCCTGCGAGGAAGTGGTAATGGTTAAATGAAGGCAAAAGAGTGGGGACCGAATCCAATGGGGCTGGCTCTCTTTATAAGAAGAGTAAGAGACACCAGAGCTAGCATGTGCTTTCTCTCTCTCTGTCTCTGTCTCTGTCTCTCTCTCTCTTCCCCCCACCCCCATGTTAGGACATAGCAAGAAAGCAGCTATCTTCAAGCCAGGAGGAGAGCCCTCACCAGAAACTGAATTGGCTGGTACCTTGATCTGGGACTTCCCAACCTCCAGAACTGTGAGAAATAAATCTCTGCTGTTTAAGCCACAGTCTGTGGTATTTTGTTATGGGAGCAGACTACGACACACAAGAATGTATCATTACTGTTTTGCAGGAATGTATCTTTAAGGCCTTTCTAAGTGTGTGTTATTGCAGTGGGGTGAAATATAACACCCGAATTAATTCCAAAGTACTCACTCTCCTGGCAGAAGAGGCAGAGAAGGTATTCTGAGCTGGTGGTGGTATCTGCTCCGTGACACGACTCTTATTTTCAGAGTTGGAATGGTTGACAATGGCTTCTGGCTTTTTATCTGTTATTTAAGACAAGAGAAGCAACAAGTGCAAGTAAGAAAATCTTATCTTTATGTGTATGTTTTTTTCTCCTAATAGAATAGGTTTGTCCGTTATCAAAACAGATTATTAGGCTAATTGAATACTTGGACTTAAACTAAGATGAAATTTCTGGCAAATATTGGCAGAAGAAAATAAACTCAATGGTACTCCCATCTTGGTAGGCTCCAACTCCAATTTTCACACAAAAACGGAAATCTGAAAACTATCTCCACATGACTAGTTATATCATGCATAAAATCCATCTACAGGCAGACTCAGTCCAGGGCTTGGTAGGCAGGTTTGTTTTTCTCTCAATTTAGCCTGGAGGCCTTGGCCACAAACATGCTTTGCCAGATCCTCGGCCAGCCCAGGAAACATCTGAGCTTGAGCCCCCTCTTCATATTTATTGGAGCTGGAGGTACTGCAGCAGCACCGTATGTCTGTGTCTGGCTTTGCTCAATCCAGAAGTCAGTTGGGACAGAAAGAATAACCCAGAACCCTGGAACAAACTGGGTCCCAATGATCAATACAAGTTCTACGCAGTGAATATGGATTATAGGAAACTGAAGAAAGGAAGTCCAGACTTCTAAACCAAATGTTTCACTATAAAGCTGCTTAGAATAAAGGTCTTCCAGAAGCCATCTGCACAATTTTCCACTGAACCAGGAAATATTTCTTCTCTAAATGCATAAAATCATGTTGATGTATTGTGTTGAGGATTAGACTGATTGATAAATATCTGAAACTTGAAAAAAAAATCCATCTACAATCTCTCCCTTAGGGATCTCATCCTTTTCCACAGTTTTATCTTTCATTTCTTACGCAGATAATTTTCACTGGGTTCCTACTCCTCTGAGGAGTCCCAGATTAAAGTCAGGATCTCAGGCATGTCACTTGTTAGCTATGAAACCTAATTCACCTGACCTCCTACAGTGTCAATTTCCCATTCTAAACAGTGGTGATAATAATACATACCTCAGAGTGTGGCTGTAAGGATTAAATAAAAATGTCTAAGTGTGTTGCAAAGTAAAAAGCACTACGAATGTAAAGTTTTATTACAACTCCCTACCTAGTTATAATCTTTCTTACTAGTGAATACCATTGACTGCACTTATATCTTTCATGTGACATGTATTTTATTCATGTATATATGTCTTTCTATTCCCCTACTAGGTATATTCAATGAAAAACATTTAATGCATGTGAATGCCTGTCATGTACCAGGCACTGTGCTGAGACCTGGGAGTATGATGATAAACCCAGGGTTCCTGGCCAAAATGGTGAGTGCTACAGCAGTGGTAGGTATGCAGTGCCAGAGGGCTGTGCAGTGCCAGAGGGACATAATAGGGAGTAATCATCATGGGGTGGAAGAACAGTGAAGTAGTCATTCCTTTTCAGCTTTCTATACCACAAAAACCTAAAGAAAGACTTTTTCAACCTGCTAGATCCTATACCTTCTAATAGAAATCACTCAATAAGCATTTGATGGTCTGAAATAAATTCTAAGGCATAAATAAATGTTCTGGAGCAGGAAAGGTCACGGCATGTTTGAGGAAATCAAACAGTTCAATTGGCTAGAATATGTTCTCACCCATACATAACATTGGAATAGTCAGCTGGAGCTAGATTATGAAGGGTGTTAAAGGCCATGTATGGTATTTGGGATTTACTCTGCAGGCAAAGACAGAGTGAGGAGGGTGAGCACAGCAGGTTGTTAACAGAGATGCAGCATGATCAAAGAGTGCTGAGGGCGTTTTCCTGCAACAGCAATGGGAAGATGGGATGCAGGAAACAAGAGGCCTGAGGCGGGAGTACCAATCACAAATGACAGTTCAGGCAGCTCCCTCCCATTTTTCTAATATCTTATTAGCTAACAAAAGTGATCTAGCACAGAGCAAGCCCTGATATTAATTCTAGATAATACTTGAAGCCTAGAACATGTAAATACTCAATAAATAATACAAATATCAAAAAGAAGCACATTTATAAATTTTGATTGGCACTACAGTAGCATTCCCAAAGCAAACTGTGCCTGATTAATAATAGAAATTCAAGTCTCAATGAATAAAAGGTCATCTCCTATTCCGCAAACTTAGCTGGTACTGTCTTCTCTATAGAACCGATAGTCTCTAATTTCCTTTGGTGACATTCAATGAGCCTCAGAGACTGAAACATGAAGAAGGACGGTATTCTCCCATAACTGAGAGAAATCATGTCAGCAAAGCTAGACCTCATCAGGAGCTGGGGCCCAGACAACAGAGTGAGTTAAATAACTTCATTATGGGTAGGCCGGCTATGGCAGAGTTCAGAGGAAAACACAGACTCCATTATAAACTTAACGTGTGACCCTTTCCCCTCTAACTTGGTCTGCTAGTGGAAATATTTCATCTTATCATGGACTCAAATTTGGAGAGATAATATGCCAGTGAATGTAAGGCGTACGTACCATAAAGTCCTAGTTTATCGCTAACTTCCAATTACCTTCGAGAACTGTTCTGCTGCAGTTGAACCTCTATGCAGTAAAAACCAGTATCTTTTTTCTCAGTGTTTGCCTGACTATAAATGAAATCCTGTGGGTTATTTTATGGCTTGTTGGTCTGATAATGTTCAACACCTCACTCTCACTAGTGCTGTTCCTGTTTTGTTAAACAATAAACTTAAGTAGCTCCATATGATGTTTATGTTATCAATAATAGTCATAAAGGGAAATGTGGTTTTGTTCCTTCCTTGATCCCCTACTCAGAAACTGAAGGAGCTTCACATAATAAGGGGAAAAAAATTTAGGATTCTGTTTGGGGAAATAGACAAATCTGAGAACTAAATGCAAATTTTCACTAGTTGTTTTAAAGCATTTGACTGTAAGAGCATCTGCAAGATTTCACCTTCCCTGCCTCTCAGCACACTCACTTTTTGGAATCTGGTCTCTATGCCATCTACCAACCTGAGGTCAGGGCAATTGGCTCCCTCACGTGAGAATTCTTAGTGCACCTTATCATATGGCTACATAGAAATTGGTAGATATATTCTAACATAGCTCACAGCTTTTACAACCAAGTCATCACTAGTAATTTGATATCTCATCCTTGAAAACTAAACTTTGATCTCTTTTTGGAGCCCTCTGAGGCCTGGCTAGCTCTCTGACAAGCAGTAATCTCCTCACATTATAGAAATGGAGTATCTTTGGTATGAACATCTTTGCATTACCTGCCTCCTTCTCAGTTTCTGACTCAGAAGCTTCATCTTCACCTTCTTCCTCCTCTGAGCTGGAGCTGCTGGATTCTTTGTTTTCTTCCTCTATTTCTTGGGACTTGGGTGTCTCCTCCTCATAAAGTATCTTCTCTTTGCTAAATTAAAGATGACAATTTGAGTGTAATTCAGAAGTGACAGACCATTTAAGTTCACTGACAATCAGGTATAATAAAGGGAACAGGTCTATAAACCTACATTTAGAAGCAATAACAGAAACATATTCAAATTGAGAGAAATCATGTCAGCAAAGCCAGACCTCATCAGGAGCTGGGGCCCAGACAACAGAGTAAAGTTAAATATCTTCACTATGGGTAGGCCAGCTATGGCAGAGTTCAGAGGAAAACACAGACTCCATTACTTTTTATAACTATGTGGTCTGGACCCTTGGTTTTTGCAGATTAAGGTTTAATATTTGACATTAGAGAATGACTCAAGGAGATCTGGCCTGTTTAACATACAGAAAAAAGAACAGCTATAAATTTTGATGATGATGGGGCCAATAAATATTAAAAAAAAATCATTTAACAAATGTTTATCGAGTACTTATTACATGCCAGGAATCATGCTAGGCACTGGCAAACAAAACAAACATGGTCCCTGAGCTTACAGTATGGTAAAGGGAGAAGTTGGGACTAAGAAGCCCTAAGCTAGGATTTCAAAAACTGTTTCACACAGTCTCAATTAATTGCTAAGTTTATAACATGTTCACCCATCCTCAGTGTCTGTCCCACGTATCAATGCCACCTCCTTGCCCGGCCAACTTTCCCACATGTTTATAGATCATTCGGCTAAAGTCAAACACAGAGCTTCTTCACTGTATAAATTCTAAAGTTAAATATGACACCCATACACAGCAAAGCTCATCCCATTCCTTAAGCCTCAATGTCTTACTTCTTAAAGAGTCCACTGTGCAATTTGCTGTTCAGGTCTGACTCAATGAGTTTATTCCGTGTCTCCTTTTCACTTCGCAGCTGGAAATTGAGAAAATAGGAGAAAAAGGGAAGATGTTTACTGTTGATGAAAAATCAGCAGAGGAACCAAAATCATACTGTCATTTTGAAGAAAGGACCAACACCAAAGAGGTAGAGGGGGGAACAAAGAAAAAGAGAAACACATCAGTTGGATCTCCTTGGAAGGTAATGACAGAGGAAAACTCTCATCCAAGGCAGAAGAGAAAAAACCATAGTGTTAGACCTTCAATAAAACTGCCCCTATCAAATATCCAAACCCAATCTTCAAAAAAAGGCCTAGCTTCTGAAGGATAGAAAGCCAGAAGGAACTTGAAAGAATTCTTTTTGATCCACATAGTGAAATCAGTTGGCAACAGTTCTAAAGAGAACATAGGTAACCAAGTGGAAAATAAGCCCTTAAAGAAAATGGTCTGGAATCAGGATGCATGCTCTAGACAAAATGTATTTATATCCCTGGAACCCAAAGTTATGCAACGGGCAAAGATAAGTACCATTCCTATTAGTGTAGAAAGTTATTTAGTGAATACTGTTATTTATGTTCAAAAACCTAACTATGCTAGGTAAAAGATACATAGGGACTCTCTATACTATTTTAGCAACTTCTATGTGCGTTTAGAATAAAAAGTTTTAAAAACTACAATAACTATGCAGAGTATACATCTTGTATTAGGCAGGCTGTTGCTGCTAAATAACAGCACTTACACTGTATTTGGAAAATACTAGCTTTTAGTGATCCTGATTGCTCAATAAAGAAAACAAAATGGACTAGAAATTGTGTTTGTCTGAGCTTTATGTAAGTGACTTTCCCACTGAGCCTTAAAATAACCAGAATCTTCGCTGTACCAGTCCAGGTATGATGCTGAACACACCTGAGGTTAGTTATGGTTGATTTATCCTATCATTGAGCTATACAGTTCTTTGATTCAGAACTGCTGTTTCCCACATTTGTCCTAAATTACAGTTCACATGACCTGAGCCACAGCACACACAAAGGAAAAAAACAAAGAACAGCAGTGATTTTTTTCTATTCCACCTTAATGCCACTGATCTTTATTCTCCTTGCCCAAATTACTCATCTACTTTATGGGTAGAAACTGTGACTTATTCACTCTTCATCTGTATATTGGGTGGGTTTTCCATTCTGCAGGCTGTCTATGAGTATCATGCTTATGTAGCTATTCTGTACAGCACTAAGCCAAAAGGCACGTGCAACAAAACAATAAAAGATTTAAAATAAGGAGAGAAAGGAGGAGTGAATTATGGATGTTTCACAGATCTGGAATAAGTATAAATCACTGACCAAGTACTGTCCAATATCAAATGACAGGTTTAGGTTTGTGTGGGGGTGTGTTTGTTTTTTAAGAAAGAAATACATTCCTTTCTGTAATCAATGTATACTGCTTTAAATAAGGATAGCCTTTTGGTCAATAAGGAAAAAAAAACTATGAGTTGTCCTCTACTCTGGTATTTCCTATTGGAAAAAACTCTGATATGAACATACCATGTGCATTTTCTAGAACTCAAGGGTAATTGTTAGTCTTTTGTTGTTTTTAACTCTCAGCTGCTTGAAGGCTATCTTACAATGAGTAAACCTTAACAACAATGGTTTCTGGGATATTTTCTTCTAACAGACTGCTTATAGTTCCTGAAGGGAACAATTAACGTGTCTGGAATGCAGATATATCCATTTCAGCTCTCAGCAGACACAATTAAACAAGTCACTGAGATGTCTGTTGTGCTTGCAAACTAAGCTTTAAAAGTATCAACCAGAGGCTCACCACATTCTGCTTCTTCTGAAGCATCTCCAAGTGCTCCACAAGACCCTCATCAGCCACATCAAATGGTGTCTGGCCCTGGCAGAGAAAAGGAGCACCATGACTGACAGAAAACAGAAGTAGCAATCGTGGGACTTTATCAGGGAACTACTCAACATTCACTTTTTGCCTTTGATTCCAATAATAGCTGCTTCCCTAACTAATCTATCCTTTATAAGATAACGCCTTCATCTATCACAGAGGAAACATAACAAGAAACAGCAAATCCTTTAAATATAAAGTTTTATATTTGTAAAACAGTATTGAGAAAATCACACCATTTCTAATCCTTAATGCCTTTTTGCAAAATAATCAAGTGAAATCCCTACCTGTACCTGTTCTAAAATGGTCTTAATTGCTATGATAAATTCAATAAGGGGCTCTTAAAAACCTCAGAGGGAGGTCTAGAGCACATGTGCACTAAAGATTGAGTCACAGGAATCATCTCCCTTTAAGTGAGAGGAGGCCTGACAAGGAGGTTAATCTCTTTTAGGAAACGTCAGCACAATTAAGGAGCCAGACCCATAGTCTGAGAACGAAATCTGAGTTCAGGAGAGACGTGAGGCAGATAAAAACGTCTACTAATTAAAAGGCCATGTCTCTGGATTCCTAAAAAATCAGGAAACATAGGAATGGGAGTTCCAGAGTTTCTAAGTTGTTTGAAGTGAGGCTGAATAACACTATTATCAGCCAAACTCAAGGATACTAAAATCTTTCACACTTTACCACAATGACCTTCGGCTCCCTCAAAGTTCATTTTTTGCCAAGAGCAAATATGGTTTTTTCTTGTTTGTTTTAGGGTCTTCAGCATTAATGGAAGACTAGGTCAGGGAGTTTTATTTTACATGGACATGGCAAATATAGCTCTGTGCTGGTAGCAGGGGCAGGAGCAGAGAGGTGGAGGGCAGTATCACAGCCACAGCGACATACGTATTTCTCCACAGCAGTCAGCCTGGCTGTTAAACAGAGTTGTTAAATCTTTTATTTTAAAGACCCAGCTACCAATCTCACTGCCTTTTTAGAGGTGGAGGCTCACTAACCAGTTTGTTTCGGAGATCCATGTCACAGAGCGCCTCTGCCAGGATCGAGCAAGCCTCTTTCACTCCCCAGTGTGCCGCAGCATGGAGGGGGGTCCAGCCATCGTGATCCTGAACATTGAGTTCATAGCCAGCCTGAATTAAAAGTCTAGGGAAAAAATCCCAAACAAGACATTTATCTCCTCTAGATTACAGTGTTTTTTGCCAAATAAACTATTACCTAATTGATATTTCAGGTTTACTTCTGCCCTCTAAGGCGCAGCTTGGGTTTCCTAGTTACTACCTTGAGCACCAATCACAGACGGTCTTTACCAGCCCTCTCCAAAGAGTCATATGGGATTTCTAAGGCACATCCATGTCATACCATACAAACGTGTATGGAAAGGTATATTCCTGAGGTTAACCAAGGCCTGATTCAATTAGCCAAATCACACAACTCTATGAAAGGCACGTTTTCCATTTTCCAGAGCAGGGAGGAAGTGACACATAAAATGAGGACTCAGTTCTCTTCCAGGTACTTTACCAACTAGCTTTCTGGCTGGTCTTTCCAGGAAACCATATGTTTAGTGCTGACTCTCATACTGCCAATTTCTTGCTAACTATAAAGCTATAATCTTAACTTGTGTGCATGGAAAAGAAAAGAAATGACTCCTGAAGCCCCAAACTGCATTGGGGCCCTACAATATGGGTCTCCAGACATCTTCCAAGGGTTAAGCAGAGTATGGATGCTGCTCTCAGGCAGAAATAGAGTACCAAAGCACTGCCAAACCTACTAGAAACCCTGTATTAGGTGGAATAGGAAGCACTGGAAGAGTCTGGCAACAGCTGTACACTCAACGCCTTTAGAAACCCATGGATTTGGGAAAGCCTGTCAACATTAAGCACCAAGAGCTACATACAGCATGTATGGATGTAAGAAAAAATGAACAGGTAGAATAGTAGAGTTCAAATCTCTCATGTAAATTTGACTATCATATGCCAACTGAACACTCCACACTCAAGATCTATATAATTAATCTAATGATCCCAAAGAAATGATCTAAGTTAAAAACGACCAAATGATCACAAATCTGTCCTGTACTACAGGTCACAAGAGGAGGTGGTTGCAGGGATTGTAATGACAAATCATAGAACTGGAAGAGGTCTTGAAAGGTCACCTCCTAAGCCAGTACACCTCAACTCTGTTTCACATCATACATGTCACTGAAAAAGTAGAGGGATGGTAAGAAGAAGGGAGACCATCCATGGATGAATACCAGCAAAATGTGAGAAAAGACTGCACAATCAGAGAGGAAACCAACAAAAAAAGAAACATACCATTAGTTGAAAATCTAATTTACTCTCTGCTTCCCAAACCCATCTCACCTTCTCCCAGTCAACCAAACCCCTGATTATATGTGGACAATACCTGAGGACTTCAGAGTAGCCCTTGGCAGCAGCCACATGAAGGGCCGTGGCCCCTGAGCGAGCCTGCCTCACATCCTCTATTTTCCCGCTGTTGAGCCACTGGCGGGCATCCTGCAACATCTGCTGCTCTTCTTCTTTCCTTGACTGCTCCAGATCGACTCCTACGGAAACCAGATATGACACAGCCAGCATCACTAAAGCTTCAATTAAATCTGACAGGATATTCTCCTTCAATTCAAAACACATCATAAATATAACCACAAATAACCGTTTAGTCATCATGTTGGGTATTCACCAAATTTAGAAGAGCAATGGCATTCGCACACACATTAGTCGTCTTACTAGGGTTAAATCACCAGGTTAAATATTAGGTGACATACGTTCATTAACGGAACACACCTAATATTGTTTCCAATAGAACATAAAGACCAAAAGGACATTATTTTTACATTATTTGCACAAAGCTATAAACTTCTGAATCTTTTTACATATTATATGATTTTAGTTTCCCAACAATCCTGTAAATTGACTAGATATTACTATTCTCAATTAACAGATGAGGAAATAGAAAGGTGAGGTATCTTGCTCAAGGCCACAAAACACATTAGTGGTAGAGCTGCCACTAGAACTCTGATATCCTGGGTCCTTGTTGTTCTTTCCATTCACTACACCCTAAGATTGGTATCAAAAATCTTGGTTTTTAAAGTATGATATACTTTAAAAAACAAACTACCTTCAAAGTTCATTTCCATATGTAGGTAAATACACTCATCTGAAGCTATATAATCTAGAGCAGATGAGTGGGTGATCTGCAGTTTAAAAACCTGTCTGCATTCAAAGGAATGTAGATTTTGTTTCCCTTAAAAACATGGAAGAACTCCAAGAGTTTCTCCCTCAGCCAGCAACTCTCCAACGTCTGTGCCAGTGAAGAGGGGCTGAGGTGGGGGCATTCACCATTACATAAAGTAATGAAATATCCCAAATACAAACATCCCCATTCAAAGAGTTTTGCACTCATCAGCAGTGTTTATCAGTGCTTAATGTGCTCCCATTTGGCTCTCAAATGAGAACCTGTGAACTACTAAGGATCATCTGTCTGATTTGGGGAGGTGGATGGGGTGAAGAAGTAACCAATTTAGAACAGATCAAAATTCCAAACACAAAGAAGTGTTAATAATGCTGCAAAGTTAAGCATACATATGAATACCTCTTCTAGTATAGTACACTCCTTAACTGAAAAATCAGCAATCAAAATAGGAAAGTAGTTTCTCCAATCAAAACTATTTTTAAAAACCCTATTTTTTTTTTTTTTGGTAAAAAAAATGTGTTTGTAAATTTTAAAGCAAATCTTAGGAGATAAAACTGAGTGCGACTGGAGAGTAAACTAAGCATAAAATTCTTCAATTCAATAGGACACAAAAACTATACATGGAAGGTAGTGAAAACAAGCCGTTACCGACCTAGAACATCATTATTTTAAGGCAGGGTTGGCATACTTTCTATAAAAGGCCAAATATTAAATATTTTCAGGTCTGTGGCTCTTCCAGTCTATCACAACTACTCAACTCTGCTGTGGCAGCACAAAAGCAGTTTTGGATAATAGGTAAACAATGGGCATGGCAAAATTTGGCCCTGGCTGACTAAAGTTCATATAAGGAAAGGCCACTGGAGGTTAAATCCTTTGGGATGAACTGCAGATTGCAGGTAAGGTAGTTTAGCAGAAAGACTAAAAAAAGACTACAAATCATGTCCACAGAGTTTTATGATAGTTCTAGCAGACTTCCTAAGATCTGTCCTCCTTGCTTTCTGCCTAGTATTATTCACAATATTTTTTAATTAAAAGAACCCAGGGATTTCCAGGAGGAAAATCCCACTCTACTCTGTGAAATGGATTCTTCTAAACCTATAAAATAAGAATAAGCATTTTTAGAGTATATTCTTCTAAGTTAGCTTCCTTACCTTAACAAACTACCAGAATAATTTTCATGGTTAGTATGATTAAAGATAATTACAGAGGTTACAATAAATATTTTGACCAGCACTACTTTTAGCTTTCATCAAGGGAAAAGATGCAAAGTCACAAACTGAATCTGGCCTATACTCAAATTTATACTATATCTCATCATTTCTTTGGGTTCTACAATGTGTAGCAAAATCCAATACCATATATATATACGCGGTAAGACGCATTCACGCTCCTCATCAGATCACTCCTAACCACACAATGGTTACACAGCCTCAGAGTGGCAAAAACAAGGAATGACTGGTCATTCTTTTGGCATTTGGCCTATGCTTGTGTGAGTTATTTTTATAAGAGGATCCATGATGTTGGTAATTAATGATTAATGCTGTGCAGACAGATCTAATCCTCTCCTGTTATATGATAATGAAAAGCTCCACACAGCAAATGGATTAATTTCTGCAAGTGTCAGTGTCTGAGAGTCTCTCCTGGCCCCCGCCAATCTGCTAGGTTACCTTGCTTCTTTACTTGCTCCAGAAGCAGATCCTTCATGGCTGGCTCTTCTGCAAGGTCAGAGGGGACTTCACCTTCACTATTGACAATACCCACATTGGCTCCGTGGTTAATGAAATACCTGTGCAGACAAGACTCAGGATCAATATTATCTCTGTCACTCTAATATCAATTTATATTCATGCATCTGGGGTTCAATGCATAGCAAAGCCTCTATTTGGGGGTTTTAAATATGGTCCCAGACAAGGCATTCCATTATTCATTTCTAACTCCATTAGCCTTCAATAATTAGCACTGGAGGCTTCTCCATTTCCTGACTAGAGCAATGCCAACAAATAGGATTTCTTTCACATTAACATTACTAACCCCCATCCTCTGACTCCCAACAGATAATACCATAAGGAAGGTATGCTGCCTTAAGACTCACCCACCATCCTCCAGGTGCAAACACAGGTTTCCGAAAGGACTTATTGCACTTGTAATATTAGGAATTAAAAAGAGTCCCCAGAAGATAAGCAAAAAAGTAATTTTCACAAAAACTTTCCCAATGCCACATTGGAGTTTACCTTACGTGCATCCTTTTTGATTTTCAAAGTGCTTTCACATAAAATTATACCATGAGTCTTAGGCAACATTATGAAGTAGGTATTGTGTATTATTATCACCACTTTAAGAAATTGAGGTCCATACATGTTATTTAATAAATAATTTTCTCAAAATCACAAATGGCAAATGGCAGAGGCTATGACCACAATTTCAACTTCAAGTCTAGTTCATCTTTTCTCTATTTAAGCTACTTTTGGGCTAGTGAGAACCTCAATAATGCTAGGGTTCTCAATTCTATCAAATATTCATAAGTATTTAAAGAAGAAAGAAAAACTATTCAAATTAACCCATTCAACAATTCCATAAACATAAACATTTACTGGTCCCCTACTATGTTCGAGGAACTACATTTTAGACAATGTAGGAGATTTTTAAAAGATAATAATTGGCTATGGCATTTACAGAGTTGGCAGAGGAGAATGAATCAATGAAGATTAGATTTAGACCATGTTTCTGCTTTCTCAGTGCTTAGCACCTGGTATCATAGAGCCTCAATAAATGTTTACAAATTTATAGATCAATTCCACATATATAAAGCTTAAAGGCATTCACAATTCATCTAATTTTCAACCATCTCTTTCCTTCCCTCAGTCTCACAGGAAGATAGACCTTATTCAATTGCAAGGCTATCTGTGTTCTTAATTCTATCAAGTACCAGTATTCTGTCCATTAATGACCCCTTCATTTCCACATATTCAATAGCTCTTCTCTTCTGATTCCTCTCCCTCAGGCCAAAGGAACATTCTGCTACACCTTCCCCACCATGAAAAATCAAAGTACAAATAATATACACAGTAAGCACTCAATAAATGTTTACTGAACTGAACTGTACCCTATCCTCTATAATCAAACTGAACCACTTACTATTTGCAAACACATCCCACTCTCACTCAGCTCTCTTTCACAGCTCAAGTTGCTTCCTCTAACTAGATGGAACATTCTTCCTTTTCTTTTTCCTTGTAGAAATCTTTCACATCTTCCAAGGTTCATTTAAAATGCTTTTGCCTTCATGAAGACTTTGCCCGTTTTCGCCAACTGAATTCTCTCTTTCCTTCCTTTAACTCCATCCTCCCTCTTCCCCTGCCCCTAAAACACTAACTCTGGACCTCTGTCCTGACTTACACTGTACCTTGATGCACCCACTCCATTAGACTGAAAGCTACTTGAAGGCAACAAGTGTGTCTTCCTCACTATTATCATTGTCATGGCATCTGACACGTTCTCTTTACTCTTGGCACTCCATAAATATTGCTTGAATTACACGAAACATCTTAAACACTCTGCTCTGACATCCCTTTGATCCCTTATTAGATCAGGCACAATGTCACTCAGGTATACAGGCCTCTGTTTTCCCTCTTCGGATGTGCTTCTGGGTCCACAGTCAAGAAGATGTGTTCCTAGGACGTAATTTGGCTCTCTATTTTTTTATTTTTTCTAGTTTTAAGATAAAAAGTAAAAAAACCTCTTTAGTTTTACTTCTACCTGAACAAGAATTAAATGTCAACCTATCAAGTCATATCTACTTTATTCCTGAGAATCCTTATAGTTGCCCAAAGGCACAGAAATAGCTATCTATAAATATGCCCTTGGAAAATAAAGACTTGCTATCCTTCCTAGCTCGTCATTGATATAAGGTCTTTTTGCTACTATTCTAAGGTAGGAAGAAAAGGCATGAAATATATTCAAAAACTCAGAATAAATTAGCATCTCAATAAAATATAAAGCCAAACTAAATGCTATACCTTTCAGTCAACCTGCTGCCTCTAAGTTAAATACTTATTCATAGTAAAAATGTAAAAACACCCAGCTAACTAGTGTTAATCCTGAGCTCATTTTAAAATGAGAAAAAAATAGCCTCTAAATATCTCCTTTTTTGATGTATCATACTAAGTTCAAATATGAGACAAAAAAAAGATTATCATGGAACATGAAAAAGAATGTACTCAGATTCTTCCTGGAAAGCCAGTTTGCCTTTATTCATTTGCATTCCCTTGAAAGTCAGAGTTCCTAATGATTCTGGGAATAAGGGTATAAAGTGTAAGATCTTTAAGATACGAAAAGAAAAATGAGGAGGTGACTGAGGGCTGCTCTCATTAAAATAGTCTTTATTGGCCTTGAGGTAAAGCAACCAAAATGATAACACAAACAATGGGACTCCTTTCCATTGTGTAAAAAACAATGCTACATACTGCAAATAAGTAAATAATGACAATGAAGTCAAGAACTATCCAATAATGACATGCATAATGAAAGATACATTAAAGAAGGCCATCCCTACAACCACCACCCTCTGCAATAGATTCTGGTCTAGATCATCTCTCTCATGGTCAGACTTTCATATGTCTGATTTGTAATAATTTATATGAGGAAATAGTAATTCTCACAGATTTATTTCATTAAAGGTAATATTTTTTTGAGCCAGAGATCGTTAATTTTGCACTTATTTCCAAAGGAACTATGTTCATCCATAAAGATGAGTTAAAGAAATCATTGTTCAAAAGCATTTACAATCATTCTCTGTACCTAGCTACACAAAAAGAGGATAATGCCAACACAAGCGATCCTAATTCTAAGCATAAGCTCTCCTTAGAAAAGTGAAAAAAACTTAGGAAAAAAAGTAAATCCCTGAATTTAATGAGACTTGGTAGCTCAAATATCACAAACATGCACCTGAGCAAATAATCAAAAATCAGGCCCGGCATGGTGGCTCACGCCTAGCACTCTGGGAGGCTGAGGTAGGACGACCGCTTGAGGTCGGAAGTTTGAGACCAGCCTGAGCAAGAGCGAGACTCTGGCTCTACTAAAAATAGAAAAATTAGCCGGGTGTGGTGGTGTGTGCCTGTAGTCCCAGCTACTCAGGAGACTGAGGCAGGAGGATTATTTGAGTCCAAGAGTTTGAGGTTGCAGCAAGCTATTGGTAATGCCATTGAACTCCAGTCAGTGCGAAAGAGCAAGATCCTGTCTCAAAAAAAAAAGAATCAATGAGGGGCCAATATGTTGTATAAATGTTTCTTAAATAAATGTTCTAAGTAAAATCATGTTAACTCTTAGGCATCAGAACCTTGGCATTACTGCATAAGACTGAGTATCAGAGCCTTTCCTATGAGATTCTGAAAAGGGACAGCCTATAGGATGAAGAGTTGACTGACTTTTACTAAATTAGAATACAGTGAGGAGCCAAGAATGAAGAAATCTGCACTTGTTTGTTTCTGCTGGGTTTTTTTTCGTCCACTTTTTAGAACAAGCAGCCCAGTCCAACGCCAGAGCTGCTGCCTAATATTTCTCTGGCTCTGACTCCCCCTTTGTTTAACTTCTCCCACTGAATATCCTTGGCTTAACAGCAAACCCAGCAACTCGGGCTCTCCCTCAGGAAACCTGGGCAAATCAGATTCTGTGGGAAGTCATTCTCAGACTTCTACATGGCTGCCAACATAATTCTCCCTGCTGTCCACTGAATAAGAGAAATGTAACGGACCTCTAATCATTATTGAAAACGGCCTTAAAACAAGCAATCTGATTTCCATAGGACCACAGAATACCATGATTTTATTTAGAGAATTTACCTAATCAATCTAAATTTACGCTCATCTAGAATACACTCAGTTGCCTCATTTTAAAGATGTTTCAACTGCCCAAGTCTTTTTTCTATTAAAGATAACCTCCTTGATCATTCTTTCATACAACAGATATTTATTTAGTGCCCAGGTACTATGTGGTCACGATTCTTCTTTCCAAGGGAGTGGCAACTAGTTGTCACAGAGGTTAGTAGTTATTAATGTAACTTACTAAACATAGCCATTCAGCTAATCTGGAGAACAGACACCAATCTCTACCTTTCTTTGTTCCACATGTTTAGGCTCCTTCTTCTGCTGTTAACTACGTGAGTGCTATGATCAGTATGCCAGGCATTTTCTACTTTCATTTGTACTAAGCACTGATTTTTTAAAAAAAAAGCCCAGGTACAGCTGTTCAAAAATTGAACCCAGTCAGTACAAACAGGCAGACATCCCAGAAAATGTAAACTACCTGAGAATAAAGCAAATAAAAAGTTTCAATGAAAAAATTGTGGATTTAGCACTTTCATAACATATTGTATCAACTGTTCCTTAAAAACAATTCAGTTCCCTACTTTTGTAATCTGTAATGGATTATAACTACTTATGAAATTCAAACTCTTAAGACCAGAGGAGAAATAAAGACTATTTCTGCAAATACTCCAAACCGACAAAGAGACTCACTCACTCTGCTATGTTGAGATAGCCACAGGAAGCTGCTGCGTGAAGGGGCGTCCAGCCCTCATTGTCTTGCTGGTTTACATTGGCTCTGTTCTCCACCAGAAACTTTACCATGTCCAAATTTTCATCAATACAGGCCTGAAAAGAAAAGTCCGTTCATTAATTCAACAAATATTCATTGTATTTACAATGCCCAGCAGTTCTAATGATACATTGGTTTCTATTTCTTTCATACTAAGTGTTCACAGCCTGTCTTCTAAGGTCTGCAATCTTATGCAAGCCCCTTAATGTCTCCATGCCTCAATGTCTCAGCTGTGAAACCTATAATGATACTTAATCTTATTTACAGTACTATTAGGATTAATTGTAAAAATCATTTCTAAAGTGCTATAAATGGGTGGGCTGTTTCATCATTTCATCATTATATTATAAAAAGACATGTTAGAAAACACTGATTTGCTTATGAATTTTAAAAGAAAATAATCACACAAGATCAGATGCAATTTTCTCAATGGGAAGTTGTAGTTTAAGGCTCTAGGATTGCTAAATAACCCCCGCTTTGGTGAGAAAGGGTAGAGTGATCATTTCAAAGGGAAGAAATGTATTTTCTTTTCATGTATTTTCTGAATGGCTTCAAACAATATGGCAAAGTATGTTTGTAGTTATGAATGGTTAGGGAATCCTCATCTGCCCATATCGTGGCAGCAATTAGGAGAAAGCAGAGAAGCTTTTTGAATAAAAGCTTTAGGCTTACCATAGCCTAAAAGAAATAGTCACAAACAGCAATGAGATCTGCAAAAACCAAAACGCTGGCTTGACATAGCTATAGAATAGAAAAGAGGTATTATAGAAAGCCCACAATGACAAAGGCAATCATCGTGAAGGCTTAGATGGTTCCAAAACAGTTGGGATAATTCAGGACCTAGAAATAAATAAGACCTCTTTCTTAAAACTTGCCTCTTCATCCCCTTAAAAAACAAACAAAAAAAAAACAGTTAAAACTTTAGCTGAGGAAGAATTACCCAAATTTTTTTAAACGACTTTCACATTACGACATTTATTTGCCTTTTCATTGTGTTGACATTTACACTAATGATGCAAAGCAATGGTGGGTGAAACTGCCGATGCCTTAGCGTGAAGCAAGGTGATGTCACTGAAAGATACCAGCAGGTACTGTCTTCTTCCTCACTGCACACTCACAGTTAAAAAAAAAAAACCAAACCAGTTTCACTTAAGAATGGCCTTGATGAAGCAGCAAAAATTATTAATTTTATTAAATCTCAATCCTTGAGTATAAGTCTTTTTAATATTCTGTGTGACGAAATGGAAAGTATACTTACTTACAGTACTGCTGCGTACGTAAGTAGATGGTTGACTTTAGGAAAAAGTGCTGTGCATCTGAGTTATGAGAGGAATTAGCTGTTTTCATGGAACACTATTTTTACTCTTAGGAATAACAGACAAATTACAGTTATTCAGACTTGAAAATGAACACAGTGAGCCTGTCACTTCAAAAAAAAATAACTGTATTTGTTGCAATGATAAAATTAGACCATTCAAGTGAAAATTAGAATTTTGGGAAACATAGCCACCACCATGAGCCTGACAGCTTCCCAGTACTCACTTTTCTAATGAAATCAGTGGGACTATGAAACAAATGTGGATTCTTGATATTGTATAATAGAATGTGTTTACATTTGGAAGATCTATATAATATATTTTCCAAATAACCAAATGCACAGTGTTAGAAAGTCACTCACGGGTAAAAGATTCATTCAAAGGACAAGTTAGACCAATGAGTTTTAATGTAACAGATTAAGAAAAGTCCACTGACATGATTTCAGTTTCCACATTACAACTAACATTTAAGAAACTGCCATTTCTTAAACTACCAGTTCTTAAACTAACATTTAAGAAATTACCACTGTTGGAGTTTGGCAGAGTATCAAAAAAAAAAAAAAAAAAAAAAAACCAGCTACAACTGTCTCAACAGGCTATTAAAACACTTCTCCCTTTTCCAAAAATGTATCTATGTGAGGCTAGATTTTATACACTTTAATCAAAATAATATATCACAACAGATTGAATACAGACATTAAAAGAAAATTGTAAAAATATAATAGAAAACAATGGCACTCTTCTTACTGGGCTTTTTTGTTTTTGAAAGTACATACATAGTTATTTTTAATTAAAATATGATTTATATTAATATGTAAGGGGTTATTGTTATTTTTAATGATTTAATAAGCACGTATTTAATATAATTCAATAATTACATATTTTTTAAATTTCTCAATAATATATATATTAACCAATATGAACAAAGTCCTAAACAAGTTTTGTGGGTCCTGAATACATTTCCTTTACAGGAATCCTGAAATCAGTCTGATGACCACTGTCTTCAATCAGACTACCAAGAGATATTTTATGATGCTAATGAGCAACTGTTTACACAGTAAGAGATTACTGTGGGCAGGACCAAAGTTAGAACTCCAGAGGATCTTCATAACCACAGAACATAAGTAGTGCGTATCATGCCAAGAGAACTCACAGGAACTCCCTCCAGAGATAAACCTCATGTCAATCCTGCCTAAAGCAGGGGGATGGATGAAAAAATGTTGATTCAATTTAGAAGAAAATTTAATTAGGTAACTCTGGCTATAAAAAGTATCTTTGTTAATTTTTCCTAAGCCATTTGATAGTCCTTTTACAATTACTAAGATTACCTAAACATATCAGCCTAGATTTGATGTGATAAAATATAATATACTCCTCCAATCTCACCTGTTGAGGCCAATCTGGCTTTTATAGCCTGTATTCATAATGGTCTCTTTTTCAACAGCAGCTCCAGAGATTACATTTCTTCTATGACGTTTTTTAGGTTTATCAACTTCCACAAGCATTCCCCATTTACTCTTTACTCCTTTCCCATGTAAAATATTTAATAATTATTCATAATATTTTAAAATATTGCATAACTATGCTTATCACTAAATTGGCCATATATTACATGTCTGCCAGTCTGCAATTCCATGTATCAAGGTCTAGCCAGCCCACTGCAGAGTACCACACTCAAAACCGTGAACAAAGACTTTTAAGTGAAAGAAATGGAAGGGGGCACTTTTCAAAAAGTTGCTGGAGCTCAAGGAGAAGAAAATGTTTTAGAGGTTGTGCTAAATACACTCTTGGCCCTTAATAACAACTCCCATATCAAGAAGGTCAAATGTGCCATCTTAACCCGTGTGGGCCAGGACAGTTGGGTCAACTGTTTCTTGCTTGCTGGCAAAATTTCCTTGACTCTGAAGAACAATCTAAAAACTTAGCTCTGATGGCCACATTACTACCAGGCAGACTTCTGTAAGCCAATGTTTTCAGGATCATTCTTTGCCCTTTGAAGATGACAGCAGCCAAATTCCAGAGGGCCTAAAATAAGCCCAGCTAGTCCAGGTATCAAATGGGAGAAAACTTATCTTTTCTCTTTCCTTCTTTCTTACATATCCCTCCCCCTTCCTCATTTCCTTAATCTCCCTTACCCCATCACTACTTCAATTCTTTTCCTTTTAAATTTTATGATATTATGTCTATAAATGTCCAATCCTTGATACAATTTTTTTTTTTTTTTTTGAGATGGGGTCTTGCTATGTTTCCCAGGCTGGTCCCAAATTCCTGGACTCAAGCGATCCTCCCACCTTAGCCTCCCAAGTAGTTGGGACTACAGGCACCCACCACCATGCCTGGCTAATTTTTTTTACTTTTGTAGAGATGGGGTTCTCGCTCTTGCTCAGGCTGGTCTTGAACTTCTGGCCTCAAGCAGTCCTCCAGCCTTGACCTCCCAAAGTGCTAGGATTACAGGCGAGATCTTTGATTTTTAACAGTTTAATTATGATATGCCTAGTGTAGTTTCCTTGTACAGCTATGTGTGGCCTGGAATCAGACAGACCAGAGTTTGCATACCAGCTCTGCCAATGCTTGTAACTTTGAGTGGGGTACCTAACCTAAGTACCAGTGTATGTACTCATCTATGGCATTGGGAATACCACCTATGTCATGGGGTTTTGTGAAGATTAACGGAGATAAGCCCTTTGGAATAGTTCCTGACATTGCTGTTTTTAAGCTAATAGTTGAAAAAACAGCAACTTCCCCGGCGGGGTAGGGGGGAACCCACAAAATGTACTTATTTCTCACTCACCACAGCCCTCCTCCACCTCTAGTACCTCATGGAGGGAAAGCAATTTGGTTAAAAATGTCTTTGAACTAGCAAGATTTTGGAGCTTGCTTTTCAGTCCAACTTCAGAAAATTCTTAATGTTCAGAATGCTGTGGGTTCCTAAATTCAGGAACTGTATGAACAAAACAGCATGCACCATGGTTAAGCTGGAAGAGAATCGTCCCTGCAGGAGAGACCAACCAACAGTTGTAGGTCACTCGCTCTTATGAAATACCCTGGAGTGACTGTTCTCCCAAGCTCCTTCTCTTTCTCCCTCTCTTTTTTGCCTCCAGAAGAAGGCCTATGACTAAAGCATGGATGAGAGACGAATGGCCCCTGAACACCTTCTCAAGTGAATAATGACTAAATTTAGATGCCCTTCTGCCCACTCGATCTACAGCTGTGCTGCTGACTCATTCACGACTGAAGCATGGGAGATGAGCAGATTCTCCCGTGCATAAAACGGTGTCCAGGGACATGGACTCCAACACCATGATCCACACAGAGCTATGCTAAATCTTCCAGACAGATCGGTCTTTCATTTTGGGGGGAAGCAGGCTAAACAAGCTTTTGAGGTTACCTATGACAACAATGGGGACATTCTTCTTTGCCTTTAACTCAAATTCCTTCTGTTGTGGCTTAAGTCCACCTCCTCCTATTTTGCATTCCTGAAGACACACAGAATATTATTAAAGTAACAACTTGCTCTATGCGCCTTAAGAAATGAAGATATGATTTAATTATTAGTCCAAAAAAACTATTTAGAAAAATTGCCAGGTAGTAAGTTAAAGCTTCCTAAAATCAGCATGTCACATTTCTCTGGCAATGACAATCTCCAACAAAAAATACTTGATTTTGCCAATAAAATGAGGAAAGAGCACTGTGATCTCTCTACTGTACCTGATACTGCTCTCTCTATATCAAAGGCAAAAGAGACTGATGGTTGATCAGTGCCAGAGTTAAATCTGGGAGTGTAGAGAAGGCCTTACAAAACAAAGCCTTCTTGGTTCCCAAAATAGCCTGCAACTGTCACCACCACCAAGTGCCGGCTTTAAGAGCTGACCTTGCTATTGTACCTCAGAATATGGCTAATATTACCTGCCTCAGCCTCAGAACAACCCTGTTCTCCAGAAAACCCAGCTTCTAGGTGCCTGGGTAAATATGTTACACTAGAAGCTAAGCTTAGTGCAGCCTAACACCTACTTGTGTGGATTTTTCAGCCTGCAGCTTGCCTTGATTTCAATAAATCATGCTGACAAAAGTTTTGGGAAGGTACATCAAAAGACTACCAACAGAGTAAAAAGGCAACCCACAGAATGGGTGAAAATATTTGTAAATCATATATCTGTTAAGAGATTAATATCCAGAGTATATAGAGGACTCCCAAAACTTAGCCACAACAAGAAAACCCCCAAACAGGCGAAGGATTGAACAGACATGTTTTCAAAGATATACAAATGACCAATAAGCACATGAAAAGACGCTCAACATCATTAATTATTAGGGACATGCAAATCAAAACTACAATGAGATACCACCTCACCCCCAATTAGGATGGCTACTATCAAAAAAACATAAAATCACAAAAGTGTTGGCAAGGATGTAGAGAAATGAGAACCTTGTGCACAGCTGATGGGAATGTGAAATGGTGTAACCTCTAAGGAAAACAGTATGGCAGTTCCTCAAAATATTAAAAATAGAACTACGATTTCTATTCTATTCAAAAATAGAATTTTGGGTTTATACTTAAAAGAATCGAAAGCATGGTCTAGAAGAGATGTGCACACTCATGTTCGCAGCGACAGTATTCACAGTAGCTGATATGTGGAAGCATATTATCCCAAGAGTCCATTGCCAGATAAATGGATGAGCAAAATACGGTATAAACGTACGATGTATATATTCCAGAGGGAGCATGGCCCTGCTGACACCTTGATTTCAGACTTCTGGCCTCCAACATTGTGAGAGAATAATTTTCTGTTGTTTCAGGCCACCAAGTTTGTGATAATTTGTTAAGGAAGCCACAGGAAACTAATACAATTGGCACAGGGAATGGGAACCTACAGTGTCTGCCATATCCTCACTTCTTGCTATTAACTCAAAATCACAGTAGTGATTGATCCCTTCTTTGTCAGATGAAAAGTTGTCAATAAATTAATTATACCACTTTTTAAAAGTCAACTACATTAAACAGAAAGTTTTAGAAAGTTTTTGCCAATCTTTAGCTCAAACAACAAAATCCTGAGAGACCTAACCATGGTCCTCACATCACGCATTTTGCCGAAGGTATTCTGGCTGAGGACTGGAAGTAGGGTAGCAACGCTGATTGATGAGGTCCCTGTGAAACCCAAGCTCAAAGTCCCCTTGCTCTAATTAGGTAGCCTCACCATATGCCAAGGAATTACACAGTCATCCCTCAGTACCCATGAGGGAATGGTTCCAGGATGCCCTGCAGATCCCCAAATCCACTGATGTTGCTCCTTTTATATAATGGCATGATATTTGCATGTAACCTACGCACATTCCTCTGGATATTTTAAATCACCTCCAGATTACTTATAATACCTAATATAATGTAAATGCTATGTAAATAGTTGTTATACTGTATTTTTAAAATTCGTATTATTTTTTATTGTTGTATTGCTACTTTTTTATTGGTTTTTTTTTTTTCCCAAATATTTTCCATCCATGTTGGGTTGCATCCACAGATGCAGAACCCACAGATACAGAGGGCTGGCTGTGCAAGTAATTAAAGGTGATAAAGGAGTCAGTAAATTTGGAAATCCCCACCATCAGCAGATCATCACCACGAGAAGGTTTTAACATATTAGTAGTTAAGATTGACTGATCCAGGGCTTGAATCAACCCTTCCAAGTACCTGTCTCTCGATTCCAGTCATGATATAGTGTAACTACTGCTTAAGTGGGAATCATAGCAGCAGTCTGCTCCAGCATGACAGGTGACCCCAGCAACTGTCAGCCCCGTGTAAAAGACTCACAACCCCACTGGCAGAGACAGTTTGGCTCCCAGACGGTGAGAACTATATCTGACCAAGTACTCAGTGGTCAGACAGGCTCTGGACACAGATCTGTACCCTTTCAAGACAGATAGCCAAGAGAGACGGCAGAAGTAAAGAATTTTCCATGGAGTGTCATACTAAGATTTTTGTTCTCAGTAAACTGGCATATTATCCCAAGACTGCAAATGTTTACAAGTTAGGACCAGAGGACATCTTCTTTCAATTAAATGCAAATATCATATTACCTAAAGGTTATTAATAGTTAAGTTTCAAAAATGTGTTTATTCTGGATTCTTACAAGGCTTTCTCTAAATGCCCCAAGGCCTTACCCTCCAATGTTTCCCTCAACCTTCTGTACTCCGCTTGCATTTAACTACTTAAATGAAGAAAAGCTCATTAGGTTGTCTTACAGGTGTCACCTCAGCAACTTTTTTACTACTCAAAGATATATATGTCTGATCTCACTCTTGCCATCAATCAATTTTTTTAAAAGTTGAGAAGAAAGAAGATGAAGAAAGGGCCCAGAAGAAAGCTCCATCTTCTCAAAGCTCATGGGTCATCTTCAAACAGAAGTTTTATATTAATAGTCCCAATCTCCAAATCTCTACTTTGTTACTCACTGATAATCCTAATTTTGAGGAACAATAAATGAGGCCTAGTAATTGCAGTAAAAATCCCCAGCATGACTTTCTCTCAGGTCAAAGGAACAGACATAGCTGAATAACCCTGACACTTGTATCTAAGCAAGAAAGTCCTGAAATTACCTTCTTACAAATTCTGCACATAAAAGCTGACACACACTAAGTAATGGAATGATTCACCTTAACAGACTTGATCAAAAGAGGTTACTCGGAAAAAGACCTGTTATAACAAAGTTGTAAAGGAAGCAAAGAACGTGGTGGCCGGAGCAAGAAGCATTAGGACTTTCACTTTACAGATGAAGAAAGTTAGCCCAGAAAAGTTAAATGACTATGTGAGGTCACCTATTTAGTTGCCGAAGCACCTAAACGCTCTCTACCTACCAATTTAGAGGTGTCCAAAATAGAGTTCGCAGGCCAGGGTCAAGATATCACTTGGCTTACGGAACATTTTTACTGTCTGATACCACCTCCCTAAAAATAACTTTACTTTAACATATGTAGGGTAAACTGATATTAGTCTAGCCCTCCGATAATTTCATATGAGGAATGTGGCCACTTGGTCAATTTGAGTTGGTCACTCCTAACTAGACTAAATGCAAAACACAAAGATCCCATTAAAGTACTTTGGTTACCACTCTGTGTATTAGCATGAGTCTGGATTAGAAACCTCCCTCATATCTTGGCTACCTGTCTTAACCACGCCCCCCCAATGGTCTACCCTGCTGCCAACTTGGCATGTAGAGTAAATTGCTGTCCCATGGAGAGGGATTTTTCTATTTAACTCCAGATCACTCTGTGCCCATAAACAAGTGTTTCATAAGCCACAAGAGTACAGCCTGAAAGCTATGGCATGGGCAGTGCTCCACAGCTGTCAAGTAAGCCTGGAGAAAAGAAGGAAGACAGTTCTGGAACTTGAGTTGGGTAAGGAGTGAAAGCCACAAAGAAATGACAGGAAATTGAAATTTGCAGAAAGTATAAATCAGCACACCAAATTTTATCCCTAAAAAGAGATAATAAATAAGAGGTTGTTATTTTTCCAGCATATTTTCATCAAGAGTCTTGCATAGTAAAAGCTAGTAATAAATAAGCCCATATCACTTATTGTCATGTCCCCCCACAGGTAGAGTCCTATATGGTGAAGGTACTTAGAGAAAACAGTTACATAACCCTACCCAGGACAGTATACTAGTTAAGAGAACAGACTATGGAACAAGACTTTCTAGGTTCAAATCCCAGGCCTACCAGTTAGTAGTACTGTGTTCTTGGAACAAGTTATTTCTGTGTGCTTTAGGTTCTTCATCTGTAAAATTATCATACCAACCTAGTAACTACTTCATGGGGTTACTATTAGGGTTTAATGAGCTAATGCACATAAAAACGGTGCCTGGCACACACTTAAATGCTATGTAAGTGTTAGCTGCTGTTATTATTATTATTATTATCACCCTTGTATAGTCTCTAAGAGTTAGCAAGGGACATTCCTTTCTATATAAGAAAGGGCAAAAATGATATTCTTGAAATAAACATAAACGTAGTACAAACTCTACGTAAGTTCCTATATATGTAAACAGACTGCACAGTTAGAAGGAAGTGAATTAAAGTTAGGATTACAGGAAGGGAAAGACAACGGGCCGGGACCTCTACAGCTGACTCCTGTAGGCTGGGAAAGGACGTTCGCAGGCTGCAGACTGGGTTTTACCATGACGGAGTCGCTGGCTGCGGAGGGTCCATCAGATCTATTGTTAGCACGAGCAGAAAATCTGAGAAGACAGATTTAAGTTCCGGATCTGACACTGACTCATGTTACCAAAGAACAGGTTAAGAATTTGTCTCAGTAATCAGTGTTCCCTGACTGTAAAGTGCTTTTCCATTTATTCATGTAACAAATATTTACTAAGGCCTGTACTATGCCAGACACGGTCCTTAGGGGAAGATGCAGGAATCCAAAATGATTAAGACTTTACCGTTTAGTAGTGGAAAGAGATACGCAAATGATACAATGCAAGAGAAATCATACTCTAATATAACGAGACGTAAGTACAAAGTGCTCTGGTACAGAGTAAGATGTCACTAATGGTCTAGGTGTGACAGGAAACACCTCCCGGTATGGACATTATTTACCTGAGTCATAAAGGAGAATGAGTTAGCCTGCTGAAAAAGCAGCGATGAAGAGATTCTGAAGCAAAAGGAACAGTACACACAAGGGTCTGTAGGAGCGAGAAGATGACAGTTTTTTGGAATGGTGAAAGTATGGCATGCTTGTGCTCAGACAGGGGTGCAGATGTGCATAAACATCTGAGCAGGGCTTCATGTACCATACTGCGGACTTTGACCTTTACCCTGTAGGCTAACGGGAAATAGAAGGAGAAAAAGCAGCTAGGTTCGGTTGGCAACTATGAAGGTTCTGTATCCCATCCCATGATAAATAAAGAATTTAGCCTTTATCCTGAAGGCAACAGGGAGGTGTCAAGGTTTTTAAACCAGAGAGTGATACTATCAGAATTTTATCTTATTAGGATAACTGCGTGGGAATATGAAGATTGAACTGCTGGCAGGAAAAAAATCGTAAGAGATACTATTTAGGAAATTGTAACCCAGGCTAGAGAGGATGAGGTAAGGTATGGGTGGTGGAGACAATGGCGAGGAGATGGCTTTGAGAAGCATCCTTGAGGTAGAATGGACAGAACAGGGTGACTGATAAGAATGTCAGTGGTGAGAAAGGATAACATGAAGATTTTTAAGAGCTTTAGGACCCCGGATGGATTGTGACACCACTTAGACAAAACAGGGAATATAAGAAAGTCTTAGAAGTCTTTTCTGTATCTGATTCCAAACTAGTGCTAATTTCTCTTAAAGCCTAAGTGACTTACATTCAGGAACCATATCTGAGCAACAAACTAGCATGCACTGCTGCCCTTTCCATATTAAATAATCCTAAAGTGAGCCCACAGAAATAGATGCCAGCCAGCCCAACCTCGCAGCTGTTCCCTGCCCCACAGCAAAGTCCTGGTGGGGTCAGTGTCATGAGTACTGTGGTGCGGCCCTGGCAAGGCACAGTGTACAGCACACACACAACAGGGGAATCGAGGTTACAGTACAAGGTCTCAGATACAGCTGAAATCTCTTTAAGTCACATGTTTGTGACAACAATGGTGACTTCACAACTCAAGAGGATGCCCTCAATTTCTTCTCTAAAATTGGAATCTTTGGAATAGAAAAATAGTAAATTAAAAATATTTTGTTTGGCCCACATGGTGTTATAAAAATAAAGATTTTTCACACAAAAAAATTCTATATTTGAAACTTCTTTTTAAAAAATAGAATATATGACAACACAAAGTAACAGTCGGTTGGAGTTGAGTAGCGGTTGCATTCTTCAGGCAGAGCATGAGTATCTCAGTGCTCCAGGCCCCACCTCTCTCTACTGTGCTATACTGGGGCTACTTCATTAACTTAATATTACCTCCCCATACCCTTTATTTTCTCAAAATATTTTCTTATGAAAATGTTCAAACATACAGAAAAGTTGAAAGAATTCCACAATGAACACTCACATACCCACGGGAGCTACAGTCCACCATTAACATTGTACTATTAATATATACTCGCTTTATCATGTATTCATCCCATCTCAGACATCAGTAATAATTTCTCTAAATATTAAATACTTCACCATGCATATCATTAACTAGAGTTCAATACTTGCTTATAGTATTATTTTTCTTTTGAAGTAAAACTTACATACAGTGAAAAGCACAAATCTTAAGCATACATTCACTGAGTTTTGGCAAATGTCTACACGTGTTACCCATCATTGTAGGTGCTTGAGTTGTGTCCCTGAGGCGTCTGACCCCTTGGACAGAGAAATGTTTTTCTACATTGCTCTGACCTCAGCACTGTCCATGGCCAAGGAAATGCTGGCTATGAGCAGAAACACAGCTGACGTCTCTTAAAGCAGGATCCTGTTTCTTCTGAACCGTAACAGTCCAAATCTGGGTAAAATCAATTTCATATAGCTGATAATATTAATATAAATATATAACTGATAAAATATAGCTGATAAATATAAAAGAGAAGACACTCTTTTATAAGACTTTAGAAATCTAAATAACCTGTTCTTTCCTGAAAGTATCAAGCTCAATGATGTAAGAAACATGGCCTATAGTTCAACCTTCAGACTGTTATGTTCTAGAGGAAGGGAAATGGAATGAATGATACAAAGCAATAAGCAACGTAAACATCTCTTGAGATCACACATCGAAGAGTTAGATTCTACTCTCCCTGACTGGCCTAGTGGTAGAGCTGACGTGACACTGATTTGCTTTGTGATCTCATTGGTAAGAGAAGGTATTCCTAAATCCAGGAAAAGATCAGGAATAGCAAGAAGGTAGAAACCTCATGTTCTAAAAGTGAATAATGGACAGGTAAACACCTGAAAAAAGATTGAACATTCACTGTTAAGGCAAAGACTTTCTGCATAGCCTAGCAAAGCAATGGCATCCCTTTATGGAAATAAAAATGAGAAATGTCCCCTATCTCCTGTGACAGTAAGTGCTTGCTTATCTGCAATCAAATCTAAGCCTCTTGGGGCATTTTGCTGGCAGTGTGCTCAGAATTACGTATAGCTTGCCAAGACAAAGAATTTCAGACACTGTTGCAGAGGTGCCAAAGGTTAAGGAAAGAGTGTGTGTTACCTACCTTAGTCTTTCAATCTGTCTCAACTGTCTCATTTACTAAGTGGCCTGAAGCCCATACTTTGAGCAACTGTGTATCTAGGACAGAGGTAGAGGGCAAATTTCAGAACAGAATGGGGGATATCACAAGATACTGTACGGGCAGAAGAGTCCGACCTTAATGTTACAGTCCATCCCAGTCTTTCCACAACTAAGTTTCCTGGCTGTAAGACAGAAAGTACCAAACTTAACCTTCCTTGTATTTCAGAGTTGATGTGAGGACACAAGACAACAAATATGAAATTGAAAACAGCCTTTTAAAAAGATAACTAGTACATAAATCCAAGTATTGCTATTAATATATTATCTTCTTTGTGTTATTTAATAAACCAAAATATACTGTGAGGTAGTATAGTACAGTGCATTGTTTTACAGCAGAGATTGGCAAACTTTCTCTGTGAAAAGCCAAATGCAAGTACTTGGGCTTTGTGGATCATAGTCTCGAAAACACTCAACTCCACCATCATACTGTAAAAGCAACCATAGACAATACTAAACCATTGAGTAGCCGTGTTCCAATAAAATTTTATGGACTCTAAAATCTAAATTTCATGTAAGTTTCATGTGTCACAAGATAATATACTTCTTTGGATTTTTTTTTCAACTAATTAAAAATGCAAAGCCATTTTTAGCTAATAGCCTGTACAAAAACAAATAGTGGGCTGGATTTGGCCTATGGGCTATAGTTTGCTGACCCCTGATTTAGAACATTGGCCATAAAATTTAAATTCAAATGCCAGCTGTGAAACTTAATAGCTGTAAGACCTTATTTAAGTTACTTCTTTCTGCTGCAGTTACCTCATCTTTAAAATGGGAATAACAGTAATATTTATCTCTTAGTATAGTTATGAGGACTACATGACTTTACGTGGGACAGCAGCTGGAACAGTGCCTGACACACTTAACTGTTCATGAATATTGCTACTAGCTATTATAAAGCATTCCCATAACAATTTCCAACAGTTCTCCACCTGTGCCACACTCCCATATGCCTCCACACATCTACACATGCTATTTCCTCTACCTGCAATGCACTTTCCTGCTTAGAGCTTCTGGATGGTCTCAAAGGCTCAGTTTAAATATCACTTTCTCTATGAAGCCTGCCTTGATTTTCTCCTTTCCTAGCAGACACCAGCCACTACGACCTATTGCCAATCACCCACTGCAGTTTATTGCATTTCACTGTAGTTATCTTTCACAGGTCAAATTCCCAGCAAGACTCCTTCTACGCAGAGACTGTGACTTACAGTTGTATCCCTAGGGCCTAAAATAGTGCTCTACACACAGAAGGCATGTACTTGCTTAATGGTGTTACTAACAACAGAAAGCAACTTGAACTAGGATAGAAATCTAGTTATAGGCCGGGCGCGGTGGCTCACGCCTGTAATCCTAGCACTCTGGGAGGCCGAGGCGGGCGGATCGTTTGAGCTCAGGAGTTCGAGACCAGCCTGAGCAAGAGTGAGACCCCCGTCTCTACTAAAAAAAAAATAGAAAAGAAATTATACGGACAGCTAAAAACACACACACACACACACACACACACACACACACACACATATAGAAAAAATTAGCCGGGCATGGTGGTACATGCCTGTAGTCCCAGCTACTCGGGAGGCTGAGGCAGGAGGATTGCTTGAGCCCAGGAGTCTGAGGTTGCTGTGAGCTAGGCTGATGCCACGGCACTCTAGCCCGGGCAACAGAGTGAGACTCTGTCTCAAAAAAAAAAAAAAAGAAATCTAGTTATATAACAAACATGAATTAAATATGTAAATAATTCCTAACATCCTATTTTTTAGTAAAATCAATCATGTTAATATTCATCCCCCAGAGCATCCAGAGTTTGCCTTGGTGCCATTATTAGCTGGTAGCAGACATCTTAGAATCCACACATTGATAGTCACAATATCGGCTTTTAGTAATTCAAAAGCCCATCTCCCACCTCAATTTACACAAAATAATCTGTGTTTAGTGAGGAAAAGAAGAAAATAAGCAATGAAATAAGACATTTCCACAATATAACCATGTATATATCAAAAAACAAGAACTTAAAATTATGAAAGCCCTTTTCTGATCCTGCTCTTAAACTCTTAAGGAAATAGTCCACGATCACAAGGCTTCACCAAGGCCTCTGAAAGAAGTTATGTTTTCTCAGCTAGTCAGGATCCTAACTAAAACACAGTTACCTGGGCAACCTCTTGCCACTCTCACCCTGCCAGGGGTGTTCTGCCCCTCTGCTTAGAACTCTGCCAGGCAAGCCATGATACTGTGTCCAGCTGACCCTGTGCCAGACACAAGAGTCCCTCTGACAGAAGGTTCCTTGTGTCTGGTAGTACTGGGCTAGCCAGCACGCCTGGCAGACTGTCTCCTAAAAAATCAAAGCTGATTTGGGAGAACAGGTTAAAGGAGGCAGGGACTTCAAGAACTAAATAGTAAGCATTTTCTGAAAGGCAATTTAATGTCATCAAAATCAGTCAAATACTGTATCAACTATGAACGAAGATTCAGATCAGAGCCTAACAGGTGACACTAATATGACAGCGAGGATGAAGAAGGAGCTTTTCATTTTCTAAGTTAATGTCACATTTGTAAAATCCCAGCTGGTTGCTATGAAAATAATGATGTCAGAATTAGTCTGTCCTTGGGTTTTTTGTTTTTATGTGTGTATATAATGCACTGGCTGAAAATTATCAGTCTCTCCAGAGGTTTATTTCCCTCTTTCAGGGCATGAGATCATATACTATGAGAATCTGCCACATTTAAGGAACACAAAACTCAACACATAGAAAATATTTGTTAGGACTATGCTATATTCTTGTCACTGTCATTGTTATTACTACTACTACTATTATTATTTTCTTCAGTGCTAGGAAATGACTTTCTGTACAGTATTTGAATGCTGCTGAAATTGGACAGTCTCATGATTGCTAACTGATAAGAAAGCAATTTTAGACACATCATATCAACTTTTTTTATTACTATATTTGATCAAAAGGATTGGTTTTTTTTGTATTTTAGAGCTGAATTAATTTCAGTGGAATAATATAAGTAAATTATAATGCCATCCTTTCTTCCAAAAAATTCAAATTTTAAGTATATTCCCACCAGTCTTCCCAAAAGTCCTCTAAGGAAAAGAAAGACAGGTGAATAATGATAGCAACCCCGCCCGTTTCAAGCCTCTGAAATTTCCGCCTGTGAGAAACAACTGCAAATGAAGCAGCTGTTCAGTTTGGGGAAACAGTAAAATAACTTCACTTTTGTTCAATAAATTGTTTCTCCCACCCCCAAAAAGAGAAAGAGTGGCTGATGTGCTGAGGGTTAAGTAACCTGAGGAATGGAAATGTCAGAATTAGCAGTGTGAAGGTCTCTGATGATCTGAGCAGAAGTGTTTCAATGCAGTAATGAGGCAAAGGCAAGATAGGAATAGAATGAAGAGTGAGGGGAAATGAAAGCATTGATAAGTCCTGAAAAATATGGCTAAGAGATTAAGGAAAGAGACGGTGATAACTGGAGGCCAGGGAGGGTCCAAGGGAATCTTGTTATTATAACGCGGAAGAGAACCAAGCATGTTTAATTACATTTGGAAGTGTCCACATGAAAGGAAAGCTTGGAGAGAGATTGGATAGTGTGAGATTACTGAGAAAGGTTCCAAAACAAAGATGGAAAGATTAGCCTTAAATGGAAAAAACAACTCTGCCATTGCAATAGGAGGGCAGGAAAAAAGAAAGCTTCAAACATAAAGTGGTTTGGAGATGAAAAATTAAAGAAATTCCCATCTAATTTCTGTTTGCTATCTTATCTGTGAAATAGTAGTAAATAGAGGTAGTGAGTGGTAGGAGCAATAATAATATCAGTTAATAGCCATTGAGTATTTACTATGGGTAAAGCACTGTCCCATATATTAATTCATTTAATCCTCTAGCTAACAGGGAAGATGGACATTATTATTATTTTCATTTTTAGAAAGTTAAGTAACTTGCCCAAGATCACATGGTTAAAAACTAAGAAGCCAGCATTCAAATCCAATCAGTCTGGCTCCAGAGCCTAATTCTGAAGCATTTAATTATATCAACTCTCAATTTAGCAGCCTGCGGGTCACTAGTGACTTTAACAAGTCTCATGTTAAAGCTCTTGTTAAAAAATCTTTTTTTGTGTGACTCAAAGATTTCATTTCCTTAAAAATAACAAAAATTAAAAAAATAAAAGCTTATTTTAGTGCGGTGATGGAGACAAAAGCCAGAGGAGAGTGGGTTCTAGAGTAGGAGGCAAAGTAGTAGGAGGTGATAACATCTGTTGAAAAAAAGGGAGGAAGTAGGGTGGTGAGAAGGGTGAGGAGAGCAGAGAAGTGTGAAATGATCATTTCAGAGAAAGGAGGAGTAAGCTGAGCAGGAACACATCATTGGGTTTCCAAACAATGGTACGGATCTATTTGAATTTGCTGACCATGAATGTAAAGTGGTAAAAATCTATATTGAAAATTTTCCAATTTTCAACCATTTAGGTGTAACCACGGAGAAATCAGAGTTGGGTTTATCCAGTCAGGACCCTGCCAGGTAAGTTTGAAACTTTGAGGGGTAAAGTAATCCAGTAACACAAGAGTATACTTTTATTGTAAGAGCAAAAAATATAGAAATCCAATCATCTGCAGTTTGGTGTATATACTTCTAAAATGTCTAGACACTTATGTGCTTATGTATATATGTATTTTTCATATATCTTTTAGAATTTTTAAAAGCATAAATAGGGACATAATATATGTATTTTCTGTGAGTTTTTCTTTTTACTTATAATATTCTTATAGACCTTCCAAGTTTGTGTAAGACTACTTAGGTCTACTTCCTTTGGTCAAACTGCAAAAGATTTCTATACTGTGAATATTTAATGTACTTAATCATTCCCTATTTATATAAATTTAATTTTTTCTAATTTTTGTTACTATAAACAATGAATAAAAACCATTTCTGTACATACATCATTCTGCACATGTGCTAGTATCAGGAAAGAAATAAAACTTGGGGGTCAAATTATTTTCACATATCTTTATAAATTCTGCCAAACTGCCTTCAGGCTTTACCCATGTAAAAGACAGTAAAGAGTGCCCATGTCCCAAATTCCATAACTTTAAATTTCTCTTAAAGTATTGAACAAAAAAAATTACTGTTTCAATTTGCATTTAATAATAAAATTGGGAAGTTTCTCATGTGTTTTTAAAATTTTTAGAAAGTGTTAACATAGCTTTATTGAGATAATAATGCACATACCATACAATTCACCCATCTAAGGTGTATAATTCAATGATACACTTAGTTTTTAGGCTTTTTATTTTTTTTCAGTATAGTGACAGGTGAAACCATCACCACAGCCAATTGTAGAAAATTTTCATCATCTCAAAAAGAAACGCTGTACCCTCTAGCTATTGCTCTAGTATCTCTTACCCCTTCCTCTCCTCAGCCCTAAGCAACCACTAATCTACTTTCCTACTCTATAGATTTCTCTGTTCTGGACTTTCATACAGCATATGTTTTTAAGGTTCATCCACTTGTTGCATGTGTAAGTATTTCATTCCTTTTTATGGCTGAATAATATTCCATTGTGTGAATACATTACATTTTATTCATCCACAAGCTGATAGACATTTGGGTTGTTTCCACCTTTTGGTTATTATGAATAATGCTTCCATAAGCATTTGTGTGTAAGGTTTTGTATAGACATATATTTTCATTTATCTTGGTTATATACTTAGGGGTGGAACTGCTGGGTCATATGGTAACCCTACGTTGAATTGTTTGAGGACCTGCCAGACCATTTCTCAGCAGCTGTACCATCTTATATTCCTACCAACAGTATTTGAGGACTCCAATATCTCCACACCCTTGCCAATACTTATTATTAATATTACTTGACTCTTTGATTCTAGTGGGTGCATTCTAGTGGTATCTCATTGTGATTTTCATTGCATTTCTCTGATGACTATTGATGTCAAGCATCTTTTCATGTGCTTATTGTCCATTTGTATATCTTCCTTGGAGACACGTCTATGTAGATCCTTTGCCCATTTTTAAATTGGGATATCTGTCTTTTTACTATTGAGTCATAAGAGTTCTTTATATATATTATAGATGCAAGTCATTTAACAGATGTACAACTTGCAAATATTTCTCCCATTCCATAGGTTGTCTTATCACTTTCTTGATAGTGTCAAGCACTTTAAAGCTTTTAATGTTGATGAGTTGAAATTATTTATTTTTTCTTTTATTGCTCATGCTTGTGGTGACATATCTAAGAATCCTAAATTCAAGGTCATGGATCCAGTTTGATAGCTCACCAGTAAAAATAAGTAAATAGATAAATACATCCAAGGTCATGGGAAACATTACCCCTAATGTTTTCTTCTAAAAGTTTAATAGTTTTAGCTTTTACATTTAGGCCTTGGATCTATTTTGAAATAATTTTTATACAGTATGAGGTAAGGGTCCAACTTCATTCTTTTGCATGGACCATCCAGTACAATCTGTCGAAAAGACTATTCTTTCCCCATTGAATGGTCTTGGTACCTTTGTCAAAAATCAGTTAGCCCATAGTTGTATGGGTTTATTTCTAGACTCTCAATTCTATTCCATTGCCCTGTATGCCTGCCTTTGTGCCAGTACCACACTGTTTTGGTTACCATTGCTTTGTGGTAAGTTTTGAAATCAGAAAGTACGAGTCTTCCTACTTTGTTCTTCTTTTCAGGACTGTTTTGGCTATTCTGGGTCCCTTGCAATTCCATATGGATATTATCTCAAATGTTTATTAACCATATAAATAATTGTCCATTCATAGCCTTTCTTCATTTTTCTTTTAGATGGTTAAATTTTTCAATTGCCTACATAAAGAGCTCATTACTCTGGATATTAATCCTTTGATCATAAAATCTTTTTCCTAGGCTGTCATTTTGTCTTTCAACTTTTTAAATGACATCTTTTTACAATGTCATACAGAAGTTCGGGGTTTCATTTTGCTCAGGAAGTCCTCTCCCTTCTCCTTCTTCCTTGCTTCCTAGTTATAAAAATACGCATCTCTATTTCCTTCTAAAAATTAGTATGTTTTAAAAATATGTATATATATCACTATATATACACATATGTTCATGTGTATATACATATATGTGTATATATATATATATAATATGTACATATAGATCACTAAAAATATATATATCACTATTTGATTCCTTGAAACTTATTTTTGTGGGTGCTAAGAGTTAGGGGGTCTATTTTCTTTTCACCAAGTAGAGAGACAACTTTCCTAACATCATTTTTACTCCACTAATTTGAAATGTCACCTTCATCAGACAATTCCCATCTGTACTTGGATCTGTTTCTGAAATCTCTATTCCTTTCATTGATCTATTTATCTATTCCTATATCAATACTACAAGAATTTAATTACTTCACTATGGTTTGACATCTGGTAAGTCAAGACCCACCTCACAGAGCTTTGAAGGATTTTCTTGGCTATTTCTACAGATTGATTCTTGCAGATGAACTTCAGAATTAGCTTGCCAAGTTTCTATGGAAATTCTGAGTAGGGTTACATTGATTTTATAATAAAAACAATGATAGCAAATATTATGGAGCCTACTATGTGCCAGAAACTGTTTTAAGGCTTTTATATCTTAACTCAATTAGTTCTAACAATTCGATGAGGTGTAGTTACTATTGTAATACTATTAGTACCATTAGAGATTGGTATTATTAAGAAATTGAGAGATATAATATTGAGTATTTCTATCAGTATTTCTACTTACTTAGGCCTTCTTTTATGTACTTTCAAAATATATTGTATTTTCTTCCCATACATTTCTTCCTGGACTTATTCCTAAGTATTTTATCATTTTTTATTTCTCCTATGAACAGGATCCCCTTTTCGATTACATTTTTAAATGTATATCTGTTATATTCCAAATGACAGTTTGGAAAACTATTTTGTATTGATTCAAATTAATTTTATATAAAAGTTTTTTCTCAAATTTCATTCATTTTAGGATTATTCTGCTTTCGTACAATGCCTACTTTGGACCATAGTTAATCCCACACACTAACTTATATACATTCTTACAGTGTGGCACAGGGTAGTTCAAAGATTTGCCTTGAAAAGTAAAGTGGCAATACTCCTAGCTTTCCCAGGTTTGCTGCTCAGGATTATCCTGTGACACCAAGTTAAACTTCTAATGCATCTAGAAAAGAGCCTTCTTACCCAGTAGGGTCTAACATAGATCACAACAGTCAGATCTGAAGGGATAGGCAAAAACGTATCAAGGTACTTAGAGTTTGTTTTTGAACAGTCTAATTATTGACCTTTAAAAAAATCACTAAAGAATCCTTTTCTACCATAAAGGAATCAGAAAAAAAATCTTGTACCACTGAAGCATTAAAATGAAGCCAAGTTTAAGGAGTAGCCAAATAGCTGGCACATTTAAGCTGTCTTTTTGGAGTTACAGCTATCTAGTTAATAACGTCTGAGACTAATTCAAATGAACCTTAAATAGCAGTATACCAACATAGACCTCACTCTCTAGGCTTTTAGGGCGCCAAAGTCTTTACTTAACTAAGAACTAAGCAGAGATGATCCCTGTATCTTTTCGAGACCAAGTTTTACCTTCCTTGCTCTGCAAACTTTTAGAACTTAGTGAAACATCCTAAATAACTGGTTCTAGCCCACCGTTTCCTGGAGCACAGCTAGTCTTATTTGTTAATATGCCACACTGACATGGTTGACAGAGTACTCTAATTTAAGGCTGAACAGTAAAAATTTAAAGGCTTAAAGTAATTTAACACTGTGTTTTCAAAGGCTATGGTAAGGCCAAGAGCAAAGTCATTTTTCCAAGTTAACATAGAGGGCACTGGGAAGACCAGAGCAAGCACCAGAAGGCTTTCGGACACAAAATCAATTATTGCATGCAAATATGAGGATCATTAGTTACACTTTCTTAGGCAATAAACTAAGTTTGGATTGGAAATGAACAAAAGCTCTTCTAAAATATGCTTCTCCCATAACTTACTATTTCACTTTTTCATTCCTTTTTATAAAAGAATAAGATGCCATGAAAAATTGTGGAATGGTTCTCATGCAGTCAGCCAAGAATCAATTGTGGGATTGTCAATTGGGAACCAATGCCTTAGATGACTGAGTGGCTAATATACTTCTTTCCAAGAAGGGAAAATAGAGAGGAGGAGCAACAAATTTGTGACTGGGATGAGAGAGTTTTACTCTGGAAATAACTAAGACTGGGATAAATCTGTAGGACATCTAGAACAAGATGTCGAATACGCAGTTAGAAATGCAAATCTGCTGTCTAGGAGAAAGGTTAAGTCGAAATAGGTCAGGGTGTGACAGATCTGGACATCATTAATATATAAGTGATAGATGAGGCCATGGGAATGGGTAAAGTTACAAATGAAGAAAGGACAGAGACAAACTGGGCTGAGGATGGAACTCTGGGAAAAGAGTGGGCAGTGGAAGAGGAATAGTGAAGAATGCACAGAAGAGTGATTCAGGAGGTAAGAGGAGGATTTGGGAGAAAAGGATTGTTTCAGAATCCAAAGGATAAGAGTTTTAATTAATAAGGGGATCAAGTAGACAAAATGTCATAAAATGGCCCAAAAGAATAAGAACTAACGATGACAAGGAGTGGCATTTAAAAATTATCTGTGGTGACCTTTGAGAAAGCAGTTTCAGTAGAATGGAAGCCAAGTAGAATAATGAGTTTATACTATTCCTTAAAGAGAATTCAAAGAGAAGGAAAAGAGATGAGTCAGTAATTGGAAAGAGAGGAAAGATTGAGAGAAAGTTCTTTGGTGACTATTTTTATTTTTAAGAATAAGACAACTTGAGGTATTCTAAAGAAAAGAAGAAGAAAGCAGGGAAGAAGAGAGTAAAGACACAAATGAAGAGGTAACTGATATAGTATCATCCTAGAAGAGGAAGAAGGATGGTATTTGCCTGTAAAAGAATGAGGAAAGGAAGAAGGATAACAGACATAATCTGGAGGTGGAGACGAGAGTACTGAACATGTGTCTTTTTTTTTTCTTTGAAAAGTAGATGATGAGGTCAGCTATTAACAGAAAATAAAGATGTGGTTGGAAGCATGAAAATGAGAAACAACGCCACTAGAGATGATTAAAACACTGATGGGTCATAATGAAGACCCAGATGAGAGTATTTTATTTCATTTAACAAAAACATACGGCCAGACATGGTGGTGCATGCCTGTAGCCCCAGCTACTCGGGAGGCTGAGGCAGGAGGGTGGCTTGAGCCCAGGAGTTTGAGGTTGCTGTGAGCTAGGCTGATGCCATGGCACTCTAGCCTGGGCAACAGAGTGAGACTCTGTCTCAAAGAAACAAAAACAAAAAAACAAAAAAAAAGAAACAAACAAAAAAGAAGCACCAAAAAAAAAAAAAAATAGGAAAAAAAAAAACCATGTATAAGCAATTAATTTGTGCCAGGCAGTGTTCTGAGCAATTTACATACATTAACTCAATTATTTCTTATAACAACTCTATGAGTTTGA
This sequence comes from Lemur catta, assembly GCF_020740605.2. Lineage (NCBI taxonomy): Eukaryota > Metazoa > Chordata > Mammalia > Primates > Lemuridae > Lemur > Lemur catta. Next base: position 3,978,247 of record NC_059150.1, on the reverse strand, counting down.
TACGTATTATCCTTATTTTACCTATGATGAAACTGAAGCACAAAGAGATTAAATGATCTGCCCAAGCTAGTAAGTGGCAGAACCAGGATTCATATCCAGGTGGTCTGGCCCCAGAGTCCATGCTCTTAACCACTCTACTGTGCTGCCTCCTTTTTTTTTTTTTTTTTGAGACAGAGTCTCACTCTATCGCCCAGTTAGAGTGCAGTGGCATCATTGTAGCTCACTGCAACCTCAAACTCCTGCACTCAAGCCATCCTCCTGCCTCAGCCACCCAAGTAGCTGGGACTATAGGTGTGTACCACCATTTTTGGCTAATTTTTTCTATTTTTAGTAGAGATGGGGTCTTGCTCTTGTTCAGGCTGGTCTCAACTCCTAACCCCAATCCATCTTCCTGCCTTGGCTTCCCAGAATGCTAGGATTACAGGTATGAGCCACTGCACCCTGACAATGTGCAGCCTCTTTAATACAAAAATCAGTATGTCTGTTATGAAGCCAATAAGAAATATTATCAAATTTTATTTAACACTGCTGAGAAGCTTAGAAGAGCAGGATTGGGAATAGGCCCGGTAAGTACAGAGAATTTCACAAACTGGAGGTTGTGAAGGCACTTCTGAAAGGATAGTTGTAAACACTGATGGATTGGGGTTCCAAGCAGATTCTGACTTCAAAATCTACCTTTGACCTTAAACTCTTTTTAATTCCAATTGTTCACTACACATTAGCAGTTTGGTACCTCACAATCTTACTTCAAATTGTAAATGTCTAAACCTAAGCTCTACTCTTCCCCCAAGTCAGCTTCCTTTCTTGCCTTCCCCTTTTGCATTCCCATTATAGCGTAGAATGAAAGTCGCAGGAAAGAGGACCATCCTCCTCACCTCTCACCATTCTTTTCCCAGCACCTAGTTCAGTAACTGGCGCAGAATGGATGCTTAATAAGTATTTGCTGAATTTCAGTATTGCTCTCAAAATCTTAAAATTGTCTTTGATCTTTCCCTCTCCTGCTTTCTATTGCCAGTAACTCTCAATATCTTATATTTTTCTTAAACGCCTGTTCACACCTTACTTTCCTATTCTCTTAGAACCCTTTCACTATTGCCCTAGTGCCTACAATAATAAGCTACTATGCATCTTGTCTCTCCTACTTCAAATGGATCCATCCAACATAGTCTTCTCAAATTAATCATTTAAAATACTACCCTTCTCACATTACCCCTCTGCTCTAAAATATTCAATTTGTGTATTCAATAAGCAGTTATGAGATACTTAACCTGCCAGAAACTGTGTCTTTGCCAATTGAAAGTAACCTCTATCTCCTCAAAACGTCTACAGTAATTAGCCAGTCTTTTCATTCCACAATTATCCCACCTTAAACAGCTAGGGTTGTTTTTTTTTTTCCATTTAACTATATCTTATCTCACCAAATAGTGTACAAGATTCTTAAGGGAAGAGAATGTTTCTTTTACTTTTTTTTTTTGTATCCTATTGAGACTAACAGTCTCCCAGTACTCAAAAAGAAAAAAAGGTACCAGGTTGAAGAAAATTGTCTTTGATGAACTCTGGTTTGGTCCACTATCCTCTTATATTATTTAATATTTATATCATATTGAAAAAAGTTTAATGATCTTTTCTATATTCCTTTACTACAAATAACAACATCCAGGGTAATTTTTAAATCAAATAAATGATAAAGACTAATTTTATTTAATCCACATATAATTTATAAAATGATGCAACATTTATATGTAAGATTGTATTTATATACCAATCTTTAAACTATGCTAAAAAGAAATCAGTTTGTTTCATTCTTACAACAACTCTCACACTTCTATCAATTCATTCAATTTATATTTTTGGTTTGCTTCTCTAGCTGATTTCAAAGTTATAATACCTATGACACAGCAGATTATCTGAACTTTGCAAAAACTTTCAACATTAGAGGCATTTGTTCCTAACAGTTGCACTCCTCACACTGATACACTCCCTGAAGGTCAAGGATCTAAATTCTGCAATATTTTTAGCATCTAAAATCCTGGTTTATACTCTCCTTCTAGTTCTCTTGGTCTCTAAAAGACATAAGAACATGCTATCAAATTCCTAATTCCCTGTAAGCCCTAAGCAACCAAAGTTTAACTGATAAAAAAAAACTAAAACAAGAATCAATTATTATTATTTTTTCTTTTTCTTTTCTTTTTTTTTTGAGACAGAGTGTCGCTTTGATGCCCTGGCTACAGTGAGTGCCGTGGCGTCAGCCTAGCTCACAGCAACCTCAAACTCCTGGGCTTAAGCGATCCTACTGCCTCAGCCTCTCCAGTAGCTGGGACTACAGGCATGCGCCACCATGCCTGGCTAATTTTTTCTATATATATATTTTAGTTGACCAGATAATTTCTTTCTATTTTTAGTAGAGACGGGGGTCTCGCTCTTGCTGAGGCTGGTCTTGAACTCCTGACCTCGAGCAATCCACCTGCCTTGGCCTCCCAGAGTGCTAGGATTACAGGCGTGAGCCACTGCGCCTGGCCACATTAAGGTCTTTTCTACAAAGAGTGCTGGGACAGTTGGATATCCACATGTAGAAGAATAAAGTTGGACCTCTACCTCGTACTATATATAAAAATTAACTCAAAATGGATCATAGACCCAAATGTAAGAGCTAAAACTATAAAACTCTTAGAAAAAAGTACAGGTATAAATCTTCATGACCTTGTCTTAAGCAAAGGTTTCTTAGATATGACACTAAAAGCACAAGCAACAAAAGAAAAAACAGATAAACCATACATCACCAAAACTGAAAACTTTAGTGTTTCAAAGGTTTACACCCTTGGGGAAAACACAAAAAGAAATCATCATGATTAATAGATACTAATACCTAACTGGAAAATTCAGAATTTGATAAAAATGATAACATAGTTGAGTAAGAAAATCAAATAAATTATAACATTTTTTTAAAATAGCTTTTCTAATACAAGTAAAAACTGGTTAGAAAATATAATGAAGGAAATGGCATTCAGAATATCAACAAAACAACAGAATACTTGTTTTGATAAATATACCATGGTTATATAAGATAGTAATATTAAGGGAAGCTGGGTAAAGGTTATTTGGAAACTCTCTGAACTATCTTTGTGACTTTTTGTAAAGTAAATCTAAAATCACTCCAAAATAAAGTTTATTAAAACAAAACATATAGTGGTAAAGTCTAGGCTTTTAAAAACAAACAAACAAACAAAACAAACATGAACAAACAAGCCATAGATTCGGGAAAAATATTTACAATACATATCTGACCAAGGACTTATATACAGAAAATATCAAGAATGCCTATAAATAAATAATGAAAAGACAAAAAAATTTTAAATGTACAATTGACTTGAACCAGACACACACACACATACCAAATGACCAATAAATCTGTGAGAAGATGCTGAACATCACTAGTCATTGGGGAAGTGCAATATAAAACCATAATGAGATAACACTATGCAAATACGAGAATGGCTAATATTAAAAAGGGGGGAAAAAAGACACTGATAATATCAAATATCAACAAAGATGTGGAGCAAATGGCACTCTCATTCAAAAAGATAAAATTGACAATATCAAATATCAACAAAGATGTGGAGCAAACAGAACTTCATTCAATGCTAGTGGTAGTGTACGATGGTACAACCATGTTGGAAAACTGGGAGTTGCTAATAAAGTTAAAATTTTACATACTCTATAACCCTAGGTATTTATCCAAGAAAAATGAAAAGATATGTCTACAAAAAGACTCGTAGAAGAATATTCATAGCATCTTTAGCATCTTTATTCATAATAGCAGAAAAAAAAAAAGGAAATAACCCAAATGTCAATTAACAGAAGGATAAACTAACTGTGGTACATTCATCAGTAGACTACTACTCAGCCATAAAAAGGAATCAGCTATGGATATACATAAAAAATGTATAAGCCTCAAAAACATTATGTTCAGTGGAAGAAACTGAACATATTCTTATTCAGTTTAAGAACAGGTGAAACTAATTCTAGAATGATAGAAATCATAACAACAGCCGCCTGAGGGAGAATGAAGGGGTGTGGGTAAACTTTCAAGGGCAACATAAATGTCCTATTTCTTGATTTGGGTGATGATCCTTCAGCTGTATACATTGTGAAAACCCATCAAACTGTAGATTTATATTTTATGCACTTTACTATATAAAATGTACCTCAATTTTAGAAAATGAGGTGAAGAAAGTTCATCTGAAATTTTTAAGCAGGATTGCTAGGAAGTGCTTTACTACAAAGGTGACATTTGAGTAAAGATCTGCAGAAAGTAAAAAAGCAAGCCATGCTTGTATCTGGTAGAAGAGCAGTCCAGACAGAAAGAACAACAGATGCAAGGCCCTTCAGCAGGAATAGCAACTGGAGTTTTTGAGAAATAGGGAGGAAGTTCATGTGGCTGGAATAAGTTGAACAAGGAAAAGACAAGTTCTGAGAGCTAAAGGAGGATCAGATCTTATAGTACCTGGTGGGTCACACTAAGCCTCATTAAAGATTTCAGTCTTCATCTTAGGAGTACTAGAAAATCACCTAAATGCCAACTAAGAATCAGGCACTATGCACAGCTTACATATAGCTTATGTAAGTAGCAAAGCCAGGATTAGAAACCAAGTATGTCTGATTCTAAAGCTCATAATCTTAATCATTTTGCGTTACTAACTATAATAATAGTTAATATTTACTGAGTGCTTACCATTAATATGTTTGAGCTAAAGGGCTTTATACCAGATCTTCCATTATTTATTATTCTACAAATGGGTTACAAGTGTGATGTAAAGGTCTTTTGAATGAAATTTTATATTGCTATTAAAAATGTTTTACAACCAATTAAAAATTCAAGATGGGTAGTTATATTTAATTTGTACAGTTTCCTCTATAAACTTCCTAATTATAATTCTGATACATAAAACTATGCATGGCTCCACTGCCAGAGAGCACAACATAGTGATTCCACAAAATAGCCCCATTTCTTGAATAATTTCTGTCGAATTATTTTGGTCTCTTTTTATTTTAGTCCTCATCGTTTTGCACACACATGTAAAATACATTGTATTTAATTTGCTCTAATCTTTCTTTCTTTCTTCCTTTTTTTCTTTTTTTTTTTTAAGAGACAAGTTCTCACTCTGTCACCCAGGCTGAAGTTACAGTGGTACAATCACAGCTCACTGCAGCCTCCAACTCCTGGGCTCAAGCAATCCTCCTGCCTCAGCCTCCCAAAGTGCTGGGATTACAGGCATGAGCCACTATGCCCAGCCCAATTTGCATTAATTGTATAATTTCTCCATCTAGAAGATATGTACATTTGTCACAAATATCATCATGATCATCAACATCATCATTATTGATACACCTGGTATTATTAGGTGTTCCTAAATAAAACATAATTGATTTTATAGTTTCTTGATTGTTATTTCTTGGTCTATTTATTTATTGTTCATAGATTTTTTATTTTATTGTTCCATATCTGATTTTTAATAGATTTTCTTATAATGACTGTATTAAGAAAATACAATGAATTTACAAGCTCCCAAATCTTCTCCATTTTACCATTTATTTGAAATGACTATACAAATGTCATTCTGTGTATATCATGACATGAAAGAGGTAGGGAAGCAATGCTTTAGCCGTTATCTCATAATGAGGAGGTGCAGAATTCTGCATGTAAAAATCACAGGAGTGATAGAATGCTAAAAGAAACCCACCCCTACAAAGCTATGTATCTAATAGGCCTTTAAAAAATAAGCAGGTCTAAATGGAAAGGTGAACCAGGATTTCAAAAATCCTCATAACCTAGGTAGAAGACCAGAAGCTTCTGAGTCTGACAGACCTAAGTTCAAGTACCAGTATGACCTGTGAGTCCTAGGTTGGGTCAAATTACCTTCTTTGATTTTTCTTCCTCATCATTAAATGGAACAATACCATCTAGCTGGTAGAGTTATTGATGTAAAGATAGTTTTTAAAAAGCAAAATGCATAGTGCAACATTTAGTAAACAGTGGCAGTCAGTAAACAGTACTATTACAGTTATGAGACACTATGAGTTCAACTATGTTAAAATATTTGTAAAACCTAAGATGGCCTGAGAATGAATAAAGAAAAATAAAAATATTTGATTTGCCAGTGTGGCATTCATACTAATTAATCATTTTTTTCTCTTAATTAATTTTGCTTTACTGGTATCATATTGCTTAGCAGTACATATAGAGATGAATAAATCAAATGTGTAACCAATTCTTAATATTAAGAGAATCCTTAGATTAATTCCCTTGCAATGTGAATAATTATCCCATGATATTCCTACTACTTTGAAGTTTTTGAAAGAAAAATACAACTGTAAAGTACCATCCTTCTTCAAAAGTTCTTCAAAAGAATTTAGAGAATATTTTGTTTTTGCTCAAAGTTATTTGCAAACAACTACATTCTCATAGAAAAGAGTATCAAGCAGAAATTTGGTATTTGTTTTGTAAATATAACATTTCATTATATTTTATTTCTGTGCCATGCTTAAGATATTCCTCTAGCTTCTTTCTAGGCATAAAATTTCTTGTTTGTAAAATGACAGAGGTAGATCAGGCGTTCTCTAATGGTTTTTTTGCTGTAACATCCCAGAACTCCATAATTCTCTCACAAAACAAATGCATATGGACAGTCCTGCAATTCTGTAGTTTTAAGTTGTCCTGTAATAGTTTTTCACTTTAGTGGTGGTCCCCAGAGCTGATGACATTATTGTCTCTTCCCACTGAGCCAGTGGACCCAAAGGGAGTTAGAATGCTTAGAAATCTACAGAAGAGATAGCAAAATGATTAGCGATTTGGAAATTGATCTTAAAGGATGTGCTTCCTCACTTGAGTCCCTGGATTAGAGAAGACTAAGGGCAAGAAATTGATTTTCTTAAAATATACAAAGGCAAATGTGTAGATAATGATCAATATCCTTTCTCCAGTTTTACTATGAACAGATTAATAGGAAATGGAATCAATACTAAATGAGAGCAATATGGACCAGATTTTATCTTTCAAATTCTGAGTTTCTGAGTAACTGTGGGATGCCTGAGAGCAGGGACTAGGCCATCTTTGCATCCCAGTATCTACAGCATCTGGCATCCAGGAAGTACTCAATAAACTGTGCCCAAAAACCATGTAATAAAGGATCATTTGAATTTTTTAAAGATTCAAACCACAGAAGTACATTACAGAGACAGAACATTTCTCTTTTCTTGAATATTAAAAAAATGAAGATAATAACCTTCTTACAATAATTTAGATACTGAACAGAAAAATAAATTCACACTGTTTCAAAACCACACTTATTTAAAAAACCTTTGAGCCTTGGTGATCCTGTCATGTCCTGGCTATTACACAGACAGAGGTGAAGCGAGGCAGTCTCTGCTCTCACCTGACTGGTGCCAACCATAAATATGCTGCCTGTTTTAAATATCTATCAAACACTTGAAGTTCTAACAGTAAAATTCTCCTGCCACTAGCCCAGGAAAGCAATTAGTGAGGCATGAATGGACGTGCCTCCTCACTGGGGTCCCTGTGCTGCAGGAATTCTCCAACAGGTGAAATGATTCTCAACAATGGAAGGCAGTTTGGTCATCCTTCAAAATCACTTTCCATTACTCCTAGTGATTTATAACAAGGTGAGTCATTCTTTTGACCTCATTTTTCAGGCTATTTACTGTCAAGGGGGTGCAATCTAAACACAGAGAGGAGAATCAATACAAGAAGCATGATTGTAAAACAGTGAAGCTGCATCCACAGGACCCGAACACAATCTGTTTTTGGCACTTTAATATCACATCTCATAGCTAGACTAACCAACTTAAAATAAAATAAAAATAACTAACTAAAAAAGAAATCTGGCAAAAATGTTAAAAATGTTTTCTTTAAAAAAAAAAAGTACAAGCAAGGATGTGTTATGGACTGAATGTTTGTGTCCCCGCACAAATTCAAATGTTAAAATCTTAACTCCCAATATGATGGTATTAAGAGGCGGAGCCTTTAGGTCATAAGGGTGGAGCCCTCATGAATCGGATTAGTGTCCTGTTAGAAGAGATACAAGATTTTGACCCAGCTCTCTCTGCTCTCCACCATGTGACAATATTGTCCACTGGTATCCATGGGAGACTGTTTCCAGGACCCCCACAGATACCAAAATCCACAGATGCTCCAGCCATTATATAAAATGGTATAGTATTAATAGTTGCATATAACCTACACACATCCTCCTATATACTTTAAATCATCTTTAGAATACTTGTAATACCTAATACAATGTAAAAGCTATGTAAATAGTTGTTATACTATATTTTTATTTGCATTATTTTTATTGTTATATTGTTATTTTTTTATATTTTCAATCCATGGTTGGTTGAATCCACAGATGTAGAACCTTCAGATATACAGGGCTGACTATATATTGCAAGAAAACAGCTGTCTGTAACCTAGGAAAAGGATCCTCACCAAGAACCCTGCTGGCATCCTGATCTTGGACTTCCACCTTCCAGAACTGAGAGAAATAAATGTCTGTTGTTTATGCCACTCTGTTTATGGTATTCTGTTACAGAAGTGCAAGCTGAGCAAAACAGGGCACGAAGCAACAGGAACTCATACATTGCTGTCTGGAAGGCAAAATGGTAGAGTCACTTTGGAAAACACTTTGGCAGTTTCTTATAAAGTTAAACATTCATTACCACATGACTCAGTTATCCCACTCCTAGAAGTTTAACCAAATGAAATGAGAAACTATGTTCCTATAAAAACTGGTATGCAAATATTTCTAGCAGCTTTATTTATAATTACCAAAAGCTGTAAATAACCCGTATGTTCTTCAACTGGTGAATGGATAAACAAACTGTGGTACATCCATATGGTGGAATACCACTCAGCAATAAGGACCAATGAACTATTGACACATGTAGCAGCACAGATGAATATCAATGGAATATGGCAAACAAAAGCAGCCAGATTCTAAAGGCTTCATACTGTATGATTCCATCCAGATGGCACTGTGGTTATGGGAAAAAAAATTGATGAATGGCTGCCATGGGCTGGGGTAGGAGGAGGGGCTGTCTACAAAGGAGCAAAAAAAATCTTGGAGGTAACGAAAATGTTCTACATTTTGATTATGGTTGTAGTTCTATAACTGTATGCATTTGTCAAAACTCATACACTGTCAGAACTGTACACTAAAAAGAGTAAATTTTACTGTACACAAAGTATAATACTAAAATATTTAAAAAGAAAAAATAAACAATGACTTAATTTTAAGTTGCCAATAAAACCTATCCCACCCTAACCTTCAGCAGAATTGTGCTTCATCTACATACACTGACAGGTTGCCTGTTTAAAAATACTCACAGAGAAGAAGATTAGAAAAGCCCAAACGACAGTATGTGGTTACTCAGTAGACTTTCAGAATGGGGAAGAAAATTTGGCTAGGGAAGAAATTAAGGTCACTTGTATCTGTACTACCGGGAAAAAAAAAAAGCCTAACTTCCAAATCTGGCTTTGAGGTCCACTATGACATGGAAACTTGGGACTAATATACGGGAAGGGGCCAGGTGCCCAGCATAGTCTGATGTATCATATTAACCAATCTGAAGACGCAAACTACTAGAACAACTCAGGATGAATGACTGCACTTCCAGACGCACGATAATGAAGAAGCCCACAGGATTTTCTGAATCCTGAATTGCCAAGGGTCCTAACACTAAGTAGAATTCATCACTATTCAAAGTAAGGCAAAAGTAACTTCACAGATGGAACTATGAGAGGAATAAGTAATGGACGTGGAATAAAAGACAAAGGGTTAAGAACACAAGTTTTATTTTACCATACAAGTTAGCACACAAAACACACTATTTTCTATTAAACTGAACACAGTCATCTTAGTCATCTTCTGTTACTCTGAATTTAAATTGCTCTGCCTATCCTCCTCCCCTCAGTTGTCCCTATCTTCATCTCTCTTCCAGAGAAATATGTAATTCTAACCTCCTAGAGGCTACAAGGTCAGACTGAGGCAACGCTAGAGTGACAGGCTCATTCAACAAGTTGATTTCCAGTCTGAGGTAACTTAAGGGTCCACATTTGGACCCTTGAGACCATTACAAGTCAACCTGAAGTTCTGAGTCAAGTACGGAATTATTCTAATCTCCTCATTATCCCTCCAAATGAAGACCGATCAGACTGGGCTAGAGACAAGATCTATCAGTATCCCTCACAAAACTCTTACAGCACTTATATATTGGCACAGATATAAGTGCCAATACAGTATATGCTGAAGGAATAAACAGGCATTCACTTTAACGAATCCTAGAAAATCTCTTTTCTAAAAGCAAGCACCTGCTTCATACAGTAGTTCAATACTTTGGTTGATACAGTTTCTAAGAGCCTGTATCTAGGCTTAAAGCACCCACAATTACAATGGTAAGAATACCAAGACAGGTGTTAATAATCAACTTAATAAATAAATAAAAGAAATTTTTACAGGTATCAGCCCACATAGAATTATTAACACATTTCTGACTTATAATATGTCTATATAAATGGGAATTCCTTTATGAGCAAGCAAGTGCTTTCAAGGGTTATATAATCAGATTAACACCTTGTTCATTAAGGACTCTAGGACACTAAATGCATACACACCAAATCTTAATTTAGTCACCAAAATTTAGTCCGTATCAGTTTCCAAGGCTTTCATCGGAGCTGGTCTAACCTTTGAGATAGTTCTTATCCCAGTCTATTTCAAGTCTTATTAATAGGCCCCCTGGAGCTTGTTATCTTTGACTCAAGCACCTCGTGGTCTCAGCAAAGGCTGCCAAGAAAGAAGGTCTCTAAGTCAAAAGTAGCATCAAGGCACCACAACCTGCAGTGAAAACTGTCTACTGTGACCTTGGGGGAGGAGAAAAACCATTCCTCAGTATAATCCAGGGGTTTCTTCCACATGCCAAGATGATAATCCACAATTGGTTAAGTGGCCATGGCTGAAACCAAGGAAAGAAGGAAGCAACTACTGAATAATTCATATCATGCTTATAAAATAGACGGATATTTTAACTAAATAGTTCAGGTAATTATAACACTCATTCTCCATTTCACAGAAGGAGAATCAGTTGTAAAGTTGGTGGTTCTGCTACTGACTGGTGGCTCTAGTCTTACATTTTGAAAATAATCCTTTATGTACCAGATCATGGAGAAACATACTGTAAAAGAGTTCCTAAGCCAAGAAAGGCCCCTTGTCTTGATTCAAAAAGATGGTTTCTCAACAGAAGATCTCAAATCTTTGAGCAGCTTAATCTTACGCTGAATTTGTCTAGTATTGAATATACCTGCTCAGTTCAACTCATTGCTAGCCCTGTAAATGGGGAGGAACGTCTATATTGCATTTACAGATGTTAAAAAAATAATTCCATAGCTGTCATCCCCTTCTCCTATTTCAAGAGATTACTGAATGTGAAGAGCATATTAAGTGAGAGATGTTACACTTCACAATCTAAGGTGGCCATGAAGAGAGAAGGAAAGGAACCAAGGTGGTCAGTCTCAGGGGGAGGGCTCAGAAAATTCGTTACCTGGTATGGGAAGGAGATCTACCATGAGTAATCTCAAAGAAGGTGCTTTTCTCGGGGAGATATTAAAATGTGTATGGTAAGGACCAGACTCAGCTAGCAACATCACCTTAAAAGAAACAAGGCTACTGAGTTACACTTTCTTAGTGTACTATGCTTCAATAGAATAGTGATTCAAAAAAGGAACCCAGCTAGGAGCAGAGAGCTGGATCCTGTTTCTCTATCCTCTATAAATCCATGAAATGCTTTCTCTCAGAATCCAGAGCTCAATCTCCTTCACATTCCAAATACATGGGAAAAATAAGAACTCACCTTCCCAAAGAGTTCAAGAAGTTTAAAATTGAATGTGGTTCTCTTAGCTTCTCTCTTATTTCATATTCAGCTCCCTATTAAGTGGTATATAGTGCTCTGCAATTTAAATCTGAAAAGTCCATGCTTATTGGCAACTTCTCTCCTTTCTACTCTTGCACAAGCAACAATTTTTCTGAGTGTCAGTTTCCTCATCTGTAAAATGGGAACAACAACACTACCTGCCACACGTACTTCAGAGAACCACTGCTGAGACTCTCATGAGGTAAGAGATGAAATCAATTCTAAACAGCAAAGCACTCTATGAATATTGGTTGTACTGAGAGGCACTGTTATGAGCAGAAAAAAAATGGATACAAAACAGGGTGAAAAGAGGAAAAGTTTCTTTCACCTGAAAGAGAAGAGTCAGTCGCAAAGTAATTTTAAGTTACCGGCCAAATATATTTAGGGAAGTGCTTTGATATAAACTTGAATTATTATTTAGAAGTAGATGCTCATGCCAACACGTTCACTTTGCACAGAAGGCAGAAGAAAAATACGAAAGATTAAGAGTGGGTGTCCAGCTCTCAGCTCACCAAAATAACTGATGAAGTTCCATTTGGGGAGAGAAAGTGTATTTAGTTATGACAGTCAGTATATACAGATCATTGTTGCATGAGGTGAGAGAAGTAAAGGTGTTGTTACCAAGCACAGATCATCCACAATCCATACACTAGAGCTATATATAGGGCATGTGATTTCTATAGAGGGCTTTAGAATAAAAGAAAAATAGAAAGGCTGATCCATAAGGATCAAGCAGAGGTAATTCAATAGTTTAGTTCTCCATAGGAAGCTCTTAGAAAAGTAGTACTGACCAGAAGAAAATAAGATACCCATAACAATGAGGTCTGGGGTGTTTAAAGAGCTATACCCAGGAGTAGGCACAAACTGTTTTGAGGCACTACAAATCAGCAAAACAAGAGGTGTGGTTTTGGACTGGCTTGCCTTAACCCAGCATAGGGATTTACTCTTTAAGTGACCTAAGACATTCTATAATGGGGCCACACAAGCAAAAAACGGAATTTTCTGAAAGGACATTAGCCAAACGACACTATGCATATGAGTGACGTGGTGTACAGGCACGCCAACTAGACATAAGTTAAGATAACTAATTTATAGGGACACCAGAGACAAACCACCAGTAACCATGACAACCCAAGTAGGTGGAGGGAAATACAAACACTGACCAGGCTGCAGGGCGACACTATTCCTTCAGGGAAAGACCCTGGGGTCAGAAAAAGACTTGATTAGTGGAGGAAGCCGGCCAAGAATGAAACCGACCAGCCCAGAGGGGCAGTGTCCATGCAGGAGGGCTCGGGGGTGACACTACTACTGTCCACGGGGTGGCTCACAGGGTCACAGGCTCATCCACCAGGGACTGGGACGCCTATCAGACGGAGATGGGAGTTACCTGGTGAAGGGCTGTCAAGCCGTCCACGTTGACCGTGTTTATGTCGGCACCTCTTGCCAGAAGCTTTTTTACCTCGTCTGTGTCCCCGCTAGAGCAGGCGGCCAGGAAGACAGCGCCATCCTCGAAGCGGACCCTGGGGCTCCCACGCCTGGTCAGCCCCGCGCCTCGTCGCTCCGCGGGCTCCTGCTCTGTCAACGAGCCCCGCCAGCGCCGAAGCTGCTCCGCCCGCCGCATTCGCGCCGACTCTGCCCGCTTTCCTCCCAGGTGCTCCAGCTCCGCCATTGCTCCGGCCTCGGCCGGCGCTGCCGAAACTACAAGCACTAGATTTCTGCTGCGGCTAGGATAACCGCTACCGCGTCCCTCAGAGCGCTTCAGCCCGGAGCAGACGGCAGAGACCCCCGCGCCGCCATCTTTACTCCTCCCGCCACCAGCACCGCCCACACGCTCCCGTGGCTTCAACACGCAGGCACCGCCCGGGCCTCGGGTCATCACGGGACTTGTAGTACTCGGCCCGCCCTGAGGGCGCTGCGCGGCCGTAAGGGAACTACAGATCCCGGGATGCATCAGCAAAGGGCTGAGGACCGCCCGCTCCCGCTTTCGCCGCGGCACCTAGCGGGGTCACCTTTGCCCTAAAGCTGGAAGTGTCACCTGGACTGGCGTCAGCCTCCAACTCGAAGCATTTTGGGAGTCGTAGTTTATTCTCCTTATGACTACTAACTAATGTTAGCTCCCTAATTATTACATCAGTCCTTGAGAGTGAAAAGGGGCGGTAATTAGCTCTATTTTCCAGTCGGGAGAACTAGACATAAAGTACCTGACAGACTCGAATCCATGTCCTGGTTCTAAATCTGGAGTTCTATTAACGTGCGTATTAATCACGGTGAGAATGTGAATGTGCGTGGGAAGCAGGAGCATACGACACATACAGTATTACGTGTATTACATAAATACTTTCAACATGGACACTTATTCTTGATCTTGAAAAGGATGCATCCAGCTGCAGTGAAAACAGCCTGAGCTTTGAATGCAGATTGAATTCACATCCATAGACAAATTACTTGACTTCTCTGAATCTGTTTCCTCGTGTGTAAAATGGGAATAATGATACCTCACAGGGCAATCGTGTGGATCAAATGAGATCATATAGGCAAGGATGCCTAGTGTTATCCCTGGCACATATCGGCTCTCAGTAAATACTGATTTCCTTTATTTCTCTCTCCTCTTCCTCTACTTTTTTCATAGATCTTAAATTCTTACAAGACAGTAGGGATGTTTTGTCTTCCGTGATATTTTTTCAAAGCTAGAGAAAGATACTCTGGAGCATACTAAACTTCTACAGCAGCAAGTAGGTAAATTTATATGTACTATGAATTTGGTTATAAAACATATAGCCCTGGACAAAATATAATTAAATGTGTTATCCATAATGAAAGAGAACACATACAAGTATTAGATTCTTTAAACTTTTCTGTACTTTTGAAATCTTTCATTAAGAAATGTTATAAAATGATTAGGGCATTGTAAAGGGAAACTTTATTATATTCTATCATGTAAACATTTGCCTGTTCCTCAATTTCCTCTGAAAGGAACTAGAAGTCTTATACATTGAGGAAATCAATGAATGAATGAATGAAGAGCTTCAAATGAAAAGTGACATATAAATGCAAAATATTATTATATCGAATAACACTGTGTCTATCCACCATATGCTTTACTTGGATATGCTTAAATACATACATTTTAAATACCATTAAGCCTTTCAGCGTATTTGTGAACTATGAATAACAATCTACATAAAAATAATCAAGGTGTGATAATATTAATACATACTATATAACCTTGTTTTCCTTGCTACATGCATTTATTTACAGTCACGTGGAACTCGTCATGTCTCATCATTTATTGCAACTAAAAATTCTTTATGAGATTTACTTTGTAACTTATCAACATGGAACCTCATCTTATTCCAACTCAGCCTTTTGCTGATAATTAAAATTGCCCACAAGCTCCCAAATAGAACTCTCTCTAAAGGACAAAAGAAAAATTGCTGTTAAATCATATAGGAAAGAATTTTTAGCTAGGAACCTAACCCTGTTGACATCATTGTGTACCATTTTAATATTATGTTCCTGGCATATGATAGCTGTTCAAAATATATGTGTCTATATAACTTTATATTTTATTGACATACTCTTCTTCAGTAAAATATAAAGTTATTTTATATTTAAACTTAAATATTTATACTTAAGGGATTTTTAACAAGATAGAAGGCTGTAGCTATGCTGCATGTGAGGTGATGGCAGCTTAAACTAGAGTGTTAGAGGTGGAGGTACAGAGAAGCAGCTCGTAGAGCTGACCAGACTTGGTAAGAGATCAGATGTGTAGGGGGTTTTGTCCTATGGGAGGTATTCTTTTCCTACAACTATTCCCCAAGTCCATCTCTCACTTCATGTTTGGGTTAACCCAGACCAGTGAGCACATGGCATTTCCCTGGCCACAGTGATTGTTTTCAGGGTGGTCCAATCACAGAGACTTTTGTTCCATGGAAAGTAGAGCCCTCTGTCCTGCTAGATGTGAATAAGAAAGTATAAAACCACGCCTGCTGCTGGTAGTCACCCTAAGAGGGAAAGAAACTTAGGAACAGCCTAAGAGAAAGCTGATGCTATGGATGGCAGATGGAAAGAGACCAAGATCTTGATATTGTTGAGCCTCTGAACTCACCAATCCAAATGTTCACCCTGCCCCTGGACTTTCCATTTAGTAAGGGAATGAACTTTATTATTGCCAGTCTGACTTGGATTTCACTCACAACTGAAAGCATCCTAACTGATATACTAATGGCATCTAGGAACCCCAAATCTGGCTTCCATATGCATGAGTATAGGAGATAAGCCTGGAATAAAATTAATTCCTAGGATTTAAAAAGAGAACAGTAACTGATTTTGAGAAGTTAGAAATTTATATCTTCAGCTTATGCCATCACCTGTCATTAATGGATTATATACTCATATTTCTTATCTTCTTTGCATGAATCCAAACACTATTAATAAGTGTGCTGTACGGCAGGCTGCTGCTGTATAAAGGGTACAAGGTAATTCATAGGTAGGTGAATGGGAATTGCCTATTCAGATGCATTTTCTGTGCGTGGTGCCTAGCCTAGGTATGAAATCATCACTGCTGTATCGGGATATGGACAGTGACATCACACTCACATTTCTCTGCTGGAGCAGGCCTAATATCTACATTCCTCAAAGTCTTTCACTTAGCCTGGGCAACCTCTTCTAACTTCAACTGATTTCTGCTCAAATCTATTATCTCCGTCATTTAAACAAAATTATAAGGACTATTCAAGTGTATTATGAAAATATCAGCAGGTTCCTCAGGTTTGGCACTTACTGTTCAGAGTCGTACTTGCCGTGAAATGATGCTAGGGAAAGGAAGGGGTTATAACTATCCCTATTTAAATTAATCCCATGTCTGATTTTCTCACCATTACATTCTCAAACACTAGCACAATACTTGGCACACAGCAAGTGTTCAATAAATTATTTGAACAAATGAAAGTTATACCACAGCAATTCTGACCAGCTATGCAAGTCACAAAAAACTACAAGCGGCAAAAAATAGAAAATTAACAAAAGGGCATATTACCTTCTTCCCACATTATTTTAAGACCTCTAAAAAGCTAGAATCCCTGAAAGCCCATCGGTAATTAATTGTTCCTAACAGCTATTTTACATTTATGTCAAACATTCAGTGTCCCTAGTGATGGTGGTAAGCTGAAAAATAAAGGACAGCAATTCCAAATATTCTAACATTCTGATTATATAGTTCTCCGGCCAGTTCACTCCCGGAAACACGTTCGAGATAAACATACCCAACATTAAATGATTATTTATTTTTCAGGCTTAAAAGGTTTCAAAATATATATGTACAAGACAAATAAAACAGACTACACTCAGAATCACTGTAGAGCAGAATACATAAATATGCAGGGTCTTTTATAGGACACAAAAATTATAATGTCATCAAATACAAAGAAAAACATTCAAGAAAGATAGGAAAATTAGACCACCTTGGCAAAGGATATATTAACTAAGATGCACCAGGATAAACCCCCTAAACATCAGGATGAAATTTCTTTTCTATGCTTCCTAGCTGCCTGGCTTTTCTTTTTTGCTTTGGGTTGTGTACTTCACAGTCACCAGCCACTGGTAGATTATCCAGCATGTCTTCCTCATCAGCCTAAAATAGGGTGGAGGAGTCACGGTGAAATACAACAAAGTTCACATAAAAGGTAAGATAGAGAAAAATGAAGCTCTGTAACATTATTTCCAGGTACTTCTTGCCGCAAGATTTATTGCGTTGTGCATATGATATTCCCTCCAAAAGCATCTTCTATGTGTTAATTTTTATCAAGCAACACAACTACTACTTAACTTAATCAGAATCTGAATAGCTCAGTAAGAACTAGGATGTGCTAATCTCCATGTTTCTGCAATTTGTATTTTGTTAAATGAGGAAATTCTATCAACTTAAACTGAGGAAGTTTTTCCTTTTCTCTTCATCCATGATTGGTCCCATGAGACATGTAAGTTTTCCTCTTGCTATTTCTGAAACAAGTCCATGCAAATATAGTCCCTTCTCAGTGTTAAAAGAAACAACTTAGAAAAAAAGAATCTGACTCTCCTCTTCTCTATCCCTGCTACCCCCAAGAATACAAAAAAAAAAAAAAAATTAACCAGATGCTGCCTGCCCTCTAGTGTTGCCAACAAATGACAACATTAGGAAAAATCTATGTTGGTTGAGCTACTGTACTATTTTGCTGAATAATCATTTAGAAGGTTGCAATAAGAGAAAAAGATCAGTCATTCTAGAGCACAGTACAAGTGTGACAACTCTAATAAACATTATTTATACGGAGATAATACATACACACTTAACGAACTGACAATAAGTAGCAAACATCATACCTTCTGTTTCTGTCTTGCATGCTTCTCTGTCCACTCCCTGGCATTCTTGAGGAAGACTGGCTTATTATATTTAAATTCTGAGGACTAAGATGAAATCAAAGTAAAGAGTTAAGGGAGAAAAAAATGATTCACAGTGGTAAACTACTGCTGCAGCTATCCTCACACACAGAGTATTAAAGGTACAGAGAAAGCAGGATAAATGTTGCTGAGGAAATGGGGATACTTACAATGTCGGCCATGAGTGGGTCATCAGGGTTGGGTTCCGACATGAGCAGCTGAATAGAGGTCAACACAGTTGCGATGTTGAGGGATGGCCTCCAGGCACCCTGTACATAGACAGATAAAGAGGTGCTTGTATATTACAATGTGGTACTCTAATTCAAGTTTTATAGATGAGGAAAATAGAATGCCAGAGTCAACCCTTTGCTCACAACTCACTTTTGGTGGCAATTTGAGAATATCTAGACAAATCCTTCCAGCAGAATCAATGTTTGGATGATAAATTGGAGTGAGAAATCGGATCTGAGGAGGTTCAAATGGATACCTATGAATGCACAGAACAAGAATTTTCATTATAATATTCCTTCCTAATACATTTTAAACAGTTTCCTGGTCACTAATATATAAAAAAAATAACGTTGGTATTATAGAAAGATCAGGAAGACTGCCTTTAGGAAGCAAATCTTCCTAAATTTTTATTATGAAAAATTATAAAAAATCAGAAAAGCTGAAATAATAGTATTAAAAACACCCATATACCAACCAACTGGATTCAAATCACATCACCTTCTAAATACTTCAGCATGTAGCTCTTAAGAATAAGGACATTCTCCTATATAACTGCAATACTATTATACTTATGGAAAATTTAAAATATAAATCCCCAATATCATTTACTATTCAGATTTCCACAATTGTCCCCCCTTGCTGTTTTTACAGCTAGATTTTTCACAATAGGATCCAATTAAGATTATTGCATTTGGTTATTATGTCTCTTTAGTGAGACACAGCCTTGGAAAGTTCCCAGTCTATTTTCAGAACTGATGTACCACATATTTATTAAGCTATTCTCTCATGATTTTAACAACTTTGGCCAGGCTCTGACCTGATGATTAGATGTCTACATTTCAATAGTTAGATATTCATTTCTTCCCTTCCCCATTCTGTACAAAACTACAACTATAACTTATCTGATGAGAGCCTTAAAAGAGACTTTAATTAAAAGGGGCCTTAACATTGAGAAAGAAAGTAGAATGGTGGTTGCCAGGGGTGGGAGCAGGGAAAAATGCAGAGTTATTGTTTAATGGGTGCGAAGTTTCTGTTTGGGAAGATGAAAAAGTTCTGGAGATAGATGGTAGTGATAGTTACATAATCATGTGAATGTATTTAATGCCACCAAACCGTACACTTAAAAATAGTCACAATGGTCAAGTTTATATCTATTTTACTACAATTTAAAAAATGGGGGGCCCTTGATGTGATCTAGTCCATTATTTTAGAGAAGAAAACTGAATGCCACAGAGATAAAATAACTTGCCCAAGGTCACATTAAGTCATGATAAGACTGGAATTAAAACCCAGGTCCTGGCTGGGCACAGTGGCTCACGCTTGTAATCCTAGCACTCTGGGAGGCCAAGGCAGGGGAGGATTGCTTGAGGTCAGGAGTTTGAGACCAGCCTAAGCAAGAGCAAGACCCCGTCTCTACAAAAAATAGAAAACTTAGCCAGGCGTGCTGGCACACACTTGTAGTCCCAGCTACTTGGGAGGCTGAGGCAAGAGGATCGCCTGAGCCCAGGAGTTTGAGGTTGCAGTGAGCTTTGATGACACCACTGCAACTCTAGCCTTAGTGACAGAGCAAGACCCTGTCTCAAAATAACCAAACCAAAACAAAAACAAACATACAAAAAAAAACCCAAGTCCTTTAACCCCTACATTTAATGCTCTATCGTCTACATTGCTCTGTCTTCTAATAACTGCATTTTACTCTGCAGATTGAGAATCTAATTCATACTAACCTCTCAGGGATGGTAACTTCCAGCTTGAAAACACCTTTTTCATAAGGTGTGTTGGCCCCACCTAATATTTCTTAAAAGGAAAAAAAAAGGGAGAAAAAATAAAGAGAATCAGATGATTTGAATAATTACACCATATGGGCCTAAGGAGGTCTGTGGTTCTAATAGAGAAACTAAGTCTAGGACAATAATTCTCTCTCAGGGCTTTAACAAGTATTCACGCAATGCACCATGATGCTGATGCACCTGAAAAGTTGATGGTGTCAAACAAAGGACATACAGAAGATCTAAAACAGAAATTGCAAAATGTTGGCCCCAAGACCAAATACAACATACAGATTTGTTTTGTTTGCACTGGAGTATTCTAATCATGTATGTTTCCCATCTAGCCTCACAGATATTTGAGATGGTGATCTTTGGTCTAAATGCTGCTTCACTGCTTTAAATCTTGCCTATAAATCAGCAAAAGGTATGATAAAAAGCCAAAGAAACAAGCAATGTCAAACCTTTTATGAATGTAAACAAATAGGGTAGAAAGATGGTAGGGCACTTTGACCTTATAATTGCTACCTACTTTAGAAGAATATTCCAATGTTTGCAGTTCAGCACAACCTTCAATAGGGCCATGACTCTCATAGGCATAATATGATACCTACGAGCTCGCAGATCGTCCATTTGGTCTTTCTCTTGCCAGCATGTGATGCCTGGCGGTGGCTCTGTGGCTAACATGTGCAGCTCTCTCTTCAGACGTGACGCTCTCTGCATGATACCCAAGTAAAAGGAAGCACAGTTCACTGCTCCACACTAAGATGCACTGGAGGAGAAAAGAATTAATCATGAAACAGTCAGCAATTGTGACTGTGGAGTTTTCAGTACACAGCTTCAATTTAGTGGACAGATTCCTCTTATTAATCTCTATTCTGACAAAGGAATCTGAGCTTTTTCCATCTCCTTCTTGTGAACATTTTATCTACTCAGGCAAATAAAATTTGCTTGAGTAGATAAAGTAAAAAGTAAATAATAAAAATGTGACACAGTCTTACTGTCGCCCTGGTAGAGAACAGTGGCATAGCTCACTGCACCCACAAACTCCTGGGCTCAGGGGATCATCCTGCCTCAGTCTCCCAGGTAGCTGGCACTACAGGTTCATGCCATAATGCCTGGGTAATTTTTCTACCTTTAGTAGAGATGGGGGTCTCGCTCTTGCTCAGGCTGGTCTGGAACTCCTGAGGCTCAAGTGATCCTCTCGCCTCGGCCTCCCAGAGTGCTGGGATTACAGGCCATGAGCCACCACGCCCAGCCAAAAGGTCACTTTTTAAAGCAAAGCTTCACACGATACATAGTCTTGGCATGGTCATCACATTTTAGGATTTGGTTCTCAGCAGCAGACCTAGATGTAATGGGGCTTAGGTGTACTATTAATTATTCATATCAAGTTCACTCAAAAAGACTTTAACCAGAAGGCCAATTTATTTATTTGTAAAAACTACAGTAAAAATTTTAACTCCACACATTCCTTCCCTAAGTTATTTTTACTTGGGAAACTAATTGTAATCCAAAAATTACGTGATGGGCAGATTGTAGACTTGGTTGGACCATTGTAATTTATAATTATCAACTTTGATGCATCTATCTTAACCACAGGAATATGTTTAAAGGTGACTAAATTTGTGTACTGGTTGGGTCAAGACACCCTCCTGTGTCGCAAAGACTAATTTTGGTCCTTTGGTTCTCCTTTTCTAAATCTGTTGGCATGGGCTGAGTAAGGGAGGAGGATCGCTTGAGCTCAGGAGTTTGAGGTTGCAGTGAGCTATGATGACACCACTGCACTCTAGCCTGGATAACAGAGCAAGACCTCTTTCTCTCTCTCTCCCCCTCTCTCTCTCTCTATATATATAAATAAATAAATCTGTAGGCATGATACTCCCTCACGACACATTCTGTCAGAAATATTTAAATACAATTAATACCACGGTTGAGTTAATATATTAAAAATAATCAATTATACTAAAAGTCTTCATATAAATTACTCTTCATTTCCAAATTTTCTTAGCCACACCTTTAAGACCATCATCTCTCGGTGCATGTTATGAGAAAATTAATCTCATCTTTTATATACAGATCTTTACTACTTTCTCAGTAAGCAGATACTGGAAATCAATTACGGTCTGCTTTCCCTACGCATGGATTCCAAATTCATGGATTCAATCAACAGCAGTTTGAAAATATTTCAAAAAAAATATTGCATGCGTACCAAACACACACTGTACGGACTTTTTCCCACCATTACTCCCTAAACAACACAGTGTGACAACTATTTACACAGCATTTACACTGTTTTAGGAATTATAAGTAATCTAGAGATTCTCTGGCTCAAAAGACATCAATAACTGCCTACTTTCTGGGTATAAAGGTTCTTTACAATCTAGCCCCAAGACATGTTTTCAGCCTCATAACTAGTAACTACTCCCCACAAACTTATGCTTCAGCCACACTGACCCATCTAACGTGCACAAATATGCACTCGTTAAATTACAACTTCTTCCTCTTCTCCAGGAATGCATCCTAATCCTTTAGGCCTTTCCAACATCACCCTCTGTGCTTCCACGTCAATTTGCATCGTGCTGTAATTCATTTCTGATAGCTTCTCCTCTTTGGGGCAAATTCCTTGAGAGCAGTCTCTAGGTTTTTTGTTTGCTTGTTTGTTTCTAATCCAGTCCTGTAGTAAGTTTGAATAATTAACGAACGAAACGTGGGTTTGGATCAGATGTTGGAGAAGACAAAAGAACAGCCTGTGCACACCCCGCGGCGAGTCCAGGCCCCTCGTGCCTTCCCCACCCACGGCGGCAAATGCCCCCGTCGCGGCAAGAGCACGGCGGGGCAGCTCGGCCACGGTGTCGCCGCACAGGTACCGCGGGAGCCTCCGCCCCACAGCGGCTGTTCTGAGATCCCCCCACCAGAGCCCTCGTTAGGCGGAAACAGGACTCCTTCCCCCCAAGACCCACAGTGACCCTCCTCCCGGGCAGGTCCCCTCAGGTCGGGAACCGGTAAACTTTTCCTTTTTACCTGCGTAGACTCAGCTCACAACGCAGAGGCGCGGAGACGCTCCCAGGACTCGCGCCTGCGCAAACCCAGACAGCGGGCGTGGCTCCGCCTCCTGCTCTGCAAGGATTCTCATTGGCCCATAGCAATCCCCGGGCGAGGGACTCAACCGCCTATTGGCCAGAGTCTAAACCTACTTTCACTCGCGCCGCATTCAAATTGGAGCGCGCGCCGGGCGTCGCCGTTGAACTCCCCGTACCCGGCTGGTCGGCGCTGTCATGGCTGCACTACCTGGTGTGACCCCTGTGGTTTTAAATTCGGTGTCAAGGTCGGCTCTGTTTGGCAGAACAGGGAAGGAGATGGAAAATCACCTCGTAGGGAGAACAATGAAAGGAACCGGAAATAGTTAATCTTGAGAAGGGAATAGGAGATGGCTATCTCCATTTATTTGAAATATTTTTCACATCGTTAACTCTTTTTTTTAATTTTTTTTTATTGATATATAATAATTGTACCTATTCATGGATTACATGTTACATCTTGATACAAGCACACAACATACAATGATCAAATCAGGGTAACTGAAACAAGATTCACCTAAAACATTCATCATTGCTTTATGTTGGGAACATTTGAAAACTTTTAGCTATTCTGAAATACAATAAACTATTGTAGCTCTTTGGGGCACAATATCGACATGGAAGATTTTAGGACTTCAGAGGGCAGGCACATCTATGACCAATGGATGAGAGTTTAAGAGATGTAAAATTTAGCTCAATAAAGCATTCTATTAATTAGAACTCTGAAGAACAAAGTAGGTAAACTTGGGAGGTAGTGAATTCCTTCATCACTGGAAGTGTTCAAGTGGAAGTTAAGTAATCATTTGTCAGGGATAGTGCCCAAGGGATCCCTGCATTGGGTGGAAGTTTGGAATAGATGACTTTTAAGCCATCTTCCAACTCTGAAAGCATGGGACTTTCCGACCAAGGAAGTACCTCTTTATAGCTAAGCCAACCTTGACTTCTCAGAGCTGCCTCTGCCAGAGGTTGAGTGCTCCATGAAAGCTAAAATACGGCTCAGACCTGACTTGAAAGGAAATGGCTGGAACTTGACTAGCCTTTGGGAATAGCTATGGGTGGAGAAAAAGTAACCCTCATGTCACTGCTCTCAGCTCATTGTGCAGCTTTGGAACAATGGTGGCATAGGAGTAATGATCCATCTCTTTCTAAACTTGTAGAGCAATACTGGCCACTGCAGTGATTTCTACAGTTAGTCCAAATTGGTGTTAAGAAGCAACTGGTTCCCCATAACTATTGCATGGTATGTTTTCTCTCCCCAGTAGACCCACACTTTAACTGGGATTCTGTGATTCTACCCTGCGGTTCCTCACCTTAGTTGTAGGAATAAACCAACTAAAGTAGCTAATGAATTAGCATGAAAATTATTATGAAATTATGAAATAAACACAATGGGACCTGGCCCAGTGGCTCACGCCTGTAATCCTAGCACTTTGGGAGGCCAAGGCTGGAGGACTGCTTGAGGCCAGGAGTTCAAGACCAACCTGAGCAAGAGTGAGACCCCATCTCTACAAAAGTAAAAAAAATTAGCCAAGTGTGGTGGCACATCCCTGTAGTCCCAGCTACTCGGGAGGCTGAGGCAGGAGGATCGCTTGAGCCCAGGAGTTTGAGGTTGTAGTGAGCTATGGTGATACCACTGAACTCTAGCTTAGTTCACAGAGCGAGATCTTGTTTCAAAAAAAAAAAAAAGAGAAAGAAAATAAAAGAAAATGCAAGAACTGTATTGAGTCTCGTGGAAAGGATAGATGGTATGATAAAACAAGTAAATAAGTAAATACCTATAGTTTTGGCAACAGAAAGGAAAGGAGGAAGTCAGGGAAACAAAAGGAGGTTGGAAGGGAAAAGGAAGAAAAGAGGGAAAGAAAGGAAGGAGGGAGGAGGAAAAGAAATAAACGGAAAGAAAAAAGAAAGAACTCCTTGTTCTAAGTGTACAGTTTCCATTTGTCCACCAGAGGGAGATATGTTAACTGGTGGGAATAGAGGCCAAGCTAAAAGATTTTCATAAACTGTCCACGGGTGTCATTGCTTTAAAAATTGAATATTATAATATAACAAGATTTAAAGATGTAGCTGTGGAAATTATTATTTTATAAGTTTCTTCAATTTACATAAGAAAGCATTATAAAAGGCTCATTTAGTACATGTAAAAGTACAAAAATTGTATTTTATTTGTACACAGGATTATTTGTTAGGATTTACTCACTTATATATAAAAATATATTTTCTTTAGAATACTTATTTAGGAAATTTAAAATACCATACTTGTTTAATGAGCTAATTGTATGACTTTATTCTCAGAGTGCCTTGGTTGGAGGAATATGTTTCAGAAACTTAGATAATTTTAAATTTGAAAACCTTTTCAAGTTATAAGTAGATGAATGTTTTTGTGGCTTTTTTTTTGATGAGCCTGTTAAATTAATTATATTTTAATAATTATTACTGCTTTCAGTAAACACATAGCTGGAAGATACATTCCTCTCTTTCCAGGTAGGTATATACTAAAATTATCCAAGGAAAGTTAGCTACCTATACTTTTCTGAAAAATCTCAAGAAGGTATAACAATTTTACCACTACAAGAAAAAAAGAAAAGAAAAGAAAGAAAAAGAAAAGAAAAGAAGCAAATAAAATTAGGTATAGTAAGGAAGTACTTTCTGCTTCCTGGAACTTCCTAGTATTGAAACTCAATTCTTCCTGTTGAAATTTAAGCTCGTATCTTTTGAGAAAGTAAAGATTTAACTTGGACTTGGTCAATTTTAGTTTATTTACACAACTGGAATGAGATATTTCTTGGTTCCTGATTCTGAATGCAAAATGAATATAGCCAAAAGAAATGTAACATTATTGACACCTGAAAAATTTACCTCAGTTTAAAAATCCCTTAAGTATAAATATTTAAGTTTAAATATAAAATAACTTTATATTTTACTGAAGAACAGTATGTCAATAGAATATAAAGTTATATATATATATATTTTTTGAACAGCTATCATATGCCAGGAACATAATATTAAAATGGTACACAATGATGTCAACAGGGTTAGGTTCCTAGCTAAAAATTCTTTCCTATATGATTTAACAACAATTTTTCTTTTGTCCTTTAGAGAGAGTTCTATTTGGGAGCTTGTGGGCAATTTTAATTATCAGCAAAAGGCTGAGTTGGAATAAGATGAGGTTCCATGTTGATAAGTTACAAAGTAAATCTCATAAAGAATTTTTAGTTGCAATAAATGATGAGACATGACGAGTTCCACGGCGACTGTAAATAAATGCATGTAGCAAGGAAAACAAGGTTATATAGTATGTATTAATATTATCACACCTTGATTATTTTTATGTAGATTGTTATTCATAGTTCACAAATACGCTGAAAGGCTTAATGGTATTTAAAATGTATGTATTTAAGCATATCCAAGTAAAGCATATGGTGGATAGACACAGTGTTATTCGATAAATAATATTTTGCATTTATATGTCACTTTTCATTTGAAGCTCTTAATTCATTCATTCATTGATTTCCTCAATGTATAAGACTTCTAGTTCCTTTCAGAGGAAATTGAGGAACAGGCAAATGTTCACATGATAGAATATAATAAAGTTTCCCTTTACAATGCCTTAATCATTTTATAACATTTCTTAATGAAAGATTTCAAAAGTACAGAAAAGTTTAAAGAATCTAATACTTGTATGTGTTCTCTTTTATTATGGATAACACATTTAATTATATTTTGTCCAGGGCTATATGTTATATAACCAAATTCATGGTACATATAAATTTACCTACTTGCTGCTGCAGAAGTTTAGTATGCTCCAGAGTATCTTTCTCTAGCTTTGAAAAAATATCACGGAAGACAAAACATCCATACTGTCTTGTAAGAATTTAAGATCTATGAAAAAAGTAGAGGAAGAGGAGAGAGAACGAAAGGAAATTAGTATTTACTGAAAGCCGATATGTGCCAGGGATAACACTAGGCATCCTTGCCTATATGATCTCATTTGATCCACACGATTGCCCTGCGAGGTATCATTATTCCCATTTTACACACGAGGAAACAGATTCAGAGAAGTCAAGTAATTTGTCTATGGATGTGAATTCAATCTGCATTCAAAGCTCAGGCTCTTTTCACTGCAGCTGGATGCATCCTTTTCAAGATCAAGATCAAGTGTCCATGTTGAAAGTATTTATGTAATACACATAATACTGTATGTGTCGTATGCTCCTGCTTCCCACGCACATTCACATTCTCACCGTGATTAATACGCACGTTAATAGAACTCCAGATTTAGAACCAGGACATGGATTCGAGTCTGTCAGGTACTTTATGTCTAGTTCTCCCGACTGGAAAATAGAGCTAATTACCGCCCCTTTTCACTCTCAAGGACTGATGTAATAATTAGGGAGCTAACATTAGTTAGTAGTCATAAGGAGAATAAACTACGACTCCCAAAATGCTTCGAGTTGGAGGCTGACGCCAGTCCAGGTGACACTTCCAGCTTTAGGGCAAAGGTGACCCCGCTAGGTGCCGCGGCGAAAGCGGGAGCGGGCGGTCCTCAGCCCTTTGCTGATGCATCCCGGGATTTGTAGTTCCCTTACGGCCGCGCAGCGCCCTCAGGGCGGGCCGAGTACTACAAGTCCCGTGATGACCCGAGGCCCGGGCGGCGCCTGCGTGTTGAAGCCACGGGAGCGTGTGGGCAGCGCGGTTGGCGAGAGGAGTAAAGATGCTGGGAATACAGTGGCTAGAGGGACTTTTCCCTTGAATCATAAGAAATACCAGAACTGAAAATTATTAGAGGTCATCCATCCATCTCTGTCTTCAGTACAGAGGACTTGGGCTAGAGGACAGAAGCGACATGCCTGAGGATTAGAAAAGCCCAGGTCCCCACTCCCCAGGGAAAAATGGAAGCATGGTCTTTGGTCAGGAAGACCCACTTCCAGCCCTGGCGGTGCTGCTCACCAATTGTGTGACCTTGGTGCTCTATACGATCTATTTTTTGGTTTTTGCCTCTGTAAAATGAGTATAATGATGGTACTTAACTCATGAAATTTGAATGCAATGATGCATGTAAAGCACCCAGTACAGGGCCTGGCACAGAGCTGACACTGAGTGCTTACCAGGGGGACGGACACAGTGATCCAACCATAGGTGGTCTTAAGGAGCTGCTCTGCCCACTGCCTATTTGCTAATCTGCTCTGTTCCTGGGATAAGCAAGCCGAACAAAGTTTCTCAACTCCAAACCCCTAATTAAAGAGAGATGACATCCATGACTGATAATGTAAACATTGCAGATTCCAAGTTCCCCTCTCCTGCTGCCCCCAATCCCCCTCTCCACCTCTCCCCAAAAGCAATTTAAATAAGAACAGATTTTACCACCCACCTTGTGGGCAGAGGCTGTAATGAGCTATTTATCCTTCGGCTGCTGCGGGAATTCAACACATACAAATAAAGCTTCTTTTCCAGCCAAGTGTGTATTTTTCCATCAGCGTGTGGCCCCCCTGCCCAGGTTGTCTTGTTTAGGTTGGGGCAGCCTGAGGGAGGGAAGGACAAGGGGCGGGGGGCTGTGGTTTCAGAACCTGCTCCTCTGCATGGCTGGCTGCAAGGCATCTTGCAGTCCCGGACTGCACCGGGCTGCCAGCGAAGCCCGGGAGAGGCCGGGGCCATGGACACAGACGTGCTATGGTGCAGAAACGATACATTCCACTTTCTTCTTGGCAAGTCGTCCCTGCCTCCTGCCATGGGCCCCAGAGAGCATCCATCCCTGCCTCTGACTCTTAGTTTATAACAGGGATGGCAGGTTATCCAGAGCGTCTCTCTCATACCACCCTCCCTTCCACCCCTGCTTCAGGATTTCTCCCCTTCATGTGCTTGTTTTCCTTGCTCACCTTTCCCCTGACCCACATCCCACTAAACTGTGTCCCCTTCCTTCCATTACCTTCCTCCTTTAATCAGGACCCTGAAACTGTCCCTCGAAAAAGGATCTGCTTTGAGGTTTCCTTTCCTCAAATCTCCCATGAGAGGCAACTTTCTCTAGGGGGTGAGTTCTTAGTCTCTAGGTTCTCTCTGGACCTGGAAGTTATTTTGAGGCACTAAACTCTTTGCATGAAAAGCCTTTTCAAATCCTTTTAATAACGTATAGAGTTTAGGTACTATTATTAGACCCATTTTACTGATGGTGATGAAACTAAGACTCAGAGAAATTAAGTAAAACCTAAGGATGAATGGTAAATCTGGGATTCAAACCCAGGCCTAACTCTAGAATCTTATTTATCAATTGTATGGATTCTGTTGTGATATTTATACATCTGTCTCCACAGAGTAGCTGTGGGATAATGGACAAGTTCCTCCCCTTCAGTTTCCTCCTCTGTAAAATGAGGACGTGGCTTAGATGCTCTCTAAGCTTCCTCCCAGAGCTGACACTTGGCAGTTCTGCAATTCTGAAACTACCTGCCCAATTCAAGGGCCAAGGACAGAGCCTGTGAATCTCAGGTTCAGTGATGAAGTAAACTGGCTGGTCTCAGTTACTTTCTCATCTTCCCTTTCCATTCTCCTCACTCTTTCAGGCTTCTCTTGCCCCAGAGACCTCCCACCCAGGCCCACCATCCCCACCTGACAATCCTTCTGACAATCTTCCTTGCTTTTCAACATTCCTGTTCAATAACTGTCCCCTTCCACTCTAACAGTTGATACGAGGTCAATGGGTTTACTCCTGGGGCATTAGGTATGGGGTGATGCGGAGAGGGAGAAGCCTGTCTGTCTTCTCCACACAAGTAACAAATCTAACAATCTCACTTGAGCAAACAAAAATTATTGGTTCACAACCTGAGAAGTCCAAATATACTTTCCAGCATGGCTAGATGCAGATGCTCAGATAATGCTATAAGGATTCATTTCTCTCCAAGTGGCAAGACAGACTCCAGTAGCTCTATATCCTACCAGTCCAGCAACTCTGGTGAAAGGGTATTTCTTTCCTATCAACTCCACCAAAGTCCCCGAATAGGGGTTCATTAGAAGGACTTGAGAGATAAGCCCATCTTTGGACCAATCACTGTGACCAGGGACTAGAATAAGCCAATAAGACCTGGTCACATTCCTACCTCTGGGAGCCAGCGTGGGGCCAGCCCCACCTGAACCGTATACAGTAGATGGCAGTGGGAGTGGTTGCCTGCAGGATCTGTTTTCAGAACCTCTGGGTTCAGATACCACAATGTCCAGCCCCACTGCTCTTTCTGGTCTTGGATTTGCTGAAGTTCTGCCTCACTTATTGCTCCACACATATCCTCTCAAGAAACACGCACTTATGCACTTACTTGAGTTAGCCCCTGTGTTTCTTTCTCTTAATCCAGTCTACCAGAGCAGCTGAGGAAATGGCCTTCCCTGCAGTCGGGCCAGAAGGATAGAAGGGTTTGAAATGCTCTTTCTTCAAGAATTGTGGAGGACAGATGTTCAAGAAGGCACCATTTCCCCTCTCCAAAGGCAGTCAGGCACTGGGCCAGTAAGGACTTGATACCATTCTAGGGCTAGCATCTCTTCCCTATGATCGCAGGTTTTTGTTGAACTCAACTTCTTTCTCTTACATTGAGAAGGGGCTGCCTGGTTGTCTTAGGGGCATCATCCCATTCTGAACCAAGGCTTGGGGGAAAAGATTCCCAAGGCAGAGAGTGGATAAGAAAGTTCATCCAAGGAGAGGAAAGCAAGCTGATTCTTTGGGGTTCATGGTATCTGGAAACCCCAATAGTAGTCTTGGGTTTGAGAAGGTGTTCAGGGTCTGAGAAATAGAAAGCCCAACCTGCTTACTGCTTCCTTTAGACTGTTCTACATCCAACCTAGTGCTAAGCACACAAAGAGCTCTTCAATATGGATGAATGGAATTGATTCCGATGCCTCCAAACTTCAACCCTAAGACCCCTCAGCTATGCCCCAGATGGCCCAGAACTCAGAAGACAGGTTAAGGAAGAGCCTTGATGCTTTGATCACTCCTCCCTCCAAGCAGCCCCACCTCTGGCCACTCCCGTGGCTCCACCAGAGCAGCAGAAACAAGCTGAGGGACACACGTGGTGCTTCACTGGTGCTTTATTACACAGAAGAATCCAAATATTTACATCTTGACAATTCTTACACTTCACACAGCTGGAGAGGGCATGGGGCTGAAACCTAGAAGTGATGCAGGGTGGTGAGCAATAGGTGGGAGAGCTCACTAAACCAGAGCACAGGTAGTTAGAGGAGATGGTGTCAGGAAGGATGAGGGGGTTCTAGCTCTCCCATCATCCTCACTCAAACCTACTAACTGTTGTCAGCTCTTCCTTCTTCCCCTCCCTTACTCTTTAAACCTTTCATTCTTCCTGGAAAGGGAAACGATTAATAGAAGGAAGTTGGAGGCTGGAGGAGGGGAGAGAAAGGCAAGGACAAGGTCCAGCTTGAGGTTCTGTTAATCCATAGTCTTCAAATGTCAGCTCTGAATTTTCTGGACTTTCCTCTTGGGGTGTTCAGAGGTGCATATAAAAACAATGGTCCATCCTAAGAATTTCTCCTCCACAAGTCTGTCTGAGAGATTGTGGTTGGTACCAGTTGCCAAGTTGTAGCACACAAGAGCCAGGGCAACATACACCAGGGTCAGCAGTTCTCAATTATTTCCACCTCCACAGTCCTCTTGGATAGATTCTTCCCCAGCGACACCATTTTGGAAGATTTTGTCAACCAAACAAAATGCATTTACATGCATTGAATAATTTGGTTTCTGGTTTTGTGATCAAAGATATACACAATCTTCATAATCTTCTACTTATCATAATGGAGATAACCAAAGGAGTAACATACTGACTTGCTAGAATATCAGTCAAAAACAAAAACAAAAATACTTTACTGCACAGCCTTATTTTGGCTAAATGTATAACATCTGCTAGACTTTTTGAATAATGGAATTGTTCACGGCAAACATCTCTACTCCCTTCCCCGACACTTCTCCTTTGATCAGAAAGCCAGTAGATGCTACTGTGATCCGCAGATGCCTCCTAGATCTTTAGAAGCAGACAACAAGGTGACCACAGTGCCCCACTGGAGCTTGCAGCCAAAAAGCTCAGCCCCCTTTTTATAGAAAAGGCTATCTGTAGGGAACAGTTCCTACAACCCATGGCCAATCTGCTCCACCCACACGCTGGCTCCCCTATGTCCAAGGGCAACTTGGTGGGTGTGGGAGTGAGGAATGCTCTGGGGTGACTTTAGAAGTCAAGGCTCCCCCAAATCACACATGTTTTGTCATCCCTGGGGCATCTCAGAGAACTCCTTTTCCTGATAAGAGTCACCAAGTCTCAGTACCCAGAGTAGAGCAAATCCTTTCCATCAAGAGCTCTTGATTAGCCCCCACGGAAACTGGGAGATCAGGGGCTCTCAGAGAAATCATCGATAAATATATCCACAGTCATTTAGGGAGTGCCTACTCTGAAGTTGACCCCATGCTGGGACCCTAAGTTTCTTCTGGGATCACAAGGCCAGCACATTCAGCTTCTGAGCCTGGTACAGTTGGGGCAACTCAACTAGTCAGACAAGATTTAGAAATATGTCAAGTTCCATCCGTGGTCTCTGCCTCGTGCCCCTACCCAAGACGTGTTGACCTATGTCCAAATTTCCACTAGGCACTGGGGGCAGCAGGGAGATAGCAGAGAACCTAAGTTTCAGAAACTGGAACTAGGAGACTAGAAGAAAGGCTTCCTTGCGGCAGTCTTCATGGTGGAGCCCCCGGGGGTAGGGCTGGCTGAAGACCACGCCAGGATTCAGGAGGAGGACTGTGTTCCACTTGGTCTCAGGATTCTAGTACAGACTCCTGTCCTCCTGATGTGGCTGATGTCGGGGTGCTCTGGGAAAAGTCTTGCCCTTTCCTGAGTCTCGAGTTCTATTTTTATGTCTGCAAGAGTAACCTTTTATGTCTTCAAGGGTGCCCCAGCTCTCACCTCCTTACCCTGAGACTGAATGTGTGTGTGTAGTGTGTGTGTGTGTGTGTGTGTGTGTGTGTTTGGGGCTGGGTGCGGGATGGGACACTCTGGAAACACTCAGGGCCATCTGGTAAACCATAATGTAGAAAGGTCAGGAGGGGAGAGGCAGAAGGGTCAGTGGCCTATCTGAGGGCACTCAGGGGTCCCAGATACCTCCAACGCTTCCTAAATGCAATACCTGCAAGTAAAAATATCTCTCCTCTTTGGTAAGGGCTCCCTGTCCCACAGAATAGGCAGGACCTGAGATGAGAAGGCAGGACCCAGCTTGTGGCAGGAGGTGGCAGGGGGCATCTGATGGAGAACCATAGGAAGGCAACTCAGAGCCAGAGGGAACAGCCACAGACTTCCCTGTATGTATCCTGCCAGGATCCAGGGACCCCACCCCCCATTCTTTCTAGGGTGGGATAAGAGGGGTAGAGTGTTGAGATTCTCTCTGGGTTGATGGAATCATCTGTTGCCTCTGGCACTTCACCCCTGCTTGACCTCCTAGGATCAGGACTTTCAACAAGCGGGACTTTCATTTTGTGATGTCACTGGGTAGCACTGGGTGGTACAGAGAATAGGTAGTCCACGAAAACCACACAAGCAAACAAAAACCTGCTGAAAAATAATCTGGGGAACTGGGTTAAACACAGTTCAATGGATTTTACTACTACAGGAATTCTCAGGGTCTTTACTATACTAACACATACTGTGAATCTCTAAGAAAGGGACATGATGCTAATATATAATCTCTTCCAAAACTTATTTTAACAGAAGTCTCTTTGCACAGCATGTGTCAAATGGGACACAACACACTGTGTATCCTTTCCATGAGTCACAGGGGAGATGCCTAAATGCCTTTGGTGGCCCCCTTCCAGGCCTTTCTCTGTGGGGTCTCCCTGGCATTGTGCCCTGACCCTGGGCCTGCTCAGCCCCCCAAACCTTCCTCTGTCTTTTACTTCCCTTAAGCAGACAGATTTCCGGGTATCTGGTCCACAGCTTCAGACACAACAGGGAAGAGGCCCAGAATGAAGATGAAGCTGAGACATACTCACTGGTGATGGTCACAGGGGACAGGAGCCAGTAGAGTCAGGGATCGGGCTACCCTGCAATGGATCACACTGCTGAGTTTTGGTTGTATTTATTTTATAAGCAGCCATCATTCACGGAGTGGGGGACAGAGGGAAGGGAAGAGATGGGAAGAGGAGGATGGGGAGGGACATATAAGTGTGAGGCAAAGGCTGAGCCAGAAGGCCAAAAGCCCCCGCCTGCTGATGAGCCTCCACCTGCCGACGTAGCTCCCTCTGCCCTCAGCAGCAGTTCTCCATCCATGGAGGGTTGGGGGTTCCCCAAGTGGGTCCCCTCTGGCTCTGCAAAATGGCTGCCCTCTGGCCTGAGGGCCCCTGGCTGCTGACAGATGAGGGTCACTGAGGGGAAGCCATAGGTCTCCAGCCCAGGGGGCCGTCCAGCCTCAGAAGCTTCCAGAATGAGATCCACATCAGAGAAGGCCACCAGGGCCTGGGTGGAATCGCAGGAGCTCTTCTCCAGCTCACTGGCAGCAGCATAAGCTAGGGGCCCCGGGGCCCCCGTGTGGGGCCAGAGCCGCCGGAGGTCCTCCCGGAAGTGGGGGTTGAAGAGCAGGTAGAGCAGCGGGTTGAGGCAGGCGGGCAGGGGCAGCACCACGAGCAGCACAGACTTGACGGCCTCCGGCGTGACAGGGAAGAGGCCCAGCATGGAGGCGAAGCTGAGGAAGGCCACGGGACAGTAGAGGAGCCCGTCTGCGAAGATGAGCCAGGCCACGTGCCTCACCATGGCGCAATCCCACACGGCCTCAAAGTCGCCCCTGGGCAGGTCGCAGTAGAGTTTGATGTAGGCACCGGCCACTACCAGGAAGCAGAAGGAGTTCATCATCACCAGGGCCACGGCGAAGCCCAGGGCTGCTGGCCGGCCCTCGGGCGGGGCATAGGGCAGGCAGAGCGGGGAGGCCCCGTATTCTCCCACTGAGGCAAGGGGCAGGGCGGCGGCCAGCCCTGCCAGCATCAGGCAGCCCAGGGCCCCCGCCCGGACGCTGCCCAGGGACGGGGCCTTCCCGTAGGCCCGGACGCAGGACACGGAGACGCTGCACTGCACCGCAGCCAGGGTGAGCAGCAGCACGGAGGCCTCTGACCCGAGCACGGCCAGGAAGCCGGTGGCCCGGCAGCCCAGCCCCGTCTCCCAGCGGGCTCCGTACTCGGCGAAGTGGCCAAAGGTCAAAGCGTCCACGGAGGCCAGGAGGCCGCAGGAAATCCCAGTGAGAGTGTTGGCGCCTGCGATCGCACCTACCACGAACTTGACCGGGGACAGGGGGACAGGGCTGCCGGCAAACACGGTCAGCAGCAGCACCCCATTGCAGAGCACGGAGAGCAGCACGATGGCCCACACCGCCAGGCGGATGCCCCAGCTTTCAAAGAGGTGCTCACAGGGCTTGAAGGGGCCTGTGGGAGAGAAGGTCAGACATTACCCCCGGCCAGAGGCTGTTGGCACCAGGTCCTGGGACAAGGCCAGCCTCTGTCCTCGGCGAACTTGCAATCAAAAGGAGATGAGCACAGTCTCTGCCCTCAGAGGACACTGGGGAGGAGGGAGACTGACCTGTTCTCCTTCCTCAGAGAATGCCCAGTTGGGGGACAACAGCGGGACATTCACACTCTTCTTCCAATGCGCTGCAAATGGGTGAACGCTGACCCTCACCCCCATACACACAGAAAACAGAAACACATGCAAACTTACACACAACACAGATGAACACAGTGCAAACCCAGGCACTGAGAAAATGTTAAGTAAAGCAGTCTTTCCAAAGAAGTAGCATTTGGAAGAAAGGAAGAGACAGGCTGGCACAGGGAGTGGGGAGGGCAAAAGGACTGGGGGTACAGTGGGGCAGGGACACAGAGGTGCGAGGTGCTGCCCACACGGTAACCACGCTGGCTGAGCCTCTGTTTTCTCCCAGTCAGTGCCCAGGGACCCACTAAGGACCCCACCGTGGAAGAGCCCGGCCAGACATCACACAAGCCTGGCTCTCCCTGGCTCTGCGGGAGGGGTGCAGACCACATTCAGTATTCATCCGGCAGTCGGGATTTGGGAGGCAAAGCGCACCAAGTACAGCGAATCAAAACACAGACGACTTTGGGGTTTTCCAACTTGGCTGGGGGAGATCCTGGTGTTTTCCACCTCTCTCCTCAGAGTCTGTTCCGAAGTCACCTTGTACCTTTGGATATATTAATGTTAATTAAATATTTCCTTTGATTTTAAATTCTTGTTCTTCAATGTATTGCTAAGTAGCTTGGGAATTTGAGAGCCTTTTGTGGAAGCCATTTTTAAAACTTTTTTTCCTGATTACCAAATAATAGATAATTGTAGAAAATTGAAAATATAACATGGCAAAATTAAAACTGCTTATTGACCTCTCTCTCAGTGAGAACTCATGATTTTGGTATGTTTTCTTGCAGTTAAAAAAAATCTATATATACATATAGGTTTTTAAACTAAATTGGGATTTTACTCTACAGTTGGGATGTGGCTTGTCCCCACTGACACCCATGTTGAAATGTTGAGTGCCACCAACTCGGCACTGTTGGAAGGCAGGGCCCAGTGGGTAGTGTTTGGGCCACGGGGGTGGATCCCTCATGGATAGACTAACACCCTCTGTGGGGTGAGTGAGTTCTAGATGGAGGAAGTGGGTAGTGAACGAGAGTCTGGCTTCCTCTCTCACCGTGTGATCTCTTGGCACACGCTCGCTCCCCTTCCCATTTCTGCCAGGAGTTGAAGCAGCCTGAGGCCCTCACCAGAGGCAGCTGCCCAATCTTCCAGCCACCAGAACAACTGCGAGCTAACTAAACCTCTTTTCCTTATAAGTTACCCAGCCTTGGGTATTCCGTTACAGCAACACGAAGCAGATTGACAAATGCATATAGCGTTTTCATTGTCTTTAAGTTAAACTTTTATTATGCAGACTTTCCCATGTCCTTGTATTCCTCAAAAACATATTTTCAATGGCTGTGTAATAAATACTCTACCATATGGATGTACCATAATTATTTGACCATTTTGTACCAGCTATTTTAGAAGCAAGCTCAAGTTGGACCTTGTCTTTTACCTCAGTTGGAACCTCCTCGTTTACTTCACCCCTGTTGATTACTGGTTTTCAGAGGTGACATTTCTGTGGCAGTGTGCAAGGACCACGTGGGTGGGTTTCCAACTCAAGAAAACATGACCTGCTTCCTCCAGGTTGGGCCAGTGCTCGGCCTCGGCTGGCACTAGGGGGCGAGCTGCTGCCACTGAGTGCTGACAGCTGGTGCCAGGCAAGGTCAGGCAGACACTCTGCAGGCTTTGGAGGGGGCAACGGCAGAAGGCCAAGGGGCCTGAGCCAAAGAAAGATGGAAACTGGAAAATGGAGGTGAGATGCAATAGAAGAAGCAAACTGTTTATCACTTTCTGTTCTTCCGAGCAGTTCCTCTCCTGGCCTACTTAGCATGCTGCTGCCTTCTGGGTGGCCTGTTAGCATTTTATATGCACAGAAAGGGACTTCTTCACTCTAAACATCTTTGGTTGAATTGCACCAAGGAGAAAGGGAATTTTCTCTTTTTTTTTTTTTCCTTTCTTTCTTTCCAGCAAGATGGATTTAGGTTGGACCCTAAAGGAGACTTCCTCAGCTGCAAGGGTTAGACAGCACTGCAAGTTTCCCAGGGATACTGTGGAGTGTTTCCACCCTGGAGAGTTTTAAGAAAGAGAGACTGCAATCTTCCTGGGATGGAGAAGGTGACCTTTCAGAGTTCCACCTGGCTCTAGGATTCTGAGGTATGGATCTTGGAATGACAGAGAACTCAAAAGCAGTCGGGCACGCCACCCTGAGCAATGGGTGAAGGCATTCTTTCCTGCTTCTCTCCTCAATGCGAGCCGTGTTCTCCTGGGTACATAACCGCTAATCAGCTGATTTGTAAAGATTGCTGGACTTCCCTCCACCCCCACCATGCTACTCCCCACAAGCAGCCACTCAACGGAAAGAACCCCAGCTCTTTCCCCAGGAATTACAAAAAGAGGACTCTCCCGTGGCAGGTTGGGTGTCAGGCAGAGGAAGCGTCTGAGGCACGACTGCAGACGTGCCACGGTGAACTGGCATCTCATCTAGATGGTTGGGTGCCCCTTCGCTGCACCTCCCTTCCTCAGTTCCCCAGGTACCCATCTCACCTGGAATAGGGCTACACTGGACACTGGGGTGTGGCTTTGAGTCCTCCATCTCCAGTTGGAGCTCATCCAGGTCCAGGTCATCTGAGAGGAGAGACAAGAAAGTGGCCCCGGACCCTGGGTCTTGGTGTCAATCAAGCCTCACCTCTCTCCAAACGCCCACCCCTTTAAGCAGTTGTCCCTGACTAACTGCTCAGCGCTGGTGCAGCAGCCCTGCACATCCATGTCTTCCCTTGGGGGAAAACGCCTGGGCAGCTCCCTATTATCCACACGTGGCTTATCGGTATTGCTGGGTCTACAGCAAACGTTTAACCGAGAGCTGCCCTTTCTGTTACTCGGTCCTCTCATGCCCTCTCTGGTCAGCCTAGCCCACGTGTGGGGCTGATAGTTGGGGTGGCAGCTGCCTTCATAACGGGAGCTGGTGATCTCAGCATTCTCTACTCTGGCCAGACTGTCGCTGTAATTCCGTACCCACCAACACCACACATTAAGAAGGACGTTGGTGGGCTGGGGTGTGTTCAGTGTGAACCATGGCTGGGGAGGGAGCAGGAGCCATTTGCACAACAAACAGTCAAAGCAACTGGGGGTGTTTAACTTGGAGGAGGCAGGACAAAGTGGGGATATAATGGCTGTCCTCAAAGCACTGTTAGGCATAAAGGAATTAGGCTCCTACACGCTGTTTTGTCCAGAAGGCAGAACCAGGATCAGTGGATAGAATGTAGATTCAGATGGAGACATTCTAGTTCTTCCTAATAAGAAAAAATTCTCAGAATTAGATCTGCCGAACAGAGGCACACCCCGCCTTCAACAGGTGCACGACAGGGCCGCGTGTGCTGAAGGCAAGTGGGCACTGGGCGAATGCAGAGGAATTCAGGGGCGAGTAAGAGACGGCCCTGCTCTCAAAGAGCTATGAGACTAATGAGGAAACAAATTGTCGTGGCACTATGCACTGCATCAACTGACAGATTTAAGGAAACAAATTGTCATGCTCTAAGGTGCTGCATCAACTAATAAATGTACTACCTGGAAGAGAATAATTCAAGTATTTCTAGCATAAAGAAGAGACAAATATTTAAGGTGACAGATATCCAAATTTCCCTGATTTGATCTTTACATATTATATGAATGTATTAAATTATCACATGTACCCCCAGAATATATACATCTATTATGTGTCGATAAAATTTTTTTTGAGCTAATAGAAAGGGCTAACATTTCTTGAGTTCTTACTTGGCGACAGGTACTGTGCCCAGTGAGTTGTCATCTTCATGGTCTCAGTGGCTTTCACAACAACTGCATGAGGCAGGTGACAGACAGATAAGGAGACTGAGGCTTGCTGAAGGTAAGTGGCTTGCCCCAGGTCTCATGGCGACCGACCAGAATCCAAACACGGGCTTGTTTGACTACAGAGCCCGGATGCTTAAACATTTCGTTTTCCCAGGCGAGGGACTGATTGTTTTGGGGGAATATAGGATGGGGAGGGCTAGAGGAGATTTATGGATGTATGAGCTGGACATAATTTGTCATTACGGATATTGAAGCAGACAGTCCCCAAGGTGAGAGAAGGCCTTTCTGTACCGAGTCAGAGGTGAACTCGATAATCTTTAATGTTCCTTCCAGTTCTAACAAGAACAAGCGAATAAGTCCAGGCTGCACAGTTTTTTTTTTCTTATTCACTATTGCAGTGTTTCTTAAACTAGGGCTTCTGAGCACCAATGGGTTATGGACATCTGGGGAGGCCATAAATTCTATAAGAATTTTGTAATGATAATCTAAAATATTTTATAACCTAGAAAGACAAAACTTTCTTTTGCAATGATACTCTATCATTGAAAGAGTTTTTAAAGACTAAGACTCAAGTTTCTCAAGTCAGACTGGAAAACGTATCTGAGGACCTACATGGTGGGAGAGAGTGGCTGTCTCTAAGTGGAGCCTCTGTGTTGCTCAGGTTTAAGAGACAGCCCCTGTGGGGCTCCTCCATCGCACAAGTTCATGGCTAGGTGATTCTATTTGTTGCACTTGTCCCCCTCTTTGGCTCACCAGGGCTGCTTCCTGTGTGGGTCCTTCCTCCCCACTTACAGGGTAAACACCTTCAGTCGGGAGCTTTCCCAGGAGGCAGGAAGACTGCGGAGCCGCCCCTGGCCCGGACCGTCAGGGTGGGTAGGAGGCTGGGGTGTGCCCGGAGTCCTGGCATTTCCTTCCCTCTCTACCTTTCATTCCAGCCCGACGCTCGCTGCTCTCCAGAATGGAGCTCGGCAATTCTTTGAAATCCAAGTGCATGAATGGAATACAAGGGGCGAAACCGGGGACTCTGTCTGAGGCTGGGAAAGTCACAGCCAAGGTGTTAAGTAACCGCTCTTCAAACGGGGAGGAAATCGAATCTGGCTGCAGCAGCGGCTCCCGGCTCTCCTTCTGGAGGCTCGTTAGCTCCCACAGGAAGTGGGGGCCCTGCCCCAGCTCCCGTTACAGCCGGCAGGCAGCCCACGATCGCGACGCCCTGCGGTTCTCCGAGACCTAAGCCCGGTGGAAAGTTTCACCTTGAGGAAGGAAAGTTTCCATTCCTCCTTCCAGCCCCTGAGGGAGTGTACAGCAGACATCCGGGAATGTCCCCCGGGGACAGCCGTCTGCGGCCCAGAGCCAGCCAGGCTGCTGGGCTCCTCCTCATCGGGTCCTCATACCCTCCCCGAGGAGGTGCTTTGGGACACTGGCAGGGACGCCTCAGAAAACCCCCGACTGCCTGCCCAACGTGTGGCCTCCACGACCCGTGTCCTGACTGTGCAACTGCACTCTCCCTGCACGTGGACCCCAGAAGGCCGGGCTCAGGAGCAGCAGTTGTAGTGGTGGCCGCCAACATACTTTGCCATTTATGGAAGCTTTTACAGTTCCCCCACAGCCTGTGAGATACGCATTACCTTTGTCATTTAAAAATAAGGCAACTGAGGCTCAGTAAGGTTAAAGGACTTGTCCAAGGCAACCCAACTGGTGAATGCTGTCTGTATTTGGGTTTGGACGCCAGTTCTGTCTACAGTACGTTATTTGAGATATTTTTCTTACATGTTTCAATTTGATTGTTTTGCTGTTTAGCTTCTCCATCGAGATATTATAGAGAGGGAGTGAGAGGGAGAAAAAGAAACCCCAAAAGCAGGGTCCCTTTTCTCTCCCTCCTATTCGGCTTGTGCTCTGTGACAGGAGGCAGGGGAGAGGGAAGCACTTCTCTCTGCTCTTTCTCTAGGACACCCCTTAGTGGGTGATTCCTGGGAACCCCCTTGGCCACCTTCGTCTCGCTTTGCCTTTTATTCCAGCTCTACCGGAAACACACAGGAAACACACAGCTCCGGCCCAAGACGGCTGCCCTGCCGTGGCCCCCTTAGCGAGGTGCTCTCGCACCCAGTGGCCACTGGAGTGTCACTGTCAGACACACGGGGCACACGGGGGGCCCAGGCTGGACTCGGGCAGCAGTAATCCCCACACTGCTCCTTTTGGTTCTAGGACATATCAGGGAATTTTCTTTCCTGGAAGCAGGTTTAATTCAATTGATATAATTCGATCCTACTTGGCTCAGATTGAGGCAATACTGGGCCTGTCTTCTCTGAGGATACCCCTAGGTGGAAGGAGACGAAGACGGGAGCCACAAGGGCAGGGACATTAAGTGAGACGGTGCGTGTGAGGTGCTTTGTGAACTGCAAAGGGCCAGGCACGTACTGAGACGTCGCACGTGCCACTGTCACCATGCTTACATTTTCCCGAGCACCTTTGGGCGTAGCCTTGGGGAGACAAGGGGCAAGCGGAGTTTCCTCCCAGGCCGCAAGCAGCTCACCTGCCTCCAGGGGGCTTTCCTCTGCAGCCCCCCAGAGCCTCCCCTCCAGCTACCTTCCCGCACCCCGCCCCCAGTCCAGGCCCCGTCACTCACAGTGGTTCTCTGCTTGTCCAGCCAGGAGCCCCAGGGGTCTCTTTGGAGCCTCCTCGTCATCAAGGTGAAAGTCCTCGGCCTCCCACTGCCCAGAGGCCTTGAAGAAGCTGGCACACAGGCCGTAGGCGCAGCACTGGTAGGCGTAGGGCACCTCCAGGATCCTGGGGACGGGGACATATGGCTGCCTCAGCACGTTTGGGGCCTGAGACCTCAGCTGGCATTAAGAGATCCCCAGGCGCTCAGCACCTG
Source organism: Lemur catta (assembly GCF_020740605.2). Taxonomy (NCBI): domain Eukaryota; kingdom Metazoa; phylum Chordata; class Mammalia; order Primates; family Lemuridae; genus Lemur; species Lemur catta. The sequence continues at coordinate 3,935,436 of NC_059150.1, read as the reverse complement.
CCCTGCAACCCCCAAGTGCCCTGGCCACTGTGCCTGCAGCCTCCGGGGTGCACTTTGTGAGCGTCTTGCAGCCGGACTCCGGACTTGGGAGGGGGCTGGACACGGTCCAGTCTTTCCCTCGTTCCTCTTGGGAACTGAGGGGGGACAGAAACTTTCTGCCTGTTGTGTAAGGGGTCCCCTTAGCAGGCGCAGAGTGGGGAGCCGCTTCCCCAGGGTCACACAGTGCTCTGCTCCCCGTCCCAGACAGCAATTCTTTCTGTATTCAAGGAGACAGGAATTCTTTTAGTGATTCTTTGTCCTGGCCCTCGGGGAGACCCACGCCCTGTCCGTGCCCCCTCTCTGGGCACACCAGAGCTGGGTTGGTGCCCTCTGAGGGCAAACACCTCGGGCCACTCATTAGTTGGAAGCAGACAAGGCTCGGGCCACACAGGCTGTGCTGCTGCTGCTGCAGGGAAGCGCCTGGATGTCATTAGCACCGGGACTGGCCGTGCGGCGCGTTTTCCGCTCGTCAGTGCCCTGGGCTCTGCCCGCATTCCAGGGGCCCGGACGCTGCCCAAGTGAGGATGGACCCAGCTGAGCAGCAACGAGGTCCGGGGGGCTTCACATCCTCCTGCTTCTACCTCACAGGTCCCAGTGTGCCCTAGGCCGGCACTTAGGATGGGGGAGATGCCACAAAGAGGAAGATGAGGAAGAGGAGGCATGTACCTGTCTGGGCTGGTAAGAGGTCGGATGAGCCCTTCCCATTCAAGCTTGGCCAAACCCTCAGCCACCAGGCTCTTCTCTGTGCGAGGCCCTGTGGTTTCTCCCTGTCCCTCCACGGCCACCAGCTGCCCCAGGGCAAACCTGCCTGGGTGTGGGGGAAAGCCAGGCCCTCACCTCAGTTTGGGGAAACTGTCCTTGGAGAAGGCCTGAGATAGAGCCAGGTTCCCTCTGAGCTTCAGATGCATCAGGCCCCCAAGTCCGGCCAGGGGCAGCGTGGTCAGCTGGTTGTCTGTCAGGTCCCTAGGAAGTGGACGGTCAGGGTTAGTGGCAGCCAGTGGGACTGCTGAGGGACAGTGCTGTGCTGAGGGTGAGGCCAGCGTGCCTGGGATGGAAGCAAGAGGAGAGGAGCAAAGGCCAGATCAGCTCAGAGGAAAGTGCTGAGTGCCGGGCAAGGAGGATAGCCGAGAGTGACTAGAGGCATCATCTACAGCTAGTTCACTCATTCCTCCCATCCATTCATTCATTCATTCAACAAACACTGGGTGCCAACTATGTACCAGGGACTGTTCTAACTGAATGCCAAGCTGTCCCGATTTGTAGGTAACAGAGCTCCCCCAAGCACAGCTCCTGTGCCCAGGCCTGGGTGCCATCCAGGAATCCCTGCCCACCCCTGTGGTCCTTCCTGTTTGCCTCCATCGCCCTGCCTTCCCTCCTGCTTTTCTGATGATGCAAAAGCCCAGGCTCTGGGACTGGACGGAGCTGGTCGTCTGGCCCCGGTGGGGATTGGATCATCCATTCCACCTAGCTGCGCCTGCTTTGTAGCCAGAGGTGAGGACATACGTGGTCTTCCACCGGAGACACGTTAGAGGAAGCCGGGGCTCCAAACCAAACACCACGACCACAGACTGTGCGTCGTGGAAACAGCCCTGGCCTGGAAGGCAGGAAACCTGGCGCTGTCACCAGCTCACTATGTAACCAAGGCGAGTCACAAATCTGCGTGAGTTCCAATGTCCTCATCTTTCAAAGGGATAAAAATATCCACTCTACCTATCTGGCAGGAGTCGTGCAAACAGGAGAGGAAAGACGGAGGTGAGAGTTTTGCAAGGCCACGGCCCAAAGCCCAGAGAGCCGCAGCCTGGGGAGGAACCGTGTGCTGCCGGGAGCCCCAGGTTCTGGCCGTTGGCTTTGAACACGCTTCTCCCCCTGGGCCTTGGAAGCCTCACCTGGGAAGTGAGGGGGTGGGGCTGGAGCTAGCCCAAAGAAGTCTTTTTTTTTTTTTTTTTTGAGACAGAGTCTCGCTTTGTCGCCCAGGCTAGAGTGAGTGCCATGGCATCAGCCTAGCTCACAGCAACCTCAGACTCCTGGGTTTAAGCGATCCTACTGCCTCAGCCTCCCGAGTAGCTGGGACTACAGGCATGTGCCACCATGCCCGGCTAATTTTTTCTATATAGATTTTTAGCTGTCCAAATCATTTCTTTCTATTTTTGGTAGAGACGGGGTCTCACTCTTGCTCAGGCTGCCAAAGAAGTCTTTGTGTTAACCAGAAAAAGGCCCCGTCTGGGTAGACTTGCCTTTAGGACGCAGAGCTTGGCAAGCAGGCGGCAGGATGTCAGCTACCCTCCTGGGCAGGAGCCCTTGTGCAGTGAATAACCTGCCGCACAGTACGTGGCAGCCCCATCAGAGACCCCGTCCAGCCCTGACGTCATGACCATGGAGCCAGCACTGCTCGCTCCCTGTTTTTATCCTACATAATTTAGAGGAACTGAGGTCGCCTGCTGCCCCACAGAATGGCAGCCCTCTAGAGTAATGGTCAAGCAGAGGACCCCTGAGCTCCCTGAAACCCAGGCCCCCACATCTGCTGCCCCTGCTGTGTGTGAAGGAGTTCCAGGGTCCTCTTTATCCGTGCACAGAGAGGCTGGGGGAGGGGCGGGGCAGGAGCCCACGGGGAGGGCTGAGGCTGCCAAACTGTTGCAGAACATGAGCAGATGATGTTCCGGAGCTTGCAAGAGGCAGGCGCTCTGTTTATCAGGCCCCACGCTCTGTCAAACGGACTGTCAGAATGATTGATTAGGCTGAGGCCCACCTCCCCAGGATGGGTGGCCAAACATTTACGGGTGTCCCTGTTCTGGGGTGGCCCTCCTGCCCCCCCAGCCAGCCTATAGTCCCAGTTGGTCCCCAGCATCCTGGAGCAGAGTGCAGTGGGCACTTACAGCTTGACCAGGGAGCGCAGGGTTGAGAAGGCCTCAGGGTGGATGGACCGGATGGCATTCCAGCTAAGGTCCCTGCGGGCAGAGAGAGCGTGACAGGAGGGGACAGAGACATGTGGCAGACTCATTGTTCCCATTGTGGGCTCTCCTTCCCATACCCCCCATCTGACCTGCCCCCAGTAGCAGTAGCCTTAGTCTTTTGGGGAAGGTACCTGCTGCTGCCCAGCTCCTGACCTGCTATGGCCATAGCAACAGAGGACATGGCAGCTTGGCTGCAGAGCCCCATGGCTCCCCAGGTACCATGGACAAGTGGCTTGAGCAGCCATCTGGATGGGGAGGCAGCTCTTCTCCTGTGCGTGTGCTGGGGGCAGGGGCTGTGGGGCAGGGGCGACGTGTATGTCCCGTCTACTTGAATCGCACACCTGCACCACGGCTATGAGCGTGCCTGGCAGAGGGCTCTCAGCTCCTCCCCAGCCCACCCCTGGGCGCTGTGGGTACTCACAGGGATTGCAGGGAGCTCAGCTGGCTGAAGGTGTCGGCTCCAATTTCCCAGATGCGGTTGTGCTGGAGGCCGCTAGGGCAGCAAGAGAGGCTGGATGAGCCGGCAGCCCCAGCCCCTGGCTCTGCTCCATGCCCCCTGAGCACTGGGAGGAAGAAAGGAGAGCCCCCCACTTCTCCTGGCACAGGAAGAAAGGGCCCAGCCCGAGGAAGTCACCAGAATTAAAGGGAGCACAAGGGGATCCGGTTGCCTTGGGTAAGTGGGTCAGGAGACAAAGCCGCAAAACCACCCCTGTGGCCCAAAAGGGAGTCGGCTTCCAGTGTTCCCACTGGGCCTGGCTCCCAGCCCAGCTGAACTGCCCCCCACACCTCCCCATCTCTGTGGGTCCCCCAGCCCCTAGCCCAGCAGCAGAGCACCGCCTGGCCCTTGGGCAGTCCCAGCGCCTGGCCTGAGCCGGGAGGCAGAGCTCAGTAGAGCTCTGGTTGTGTAAAAGGGAGATGGACGCTGGGCCTTGGCTATGTCAAAGACCCTCCTTCCTCTGGCACCAAACAGGACAGACCCTCATCCCTCTACCTCACCCTGGCCCAAAAGGCATTGCCCTGCCTGGAAGCAGGGGACAAACGCAGGGAGGCCCAGGAGGCCATGCTAGCTTCAGGGGACAGCAGCTGGGTGAACAGAGCTTAGAGAACTTTCAGGTGATTTTTTTTTCTTTCGTGAAATTTGAATCCCGTGTTTGTTCTTCCACATATGATTGTGCATGTCTGCATGTATGTGTACAAACATAAACACGTGTGTGTGTTTATGGGGTGTGGAAACAAGAGCACATGCTCCGAAATGCCGGGTGCTTCCAGCTGCTTGCAGCCTCCCCTCGTCCAGCCCGCGGAGCCCTGGTGTGGCCCTGTTCCCGCACTGGCCCTCGTGTGGCCCTGTTCCTGCACTGGCCCTGGTCACTGCTGCACTTCGTGTTGCTATTGACTCCTAAGGAGCCATCTTGAGACTCCCTTTGGGCACCAGCTCTTGGGTCTGTCACCTGCTGTGGGTCCCAGGGGCCCTGTGCAGGCCTCTGCCAAGCGCCCAGCCCTAACCTCTGGGTTCAACAGACTCAGAGAAGGAAGGAATGTCAGAGTGTGCTTGGCCCTTGCCGACTCCCTCCTCTCTGCCCCGCCGAGGCTGCCCTGCCTGCCTTGTCTCCCCACTGCCCCCAGACTCACATTTCCTCCAACTTCTGACATCTGTGCAGGCTGGGCAGCTCCTCAATTTGATTATGTGACAGTTCCCTGGAGAAGAGAGAAAGGCCGGGGCTGGGGTGAAGTGGGGGCTACACAAGGGCTGGGGCCCCGGCCAGGGCTGTGCTCTCCTGTGAACCAGCCGAGGGCCATGGGGACCCTACAGAGACATGGCTGTTGACAAACCCCACACCAGGGTACCAGTTCCTCTCTGCATTTCCCCCTGCTAAGTCCCCTCCCTCTCTGGGCCTGGATGGGGCTGACTTGGCTTTTTCCAGTAGGGCCACCTTATCGCACGCTGGCCTGAAGGACCCTGGGAGGGTCCTAGGGGAAGGGAAAGAGGAAGTAAGAGGGGCGTGGTGACAAGAAAAGAGGTAAAGGGTGTGGCACGGGGTACTGCTCCGGCCAGCAGAGAGCACAGCAGGCCCTGCTGAGCAAGCCGGGCGGTTCCGACCCAAGCACCTGCAAGCACCATTTGCAGACTTGGCAGGGAAGACGAGAACTGGGAGCATCTGGCCAACCTGCACCTAACAGACGAGGAACCTGAGGCCCAGAGATGGGACAGGACTTCCCAAGGGCACTCTGCCAGTCAGTGGCATGGCTGAGTCCGGAGCCTGCATCTCTGAACCCCCAGGCTAGGGCTCTCTCCACACACTACCTGTTGGTCCACCCACCTTGAGTGCTGGGGCTACTGTCCCTGGTGAGGAGCCTCAGACTCAGGTTGGAGTCAAAGGAGAGAGGAAAACTCCCCTTGACCTCAGAGGCCACTTAAGAACCTCCACAGAGCCAGAAGGGATTAATTTTCATGTATTGATTAGAGTAATAATGTCATTTATTGGCATTATGCACTACGTGCTTGCTTTTTTTTTTTGAGACGGAGTCTCACTCTGTTACTCTGGGTAGAGTGCAAAAGCGTTGTCATAGCTCACTGCAGCCTCCAACTCTTGGGCTCAAGTGATCCTCCTGCCTCAGCCTCCCGAGTAGCTGGGACTACAGGTGCGTGCCAGGATGGCCGGCTAATTTTTCTATCTTTAGTAGAGATGGTCTCTCTCTGGCTCAGGCTGGTCTCGACCTCATAAGCTCAAGCAATCCTCCTGCCTTGGCCTCCCAGAGACTGGGTCCTTTCTACATATTTTTTTTAACCTTCACAAATTTATACACATTTTATAGATGAGAAAATTGAAGCTCAGAGACATTAAAGAGTCCAAATTAATACAACTAGTAAGTGGCAGAGCTGGGCCTCAAACTCCTGTCTTGCTTACTTCAAAGAACATTGTCTTTTTATTTTGAATAAGAGAGGGCAGCCCTGTCCCTCTGGGGCAGGTTCTCAGCAGGGGCCTAAGCTGTCCCACTCTCCAGGAAGAGATGTGACCAAGTGGGACAGAAGCAGCAGAGGCCTTTTGTGGGACGTGGGGCAGGGGCACAGTGCCAAGACTGTAGAATGCATGTGAGCCACTTACAGGACTCGGAGCCTGGGCAGCTGTTGGCACATCCCCGACGGGAGCAGCCGGATGCCTGCGCGGGTCAGGGTCCTGCAGGGAGAACGGAGACAGAGCTGGCACCAGGCCCAGGGCCCTGCCATTCCCAGCCACCCGCCTCCAGCTCTGGACCTGATACTGTCGTGGGACGACAGGGCTGACAAAAGAAAGAAGTGGAGGGAGAGAGAGGGCAGGGGGTGGCGCTGCGGGGACAGAACGGAGCAGGCCCTGGCATCTGAGCTCCACGCTCCCCTGGGCTTGGAGGGGCTGGGGGTGGGGAGAGGAGAAAGAGGGCGCAGGGCCTCTGGGTGGCAGCCAGTCCCTGCACCCCCGGCCCATCCCCACCCCACGGCTCCTAATGGTCTATTGCAGCACTGGGTCTGCAGGACAGGGGTGAAAATCTGCTCTTCTCCAAGGACCTTGGAGGGGAGGGACGGCCATTGGCAGGGAGTAGACAGAAAAAAAAAAAAAAAACCAGTCAACCATGGGAACCAAGAAAAGAGTTTGGTCCCCGTGCCTTGGGGGAGGGTGGAGCAATGGGGAGGAAGGGAAGAGCCAGGGGCTGGGGGAGACAGGGCTGTGGGGCAGGCTGGGCTTAGGGACAGGGTGTCCTAGGAAGGACCCAAGGCCAAGGTCATCTTTCGTGAACTACTCCTTCCCTCATGGAGAATTTCCCACATGCCAGCAAATCTGGGGAGACAAAGCAGGCACAGAGCAGAGCTCCAGGCTCCGCAATGCCGTGAATGGGCTCAGTGGCGGGGGCAGCGCGGTGACCTCCTAACACTTGCTCGGGCCGTTTGCGTGTTTCGTTCATCCAGTTAAATGTACTGAGGGCCCACCACGCTCTGCTGCTCCCTCCCTGCACTGCGCAGGACATAACAGGAGAAAATATAAGAACGTCCTGGCTGGAGCCACGCTTCAGAAAGGCACAGGGGGTGGGCTTTCCCAGGTGTCCTCCCCGCCACAGGTCCTCGGGGTCCCCATGGCTTGGGCTTAGGAGCTCTGCAGTCATACCTGGGAAACCCAAGCGTAGTGACGCGGGGGAGAGCAGCCTCCTCGCCCGTCCCACTGGCCTTGCCTGTGGGCAGCGCCACGCGGGGAGGTGGCCGTGGGCCCTGGCGCTGAGCCAGCTAGAGGCAGGTCACATAAGGGGGAAGCAAGGGCTCCGCACAGCCCTCGGGGAGGGAGGGGACAGCTCGCAGGGTGAAGCTGGGGGGGATGAGGAGGGAGAGGGAATCCACTCACAGGATCTCCAGGCTGGTGGTGCCTTTGAGATCTGGGAACTCCTGGATGGCAGTGGCGCCGTTCAGGGATCTGGAAACAGAGACCATGAGCTCGGAGGGTGGGGTCAGAGCACCGCAGCTTCTCAGCCCTCGGCCTTCTCTCCCCGCAGGTCTCCACCTTCTGGGGAGTGTTACCCATCCCAAAACCTCCCTCCATTCGGCCACTCAGGCCCCGGAGGAGCCTCGGCACACCCTCGCCAGACAGAGCCAGCACCCCCGGCACCCAGGCCGAGGTTTGCAAACAAGACACAGGCACCAGCAGGGAGCTGCCGGGCTTTGCTTGCTAGAGCCTGAGCTAGAGTCTCCTCCCAGTCGTCCTCTGCTAGGGCTTCGTCAGCACCTCTCCCTCAGGTCTCTTTAATGCTGCAAACTGACGGCTCCCCCCGCCCCCCTCCCCACCATCCCCAGTCCCACTGAGGACACGGACCCACACGGGGCCTGCCCACGGCAGGAGCACAAAAGAAGGAGTGTTGTCAAGGACCCTGAGGAGGCAGCATGGGGTCCAGCAACGAGCCCAGCTTCTGAAGTTAAGGGCTCTGGGTTCACACCTGAGCAGGACCCGAGCACCCCATACTCCATCTGTAAAATGGAACAGTAACACCTACCTCGTAGGGTTAGGGTGAAGATGGAGGGCAGTAACGAACGGGAAAGTGAAGCATGTGCCTTGAAGGTGTTAGCTCTATAACCGTGATGCCACGGCAGGCAGAGAGAAATCCATGAGGGCTTTTTGTAAGAAGTGGGACTTGGGCTGGGAATTAAAAAACTGAGAAAGGAAGCAAAGGAACACGGCAAAGGGGTTCCTACTCTAAGGCCACTGCAGAGCAGCCCTGAGAACACGCAGTATTCAAAACCTTGCTCCCATCGTTTAAGGAACAGCTACCCTGAGCAGCTGTACCACAAAACTACAGAGGCCAGAGAACATTCCTTGACTGTGCGGAAGGGCCCGCTTGGTCCACCTGAGACCTGGGACGAAGCTCAGGTCAGAGAGGTGAAGGGGGACTGTATGTCCAGGCAGGCCGGGGGCTGCATCTGAGCAAAGCAGGGGTCTGCAGTCCGGAAGACCACGCCTTCCGCGGGTCATGCTTGCAGGCGACAGGTCTGCAGGTGGAGGCAGGAGACAGCAAGGAGTGAGGAAAGGGAGAGCCCAGGCTGTGGCAGCCTTCAGGTGCCAACTTACAGCGTGTGCAGTTTAGGCAGGTACTGGAATGCCGACCTTCCCACAAACTGGATCGGGTTATCGTAAAAGTGTCTGGAAGAAAAAGATCCAAACACCTAATTCAGTTTTTCAGCCCTTTCCACTGGGACTAGGGCCAACCTCTGCATTCTTCTCTGACCAGTGTAGACCCAGGGAGGAACACACAGAGGAAGGCAGCCCTCCCATCCCTGGCCCCCTTGGTGCTTTCTGGGGAGGTCCCTCCTGCCTCCCAACCTCTATCCTCTTTCCCTAAACGCTGGTCAGTCCCAAGAGGCCAGAAAAGCAGTACTCACATTGTCTGCAGCAGAGGGTTCCCCATGAAGGCCTTCTCTGGGATGGCCTTGATGTTGTTGTTATGGAAGCCCCTGGAAGACAAGGCCAGGGAGGAGGTGAGGACGTGGAGAAACGTGTGGAGAGGGAGAGACATGGGGCTTTTGGACAGTTGACTAGACAGGCCCTAAGACAAAAGGGACATCAGCCTGGAGATTCCAGGATCCAATCTTGCCCGTGATTTTCCTTTGTTCAGTAACACACCTGTCCTCTCCCTAGCAAGTGTGAAGGGAGCGTGGGGTGGAGTTCTGGGCTGCAGGGCTCGGGAAGCCCGTGGGAGCAACTCAGGAGCAAGAGGCTGAGTTCAGGTCCCACGAGGGGAATCTTGTCCTTAGGTACTTGTGGCAGGAGCCCCGGTGCATCCCCACAGAGGAAGCCAAAGGCATGTAAGAGGGAAAGGAGGATGCAGAAAAAACAGAGCTTCTGGGGGATCCCAGGGTGAGCGATGCTCGTCAAATGGAGGCTGGCTTGGCCTCAAGGCCCTGAGCTGAAGAAACACAGAAGTGTCAGCAGCAGCAGGAGGGACACGGTGCAGAATCTGACCTCAAATGACTGTGGATGGCCCGCGGGGAAGTGAGGAACGAGGCCCCCAGCCAAGTGTTGGGGTCTGGAAGCCAGGAATCACGTGTTTGGTTAGTCGGGAAGAACATTTCAAATAACTAACATCTTGGACTGAAAAGCACAAAGCCGTGCTGAGCCAGACCCTTTCCGTCATCCTCTTTTTCACTGGAAGTTTCTGGTTTCTCTTTGTGTCCTGGCCTCTGCTCACCTCTCTTGCACCTGCTGTCGCATCATTACTTCCACCTTCACGGTCTCTCACTCACGGATTCACCCTCAGACACCTCCAGCCACCCACCCAGGCTGTTTGTTCCTTCCTTCCTTCCATTCACTCACTGTGTGTGGTGTTGGGCCAAGCTCTGAGGGATTCAGAAGTTTATAGGACAGAGGCCTGGTCCTCAGCCGGCTTCCTCTCAATAGGTGATGGATGGATGGATGGATGGATGGATGGGTGATGGATGGATGGATGGATGGATGGATGGGTGGATGGGTGGATGGATGGGTGGATGGATGGGTGAGTGAATGGACACGTACAGCCCTATACATGTCTCTTTTTGCCCCTGCTAGCTCAGGTCTCTTCTCCTTCTTCCCCAGCGCTTTATTCTTTCCTGTCTCAGTGCCTGTGCACACCCTCTTCCCTCTGTGCTGTCTTGATTGATCCAATCTCATCTTCCTCTCATATCCCAGCTCAAAGGAAAAGAGTCAGAACTCGATGACTCTTTGGCCATGGAGGACTCCCAATAGTTTCTCCTTCGGACGGTTTCCTCTGGCTGGTCCAGCCACTGCTTCCCTGCCACCTGCATCTGGCATTCATACCCTCAAACTTCTGGATGAGGGGAGGTGGGTGGCTGGGGCTGGCACTATAGGTTTTGGGCGGTAGTTTGAGCTATAAAGCTGTGGTGCTGCCTGAGAGTTAGGGGCTGTTCATGGACCCCCCAGGCCCCCTCAGTGTGGCCCACTGTAGCTGCACAACAGAGCTCTTACTGCTTCCCGAGTGCTGCCCCCCAGCGAGGCCGCTCTCCCTCCCGGGGTCACCCTCGGCCAGCTCAGCTTCCTATCTGGGGCTTTCCCACAATTCCTCCCTCTGAAACGCCTCCCCTTCCCTGTCACTGCCGCATGCACCCGGTCGTCCTCCAAGGCTGATCAAAGGATCAGTCCACGGTGATCTTCCCAGCTTCCTCTCAACTCCCACCGTCATTTTAGCTAATACCACATAATTGATGGTTGGAATTAGACACCGTTTTGTCCTGTTCCCTGTTGTACATATGTTACTTTGTGTCCTCAGTGAGGCTGAAGGCCCCTCAGGGAGAGCCATGTCACTCTGACCCTTCATGCGTGTTTACCACCAAACACCACGCTGGGCACATTGGGTGCTTGGTGAATATGGACATAAAATGATACACGGTGGCTGTGGGGACCAGAGCCAACTTCTCAGTTCCCCTGGGGACAAGGTGCTGAGGAGTGACCCTGTCCACCAGCCTCCAGTTCCTCTTCTCATTCTCTTCTGGACGCATCCCAACAAAGGCAGGGACAGTGCCAGCCCTGGCTAATAGGAGGTGGCTTGTGCCATGTGTTTTCCTAGGCTGGAAGGGCCCAGGGCCACTTCTGCTGATGACACACTCCCAGGACATGCTCAAAACCAAGCGAATGAGGACTGGGACTGCTTAGAGCCGCACTGGGGGGTGGGGAGGGCAGGCAGCTACGTCTTTGGCAGGGACCACGGGAGAGGAGGAGGTGAGGGCACGAGGGAGGCCCAGGCTGGCTTTGGCCCCTGCCCTGGGAGAAAATGACACCCACAAGGAACCATCAGAGGCACTTACAGTTCCTGCAGTCTGCCCAGCGTCCGGATGGCCACAGGAAACTCCTGCAGCTCATTATAATTCAGGTCCCTGAAACGGAGGGCAGAGCAGTCATTAGAGCGAAGGCTTCACGGGGCATGTCAGGGTCCCCGAGATGTGGAAACTCAGCTCCGGGGCTGGCCAGGGAGATGGGTTTTTCCAATCAGTTGGATGCAGCTGCCAATGTCTGGAAATACATTTTTGGACTGTTTGCACTCCATTCCTGCTCCACAAATCCTTAGGCTTGGAACCCTCCTGGCAGCAGAACTGTTTTGAGTAGGGGGACGGGTTTCAGGGGTGTGGATCACTGGAATCCCTTCCCTCAGAATAGTCCCCACCAGCTGAGGAAAGTTATCTCCAGCTTTTGGAGACATCAGGGGAGGGGGCCAAGGGGAAACCTCGGTGATCTTTAATATCTTGCCACCAGCACTAGGGATTCCAGAAGGTTCCTCAGGTGACTACCTTAGCTAGCTGTGTGGCCTTTGCTGTCATTTTCTATAAAAACAGGCAGCGTTTCTTTCCTTGGGGCGATGACATGACAGCCAATCTTTATTTTCTCTCACCTTTTTCTGCATTTTTTTCAGCTTTTTTTTAAACAATGAACCTATAACACACGTATAATCAAAAAACAATGAAGGCAATTTTAAAAAGGAGGCAGCAACCCAAGTTGGCAAGGATGTGGGCAAACGAGCATCCTGATAGACTGCTAGTGGGAATTCAAACGTACAACCTCTCAGAAACAATTTGACAACATCTTTCCAAATTAAAAGTTTCATCCCCAGGTACCCCAAGTCGAGGGATTCACCCTACAGGAAAGCCTGCGCCTGTGTGTGAAGGTATCTGCGTGAGGACGCTCAGAGCAGCTCTGCTTGGCCACCAGGCGCACAGTGGTGGCCACAGCAATCGCAGCTGTGCCCTTGACTCTTCCAAGGGCCCTTCTGTGTCTGGCCGTTTGTGGCGATGACAGGGAAGAGGGAAGGAGGGGGAGAGATTTACAAGTGCGTGTGACAAATAGAAAAGAGCCCCAGAGGCAGAGGAGCCTCAGGGACCCAGGCGGGTGTTTGAGTTTTGAGGGAAACGGTAGAGTGACGGAAAGAGCCACAGGGGACCTCCAGAAAGTTCCACTCCGTGTTATGTGATGGAATCCCTCTTCACCATCACTACAAGAGACTTCCAGAAAAGATACCAACTTTCAAAATTTTAAAGTCGGTTTTTGTTTTGTTCAGTAGTCAATGAATTAGCCCCGTGTGGAAAGGTGCCTGGTTTTGGGGGGAAGGCATCCTGATGCCTCTTAAATCCTGTTGCTCGGGTGTGCGGTCTCGGGCACGGGGGGTGGGGAGGGAGGACTCAGGTACAGCGTCCCTCTTGAGCCTCCCAGGGTGACCCCAGCCCAGCTCCTCAGCCCCTTAAAGCCGCCGCTGCCCTGACAGCTTTCACGGCTGTCCAATGCCAGAGCAGTGGGGCCACGTGGAGGCCCTCTAATTCCAGAGTGACTTGGCAGGGTTTGTGGACAAATACCACGTTAACACGGAGATGTGACAGGCTTCTCTGCATGACAGGGTCATTGCACTTAATAGTCCCCAGGTAGGGCCAGGAACCCAACCCAAGCGTCTGGCAGCCAGTGAGCCGGGTAATTGTCCCCTGCTACACACACACACACACACACACACACACACACACACACACACGCACACACTAATTACCCGATTACCCTCAGACTGCCCTGGCGATCTTGGGTAATTACAGCATGAAACCCCTTCTGCTGCGCTCCACTCTGCTTCATCCTTTAGTGACTCAGACACCTTCGCCGCTCGTGCGTCAAACGCTGATCACTCACAGAGAGGCCCCCAGAGGCTGTATGAAGGATGTGGTCAAGCTGAGGCCAGGATGTGTGTGCAAAGCACTTTAACTGAAACTGGAGGTATTAGAGTTGGAAGCAGGGAGGAGCTGTCAAACTGTGGCGTTCCTGGAGTTCTACCAGGACTACAGAAGATGCCTAGAAAATCAGGCTGATAGGGTTGAGGATGGAGGCAGCAGGGATAACGTAGACGGCCTCTTTTTGGTCTTCAATTGCATAAATGATTCATCCTCACATCTCAATGCTTCGAAATCAGGTGTTCCCCTTTTCAGCTGGCTCAGCTCACCCAGGAATTCTGCACCGTTGCCCGAGGAGAACTAGATTTCCCATAAGTGACTTGGAAGTAAATTCATCAAAAAGCCCTAATATTGCATTATGATCTCAAATGCAAAGAATTACACTGATCTGGCCTCAGAGACTTTACTTGCTATTCCATGTGCCTAAAATGCTCTTCCCCCAGGTATCTGTATCAAAAAAGGGCTTACTCCCTCCCTCCATTCTGGTCTTTGTCCAAATGACACCACCAGAGAGGCCTTCCCTGACTATTCTATTTAAATTAGCATACTTTATCATTCACTCTTCCCTTACCCTGTGTGGTGGATTAAAAGTGGCCACAATCCTTTGTAGCTTCTGCTCTCAAGAGGTGGCACCTGCCTTGAGATTGGGACGGTCTTGTGACCGGCACTGACCAACAGAACGAGGTGGAAGTGATGTGGCATGACTTGGTCCTAAATCAAAAGAGGCCCCAGAGCCTCTGCCTTTGCTCTCCTGGAATGTTCCCACCACCACATAAGGAAGCCTAAGCTAGACATGAGAGCCACGTGGAGAGAGAGGACAAGCCAACACCAAAGCCTAAGACATGCGAGTGAGGCCATCTGAGACCCTGTGGCCCTAGCTGAGCCTCCAGGTGACTGCAACCTCACGCGTCAGCCCAGGGGAGGGCTATGGAAGAACCACCCCGATGAGCCCAGCCAAGCCACAGATCCATGAGAAATAATAAAGTGTTGTTTTAAGCCACTAAGTTTTGCAATGATTTGTTGTATAGCAATAGATATATACCCTTTCTTTCTCTTCATAGAGCTTATTGCCACCCGACATATATTTGTTTATTTTCTTCTCACCCAAGTAGAATGAAAGTTCTTTGAAAATAGGAACTTTGTCTGCTTCATATTCTTAATACCAGCATAATCCTGGCAGAGAGTAGGAGCTCAACAAATACTTGTTGAATGAATAAATAAAAGGATCTAAATAATTTGATTAATAAAAACATTAAGACTCAAGAGAATCTAGGGTATTTGGGGGAACACGTTTAAGATTTTGAGTTTGATGTCAAAAAAGGCACAAGGTAGTCCTGAGTGGCACTGTTAGGCTTGCCCAGGGCCATAGGTGGCATGGGATGGGTTCCATGTGACTGTGCTGTCGTTGAGCCTTTATACAGTTCTTTGGACACATGTCCAGGCAGCCAAACTGGTTCCAGCCCTCCTTGGCAGTTTCTGGTCAGGAATTTGGCTAGGAGTAGCCTAACAGACAGCAGGAAAGACCTGTGGTAAAAGGCATGCGAACTAGAGGGCTATTTTTGTAGAGAAATGTGGGAGAATAAAAATTGTTCAAATGTCAAAGAGAATTCTGCAAACTCCATGCCAACGAGGTGCCCTGAGTCTTCCCATTTGGATGTCTACGTAGATTTAATGACCTGGGTAATAGCCAAAGGGCTGCTTCCTTTGGTGCCATGTAGATGTAATCTCTGGCTCTAATTGTCCAGGGAATGTGTCTTTGCAACTCTGTCTGCCCCTCATGAATTCATCTGAGTGCAACAGACATTTGTTGCCTGCCCAAAATATACAAAGAATTCTTCTGGGCAAAGTGGAAGGTAGAGAGACAGGTGAAAAATCGCTCTTAGATAAAGGTGCAAGACAGCTGGATGAGCACCCTTGGCATGATGTGGGGAGCACACAAAGGACCAGGACCTCCGCAGACCGCAGTGACCACACATAGTGGGGACGACCCGGTGGGCTTCATGGAAGTGCGACATTTGAACCAGGTCTTGATGGCAATGCAGAATTTCAACAGGGAGGGGTGGGCAGGTCAGGTATAGAGAGCATGACTCAGAGGAGGGGAGTGCTGTGGAGCTGGATTCAGAGAAGAGCAAGTGAGATAGCCTGGCTGGGGCAGAGGGCAGTATTTGGAGGTAAGGCTGCAGGGCAGCCTGGACACTTGTAGACTGCCGATCTGGTGTCCTTGCCTCCAGGCCATCCTGTGTGCCAGCCACCACGTGCTTTCCCTGAATCATCTCTTAATCATCACAACAGCCTGAAGATACTCTACCTGAACTATACCCTTAACCATACCCTTGAGATACTATTATACCCATTTACAACTGAGGTCAAGTGAGACACAGAGAGATTAAATCAGTTGCTGAGTCACCTATAACTATTCATAATAGATGTCTGTAGCAGAGACCACTGTCAGTCAATATCTACTCTCTCCTTTCTTTATAGCCACACTAATACCATAGCCACTAGCCACGTGTGGCTATGTAAATTAATTACAAGTAAATAAAACTAAAAGTTCAGCTCTCAGTTTCACAAGCCACATTCCAAGTGCTCAACAGCAACATGTAGCTAGCAGCTGTCATACTGGAAGCACAGATCTAGAACATTTCCATCATTGCAGAAAGTTCTATTGGACAGTGCTGTCATTTTTTTTTTTTTTTTTTAGGCTAGTCAAGTGCAGCAGTGGGAGGGAATAAGGAACATAAAGACCTGTAACTGGCTGTGGGCTGTGATCGATTAGTTGCCCTGGCAACGCTATCTCACTGCAGGGGAAGGAACAGCCGGGACTGGTGCTAGAGCATGTTTCCCAGACTCCTTTGCAGTAGACGTGGCCACGTGACTAGAATCCCACACAAGAAGGTGGGCAGGAGTGACGCATACCACTTCTAGCCCAGGATCTACAAAATAGCCAACCTCTCTCCTCCGTGGTCTCTCTACCCTGCCACCAGCTGGATGCCAAAAACAATGAGGCCCCGCTGATGGCAAGATCCCAAGAAACCAGGTCCCTGAGTCATCCCATGGAGAAGGGCCACCCGCCAAGAGCAAACATCCTCCTTGGACTGTTACATGATCCAGAAATAAATTTCTATTGTGTTTGTACCATTATACATGTTTTGGTCTATTTGTCACAGCAATTTAGCCTACCTAACTAATTCAGTGTCACAGCCAGGATTTGAATCACACTCTTAGCTACTGCACATCTGCCAGAAAGATCTTTTTATAATGCAAAACCGGTGGAGTGTGGTCTCTCACGCCTGTAATCCCAGCACTTTGGGAGGCCAAGGCAGGAGGATTGCTTGAGGCCAGGAGTTCAAGACCAGCCTGGGCAATATAGAGAGACCCCCCCCCATCCCTACAAAAAAATAAAAATATTAGCCAGGCATGATGGCACACACCTGTAGTCCTAGCCACTCAGTAGACTGAGGCAGGAGGATCACTTGAGCCCAGGACTTGGAGGCTGCAGTGAGCTATGATGACACCGCTGCATTCCAGCCTGGGCAACAGACAGAGACTTTGTCTCTAAAAGTAAAATAAAATAAATAAATAAATAAATAAATCGAAACTGACTCTGTCACTCTGCTACCGAAAAATCTGAAAAAGCTGATGCCCTTAACTAATCCTTCAGCGTCACCTGCCATTTCAGCTCTCAATGGGTCACGTCATTCTCACACCCTTGTGTAGCTACTTGTGCCCCTCACGCCCTCGGCCTGGAAGCCCTGTCCCCACGTCCTCAGCTGCTGGAACCCTAACCATCCTTTGAAGTACGGCTCCCTGAATCCACCCCCACCCCGTCGTCAGAGTGATTCACTCACCCTCGCAGCACTTGCCGGTGTTTTCTTCCTCTGCAGGCACAGCGTTAGACTGGCAATGGCGGCCGAGGTAATGATAGTAATTACTAGGTAACAGTTATGGCTCTGGGTGATTTACGTATATTAATTCATTTAATTCCCATGCCAACACTTTGAGGTAGGTACTACAATGACCTCCGTTTTGCAGGTGAGAAACTGAGGCATAGAGAGAGGTCACCCCTTGACCACAGTTCCACAGCTAGTGACGGAGGAGCTAGGATTGAAGCCCAGGCAGTCTGAACTCAGGGTTGAGTTATCTGCCTGCGTATGGTCTTCCCCAGGAGACAGGAAGCTTGTTGAAGTCAGGAAGGATATGGGTTCCCTTCTGGATCGCCTGCAGCCCAGGCACAGGGCCACACATGTGAACGTTGTAGCTGAAGATGATCATTTGAGCCCGCTGTGCGAGGTCTTGAGATGAGGGCCCCTCGGGCTTTGGCAGCTGGCTGCTTCAGGCAGCGTCTTTTTCTCTGGGATTAGACTTTAACACGCAGACTCTCACTGGCCGCAGGGAAGGCCTCCCCTGGCACCAGGCTCAGTCTGAATCTTCCATTGCAGGGTGGTTTATGACACCTAAACTTTAGCTGGAAAACTCGTCCACAGCTTTATAGTCTATTATCTTTAATAGGCAGAGTCAGCTAGGATCCCAGGAAGAGTTCATTGCTCTGTCTGCTGCTCCCAGACTGGAAGCAGATGGGGAAGGGCTGAGGTTAAAGACAAACCATTCCCCGCTCTGGCCAGAGCACAGCCCGGTGCTGCCGCTGTCTATGGCTCATCCGCCCTTTCATCTGCTTAGCCATTTCTATCCAAATCCGACCAAAGCTGATGGCAAACCCACGCAAGCAGTCGGTAAAAGTAGCAGAGAAGGCAGCCCCAGCGCTAGTCGGCTCAAGGATCCACATCTCCAATTCTCTCCATTCCATTAGGCTGTGTAGAAACGGCCAACTCCTGAGCTCTCTGGAGAGCATCGCCATAGATTCAGAGGACAGAGCCGGCAGCATTTCACAGTCATCCCGGCCAGTCTCTTCTTTTTATTGAGGAGGAAACTGGGCCTGGAGAGAAGGAAAATTGCTGCAAGTCCCAGAGCCAGGACTCAAACTCAGGCCTCTTGGTTCCTGGTGAAAACCACTTTCCCACGTGCTACACAGAGTTGGGTCCTGGCCAGGCTCCGAGTAGCAGGGCTTGGAAAAGAGTTTTAGGGGGAGAGATCAGGCTTCTGTAGGAGTTTCTTCAGGTGCTTGTAAGTGTATCAAAGCCATATGATTATGACTTGGCAGCTAGATGGCTTTTTGTGCATCTGTTTTAGAGTAGAAAGAGCTATTGTCATCTGTGCACCGACAGGACCGCCTTGAACAAGTCACTTACTTTTCTCACCTGGTTTCTTCACCTGTAAACGAGAGCTCCATTCCCCTGGTCCAAGGCTGGCGCAGAGCAGATGTTCAAATAATGCCAATTCCTTTTACCTCTTCCTTTTACCAGACGTTAGACATAGAACAGACACTTCCATTCTTTACACGCTCCAACAGTCAGCACACAAGTTGGTCTACCCACTTTCCACAGCAATTAAGAGAGATGAATATCATTAATTGGCTTCCACTAACATTCTTATTCTCAAGGCTAATATTTATGTTTATGACTAGATCACAGATAAGGGTACGTGGGGAATATGAGTGAGCCTCGCTCCCCAGTGTGAAACACAAAACAAAGACATTTCTGATAGATTGTAAACTGGGAACCACTTTTATCTCCCAAAGGCCTGGAACAAAGGCAAGCCAGCACAACGAACGCATGCCTTAATTGCTTTTCCCACACTGCAGACAGAGCCTCTGTCTTAAATAGGACTCCACGTGCTTGGGGCAGATGACTTGGGGAGCCAGGAACCAAAAATCTTTATGACTAAGGGTATTGTTTTACCTTCTAAACAACCTACATAAAAGGCCACCCATTAATAAATGCGACAACTAGTAAAAGTGTCATCAGTTTCTATCGAGAGACACAGATGCGCCCTCTTTCCTTCCCCCTGCATTCTCTTCCTTGCCAGAGAGAAACTTCAGAATCTACCTGAAGCCACAGCAGTGCTGGTTTTAATGCAAGTCGCTGATCTCTGATACCGAGATGGCTCGTTGCGTTGCCCCAGTGAAGCACCTGGGATCACAGGAGCCTCGCGTGGGGAAGGAAGTCGTGCCACCTGCCCCACAGCAGGAGTCACCTCCGAGCTTCCGGCCAGACGGGGATCTAGTTTATGCGGGGACTATCTAAATGGCACGGCCCCCACTGATGATGCTGGGTGTCCACCGCTGCCACCGGCGGGCCACTCTACAGAGTGAGCAATACTTCCTCATCCTGAGCCACCTCCACTTGCCCCCTTGGCCCTCATCCTGTCGGCTGGAAAACCACAAATCATGTGTACCACGTCCTCCAGAGACGGTCATGGCGCTCCACCCGAGGCTTCTCCCCAGTCCTTTCAATCTCATTTTGTAGACACTTCACATTCTTCCCACCTCCCCAGGGAAGTCCTGGTCACTTTCTGTGACACCCAGAACAGGGCCCGGTCTCCTGGATGTAATCAGATCCCTGTGGGCAACACCCCTCTCATCTGGATCCCGGGGGCGCAATAATTCAGGGGACCTGAAGGCTCTGAGGTGCTCCTGGCCACAGCAGGATGTGGCTTGAGGATTTTTCCTAGTGACCTCAACTCGTTGGTCAAAAGCTGCAGGTTCAGAACCTGCAGTTCTGAGTGATTGGGCTGGTGGGAAGGTGACCTTGTCCCAAGGTAGGGCTGGGGGACCACCCCTGTGGGTTCAGTCCACCTTCGGGGCACTTCTCCAACTTAGACCACCTGGGACGTCTGAGTATGTTCCCTGTGCCAGGCACCTGGATCAGGTACTACAAACACAAAGCGAACGAAACTCATGAAGACGTAGGAGACAGGCAACTAAATAAGTAAACAAGTAAATAAATTAGGATGTCAGATTGTGTTAAGTGCTATGGAAAAAATTAAGTAGAAAATGCAGAGTGCTAGGCATGGAGGTTGCTAAGTGGTGATCAGGCAGGACCTCACTAAAAAGATGACATTTGAGCAAAATTTGAAGGAGGCGAGGCAGTAAATCATGTGGATAATGGTGGAAAGAACATTCCAGACAAAGGGTACAGCCAGTGCAAAGGTCCTGAGGCAGGAGTAAACCTGGTTGTATTCAAGGAGGCCATTGTGCCTGGAGTAGATTGAGGAAGGGGCGAGGCCAGAGAGGTAGCAGGGGGAGGTCACAGCATCCGAGGCCTTGTAGGCCAGTGTAGAACTTTGGCTTTTATCTGGAGTATGATGGGAAAACACTGGAGAATTTTGAACAGAAAAGTAAAATCACCTGATTTGTATTTTTAAAGAGTCACTCCGGCTATTGTGTTGAAAATAGATGGTGGGGTGACAGGAATGAAGACAGAGTGAACAGATAAGAGGCTGTTGCAATAACCCAGGTGACAGAATGATGGTGGCTCGGACTGGTATGGTAGCAGTGGAGGGTTGAGAAGTGGTCAGATTCCTTTTTTTTTTTTGAGAAACAGAGTCTCACTCTATTGCCCAGACAACACAGTACAGTACTGCACGATCACAGCTCACTGTAATCCCAAACTCCTGGGCACAAGCCATCCTCCTGCCTCAGCCTCCTGACTAGCTGGGACTACAGATGTGCACCACCATGTCTGGCTCATTATTTTTTATTTTATGTAGAGATGGGGTCTTGCCATGTTGCCCGGGCTGGTCTTAAACTCCTGCTCTCAAGCAATCTTCCTGCCTTGGCCTCGCAAAGTGCTGGGATTACGGAGGGAACCACTGCACCCAGCTCAGATTCTTAATATTTTTAAAGATGGAGCCAAAGGAGTTTGCTGGCAGCTTGAATGTGGGATTTGAGAGAAAAAGAGTTGTTCTGAAGGACTCCAAGGTTTGGACCTGAGTAACTGCAAGAGTAAAGCTGCCACCACTGAGCCAGGAAAGACTTCGGGTGGGATGGGTGCAAGGGAAGCCCCCAGGCTCAGCTTGGATATGTGTCAAATATCCAGCTGAGCACATTACCAAGGCCTTTGGATATTTAAGTCTGGAGTTCAGGAGACAGGTCCAGGCTTGGGTCATCAGCAAATACACAGTATCGAAAGCCACGAGACTGGATGAGCACACAGAGGGAGAGAGCGTACGGGGCACGCCAGAGTTCAGGGGGTAGGGCGATGAGGTCAGAAATGCCGGGAACAGCACATCAGTGACAGATTTGAAAGAACTCAGGACTTCTGGTCTAGAACCCTGTAGTCCCTGTGATAGCAGGGGCTCCACGTTTGCTGTCCATAAATGTTTTCCCGGTGCCTATAAGGATGGCCTGGCGCATAGTGGAAACTCAGTAAATATCCGTGGAATGAGTGGATCTCAGACACAGAAGAAAAGAGAGTGGTAATCGTTAATTCTTACCAGCTCCTCCTTCCTACAGATACGCGAGGGCCGGACCTGAGCTACATTTTCTCTCCATGGCATCCGCTAAGGAACCTGCCAAGCTCCCCACTCCCCTTAACCTCCCTTCCCTCTCCTCCCAGACCGGCTGGCTGGGGCGCTGTGGGAGCGGTCAGGGGAGGGGGTGGAGAGTTCACAGCGGAAGTTTTGGCTCCATTGCCAGCAGGGGAGGCAGGGCCAGCAGTGACAGGAGCGGTGACCTTGGCTACCCCCAACGCCAGGGCGATGGGAAAGGGAATGTTGTGCTGGGAAGAACTATTAATAACTTGCCATGATCACAGAACGCAAGACAAACTCATTGGGCAGCTCAATTTTTCTGCCTGTTAAAAATCATTAGTGGTTCTGCGGGGGAAGCCAGAAAAAATGTTTTATATGGAACAATAAATTCCTCTATAAGCCACAAAACCCCACAAATTTACAGCTAATAAACCCACAAATGTAAGATGATTAAGAGCTGGTGAGGAAAGAGCTCCTCGATCCTTAGTCTCGAAAGGCCTTGTGGCCTGATGGGCTGACGCCGGGCCAACGGCAAAGAAACCCAAGTTCAAATCCTGCCTTTTAATTAAACTGGGTGACCTTGGGCAAGTCATCTACTCTCTGCCTTGGTTTCCCCATCTGTAACATGAAAATACACAATTCCTGCCTTGTCTTCCTTAGCAAGTGGTTGGGGGAATAAATGAGATATGAGATGAAATATTTGAGAAAAAAATATTTCTAATTCTCTTAACTGCAGGGAATTGTTATCTGCCCAGTGGCTAGTGGAATGATCAGTACTCGCCTTGAGATGGGAAGGTAAACTCACGAGATTCATCTGGACCTCTTTCCCACACATTAGCCTGTCCCCAGAGGGCTTTGCCACGGAGCCTGCCAGTGGGTAGCTGTAGTGGTTTGAATTGTAGCCCTCAAAAGATACATCTAAGCCCTAAACCCTGGTACCTGTGAACCTGACCTTATTTGGAAAGAGGGCCTTTGCAGAAGGAATTAAGTTGAGGATCTTGAGATGAGCTCATCCTGGATTAATAGGGTAGGCCCTAAATCCAACAAGTGTTCCTGTAAGAAGAAGAGACACACACACAAAAGGCAATGTGAAAATGCAGGCAGAGACTGCGGTGGTGGGTCTGCAAGCTGAGGAATGCCAAGGACTGCCCCCAGGAGCTAGGAGAGAGAAAAGGAATGGATTCTGCCTCAAACCCTTCAGAAGGAACCAACCCTGCCAACACTTGGTTTTTGGACTTCTGACATCTAGAACTGCGGGAGAATAAATTACTGGGTTTTTTTAAGCCACCAAGTTTGTGGTAATTTATTATGGCAGCCACAGGAACTAATACAGGAGCCATGCCCTGACTGCCTAGGAATTCCTATCCATCCTATAGAAGAGATGAGTCATAGCATGTACACTGTGAAATGACACCTCTGGGTAGCAACCTTCCACCACTCCAGGGCACATTCCCTCCAACACCGAATGGGAGGACAGGAAGAGAAAGCCAACGCCAATGAAGCACCTACGGTGTTGTAGGCATTGTGTGAAGTTATCTCATTTAATGTGATCCTTGCAACAATGCTCTGAATTATAAAATACCATCCCCATTTTCCATTTGTGGAAACCAAGGCTTTTGAGGGGTCAAGTGACTTGTACATGTCACACACCGGTGGCAGAGCCAGGATTTGAATCTAAGTCTGCCTATTCAAGTCCAATCCTCGTTCTACCCCAGGAAGAACGCCGGGCCCTGAGAGAACCCTCGTGGAAATCTGCGTGCCCCTGGCCAAGGGCTGACCCTCAGGGCCAGGAGTGAGGAGTGGCCGGATATTCTCAGGACCGAGTCAGAACCAGCTCAGAGAGAAACCTGTTGGTATCAGTGGTTTCAATCACTTAGAGACAGAGGAACATTTTCCAGCCACGGCTGCTGTTAAAGTAAAAACGTTCTGTGGAAACAGGTCACTGGAGCCTCTGTCACCAGCGGACCTTTACCACAGAATGTGCAATTTCGTCTTATGAGGCAGAATTCTATAAATTCCTGCCGTGCCCTCCTCGGATCCAAGACCCCTGCTGCACGCTGGTCAAGATTGAGAGAGGTTGCCGAGGCCAGGAAGCGTCTGTTCTCGCTGGGCCCCAGGCGCTCCTGCAAAGGGAAATGTCCAGCGAGCACGGGCTCCAGTTGGGCTTGATTTGTTTCACGAGGTTCTAACAAGGCCCAGAGATCACCGCCGAGGCCCAGAGGAGGTGATGCATCGTTGTCCCAGGTCCATCCTGAACCCAGCCTCCTCTGGGTTCCAGTTGAGATGCATCTATCCGGTTCCCAGATCTAGGGAGCGAGGGTGGGACCCTCAGGATGTCACTGGAGTGGCTAGACCTTTTTTTTTGCCAAGATTTGACTGTTCAGTATAGCTGGGAATTCGAGGACCAATAGCTGTCAGGCTGGAGTAGCTCCCCGCGGCCTCCGACCACACGTTTCCAAGCACTGACCTAGGGGCACGTGCACCTGGTTTCAGGCCCCCGAGACCTCCTGGAAGAACCTCCCCAGAATTGCTCTTCATTGTGCTTAGTCTTATTTCTCAACCTAGATACCCGGGAGGGCCTGTGATGGATGTGACCTTGAGGGAGCTAGCGCTAAACGGAGCAACGTGTTATGAAGCAAAAGGTGTGGCTTCTAGCGGTTTACCGTCACTCCCCAACCACAGCAGCTTGGGCAGCTCACCCCGAATCTTCAGATTTGGTCTGATCTGGAAAGGGGAGGAAATACTACTTCATAGGCTGGGGCTAGACCAGCTCCGATTCTGAATTTCTCAAGGAGTCGTGGGTCATCCTCGCTGCGGGAGTAGGAGCTGTGGGTGCAGGACAGAGCACGTCCTGTCTGCCTCTGGCTGAGGTTTCCTGGCAAAGCCTGGAATGGTGATGACTATATCAGGAGAAATGTCCTGGGGGCCTCCTTCCTATGAGGCCAGACTTCCTCAGAGGGTAGCAAGGTTTGTGCCCAGGGGCCCATGTGGCGTTTGCATGATTTACTCCAGTCGGTAGGACAGAGGGCTTAACAGTGCCCGGCCCCGAAACCCTACCCAAAGCATTTGGAATTGCCTGGCTCTTTTAGAGTAAAAGAGAGCATAGTATTATACGTGCCTCTGTCTCTGTGACTCCTCACCTTTGAGGTAGCCCATTGTGCAGATGAAGAAAGCAAGGCTCACAAAGGTGACCCAGCTGGCAGAGGCGGAGCTGGGCTTGGAAGCCAGGCGGCCTGTTTCCACAGCTGAGGGCATGACAGAGGCTGGGAGATGCATTTGCAGTGGGCACCTCTGTGCCGTGCTGGGGTGCGGGGTGGGGGCGTCTATGTGGAGTGAGGGCCATGTAGGGCTTGAGCCATGTGGCACGGGCTCCTGGTGTGTGCACGGCCGGCGGTGCAGTTTGGGGTGCCCGTGAGCCCACGCGTGTGCGTGCCTGCACCTGGCCCCTCCTCCCCAGGTGGGATGGCTGGGGGCCGCTCCCTCCCCAGGAGTCTGCAGACGAGCCAAACCACAGCTCCAGCCAAACCGCAGCTTGGGCCACAGGGGTTTGATCTTCCCTCTGCTGCCGGAGATGAGAGAGGTCTAAGTGGCAGAGATTTATGGGGCCTGAGGGAGAAATACCCTTCCAGTGAGAAGCTCACATGAAAAGCTCCGGAGTAATAACTGAGGCTGCAAAGCGTGCCAATTATGCAACAATTAAAAGGTTTGACTATCATTTCTTTCTCCTTTTCTTCTCCCAACTACTCCTCCCGCTTCCAGCCCCCAACCTGGCTGCCCCTACAGGCTCCCCAGCAGATGCTCTGGGGGAAAGAGGAGAAAGAACACACTTTTCCCCCTTTAATTGGAGATCAAAAGTTGGAAGAAGAACTTACCCCTCAAGGGTGGGGAGGAAAGGGGTGTTGGTGAGATGGGGCCCTCGGAGGAGGGGATGGGGACAGGAAAGGAGTGAAGGGCGGGCTCCTCTGCCCCCGGCTCTGTAGGAACTTCACACACATCACCTCATTTAATCCACCCTCCACCCCTGCGAGAGCAGAATTCTTAGTGGCATTATGTTGCAGAGTAGGAAACTGAGACTCACAGAGGTAAGTGACTTGACCAAAGTCACACAGCTGGTAGAACTGGCATCGTACCCTAGGCTGTGTGACACCAAGGGCTTCGCCACCAGGCTATTCTGCCTCCACACCATCAAGTGGGGGAGGTTTTTCTCGTCTCTCAGCCTTGGCTTTCCCATCTGTGAAGTGGGTGCAGGCCCAGGCTTTGTGGATGGAGTCGGGCACTCCTGCAGATGGAAGGTTCAGCGGGCGCTCGGCGGCAGATCGCTCTGTAGTTCCGCCAGCACCAGCTGAGCCAAATGCCCTGCGCAGCCATCAGTGGCTAATTGAGAAAGAATTCGGCAGCGTGCCCCAAAAGTGAAGAAACAGCTGCTAGTTGGCTTTTTAGAGGTGCCAATCCACACCCAGCGTGTGTGCCCCCTCCCCACCTGATTTCCCAGCAGAGCTAACAGCGCCCACACGCCAGGGCCCTCGGCGGCGTTGGACTCCCTCCTGCCCTGCCGGGTGCACGGCAACTCCAAACGCTGCCCTGAGAGCTCTTGCAGCTCCTGAGGGGGGCGGGGGGCGGCGGCTGTGGGGCGCGGGCTTTTCCAGGATGGCGACCATCTCTTACAGCCAGGAAGCCCCCGCGCCCAGCGATAGCAGACTCACCCACTCACACTTGACCCAGACGAAGGAGGACAGGAGGGCACTACCCTAGGGACTGTATGTTTCACGTCAACACACCCCAGCTCTGCTCTGGCGCTAACGGCAGGTGATGCTCTGGGTGAGCCATGCCACCTCCCTGGACACCAATGTCCTTACGTGTGACTGAGTGGGCCAGACTGTCCAGCAGTGCCGCCCAGCTGTCCGTGACAGCTGGAGAGGGGAACACACAGCCCAAGTCATGCACAGGGCAGGGAGAGGTTCCCACCTTCCTCCCTCCAGGCCCACGCACCCCGCTCCCCAGCCCGAGTCAGCGGGAGGGAGCACCGGCCTGGCCCTGCAGCCATGCTCCTGCGCCTTGCGCCCACGGGAGAAAGGAGTGGAGCTTTGGCCTCCGCCTCCCCACCCCCTTGCCCTGCACAACCACATGCCATGGCCAAGGCCTCCCGGGGTCGTTTCTGCCGAATGGTTTTCCCCAACGCGTTGCTTCCCAGGGCACAGCTTGTCTCCCAGCATTTTCTCCCCTTCTGCTTTGGATCTTGCCAATCCCTTGTCTCGGTAGCGATGCTCTGGGGTGTGGGGGGGGTGAGACTGGGGGGCACTGGCTAGGAGAGGAGGGGGAGGTGTAGTGGGGGGTGGTGTAGGAGGAGCTGTGACCATCCCTTGGATACCACGAGCCCTTCCCCAACCTCAGTGGCTCACCCTTGACGACCTGGGGGCCTTCTCTCCCAGCACCCCCTGCTAGGCCTGCACCAGGTGGCCGTGGCAGCCCGTTCCCCCATGGGAGCTGAGGGACCCCAGCTGGCATGGCCAGCCACGCTGAGAGAGCCCAGCCAGTTGTTTGCTCAAGTGGGGCCCACTCTGCCCACTCTGAGGGGGCTGGCGGGACTCCAGAGGAAATGATGGGAGGGTTTGGGTGCATTCTGACCTTAGCTGAATTCCAGGATGATGATGTGTGAATAATATGGCTGTTTAAGAGTCAACAGCTCGGGTGCTTTTTATAGCCAGGCCAGAGCGCTGAGTGGGCCATCTCCCCATTAATCATGCAGCCAGTTAGGTCCACGGGCAAACAGTCCCCGCCTTGCTCCGTGGACTTAGTCTCCCTGCTGTCAGCAGCCACCCCTAAACAGATGTCAAACTGCCATCAAGTCAGCCCCAGCCTCACCCCGGGGCCTTCTATTCCCCTTAACATTCTAATTCCTTGAGCTTCTCCTTGCACTTCCCACTTCTGTCCACAATTTTCATTATTTTGGTGGTCTCTGCCAGCAGGGTCCTAGGTTCCCACTCCCTGGGCCATTCTGAACTCCCAGAGGGCACATTCTGCCCCGCTGGAGGAGGAAGGAACTCATTCTGAGTGACATTCCAGGGAAAGTGCCAGGGAGGGGCATGTGGGTGAGCTGGCCTGGGGCCCGAGCCCAGGATCCCAGTCCTGCCCTCTGCCCACTCCCCCCCCACCCCCGGCCCGGGACGACAGCGTCTGACCACGACTCCAACACTCACAGTGTCTCCAGATTGTGCAGCCCCTCAAAGCTGTGAGCTCCCAGACGCTGGACGCGGTTGTTGTGCAGATGCCTGTGTGGGAAGGAGACACATCAGCATGGGTGCCCACAGCACGGGGCTCCCGGGGATGGGACAGTGGTGACCTGAGTAGGAAAGCGGAAGCAGGAGCATGGACAGAATGACCCCAGTGGTCCAGCCCTTTGTCTCCAGGAACAAACTGACTGGCCAAGACTGACTTCTGAGGCCACAATCTCCAAGACTGGATTGACCACAGGCTATTCCATTTTGACTTCCTTTGGAAAAAAACGGGAGAGGAAAGCCCCAGGCCAAGGCTAAAGCAAGCTCCCAGTAAGCTCGAGAAGACAGGCCCAATGACAGAGGGACTCAAGTCTGAGGCTTCGGCTATGGCCCTGCTCCCCGGGACCCAGCCTGCCTGACTCAGTGGCCAGACGAACTTATGGGAGCCAGTATCAAACCACTGCAGACAACATATAATTAAAGGCTAAGCTTTTTGTTACAACTGGAGAGAGCTGCAGACAAGCTCAGAGGGCAGAGAGACTGGTGAGGCCAGAGGAATCAAGGAAGGCTTTATAGAGGTGGTGATCCAGAACAGGGCCTTGAAGGCAGGCGAACTGAACAAGCGGAGGGAAGGCCATTCCAGGAGAAGGGACACCCAAAGGTGATACAGCCGGAACCACTGGGAAGAGCTATCCAAGCACAAGCCAGAAAAAAGAAATCATGTGGTGATTATGAACACGGACAACAGAGAAACAGATGGAGAAAAGGAAGGATGCAAAAGACAGGCAAAGTTCCAAGCCTAGAAGAAAATATAACCAATGAATGAGGACTAGAAAGAAATTTATCACAATGGCCTCTGCTACAAAACAATCCCATAAAACAATATTTCAAAGACAAAATTTTTTAAATGACATTGTAGATTAAAAAAATAAATTGAAGACCAACAGTACATCAATAAAAAATGAGTCAATAAATCTGAAACAAGGAGCAGCATAGACACTCCTAAAAATTGAATTGATGTCAGAGAGAAAGCTTGAGCTAATCCTGGTGAATATGGCCGAATGAGACAAAAAGTTTAGAACAGAAACTAAGCAATGATGAAGACACAAAGGTGATTCAACACACGGGCAATTGAAGTCTCTGAAGCAGAGAATCCAGAAATGAGACTGAAGTTGTATTCAAAAACGTAATACAAAAAATTTTCTAAGATGAAGGAAGAATGGAATTCTGCAGCTCAAAAGCATACATTGTTCCAGGATAATTGGATGCAGAATATTCTACATATTCTGGTTAAGCTATTAAAGTTCAAGAATTTAAAAACATCTTACGGCAGAAAAAGGAAATCACTGACAAGGGGAAAAACTCAGGCTGGCTTCCAAGTTGTTCAAATATAAAGGCAACAGGCAGGCCCCAACCAACGTGGACGGGTAGGGGTGGGAGTCTTGCCAGTCTTGGGACTTAAAGCTCCTGCCCGTCTCTCTCATCCTTGCCCGCCTGCTCCATGAGGTTCTGTGAGGGAGATGGATTCCTGCCCCCAGGGAGCATCTAATCCTACAGGGAAAACACAGCTCCTGACTTCTGGGAATGAATTATCTCTCTTTACAAAGGGGTTTTCACTTTCCCCATTTCTTTCACACCTATATCTCAACTGTCACCAAAGGCTGTCATCCCTCCTACCTCCTGTTGAACTCCTATCTCCATTTTCCATCCCCTCTTCCTCCCCAGCATCTCTGGTCTAGACCGTCTCAGTGAAACACCTAGCTCCAAGCCTCCGACTCCCTCCCCCAAACCACTACTTCAACCCTCGCACCCTGGGCACCTCTGGCAGCCCAGCCGGGCCAGGTATCGGAGCGTATCCCAACGAAGAGGCAGGATTACACACATGCCACCACTCCTGCCCGATTAAGTGCTCCCCAGTGGTCTTGTCAGTGCCACAGCAGTGGCGGGAAGGGGTTCCATATATGCCAAGCAGCCTGATAAAAGTATGGGGTCTGGGTTGAAGAGAAGCCCCTTCTCCTCCACCCTCCTTGTCCACTCACACCCCGCCCAGGCCCCTGTCTAGCCCTTGGTTTTAACCAAACTTCTTTCTTGCTTATTGTCACACTCAGCTTCCTTATCTACCTCCTGGGCCTTCCTGCAGCTCAGCCCATAGTGGCTGGACAGCATTCTCCAGCCTCCTGTCCCCTTCACAGGTCACCTCCTGCTAGAAGCCTCTCTCCTCCATCCCATGAGCTGGAGGCCGGTAAAGGACAAAGGGGTAATGTTCCCAGCCTGTCTCCGCCATGAGAAGGGACCAGTCCTCCCCTTTCTGCTTTGGTCCTGCACCAGCAGGTTTTCTTTCCTCAGTCCCTTGCCCTCCCTATTGTGTGCCCAACCCCCTGGCTCACAGCCAGACCTTGGAGTCTTCCATGAGTCCCCCTCTTGTTGGTCTCTTGCCCTCTGAAAACCTCTAAATCAGATCAATTCTTCCCTTAAAACATTCCTCAGTCATGACCCTCCTCCATCCATTCTATCGCCTCTGTAGACTGGACTTTGATCGATACACCAGAGCCTCCAAACTGACCTTCCCTCTCCAGTCCCCGCCCGCTACACCGACCACCGCAGTTCCCATCCAGCCTTTGAGCTCCCTCCCCCACGGGCAGATAAGTCTGGCTCTGACAGCACGAGTCCCCACACCCACCTCTCCCGCCTCTTCTCCCGTGCTCTGCACCAGGCCCCTCCGCTCCAGCCGGACTGGCCTATTCCCTGGCAGCCAAACACCCTGACTGTCCCTCCCCATGCCTTTATTGCTACCTGCCTGGAATGTTCTTGTTCTCTTCACTTGTCCACCTCTTCACCAGCCTTCCAGGGCCAGGGCCACCCCACCTTCCCCACGAAGCGGCCCTCTCGCCCGCCACTCCTGTGCTACTACCAATCTGTACTTAGCATCTGGCTGTGATGGCGTAAGTCACACTACACCATCAGTTATTTTTTCCCATATTTATTCTGATCTTTCAATTAGACTGTAAGCCCCTTGAGGGCAGTGGCTATGTCTCGTGCCTGTCAAGTCTTCAGTACGCCACACAAGGGCTCTATGAATGGCCGGCTGCTGTTCATCTGTCTGGGACCCATCGTGAAGTTCTCATTTTTCCAATAACCTTGTCCCTCACAGAGCCCTGATCCCATTCCCTCACGGTGTCACGGGAATATCACCAAAGCTAGAACCAACCACCACGTTCTGTTTGCCCTCTGTAAATACTCCCACTGACTCCCAGAAGAAGGGAGGGTGTGGTCGTCCTGATAGAAGAACGTGGTCTATAGGGTATTTACCTTGGTTTTCTAATCTCCCAGGACAGAGAATTAGACAAACAAATTGGTGCCTGCCTTTTCATCTCCCACATAGAACTAAGTCATCTATTCCCTGGCTTGGAAAATCACACCAGATTCCAAAACCAGGGGACGCAATGTTACCATTTAGCAGAGTCACTAACACGCATGTTCCTGAGCCATGTTCCTGCCGCAGTTAGTGTGTAACCCAAAGCAATTACAAATGACCTCCAAGCCCTTAGTAATTACCCTATGAACTTACCAATCATTCATAGCAATTAGCGGGGAGCTAATTTGCACTCTAGAGTTCCCACTGGGAAGGCAGAGTTAATCCCGGTCCCCAATTCCTGCCAGGGATGCTATCTCCCAGGTAATTACCCTGATGGGGCTTTGCTGTCTAATTATAAGTGATGGCTTTTCTCTGCTTCTTCAGGCCTGGGAAACGAGATGAATTTATCCTATCTCTGTGCCAAAGCATATGACCGCATCATTTGATTGTCAAATACGGAGGAAATCACTTAAGGAATTCTTGGTTTATATTCCAATTAGCATGGTATAGTTATGATATTTGTATAGCAATAAAATAATAGCTTAATTCCTATTTTCTGATTATAGCTACCCTGGCCTTTTAGTGAATCTCAAAGCACTTCTATAGCTCTCGTGTCATTTAATCTCATGATAACCTATGAGGTCAATGGGGAATGGTCATCCTCATCCTTTTACAAAGGGGAAACTGAGACCAGAAAGTTCAGCAATGTGCAGAGAAGAGCAAAGCTAGCCAAGGAAACATGCAGCCCCCAGCCCCCAGCAGGACCCGGCTGGGGATGGAGGACAGGGCAGCACTCACAGCACCACAAGGCTGGTGAGGTTCTGGAAGGCGTAGTCAGGGATGTGGCTGATGCGGTTGAGGGCCAGGGTCATGGCCTGCAGGGCAGGGAGGTTGTTGAGGGCCCTGACAGGGATCTCCGTGAGTGCATTGTCGTCCAGCCAGAGGTGGCGGAGGGAGGACAGCCCCTCAAAGCTCCTCTCCGGGACCAAGGAGATGAGGTTGGCATCTAGGCGCCTGGTGGAAGAGAGGATGGAGAGGGGTCAATCTAGGGCAAGATGCAGACCAAGCTCTGGGGCTAGACTGGACCAGCCAGGCCCCCAACAGGGCTTTTGGGGTTCCCTGGGACTAAGGTTGTAACTTGGCCACCATTATCTTGTATCCCACCTCTTCAAGTTCCCATATTTGGCCTCCATTCCAACTCACAATTCTTCACCCTTTATGTCATACATTTCTATTTATGACCCCCGACTCGTCCTCTCAGACCCAAGGCTGAACCCACAGCCCATTTGTGGGTAACCAATATTTCCTCCCCTACACCTTCAGGCTGCCAAGTCTGTGCCATAGCTGCCTTGCTCTGGGTATGACATCGTCCTTCCCGACCCTGTGCACTCCAAGCCCATATAATGGAGATGTTCCCAGCATTGGCAGAGGGAAACAGCCTCCCTCTGGACCAAACCAAAGAAAAATGCCTCCCCAGGGATGTAACCCATTCCCTGTCACCCATCCCCAGCACCACCTGTTCCTTGTCCCTTCAAGGATTCAGGGGCCAAGGGGCTCCTGCCAAAGTCCTGGAGCTTCTTGCTAAATTGATGTCCTCTGAGAGGTCCCTGCCTCCCACAGCTGAAGTTTTTGATTTGCTGCTTCTCAGAACAGGTAAACAGATGGTGAGTGATCTGGTCTGTGCTTAACCACAGATTCCAGGGTGACACGAGAACTACTGCTGTAAGCCCTGGAAGATCTTGGCAGCCCAGCAAAACAAGGAGACTTCCCATCTTAGCTTTTTATGGCTTTGCCCAGGACATGATATTCTTTATCAATATGCTACTGCCTCTGCCTCCTAGTCTGGGACTTGGGCTGAAACCCTAGCACTCTATGCAGCTCATCCTCCAGGGCCCAGACAAGCTGACCTGTGACCATGGAGCTACTCCTGGACTTTACTGTCTTGAACGGAGGCTCAGCACTGAGCCATGATTCTCCCAACACAGGCACATGGCACTTAAGCTGTGGAAACCCCAGCCTCATCCGCAGAGGCCCGACAGCCCCATAATCCTGAACCCAAAGGAGAACTGATGGGACCAGTAGTGTGGGACAGGGCGACTTTCTTTCATTCCAACAGCACAAGCCCACTTGCAGAAGGCCCAGCAGTGCCCGTCTCTCCCCTAAGCATCGTGCCAGCGCTCGCCCTGCCAAGGGCCTCAAGCACCACTGGTAGAAACTCCCCAGCTGAGGGGCCGTGGGTGGACGGCCGGATACTGCAGCCCTGGGAGTGAAAGCAAAGAGATCAGACACCCCTTGAAAGCTGCAATTGGCAAAGACTCTCCACCCACATCAAACCTGACTTGATGGGACCAAAATCTCTTCAGTGAGTGCCCTCTGCTGGCAAGGCCTGTCACCCCCGACATGGTCTTCCAATGGCGGCCATCACACCCCGGATGGTCTGTCTGTGGCTGGATCACCTGGGAGCTTCGTAAAAATATGCATTCCTGAGCCCCTCCTCAGGATAGTCTGGTCCAGAAGGTGTGGGGTGGAAGCTTGGAAGCTTCAAGAATGCCCCAGGTGTGTCTAGGCACAGGCAGGCATGCAAATCACCTCCTCGAGAGAGGCTACATTTGGAAGCCGGGGACGGCGCTCATGCAGAAAGCCCTTATGACAGTTCTGCCCGAAGGCAGTGTTCCAGCCACCAAGAAGCTCCTTCCTCAGGGAGCTTAGAACCCAGTGGGAAGGCCACTGAGGTTCACAGTGTGACACTGTGACAGCAGGAGTGCAGGGGCCACAGGCACCTGGTCCAAAGCAGCAAAGACAACCTCCAAGAGAAAGTCATGCTTACACGGAAACCTGGTGGCCGTTTAGGGACAGTCACGGGAGAAGGCGGGGAAAAGAGTTCCAAGCAGCGGGAATGGCGTGCGGGAAAGAGAGAGTGTAGCCAGCCCCGGGCATGGTGTTCTTTCAAAAGAGCTTCGTTCTTTTCAACTTTCTTATCAGCAGACACTCAGAAGGCAGAATTGCCCTGCCTGGGCCTTGGCCGTGGTAGGGCAGGGCCCGTGTGAGGCAGCCCTCACCTGCAGCCCTGTTTGAATCTTAACTTCTTAAACAGTTAAAGCCCTCACTTACTCAGAATGCACTTACTGTGTTCTAAGAGCATTAATGTATTAAGTCATTAATTTTCATAACCTGCAAGGTTGATGTTTTGCAAATGAGAAAAATGAGGTACAGAGGGGTTAAGTCACTTGCCCAAGGCTACACATCTAGGGAGTGGTGGAGCCAGGATTCGAACTTGGACAACTGGCTCCAAAGTACACAACTCTGGCCATCATGCTCTATCCCTGGCACACTCCAAAGTCACTATGTTTATGTACCTCACTGACTTCTATACCGACCTGGAATGCTCCCAGAATATCCCACCCCTGCCCCTTCACTGGTCTCTGGCACTTATACACCTGCGTGTCCACCCTGTCAACGAGGCCTAGGGTTACATCGTCCCAGCGTGGTCATGCTGGCCCTGTCACCCCACCCGCACCAAGGCATCAGTGAATATACCAGATCTTCCTCTAGGTCTTTGCTTCCCCACATGTGGCCCATGGACCATCACCCGGAAGCTTGTCAGAAATGCAGAATCATAAGCCCACCCTGGATTTACTTTATCAGAATCTGAATTTTGGCCTGACTCCCAGGTGATTCATAGATTCAGAAGCACATCAATGTTTTTAAAGCACTGGGCCGGGTTTTCCAGAGCTTCTGATGCTCTGTCTAATGACCGTGGGTGGCTGGAGAAGAGAGGAAGGCTGAATGAGGGAGGGAAGCCCATTTCCTCCCGTGGTTAGTGCTCAGCTGGTCTTGGGAGCCCTTGTTCTTAGATATGATCAATTACTGTAGAAGACCAGGTTCCACCTCACCCTCCTGGAGACACTAACGACCATGGCAGGCACTACGTTCAATTTTGAATTCCCAGCGCCCAGCACAATGCTTCCTTTGCAGATGCCACTTAACGTGTTTGAATAAATGAGTGCAAGAATACCCTCCCAATCCCCTGCCCCCAAGCCCCAAACTGGTGGCCTGACCAAGCATCCCAGTAAGCTGGAGGAGGCCCAGACACCCGCCCTTATCAAGGATGTCAGGCATCCTGGCTTCCCTGCTGTGACAGCCCATGCTGTTGTGGTGAGGGCTGTCACCCCGCCTCTTCCCCCATCCACATGAGCCCACCAGGCGGATGCCCAGACTCCTCCTGACCCTGGGCAGGCCCGCGCCATGGGGGCCACATCTTGGTCCCAAATTTTCCAGAGACCACAGACAGAGAGATAGCTACACCCTGACAACTGCCAGGACCACGCGCAAGTCACATGTGAGATGGCCTTCTTAGGGAGAGGGGGGGAGTAGGGCATCATGAGCGGGGCCTCGAGGGAAGAGCATGCAGCGCTGGAGTGGGTGGGGAGTGGCACCGATTTCAGGCGTCCTCAGCAGGTCAAATTCACAAGGCGCAGCGACCCGCTGGCTGTAGGGGTGAGGGAGGGGCAAGGCCTGGCTCTCTGCAACCACTTACAGCAGATTAACAGCCCCAGGAAGCCTGACTTCTTACGGGGGGCAGTGCCTCCTTCTCTGAAGCCCCCGGGCTGAGAGCCACCCTACAGTGACAACCGTGACAACAATAGTAACCACTGTTTCCATTTATTGAGTCCTTGTCATATGCCAGGTACACTGCCAGGTACAAGTGCACAACCTGTATCCTCTACGATGCCATGAGGTAGCTTTGATTAGTCCCATTTTACAGAGAGATGAAGCCCCTCAAGGTCACACAGCCAGTAAGCCACAGAGCTGGGTGCGAACCCGAGTCGTCCAACACCAAACCCCACGCGTCTCGCCACTGCGAGGTGCTGGTGCCGAGGTGCACGGGGGGAGGTGAGAACCTGTGTGCCCGTTTAAGAAAGCCCAGGACGCCAGGGCGGAGGCTGTGGCTGAGCTGAGAAGACGCCCCCAGTGGACGCACAGCGGGAAGGTGCTCCTTTGTTCTGTGAGCCCCAGGGCCACTGGGAAGTTGCCTCTTCTGTGCACACGCAGATGTGTGAGGACACACCATTGCCCGCCCACATGCGCGTGCACACTCGCTCGGGTAACCTGTTAGTCCTGATTAGTGCATCGCTTGCCTTGTGTGCAACCCACAGGCCGGAGAGCTTGGCAAGGGCCACTTCTACCAGGCAGGGCCCACCTTCCACCCGGCTCAGGACGAGGCCTCACTTCCTCAGCCTCTGGGGGGCCCTGGATGGCCCGAGCCTCCAGGCTCTTTCTGCTCTGCCAGGGAGAACCTGCTCCAGCCACGGCTCACAGATCTCGTGCAGTTGCCTGATGAAGCAGGCTTGGCTGGGGAGCGGCGGTGTCTACAGCCCTGCTCCTGATACTTGGGGACAGGGACATGCCGAAGGGGGATAATGAAGCAAACTGGCAAATGAAGGTGGGAGGAGCCCATGGAAGAAATCGATCAGGCCCGTATTTGTGTTTGGGGTGAGCAGGGAGTCCAGGGGTTCACTCAGGCCAGGTGGGCTCGTGGGACACAGACCCAGGCTAGCATTGCCAGATACATCAAATAAAAATACATGCTGCCCATTTAAATTTGAATTTCAGATAAATAACAAGTAATTTTAGCATAAATATGTCCCGTGTAATATTTGGGACAGTGCCCAGTTAAGCCTTAATTTCAGATAAGCAAAGAGTAACTTTTTGGTGTACGTAGGTCCCATGCAATATTCGTATTTTATCTGGCAACCCTGATCAGGGCGCTCAGAGTCGTGCATGGAGGAGCGTGGGCTGAGCCCTCAGACCCAGCCACCAACACCCTCTAGCCTTAAGCACTGGTGTCCCTGGTTGTGTGTTTTGCTGACCTGCCCACCCCAGAGACTGTTCTGAGGTTGACACGCAACTCAGAGCCTGCACCCACCATTCCCTTTCCTTGTCCCCTGCTGACAAACAGGCAACCCAGAGGGGCCCTGGGGACCCAGGGGAGGAATTAGGCACCTGGCAATTGGAGGTCCTCCTGGTAGTTCTGGCTGTGAGGACAGAGCCCCCCCATGGAGGAGGCAGCAGGAAGGAAAGGAGAGTGTGGGCTTCTGCTTTCTCCCCTTCCTCTCCCTCCCCCTCCCCCAGGAACTCCGACTCTGGGGGAGCCCAAGGCCCAGCACCCTGGCTGTAGACAGTCCCTCCCACCCTCTCCCCACTCAGCTCCTGCTAGGATGGGGTGCTCCCTGAAGAAACCCCCTTGGCCCCCTGCCCAGGTAAGGGTTCCGGCTGCCCTAGGGTCTCCAGTCCTCTGGGGTGGGTGGGCCCAGCTTCCCCTGCCACGTAGGGGTGCAGGGGGCTGAAGGAGCCTCTGAGCAGCCAGCAGAACCCACCGCTTGGGACTGAAAGAACTTTCTGAGCAGTCCCCGCCACAGGTGGGAGAGCCAGTCCTGAGGCTCAGTTTGGCAGGAAGACGAGAGCAATTATACCAGTTAAGCTCTGGACTAGAATCAACAACCCCCAACAGCGCTCCTCTTTCTCCCACGTGGGCCTGGGCCCCTCCAGTGATTTCGGATTCTAACTCTCACCTGCGGTAATGGGCAGGTTAGCAGGGGCCTCGCAGGCCGGTTCAGGCTTGCCTGGGCTCTGGGGAAGCAGTTTAACCTCTCGAGGGCCAAACTGCTCCTAATGCTTCTGCAGCTCGGGGCTGAGGCTGGGCGGGGAGGGAGGGTTGGGGGCCTTTCCCTCCAAGTCCCAAGGGGCAGGTGGTGTGAAAGTTGCCTGGTCATAGGACATCCCAGGGACCTGGGGACATGGGGGTCTGGTCCCCTGTGACTAAAGTGACATGAGGACCTAACAGGAGCATGCTGTAGCAGAGGAGCTTTAGATTAGATAGCAGAAGTTACTCACAGTGACCCAGAGGGACAATAGTGTAAACTCAGAGTCACACTGTGTCCGAGCCTGCAGGAGCCTGCCAGCCTCACCCGTCTCATGAGGAGCCCGAAGCCCAGAATGACAAAGAAAAATGCCCAAACGCAGGGGCAGGGCCAGGGCTCAGACTCTGAGCTTTGTTCCACTCTACCAGCCTGGTCCCCCAAAGTGAAGGGATGACAGAGGGACACACACCTCTGTCGGCTGTTGGAACCGTGTTTCTATTTGGAAACCCAGGGCCCTTACAGTCCACAGGGGACTAGATTGGTCTAGTGGACCCTTTCTGGAATTTCTTTCTCTAATCCGTCCTATATCCTACCAGATCTTAGTGAAATACAAGACAAAAGGGACAGATTTGGGGCTCCTGGTGGACCACCAGTGACCCATGGGGGTGGTCAGGTGTTCATTTAAAAGGGATCATGTGGCCAGGCACAGTGGCTCATGCCTGTAATCCTAGCACTCTGGGAGGCCGAGGCAGGAGGATCGCTTGAGCTCAGGAGTTCAAGACCAGCCTGAGCAAGAGTGAGACCCCATCTCTGCTAAAGATAGAAAAATTAGCCGGGCATCAATCGTGGTGCACACCTGTAGTCCCAGCTACTCGGGAGGCTGAGGCAGGAGGATCACTTGAGACCAGGAGTTTGAGGCTACAGCGAGCTACAACAACACCATTGCACTCCACCCAGGGTGACAGAGTGAGATTCTGTTTCAAATAATAATAACAGTAGTAATAAATAAATAAATAAATAAATAAAAGGGATCATGCATGTGAAGCTCCATGCTCAGTGTCTGTCACATAGTCCCTGCTCCCTGAGCACAGGGTGACTTTGAATCCAACGGCCAGTGTGCACAGCAGGACAGCAGGGAAAAGAGGGCAGGCGTTCTCCACTATTCCATGCAGGTCAGCCGTGACTTGGGTTCTCTCTCCAGCTCACATGACAGGAAAGGACATGG
This sequence comes from Lemur catta, assembly GCF_020740605.2. Classification (NCBI taxonomy): domain Eukaryota; kingdom Metazoa; phylum Chordata; class Mammalia; order Primates; family Lemuridae; genus Lemur; species Lemur catta. Next base: position 3,896,442 of record NC_059150.1, on the reverse strand, counting down.
TGATGATAGGACAGGGGACCTTAGGAGCAGAGAGAGGCTGAAAACCAGAATTCATCAAGACAGGGGTGCCTGAAGTCGGCCCCACAGGGCTGGGGCACATCCAGGCAAGAATTCTGCTTCTCATCCAACCAGAGGCAGATGGTGCCTCCAGGGCCCCTCCCATGATTGGTCCCCTGACCCTAAGAAAGTATCTCCAGCCAGTCTTGGGACCTGGAGTGTCCCTTTCCCTCCTCAGCCTGTCAGGTTTTTGCAGAGTGAGAAGGGAAGGCCCAGGTTCCGTTTCAGATGCTGAAAGTTCAGAGGCAGGAGGGGAGTCCCTCGCCAGCTTCCGTCCAGTGGCTAAACCCAGGGACTGAGTTAGGTGGGCTTCTCTGCCCCGACTCCCATCCCAGCCTGGCTGCCCTCCTCTCTCCTCGAAGCTGTCCACAACTCAGACCCTCCCAAACAGGCCCAGCTGCACGATTTGTGGAGTTGGACGCAGAATGAGAATGCAAAGCCCTTATTCAAAATTTCTTAAGAATTTCAAGATGGCAACGGCACTGGACCAGGCGTAGGTCCGGGCCTGTGCAGCTACACAGGTCGCACGCCCGTGTGGTCAGCCCCGCTCCCAAGCTCGAAAATCCGCAAGAGCTGTGGGCCAGGCCTTCTGTCCTCATTTGCTAACTGGGAGTGCGACAGGAAGAGAGAGGTTGGGAGGTGAGACACCTTGAGGACAAGGACTGGTCATTCGACTCACAGTTATTGATCATCTGCAGGGGCCAAGCCCGGGGCTGGTTTGTCATCTCTAAACCCCCACCCCCAGTGCACTGTGGGTACACAGTGACTTTTGGTTGAACATGGGGAAGGGAGAGAAGAGAGGAAAGGGGCGTGTGTGTAGGGGACAGCTCAGGCTCCGGTGGGAACAGAGAGGGGAGGGTGGAAGGGGAAGGATATTAAAGGTTAAAAAAAAAAGCAGCCACTATGGAAATGGTTATTCTGTGGGGAAACTATGCCACGTGGGAGCCGTTGATTCCCCGGAGGGTGCAACAGCCCCGACAGAGGCCCTGCCAGGGAAGGAGCAGGCTGGCACCTGCCAGGCGGCGAGGAGGTGCCCCGGGGCTTTCCACAGGCACCAGCACCGGCTGCCAGTGCCAGGTGCGGGCTCTGCATGGAGGGCCACGGGCGCCAGTGGGGTGGTGGGGAGTCCCTGCCCGTGGCGTGCCCTGGCCCTGCTCGGCAGGCAGCCTTGTCCAGTGGGGACCAGGCAGACTCTGCACCCACAGACGCAGCCATCGTAGGCCCAGGCAGTCCTGTGCCTTTGCCTTGGCACACACTGACACCCCTCCCAAGCTCCCCTCGTAGAGACCTCAGCCTGCCTCCCCTCCGCGGTCTCATGGGGACTTCCATAAAGCCGCTGCGGCACCCAGACATCTCCCCCATCACCTATTAAGCTGCCCCAAATGCATCTCATTACAGATGGTATCATTCCTTTTGTCTTCAGTTCCGCCAGACCGGCTTAAGTCCCATAAACACTCGTGGAGTGCCTACCATCATGCCAGCACTGTGCTCAGTTCTGGGGTCCAGGCTCGAATAACACCTAGTCCCTTTCCAGAGAAACTCTTAGACTATTTACTTTAGTATTTAATAAAACAATATAAAAGCCTCAGCTAACATTTACTGAGAACTAGCTAACTGCCAGGTGTGCTGAGCATTTTACGTTTATTATTGTATTTCCTCTCCACCCCAGCCCTACGGAGTGGGAACTTATTATTCCCACCTTGCATGCAGAACAGGGGGCTCGAGGAGGTGAGGCCGTCCGCTTGACCCCAAAGCCTGTGGCTTCAAACCACGCTGCACACGCTTCCATCAAGTGTGTGGAAACACGCTGGGTGCTGGGGCCCGTGCTTTCTGTCTGTGGGAAATCCAGAAAGGCCTCACGGAGGAAGTAACATTTGAGCTGACTCCCGAGGTAGGAGTAGGAGTTTTCTGAAGGGCCAGCATCAGAGGAAGGGACACAAGGCAGAAAGAACAACATGAGCGAAACCCCAGAGGCGGGCCGGGTATTTAGTGAGTGGTCAAAGTTTGGAAGTGAGGGCTAAGGGGCTGGGGATGAGACAATCAAAGCTGGAAAGCGACAGATTGTGGCGGGTCACATGTTCAATCGGTGTTTTAGAAAGGTCACCGAGGCTAGTGTTGAGACTGGGTCGGGAGGGGCGGGGGCGGGGGGAGGCTGGGGGACAGCTGGGAGGCTGTTTCAAGTAAAAAAGTCAGAGATGTCTCCTTACAAGAAAGTGAGGCTTGTGGGCACAGGCCCCGGAGAGAGGAAAGGGTCACACAAGGGAAGTGGGAGGCACCAGGAAAAACGTTCGTTCTCCAAGACCATCGGGCCGGGGACCCCACGTACATACCTCACACCCCTTGGCTGCGTAGAACAGAGGGGATTCGGGGCCTTTCTGTCACTCCAGAGTCACGGTACTGCTGTTCACGTGCTGGGGGACCAGCGCTGCCCCGCCACCCCTGCTCCCCAGCTCCCGGGGGTTGTGGGAGGTAGCTGGTGGGGAAGTCCACCCTTTCCCTGAGCCGACACCTGTTATTCCTATCCTAGGGTGGCTTAGCATGGGGGAGGGAGGAGGGAAAGGCTAGGTAACCCTCGAACCAGGGCTTGAAGTGGCCCCCACTCAAGTCAGGCTTACTGACAAGGCTTCCCCTTAGCAAGACTTGAGCATCAGAGCCTGTTCTGAAAGTCCCTTCCCGTCCTAGGAAAAGAAACCTTCTCTGCTAAGGAGAACAGTTCTAGCCAGGCTGTTAGGGGGCTGACAGCTGGGGCTGTAGCCAGGCAGGGAGCGGGCCTGGAAGCAGCCATCAAGCCTAGAACCCAAGCAAACGGACTCCAGGCACCTTCCCTGTGCCAGGCACTGACGTGGGTGTCGTCGGGGCAGCTGAGGACTCCCCACACCTGCCTTCCCTCCATCTCGGGTGCTGTAAAAGCCTCTGGTCCACCCTACGACAGCCCCGCCAGCAGAGCTTCCGATGAGAGAAACGCTCAGGATCTACACTGTCTGACAGTAGCCACCAGGCACACGTGGCTATGAGCACTTGAAACGTGGCTGGCATGACTGCATGTGCCATTTGAATTGACACATGTGGCTAGTGGCCGCCACACCGGACAGCCCAGCTCTGAGCAGTTAGCCAGGCTCCGTGCAAGACACCGGAGACGCAGAGACGAACGGGCTTTGCTCCCTGCCCTCGAGGAGCTCACGGTCGAGCAGTGAAGACGAATAATAACGAATCACCAGCTGTGATAATGCGTGTGTGCGTCAGAGAGAGAGAGAGAGAGAGAAGAAAGGAAAAGAGAGCCCGGGAGAGTCTGTCTGGGTGTGCCGGGCACCAAGAATGGAGTGTGAATCCTTCAGCCTGGAAGGCAGGACGGGCTTCCCACAAGAGGAAAAGGGGGGACCCTGCTGCTGAGTCTTGAGGAATGACTGAATTGTCACCAAGCGGATGAGGGGAACGAGAATTCCTGGCGAAGAGAAGGGCGTGTGCAGAGGCGCTGACCCCGGGACGACACGGGAGAGGAGGAGGAAGTCACCTGTGCTGGGGGCAGAGGTGCGGGGTGCGGTGGGGAGGGAGGACTTGGGAAGAGGGGAGGGATGCTGGGAAGAGAATGTGCTGGTCCTTGGGGGCTTTCTGGATCTCGTAGGCCTCGGGAAGTCTGAGGTTGAGAGAGACAGTTCCGGCGTTGTGGGGGCTGGAGGCTGGCAGGGGTCTGTACCTGCCGCTACGCAGAGCTCTGGGACCTCAGACAAGGCCCTTTCCTCTCTCTGGGCTCAGTTTCTCCCCTGTATGGGCGGCGGGGGGTTAGCTTTAAGGGTCCCTGTGGCTCTGTCCTCCTAGGACTCTATGCTTTCTTTGGACAAATTCTTCTGTGCTGTCCCTGTGTCCCAAAGATAGGGGCTTGCTGGGCAGACCACCCAAAAGCATATGGTGGCCTGCAGAGGCACAGGGCAGCCAGCCCCCACTTCTATGACCCACAAGCAGCTCAGGATGTCTTAAATTCTACCATTTGGGCAATATTCCTTTTTTAGCATAGAAGTTGCCTATTACTGTTTTTAAAAAATCTGGCAAGTATTATTAGGTAGCCTTTTAGTGGTGAACAGCTTTTTGAGAGAAGCTTCTAGAAATGAGACACAGACTTGGAACACAGGCAGCTCTGGGCCAGAGCGATGGGGAGCTGGGAAAGATGGTCAGTCAAGGTGGGAGAAAGGCCAAGGCCAACTCTGGACCTTGGAAGAACTTTACCCAAGTGCACACTTTGGTCACTCTTCTTCCCCTGTGCCCAGGAGGACCCGAGGGCGTGGACTGTGTCCTCTCGTGTCTGAAAGTTCCCACGGTGGACATGCAGGCTGTGTTTTAGTGACCAAGTGAGGGGCACTTCCCGCACAGTTCAGAGGATGGTGTGGCGAGAGAGGAGACCATGGCCGTGGAAGCCAGAGCTGAAAGGGTCTCCACCTAACCAGGGAGAAAAGGGGCTCTGGGGACAGACCAAGGGACTTGCCAAGGTGACAGAGTAAAGAGATGGCAGGGCCAAAGAAGCCTGTCCTTTTTGAGTCCAGTGCTCACTTCTCTCCTGCCCCTGTCCTCCTGGGAGAAGAAGAAGGTGTTCATCCACCCCTGCCCCACAGATAGGGCCACACGGACAGCCGCCCAGAGACATGTCCCGGGTTGCTAGCTGAGGTCCTGTAAAGAGGTTGGTCTCCGAGGGCCATTCCTCAGCAGCGTCCAGCACTGGGGCCCACCCTTCACTCCCAGCCTACCTCTCCGCATCTGGAACCCACACCGGGCCTCACAGACAGTGCACAAGCCCCAAAGAGTCAACCACTAAAGCCCTTGGGAGTAGGAGCCCGAGCAGTCCTGGGGGGCGGGTCCCATGGCGACAGAACGTGGGGAGCACAGAGGCGGCCAGCTGAGCCCCCAGAAGTGGAGTGAGGACTCAGCTTCCCCGCGGGGGTGGGTGGGGTGGAGGCAGATGGAGCCCTGAGTTAGCCTTTGTGTGCCGCTCCTGGGCGCGGGGAGAAGGGCAGCTGGGAGCCAGAGCAACGCTTTTCTCTCCCTCTCCCCACACGGGGAAAGTCTGAGTTTGTTGGAGGAAAGTGATTTCATCAGCTCTGATTTATGTCACCTAATAGGATCCTTCCCCTCTCACTGTCAGGCTTTCAATAGATCAAAGGTGGGACATTAAAACGATGGCGATTCCAACTGGTTTGCCCGGGCTGTGCTAATGCCCCAACTACCCTTTCCCTCCACCCGTCAGGAGAATTGATGGGCGTGCAGGATCCCGGGAGGCAGAGAAAGCGCTTCCTTTGTGCACATCAAAGGAGGATACCTGAGCACTCCTCCGAGCCATTCCTTGGGTTTTATTCAGCAGCAATATATAAAAATAATTACCGGCCCTCCAGGAGGGAGGCAGGGAGGAGACTGTGCAGCCTTCGTGAGCTGCCCCTGAAGATGCAGACCTACAGATCTGGGCGGAAGGCCAGCTTTGTGGGTGACAATCCCGGAATCCTCGGGTGGGGACTACAAAAAGCCATCTCATCTGTCCCCCAGCCTCCAGCCATTGAATTCCAGACATCACACTGGTTTCTGGGGACCATCCTGGGCTGTCTGAGATGTGCTTGGGAGCGAGGTCCTGCGGTCGCTTGAGGCCTGGATGCCAGCCCTTGGCTAAGGGCAGCTGTGGTTGGTGGAGGAAGAGGCGGATGGAGATTTTCCCAACTTGCCTCTCCAGAAAGGGGGCAGTGATGTCAGAGGTTCAGGGAATAGAAGTGACATTCCACTGTTTCAAAGATACCTAAAAGCTGTCCCAGCAGACTGTAGTAAAAGGCACGAGGGCAAACCAAGCCACATATTAACACTTCTAAAGGCACCATGGGAGAAGGGGGAAAAGCAGAGAGTGGGAAAGTCTGTATTGGTTCTGGCTTCCCTAGCACAGGGTCCCAGTCCTCCCCACAGTCTATCTTCTCCCTCGTTCCCAAGCACTCCCAGGCTCCCTGTGGACCAGCATGGGAACTGGGGAGGCTACACCTGTGTGGCTTTAATCTTCTCCTCCCTGGCCTCACTACCACTTGTCTGTCCATCCATCCATCCATCCATCCACCCACTCCCACAGACTAGAGAATCATCCTCCATGTTGTCATCTCAGTTTTCTCCTGCTCAGCATTGTCTAAGGCTTCCAGTCAATTCCAGACTCTCTGGCTCAGGCTTGGAGATCCCTTCCCTGAAGTGACTCTCACCAGCCTCATTTCTCTGTTTCATCTGCAAACATGTCTCCCCCACCTCCTTGTCACAGAGCATGCAGTTTGTTCATCTCTTACTTTCGCACAGGCTGGTGCCCCTGTTTGAAATATGCTTCTCCCTCCTCTCTTCAAAGCCCTGCTCACAAGTCCTCTCTTTCTAGAGCCTCCTGACCTAACCTCGCACCGGATCTTCCCTCCTACCAATGCTCAGCGTCTTCTGGGTCCTCACTGGCTGGTCCATAATCACCCACCACACCCCGCCCTGTGCTGACCATCAATACGTGGGGAGACCCGCCACGATTCCTTCCTCCACCCTCGGCAGGGAACGAAGGAACGAGTAAAACAACGCAAGTTGTTTCCAGCTAAAATGGAGGAAAACTTAATCACCTTCTCACTAAAACACCTACAAAGATACAAAAAAGAAAAAAAAAAAAGCTGAAAACTTAGACCTTGAACAAAAGCAGCACTTAACCACACTCTGACAACATCTCTGCTAACCCTGAGGTTAATGGAACCAAGGAAAATAGCCGATAATGAGTGGTTTTGCTCTGTTTTGCCTCGTAAAACAGAACAGCCCTGCCCACCTAGGTAGAAGACGGAAAAGCACTTCCTCCCCACCCCCATCTGTCTGTTGCGAATCAGAACCCAGAACACTGGCCAGCCAGGCCCCCTGCTGTAGGAGTGACCACCACCACCCCAACCCACATTTCTACATTCACTCACAGACCTCAGCTCCCCAAAATAACGTGGCCGGAAGGACCAGGGTCTGGAAACGGCATCTTCCTCCCGAGAGGCACGGGCTGCCCTGTGACAGATAGAGGACAGCCCTGGCGGCCTCATAGCTTGAGGTGAATCGGCCATTCTCTACCTTGGCTCCACAGTAGCATCACCTGGGAAGCTTCTTACAACTCTGACACCTGAGCCTGCCCCAGAAATTCTGACTCGCTTGGTTCAGGGCGGGGCCTACCCTTAGCATTGTTTAAAATTTCCTCTGGTGATTCCAACGTTTGCCCAGGGCGGTGAGCCACGGGGGCAGACTGTCATACAGACCTCAGTGGGGAGAACTAGATAACCGATTACTGGATGAATGAGGGATAAGATTCCACCACAGGACACCAAAGCTATACCCCGTGAATATCTTCTCAGATGCTAAAAATTGGCCTGGGAATTGTATACATCAACCTGCTTTCCAGCTGTCTATGTGAGAAGCTGATTGAACTAGCCCTGGGAGGAGAGACGGTAAAACTGGGGAAAATTCACATTACCTCCCTAGTCTAGATAAGATTTTCTCTATTTAAACATAAGGAGAAAAAGCAGGATCTTGCTGTTCACAGCAGCATTACTCACAATAGCCAAAAGGTGGATGCAACCCAGTGTCCACTGATGAATGAATAAACAAAACGTGTATATATGCACAACAGAATATTATTCAGCCTCAAAACGGAAAGAAATTCTGACTCATGCTACAACATGGATGAATCTTGAGGACATTATGGTAAGTGAAATATGCTAGTCACAGAAGGTCAAATACTGCCTGATTCCACTTACATGAGATACCTAGAATAGCCAAATTCATAGAGACAGAAAGTGGCCTAGCGGTGGCCAGGGAGAAGGGGAAGTTATTGTTTAATGAGGACAGAGTTTCAGTTCTGCAAGATGAAAGAGCTCTGTGGATAGAAGGGGTGACGGCAGCATAACAATGTGAATGTACTTAATGCCACTGCACTGTACACTGAAAAATAATTGAGACAGTAAATTTCATGGGATGTGTATTTTATCACAATGGAAAAAATAAAAATAAATATAATTTTTTAAAAAGATAAAGGACAGATTAAAAAGCAGCATTTTTTTAATTTGAAGAGCAAGGAAGAGGTAATATTAATAGCATCCTAAAAACCAGAAGATAATTATATATCTCTAAAAATAATTTAGAAGGCCGGGCATGGTGGCTCACACATGTAATCCTAATACTCTGGGAGGCTGAGACAGGAGAATCGCTTGAGATCAGGAGTTTGAGACCAGCCTGAGCAAGAGCAAGACCCATCTCTACTAAAAATAGAAAAATTAGCCAGGCATGGTGGCTCATGCCTGTAGTCCCAGCTACTTGGGAGGCTGAGGCAGGAGGATCGCTTGAGTCCAGGAGTTTGAGGCTGCAGTGAGCTATCTTGACACCACTGCACTCTTCCTGGAGCAACAGAGCAAGACTCTGTCTCAAAAAATAAATAAATATTTAGAAATTTAAAAATAAAATAAGTAAAAATAATTTATTACTAGCATAAGAAGGGTAAAAGTATAATAGCAGTTATTTGGCATCCTCAGTAAGGTACTAGAAATCATGACCTCTATGAAATAAAAAACATCCATAAAAAGAAAAAAGCTGAGTTGAAGAATAATAGCATAAAATGGGAAAAAATAAAGGTAAATTTCAAAGACAAATTGAAATGCAAACAGAACTAGGCAGGATATTGTAAGGAAAGTAAAACTGAAAGAGCAAAATTCAAATTTGCGTTGTAGGTGACAATGAGTTGAACTGGCACTACAAAAAACTGAATCAGCAATGGGAAGAACAAACATGAGACATTCTCTTGTAGTCAGAATAAAAGGACAAAAGGATGACAGTCATGGAAATGAAGATGAGACAAATAGGAAGGAGAATGAACTTGAACTTGAGAATTGTAGGTTTTCCAGAGGATTAAATCCAGAGTGAATGGAGCAGAAGCACATGATAGCTGTAATTGAAAGAAGACATTCGAAGCTGAAAAAATATTATGGATTTTCAATGTTTATTGTATTCCAAGCAAACAGAATGAAAAGAGATACCTAGACACATTTCGGCAAAAATTTCAATACTAAAGACAAAAAAAAAAAAAAGCCTATAAGCATTCATAAAGAAGAAATGCTCTCCCTGAAGGAACAAAATGATAAGGATGACCTCAGAACATTCTGGCACATTACATGACAGAGGAAAATGGAGCTATAGCTACAGGATTCTGAGAAAAATAGATTGTGATGCAAGAATTTTATATCCTGTTAGTAGGACAATTATTTGTGAAGTCCACAAAAATATACTCTCAACTGGTAAGGAATCAGAAAATATAGTAGCCACATGTTCTTCTTGGGGAGAAAATACTCAAAAATGTACTACAGGCAATCAGGAGAGGTAACTAAAATGAAGAACTCAAGAAGACGGAGTTCTTGGCCTCTACTTCCAGGCAGGCTGGAGTTGCAGGGACTGGACCCACCCTTTTGCCTCAAACGACTGAAAAACAACAGGTTTGAGACATTGGACAACAGGGAGCACTGAATAGGCATTCCTAGAGAAGGGAAACACATGATATAAGCCCAGAGTGCCCGAGCTTGCTGCCTGCAGAGTGTCCAAGCTTCAGTACAAAGAGAGGGAACCCCAGATAGAATGTGTGTTCACTTTAAGTTGAGGAGACACAGTTCAGAGTTGGGGGAAACCAAGATGGATCAATTTTGAGGGATAGAGTACCAAGAGGAAAGAGAGAGGGAAAGAGGGAGAGAGAGGGAAGAGGGAGAACAATGGAAATATCAATGAAGCATTAAGAAAGAACATGAGGCTGGGCATGGTGGCTCACGCCTGTAATCCTAGCACTCTGAGAGGCTGAGGCAAGAGGATTGCTTGAGTCCAGGAATTCGAGACCAACCTGGGCAAGAGTGAGACCCCATTTCTACAAAAACTAGAAAAATTAGCTGGGCGTGGTGGCATGCACCTGTAGTCCCAGCTGCTTGGGAGGCTGAGGCAGGAGAATCTCTTGAGCGGAGCAGTTTGAGGTTGCAGTGAGCTATGACAACACCACTGCACTCTAGCCCAGGCAACTCCCTGTCTCAAATTTAAAAAAAAAATTTTTTTAAAAAAGAATGTGAAAAACACAATAGAAGTGAGACAAAACACATCATTTATATTTTTCCAGAATATAACTTGTTTCCTCAAACTCATTTAATGTATTAGCACACAGTGAAAAGATTTTGATAAAATGGATCATTTTCAGGAAATATAACGTCCAAGCTAAGAAGTAGAAAACAAGAAGAGAGTAAACACTAAAGAAGAAATTAGAAATGATATCAAAGACTTTGCTCCTCAAATAAAGGTTCTGGAACCTGAAATTTATCAGCAAATTCTTCAAACTTTCAAGTAAAAAATAATTCTCATGATTTATAAATTGTTGCAGGGATAGAAAAGGCAGGAATGATACTCAATTCACTCTTGGAACTCAGTTTAGCCTAGTAACAAAAGCTATCAAAGAGAGCACAGAAAATAAGCTATAGCTTATTCTGATTTATGAATATTTTATTAGGATATAAATATTAATATTATAATACTGTCAATAGAATACAATAAGAATAATCTCACACCATCAAGATGGGGTTATTCCAAGAAAATTGTGATGTTACAATAATTAATTCTATTATAGTATATTGGCTTCAGTATATATACCCGAATATATGCTGAAAAGCAACTCAGTAACATCCGACACTTCTAATTTTTAAAAAACTTAAAATATTGAAATAGAGGAATAATTTCTTAGAATGGGAAAGACTATGTTAAATAATACCCAGTATCATACTTTATGAGAAAATACTAGAGATTTTCCTATTAAAATCCAGAACAAAATAAATATGTTCATTGTTATAATTGTTAATAATCATTGTTCTGCAAGTTCTAACGCATAAGACAGAAAACAGTAATAGGCAGTATAATTATTATTTACAAATAATATTAGATACCTATAAAATCCAAGAGAATCAGTGGTGAAACTCTTAAGATTACTAAGAGAATTGAATAAAGTGACCAAATAGAAGATGAATCTTTATACTCAATAGTTTCCTAAATTCTAACAATAAACAGAAGAGACAATGGTGAAAAATCCCCTTTACATTAGTAATAGCCACTTAAAAAGGTTATAAACAAAAAAAAAAATCCCAATAAATATTATGAAATAATTCTAACAAGACATATATGAGTCCTTAATGAAAAAAACCAAAAACTACAAAAAGATTACTGAGATATAGAAAAGATGTTTTGAATTAAGACAGATAATAAATCCTGTAGGAGAAGACTAAATTTTCTAATTATATAAAACCTCTACAATTCGATTTATAGACAATGTAATTCCAATTAAGGTCCCAGTGGGACATTTTTGGCAGGAAGTAAGACCAACCTCATAAAATGAAACTAAAATCTGTGTCTTATAATAAATGGGCAAGAAAAATACAACAGAGAAATGGACAGGGACTTCCCCTATCAAACATTAAACTACCTAATAAAAATCCACAAAGAAACTAGTAGACCTAATAAATGAGTACAGCAAAGCTACAGGATACAACATCAATGTACAAAAACCAATTGTATTTCTACACATTTGCAACGAGCATCCCAAAAAACAAAATTAAAAAACAATTTGATTTCAAATAGCATCAACAAAAATAAAATACCTAGGAATAAATTTAACAAAAAAGTATAAAACCTATACTCTGAAAACTATAAAACACTGTTGAAAGAAATTAAACAATACCTACATAAATGGAAAAGTAGCCCATATTCATGGGTGGAAGACTAAATACTGTTAGGATGGCAATACTGTCCAAATTGATCTACAGAGTAAATGAAACCACTGTCACATTCCCGGTGGCCCTTCTTCAGAAACTGACAAACTGATCCTAAAATTCACATGGAAATGCAAAAGAGACAGAATAGCCAAAATAACCTTGAAAAGAACAAAATTAGAGGACTCACACTTCCAGATTTCAAAACTTACTACAAAGCTACAGTAATCAACACCTTACAGGCTGGTGCGGTGGCTCATGCCTGTAATCCTAGCACTCTGGGAGGCCGAGGCGGGAGGATCGCTTGAGGACAGGAGTTCGAGACCAGGCTGAGCAAGAGAAAGCACAGACCCATATCTATTAAAAATAGAAAAAATTAGCCAGCCAACTAAAAATAGAAACAAAAAATTAGCCAGGCGTGGTGGTGCATGCCTATAGTCCCAGCTACTGGGGAGGCTGAGGCAGGAGGATGGCTTGAGCCCAGGAATTTGAGGTTGCTGTGAGCTAGACTAAGGCCACAACACTCTAGCCCGGGCAACAGAGTGAGACTCTGTCTCAAATAAATAAATAAATAAATAAATGGTGCAGCCACTTTGGAAACCAGTTTGGCAGTTCTTCAAATAGTTGTACAAGGAGTTACCACATGACCCAGCAATTCCATTCCTAGTTATACACCCAGGATCACTGAAAACATATGTCTTCACAAAAACTTGTACACAAATGTTTATAGCAGCATTATTCATAATAACCAAAAAGTAGAAAAAACACAAATGTCCACTGACTGATAAACAGGTAAAACAAAATGTGCTATATTCATACAATGGCATATTATTCAGCCATAAAAAGGAATGAGATACTGACACATGCATAAATATATACATGAAGAACTTGAAAACATGCTAAGCAAAAAGAGCCAGACACAAAAAGCTGCATACTGTACGCTTAGATTTATACGAAACGTTCAGAGCAGGTGACTCCAAAGAGACGGACAGGAGATTAGCGGTTATCAGGGGCCGGGAGAAGGGGAGAAGGGGAGAAGGGGAGTGACTGCTAACGAGTAAAGGTTTTCTTTCTGGGGTGACGAAAATCTTCTGGAATTAGATAGTGGTGATGATCGCACAACTTTGTAAATACGCTAACGACCACTAAGTTGTATACTTTAAAAGAGTGAATTTTATGCTATGTGAATTATATCTCAATTTAAAAAAAAAAATACTTAAACCTAAAATTCTTAAACCAGTGCTGCATTAGTACAGTTCTGAGGAGACGATAAACCAGAGCCCGACTTAGTATGTAAAGACGGAACATGTCACAAAGAAAGCATGTGTGTAAGAGCATGTGTGTTTGTAACAACATGTGTGTTCGTAACAACATGTGTGTTCCTACAGAAATACACGGAAATGTTAACAAGCGTTGTGTCTGGGTGGTAGAATTGTGGATGATTTTTATTTTCTTCTTTTTATTTTTTGTATTTTCTAAATTTTCTACAATGAGTCAGAACAAAAATAAACATGTTTTTTAAAAACAAAGTGCGTCAGTGTGTAATTAAGTCCCAGGCTGCTGGAGTGCCGAGATGAGGGGGGCTGGCTGGGGCGCGCCCCACGGAGCCTGCAGCCCGAGCAGGGAAGGCACTAGAGAGGGAAAGATTGGGGGGCGGGCAGCGGAAGGAGACGGCTTTGCTTCATCTCACCTTCTCTCTGTCCCACCTTTCCCTGGATCTCCTACCTAATCAGTCACCAGGCCCTGGCAGTGGAATGTCAAGGCCATGCTCCCTCTTCCTGCCCACGCGGCCCCTGCTGCTGTCCAGGCCCTATACACAGGGGTCTCCTAACTGGCCTCACTCACCCACCCCCAGCAGAAGCTCCGGGGTCCACTGTGGACAGCTGGGTCCACCATGCTCTCTCAGAGACATGTATCTGTCTCCATGAAAACCCTGCGGTATGGCCAGTGCGGTGGCTCACGCCTGTAATCCTAGCACTCTGGGAGGTCGACAGGGGAGGATCGCTTGAGGTCAGGAGTTCGAGACCAGCCTGAGCAAGAGTGAGACCCCTCGTCTCTACTAAGAATAGAAAAATTAGCCGGGCGTGGTGGCGCATGCCTGTAGTCCCAGCTACTCGGGAGGCTGAGGCAGGAGGATCGCTTGAGCCCAGGACTCTGAGGTTGCTGTGAGGGAGGCTGATACCACGGCACTCTAGCCCAGGCAACAGAGCCAGACTGTGTCTCAAAAAAAATAAATAAATAAACACAAAACCTCTGCGGTGGCCCCCACTGCCTGTGAGACAGTCCTTAGCTAGTCACTGAAAGCCCTGGCTCTCTCTTCAGACCTGTCTCCGACGCAGGTCTGCCCTTGGCAGGCTGGCAGACGGCGCCGCAAGCGCAAGGAGCTAGGCCTGCACCCAACCACGCTGCCATTTTCCAAATGCAACATGGCTCCCCACCCTGTGCCCCCCATTCATTGCTTCACACCTCGCTCAGGCTCCTCCCCTCCCAGGAAAGCCTGTCCTTTCATCTCCGCCAGCTCAGCTTTAAACCCGCACGGTGCCTGGCACATCAGCTGGTGACCAGCACATGCCTTCTCCTCCCCTTCCCCCGCACTCTGGGCCTCCCGTGCAAACCTGCTGTATTCTAGCGCGTACTATTTGTGAACACGTCTCCTACCTCTTATTTGACAATGAACTCACTGAAGGCGGTGCATCAGCGCCTGGCCTGGTGAGGGTGCGGGACACATGGTGGGAAGGCGGTGGGAGGAGTGACCCACGCTCACTCGCTGCAGGGGACTGACCACCAGCAGCACCATGGCTGGGGTCAGGGGTCAGGAAGCGTCTGTCCCTCTCTGGATGATGTCGTTCCTGGCAGGGCACGAAGGACCACAGTCGTAGCCCTAGAGTTTATCCTACACCGGCTCCTCACAGCCGGGCTTTGTCTGCCCAAATCATCCTGCCTCAGGGTCCCCGATAGTGGAAGATGATGACACTGTAGGACACAGTTCTGCAGATTAGTCTAATAATAATACTGACAATAGGACCACCACTTACTGTGCACTTAGAAGGTACCTGGCATTTTGCTAACTCTTTCTATACATTGTCTCACAATCTTCCAAACAACTACTTTATTATTGCCAGTTTGCAGATTACAAAACTGAGGCTCAGAATGTTTAGACAATTTGTCTATGATCCTTTATCTAGAAAACGGCTCAGCTGGCTTTCAAAGAAAATTAGCAGCAGCTAATTTCAGAGAAAGACCCTAAAATCACACACCACCTTTTAAGCTGAAAGGAGACAGATTCTCTGGGCTGGCACAATCTAGAGTCCCAGACTGGGCTGTGACTCAGGCACACTGGCCCTGGTGTCAGGGTCTTCCGGGCTGGATATGTTGACGGCTTCGATTGAGGGGTGGGTGAGAGCGCCTGGCACCCAGCAAATTCTCCCTGAGAATCTTACTTTCCTTCCTCCCGTTCACTCTCAACACGCAGAGCAGCTCGGGCACAGTCGGATTCGGAACACTTGTCAGGTCTCACCATGGAGAGAGGGGAGCCAGGGAGGGTACCCATCTGCCCTGGGCTGGGCATCAAGCCCTTTCTGAACACTTGCCCAACTTGCCAAAAGGTCATTACTTAGTCCCCACCCCCGAAGTCCAAAAACCAGATCTCTAGACAATACCTAAAGGTATTTATTGTCTGTGCCCACGCCTTGTCCCCTCCCACCAGCCTCAATTCTGACCAGGTTCTTCTCCCTGCCTCTGGCAGCAGGGAGTTGCTGGGAGGCTCTGGGTCTGGCAGGGCATTTGGCTCAGCCGGTGCTGGCTGAATTACAGAGCAATCCTGCCACTGAGCCCCCACTGTATCTTTCATCTACAGGAGTGTGTGGCTCTGTCACACAAAGCCCAGGGCCTAAGAGACAAGAAGAAGTTATGAAGAGTGAGGATGCTCGGCTCTGGTATTTAGTGTTCCCAATCTGCCTAGAAGGCCCAGAGTCAGATGGAATCATTCTAGGATGGCTTCCTGGAGGAGGTGAGTGCTGCATTGATGTAGGAGTAGAGGGGCAAGGCTTGGCAGAAAGGAAAAGGACAGGCAACTTAGTCTGAGAAGCAGCTTGAGCCGAGGCATGGAAGCAGGAGAGGACAGGTTTGGGGAGTTAGGGGGAAGGAGGGGCTTTGATGGAGTGGAGTAGCAGGGAATAGGGACACCGAGGTAAGACAGGTGTGATTCAAGGGAAGACCTGCCCCAGCCGGTCAGGGGTCTGTAGTTGGTTTCTGATCGGAGGGTCTGAGGATCTGAGAAGCAAGACTGCTTAAGTGCTGCCATCTGATAGCTCAGGGGAGCCCTGGGCCCCGCCCTTCCCCACGTCCCCTCCTGGCCGTTCCAGCTCAGTTAGCGCAGAACTAAGGATCCAGGGACTGTTTAGTTTCCAGCCTCCCCTCACCTGCTCCTGCCCGACAGGCACCAGACGGGCCCTCCCTCTCCGTACACTTTCTCCCTCCTCTTCTCTCTCCTCCCCCTTCCAGCTGGGTCCCCCGCCCCTGCACTGCAGATGTGCTGAGGGGATTTGGGTTCCACGGCCCTGCAGGCCCCGATGCACAGCTGAGAGGCAGGTTAAGGGGGCCGGGGGACCTCGCAGGGGCTGGGCGGAGGCAGCTGCATCAGCCCAGAAGGCCTGGTGGCTCCCCGAGGAGCCCGGCAGCCTCACTCCTGTCCGCTGCAGCTGACAGCAGGAAGGAAAGGAGGACGGGCTGGGGGGAGCCTCCCGCCTGGGGAATACAGCCTCCCGGCTCCCTGGCTGTGATGGATCCGGAGGCTTCCCCCCCCCCCCCCCCCGCCCCTTCCCTGCCGCCCTCCCTCAAGGAGAACTCCGGAAATGATGAGCACCCCCAGGCAGTCAGCCTTGCCTCTCCCCGTGAGTGAGCTCTCCGGTCCCCACTAGGGCTGGGTGGCTGCAGGGACACCCGCCATCCTCAAGGAGCAGGTGATTCTAAATAATGTTATTCTTGGCTTTGAAGGACAGCGCAGGGCTTTTTAAAAACAACAGATCTGTTTGCCCATTTCTGTTTTACTTAGGGTGGTGCACATGCTAACGTGCAGACCCTGGCAACACACTGTCAGAGGGTGGAGGCCCCTTCTCCCTGTGAATGTGCAGCACAGAAAGCCTGTGGGGGCCACCGGAGGACAATGGCACGGTCTGGGTCAGGCTGTCGTCTGTGCGCTTCTCAGTTTCAACTCCTGGGGCAGCTTTCCTGCGTCTGCTCCCTCAGCTCTGTCCGCTGTGCCACCTCCCCTGAAAGAGCCGGTGGAGGGCAGGAAGGGCCCTTCTTCCCCGAGTGCCCCTCTCAGAACTTCTGGGGTGTTCTGGGGACGGGTCCCGACGAAGGCCCGAGGCAGTAGGTTGTGGCAGAAAGAGTATGGACCCAGGAACCAGACGTACCTGAGTTTAAACTCAAGCTCTAGTTCTTACCGATTGTGTGTTACTGAGCCGATGACTTAACCTCTCTGGACCTGTCTCCTCGTTCATTAATATTTACAATCATAAACAAAGATCACTCGGTACCTGCCACGTACTGGCTGCGGGGAATCGCGAGTTAAAAAAAGGCACACGCGGTCTCCTCCTCAGGAACTCTGAGTCCAGAGGGAAACAGTGAGGTCAGAGGGGAACAGCGGGACTGCAGGGTCAGACATTCAAGCTGAGACCTAAAGCGTGAGCAGGAGGTGAGCCCGAGAAACAGGAGCAAGTACTGCAGGCAGAGGAACGGCGAGAGCAGCAAGACAGAGAGCTGCGGGTTCAGGAGAACTGCGAGTCGCCTGGTCCGGCTGCACCTGAGCGGGAGTGGGAGTGGGGAGGGATGGGCAGGAGCCAGACCCTGGGGTGTCTTGTGACTTAGCCAAGGAGCTTGGGCTTTGTCTTCGGGGCAATTGGGAGCCGACTGGGGATTTCAAGCAGGAAAGTGACATGATTGGATTTGTGCTTTAAGATGCATCTGGCGGCCATGTGGGTCAGTTCAGAATGGAAGCAGAGGACATGCAGGGAGGCTGCTAGAGCCACCCAGGCGCGGGACGATGGCGGGACGATGGCGGGCAGACGGCGGTGGTTGCAGGGAAGCGAAGGGAAGAGGACTCAGACCAGAGCGATCGGACAGTCACTGGGACTCGATTGGTGGGATGTAGAAGTAGTGAGAGAGTCAAGGATGACACCCAAATCTCATCCCAATTAGGGAACTAAACGAGTGGTGTTATTTCTTGAAACAGAAAGTGGAGAAGGGACATGCAGGGGAGATGATGGGTTTCCTTTGGGCAATGTTCAGTTTGAGGCCCCTTCGGGTCCGGCAAGTGGAGATTCTGACAGGCAGTTCGCTGTCCCACCGTAGCTGGAGACGCAGGCTTGGAGCCATCGGTGGGCAGGTGAGACACTGCCCTGGGGGAAACTGAGGAGCAGGTAGAGCCCAGAGACAAGGACAGAGTCCCCAGAGACTTCTGCCATTTACAGGGTGGGCGGGGAAGAGGAGCCTGCGGAGGGGACTGAGGAGAGAACCGGGAGAGTGAGTTCTCCCAGGACTTCAAGGACAGAGCGGTCAACACCGTCACACGCTGCTCTGAGGTCAGAGAAGGTAAGGGCTGGAGGGCGCCTTACCGCAAGGGTAGGAGCCCTTCTGATGGGCCCAAGAAGGCTGGAGGTGAAGAGGAGGCAGCGGTGTGGACTGAGAAGGGGAGGAGAGGGAGAAGGCGGCGGGGTGGGGCAGGCGCAGGGCCCGGGTGAGCGGCGCTGGTGGCCCTGCTGCGGAATGAAGCTCAGCCTGCGGAAGGCACCTGGCATCTGCCACGTGGGAGATGCTGAGAAAGGTTCTTCTCTTTCCTGCCCTCTGTCTCCTGCCTTCTTTCCTTCTCTTTCCCCGGCTGTGGTGCCTGGGCTCCCAGGACGGGGCGGGGCCACCGTCACCTCTGCTGATGGACCTCCATGGCCCCCTGCCCCAGAAAGATGCTGCTCTCCCCACTCACTGGACAGCAAAGGCGGGGCACCCTCTGGAGAAGGAGCGAATTTCCTCCAGGAAACACGGGGCGGGTGGAGAGAGCCACATCTGCCCTTTGTCCTCAGGGAAGAGACTGCTTCGCGAGGGGACAGCAGCCACGGCCTCTCAGGGGGCTGCCCCGGGCCCTTCGAGGCACGGCATCCTTCCCACGGCTGCCACCCCACAGCAGCGTGTCCCCTCCCTCCACCGCCCTGGCCTGCTGGGCTGTTTGTGGGAGGGCGGGGGGAGGGAGTTGGCTCCAAGTCCCAAAGCAGGTGTTAGGGCTGGTGAGGGGAGGGGAGCCACTTTGGCGAGAGTCCTCCGGATGGGGTCACATTCCAGAACAACTGATCTTAGAGCCATCTGGTTGAAGTGGTCACAGAGGCTCATAAATAGATCGTCCCCTTTCAGAGCAGAAAAGCATCTGCAGGCCTGGCCCTGGGTTCTGGCTGGCTGCGGCTCCCTGGCTGGGGGACAGTGGGAAGTTACTCCCTCTCTCTGCTGCTTGGTTTCCTCACCTGTGAAAGAGGCAGCTGGACGGAGCGACCCCCGGGGCGCCTTCCAGCTGTGTCTCAGGGGGGCAGCCTGCACCCACGCAGCCTCTGCCCGCGGCAGGCGGGAGCCCCGTGCGCCCGCTGCCTCTCCCTGTTGGGGTGTGGATTTCCACACGCCAGCGAGTGGCTGGCCGCCCCCTGGGCTCCAAAGGCTCATAAACAGATGGAAAATTACTCGCACTGTCTTGAGAAAGACCACACTTTCCCAGCCCCGACTCTTCTCCCGTCAGGATGGCCGAGGGGCTGGGGAAGGGGGAGGGTGGGCGCCGGCTGCAGGGGTGCGGCTGTCTCCACTCTCCCCACCTGCCGCCTGAGCCTGCTCTCACCTCCTCTCTGGGCTGCTCTAAGGCTTCAGTGGGCAGAATGCTGAAAAGATGTCATAGGCTCCCAGAAAATG
Source organism: Lemur catta (assembly GCF_020740605.2). Taxonomy (NCBI): domain Eukaryota; kingdom Metazoa; phylum Chordata; class Mammalia; order Primates; family Lemuridae; genus Lemur; species Lemur catta. The sequence goes on along the minus strand of NC_059150.1, from coordinate 3,876,658 downwards.
TCAGGAGTGAATCCGAGTGAGACGGTCACACACTTCCTCCTGCCAGGCCAGTGAGGAGAGCGTGCCTCTAAGTCCTTTCACAAGAAGGTACTCCAGCCTTTTCCTCTGCCTGTGGTAGAGACATCTGGGAAGTTCTTCCCAAAGTCTAACCTTTATTTTTCCAACTGCATCACCCACGAGGCCATCTGGTACCTTTCACTGCCTCCAGACAGGTCCGCAACCAAACCAATCTAAACCTTATCTGAGCCGTCCCATGTGTACGGGAGACTGTAGGGGTATCTAGAGGGGTTCTAAGGGTCGAGGACTTCCTGTAGAAAGCCCCCGGGCCTAGGGGACAGGGCTGTGGACAGCTGATAATGATGGCTGCCCATCTTCCCTGAGGGTGGGAGAGAGGGCAGGGTGTCCCAGAAGCCCCGGGACAAAAGAACAGGGATTCTGGAATTTAAATCGCAAGCTAATCAGCTGGGGGATGGAGGGCTGGGTCTTGTTAAGATGCAGATTCTGAGTCAGTAGGTCTGGGCTGGAGCTTGAGATTCTGCACGTCTAACTTGCTCCCGAGTGATGCTGAAGTTCCTGGTCCATGAAGGGCACTTTGGATAACAAGGACCAGAGCAGTAGTTCCCAAACCTGGCTTTGCCACAGAACCACTGGGGAGGGTTGTTTTAAAATCCAGATTCCTGGGCCCCAGCCCTCCAGATTCCAATTCAGGTGGTCTGAGAAGGGGCCTGGGAATCTGCACTCTGTAAGCCCCACTAGCATTGTGAGGCAGCCGCCCGTCTGCACAGCCCAGAGTCATGGTTAAGAGCACACATGAGCTTGGAATCCAGACGACCTACCTACCAAGTGATCAACTCCCTAAACCTTCATTTCCCCATCTGTAAAATGGGATCATAGAGTACCTGCTGCAGAGACTCGCTGCAAGGAATCAATGAGATGGTGTTCGCCAGGCATCAGCCCGGAGCTTAGTAGTGTAGTAAGCTCTCCCCAGACGTTAGCTACCAGCGTAACTCTTGCTACACATAGTGGGCTTCACGTAGTTCTTATCATTTTTGTCAACTCTCTTTTAACTTTTATACGCAATTTCCGTATCATGTTCCGTGGCACTGACTTTTTTGTCGCAGCAGCTCACGTCCACGGTGCATGGGGTGGGGGAGGTGAAGATGGGATCTGTGTGTGTCCGACAGCCCCACCGTGTGCTGCTGACAGACAGGGCTCTCATTCTACTACTCATCTCTGCATCTTCCGTGCCAGGTGTCACAAGCACTCAGCAAAGCTTAAAAGAGCAAACAAACAGATGGATGGAGGGAGGGAGGGATGGAGGGAGAAACAAAGTGGTTGGGTCTCCTGTTCCCTCCAGACCAGGGGCTCTGCACTGGCGCTGGCTGCGCAGGAAGGGGCATTCACACAGGAGCAAGGAGAGCTGGGGGACACCTCGCTGGTGTCCTCTCCCGGTGGAGGGGGAAGAGCCGCACCTCTTGGCTCTGCCTAGGGCTCGCTTGCACCTAAACCAGACCTGAGCTATCAGTTCCCGGCGCCCTGGCTGCTCTTGCCTCTCTCGGCCTGGCCTGCTGGAGCTCTGTGGGGCTCCGAGGACAGGAGCGGCCCAGTCGGAGAGGAACATTCTGGCCCAAGAAGGCCCCCAGCACAGCAGCCAGCCGGGCCAGCAGGAGAGCTGAGGAGACCCACAAGTCTGAGCCACGGTGTTTCCCGTGGGGCCGAGGCACCACGCTGCTCCTGGGTGGCCCAGCCTGGGCCACCTCCGTCCCAGACTAGCATTTACGGCTGAAAGAGTCACCGCCGGGCCCCAGGGCCCAGCCCACCACGGACACTCTCCTAGTATCTCTCAGGAGCCAAATTACCCATGCTCAGCCCCTCCTGGGCTGCAGGGGGCTGCCTGCCCGCCCACCCGCCCACCTCAGAGCAGCCTCGGCCCCAGACACATGTAGTAATCAACTCCCGGAACCTTGGGAAGATCCAAATACAGTAGCATATAATCATGGAGCCCAAAATAGCCATGCCAGGGAGGCCATCTGCCACCTCGTGCATCCCCAGGGACCCCTCGCTGGGCCCCACAGCAAGCTGGGCCTCGGGGCCCTCTCTGGCTGGCGGCAGCAGGGGTGGTGCCCACAGCACTCCCCAGATCACCTGCGCAGCTCCGAGGCAGCCTGGGGGGCTTCGGGAGGGGCCTGGATCGGAGCAGCCCAGACTCAGGCCTTGTTGCTTCCTTCTCCTGCCGGCTCTGGGCCTGCCTCTGCCCAACGCCCTCGCTGTGGGCACGGCTGGCTCTCGGGCCACTGCGCGCTGACCCTCCCGTTTTCTTCCTCCTGACTCCACTCTCAGCCTCTCACCCCCAAGCACTGCCCCACCGGATCCAGGCTCACTTTCCCCCTCTGCTATTCGTCTCGCCCCTTGTAGTGCACTGACAGTGGCCCCAAAAAGATAAGCACACGTCCTAACTCCCGGAAGCTGCAAACGGGACCTTATTTGGAAAAAGGGTCTTTGCAAATGTGATGAAGTCAAGGATCTCGAGGTGAGATCATCGGGATTATCCAGGTGGGCCCTAAATCCAGTGGGAAGTGTCTTGTGAGAGACACACAGAGACGCAGGGAGAGGAGGGAAGGCCACGTGAAAGGCGGAGGCTGGAGCGACAAAGCCACCAGGCACGCCCCAGCCACCAGAGGCAGAGGCAAGGAGGGACTCCCCCCTAGCACCTTCAGGGGGCGTGTGGCCCTGCTGGCACCTTGATTTGGGGCTTCCCGACTCCAGAACTGGGAGCCAATAAATTTCTGTAGTTGTACGCACCCCCGTTTGTGGCACTGTCTTACGGCGGCGCTAGGAAACTAATGCCAAGTCCCTGTCCTTCATACAGTGGCTCGAACCTTCAGTGTGTGTCGGAGTCACCTGGAGGGCTTGTTAGAGCACGGATTGCTGGTCCCACGGCCCAGAGGTTTTGAGCTGGTAGGTCTGGGGTGAGGCTGAGAACGGGCGTCCCCACAGGTTCCCAGGGACCTCACTTTGAGAACCGCTGCTCTCCGGGCTCTACCCGCAGCTGCGTCAGCGGCCTGTCCACCTTCAGCCCTCCCCACAAAGGAACATCCTCTCCCCCTCCCCGCGATGTCTTCCTCCTTCCCCCAGTGCCCAGGAGGTCCCGAGAACGCCTCCTTGGGGGACTCCCAAACCCATCACAACTGGCTCCTTCTCTTGGAATCACCCAGGCCTCCCACGGGGGCCTCTTGCAGATCTGTCTCCAGGGGGCCGTGCGGCGGGGTAAGTCGTGGTCGGGCTCCTCCACGCTCACCACGGGAAGACCCTACTCAGCTCCACCCTGGCCCCAGCACCCCTCTGCACCTCCCTGCAGGTCTGCCTGTAAGTGCTGGAGCTACGCCCCCAGGGGCGAAACAGACGTTTCTGGTGAAAAGCTCCTAGAAAGTCTCCAGGCTCTTTACAAGGAGATGCTCGTGAGGCTCAACCAGCCCCCTGCCCTCTCTCATGGAGTCTTTGGGGTTCTGATCGAGGCCAGGGGTCTCCAGGGCTCAATGCTGACGCCAGTCTCAGCAGCCCCAGCTCCCCCGGCACCCAGCACTGTCCCCCCCAGCCCACGCTCCACTTAATCCTAGAACTCCCGGGACAAGGGCAGAAACTGGGCGATCCAGGGTCCCTGGGCAGCCCCAGCAGCGCTCACAGCCCAAGGCCAGCTCTGGGAGCAGGTGCTCCAGAAACACCACGGTTCCCAAGCCCCGCTCGTGGGCCATTCCCCAGGGCTGGTCATCTCACCCAGCCCCCTCAGAATCGTTCTCAACCCAGCACCACAGTTCTATGCGTGGACTCCAGGCCAGGCCACCTCAGTTTTGACCCTGGCTCTGCTACAAGTCACTTTATAGCTCTCGGCCTCAGTTTGCTCATCTATAAAATGGGTACGATGAGACTACTGGCAGCAACCATCCCACAAGAGTGCTGTGAGGATTATGTGACATAATAAATGTAAGGGACTTGCTCGTGCAAAGTGCCACCTAAGTGTCGGTTATTATTAGTCTGGCCTTGGGCATTAGCCTGGGGGTACAACAGTCCCTGGGAGGAGGGTCAGAGGCATGGACTGAGGGGGGCCTGCTCAGAGGTCCCTTGCTTTGGGCTCTCCCTGGGAACACCTCTGACACCTGTCCTCTTAATAAACCTCTCGCTCTGGCTGGAATCGTTCACCGTTTCTCTGGGAGAAGCTCAGGTCTTTCCTCCTTGTCCCCCTCACAGCATTCCCCAGAGACGGGAAGGGTTCAAAAAGGATACCCTCCAGTGCACAGAAAGAGAAACTGAGGCCCAGAGAGAGCAAGCACACAGTTCCAGAGGAGAAGCAATAACCACATTAAGAAGTTCCTGTGTCTCCATGGCGTGACATCCCCTTGGGACACCTGTATGCCAGTCATCCCCTCTGACCCTCTCATGTTAGAGACGGAGAACCCTAGACTCAGAGAGGGAGGTGACTTGCCCGTGGCCTTGTAGCTAGTTAGTGACAGAGCCAGGACTTGAACCTAAGTCTCTGGATCCTAAAAGTTGTAGCTTAGGGGAGGCACTAAAGGATAGTGGTTAAGAACCTGGAACTTAGCCATTAGAGCTAAACTAAAATCCCAGCTCTGCTACATTCTAGCTGTGTGACCCCAGGCAAGTCGTTTCACTTTTCTGGGCTTTAGTTGCCTCATCTATAAAATGGGAATAACAGACCCTACCTCCTAGGGCCTGCGGGATTAAGTGAGATACAGAAACATGCTTAGCATATTGGAGTGCGCTGAGTGGGAGTCACTCCTCCCTTCCCACGTCAGCCGAGCCCAGCTGTCCTCCCAGGTCACACGCGCACCCGAACACGTCTGTCCACCCAGCTTCTCCACCTCAGCCCCCTCAGCAGCCGCAGCCGGTGTGTTTTGGACTGGCCGGCGGGGGCTGGGGTGGCTGTGGCGGTCCTAACTTGGGTTTCCGTTTGGAGTCTGGCACTGCTCTGGGCTAATTTCCCCAGCTCCGCACACTGCTGGCCGGTTTTGGTTGCGTGTGGCTGTCCTTTGCGATTATGCACGTCCCCCCGGGGGGTCCAGGATTGGGCCGTTTGTCTGTTTCTTTCTCCCTGCCATCGTGCTCTTCCACCTCTTCTCCCAAGGCCAGTGCGCCGGAGCTCCCGGGCCCCAGCCTAGCACGGTCCCCACTCCCCCTGAGCTGTCGTTCTGCTCGGCCATGTGCCCTCCCCCTGGCCCTGCCTCACCCCCAGCCAGTTTCTATTTTCCCCCCAGGCTCTGCTGGCTTCCCGTGGTTTCTCTTGGCCTTGGCTCAAGCCTGGCGTGACATGTCTGGCATGGCCACCCTCCCCCTCCCACACTGGTCGGGGAGGAAGCAAGTACATCCAGGGAGGGGGTGTTGTGGGGCTGGGTGCTGCCAAGCCAGGTGCCAAGCCAAACAGCTTGTGTGCCATGTCTAGCTGGGTACCTGGGGCCTGGACTGCCTGGCTGGCCCCACCCTCTACCCCAGCCCCACTCCCGACTCACCCAAACCCACCTCTGACTGTCCCTCTCTCTGGTTCTAGCTGGTAGAAAGTGGACCACAGGACTGAACCTTCCCTGAGGCCTCAGGAAGGTGTACAAGAGTTTGTGCAGGGACCCTCCCTTGCAGAGGTGGGGAAGAGCTTTCTCTAGGGACCCGAGCCCCTAGGTGGGCTTGGCCAGCTCTGAGGAGGACACATCACCCCAGGAGGGGCACAGGCAGGGGATGTGTCCTCTGTATACCTCCCTGATCCACTCACTTCCAACAGGAAGGACATTTCTATTTGCTACTCCTGGGGAAGCAGGGACGGTCACCCAGGGATGGCCATCAAAAGGTGGCTTCCTTTGCAGCCTTTGGAGCCCAGCAACTGGGGAGGAGGCCTGCCTTCCCCCTCTGACCTAGGAAGAGCCCCTGAACTTGTCTGCCTCTATTGCTTCATCTTACAACAGAGATGGCAGTGACTGGAGAGGGGTTCGTGAGGAAGAAACCAGATAACGTATATAAACACCTCATGCCGTGCTGGCTCCACACGCAGGGCTGCTGGAAAAGTTGTCCTTTGCTCCCACCCTCTCCTTTCAGCTTAACCACCTGGGCCGCGTTTTACTGTCACTGTGTAAGATGGGGGATCCAAATAAGACAGGGCAGCACCTCACCTTGGGGGCTGAGGTGGTGAGAACATAACACCTAATACAGAATCACCCAGTCAGGTTACAGACCACCCCCCCACACACACACACATGGATGGCGACGGGTAGAATGACCAACCTTCCTCTTTCTCCAGTGTGCCTGGTCACCCCACCTGTGGGCACCTCAAATTCAACATGTCCCAGAGGGACCTCAGTGTGTCCCTTTTCCCTGCACCTCTCCCAGAGTGCTCACCCTTGGAGTTCACTATTCATTTACTACTCATTCATCATGTTCTTAATAAGCGCTTACCGGTGCCAGGCTCTTGGTGACTGCACTCCCCGATGTCAGAGCCAGAGGACTGGGTGTCAACTTCTCTCCATCAACACCCACATCTAGTCAGTACTGCTGTAGGGGTAATAACTGTAGCAGCAGCAACAGCAGGTGCTGTTCTAAATCTTCTGTGCAGATTAACTCATTTTAGTCTATCCTGCTGCGGTACGTAGATACTATTACCACCTTCATTTTGCTGATAAGGAATCAGAAGTGCGGGAGTTGAGTAATCTGCCCAGAGTCCTACAGGCAGTAAGTGAATAAGTGAAAGAGCTGGGATTTGAGCACAATCTGCCCCGAGCTCCACTGACACGGCTTCTGGATGTCTCTAGAGTCTGTCACCTTCTCCTTTCACCACTGCCCCTGTCTTTCCTTCGGCCACTGTCACGCTCCCTTGGTTTCGGAGCCTCTTCCCTGGCTTCCCCACCTCCCGGCTGGCCTCCATAACTGCTGCCAAAGTGTTTCTGCAAAGACACAAACCCTGTTGAATTGCTCTCCTGCTACGGGTCCTTCTGTGGTGCCTCGTTGTTTTAAGGATAAAGTCCGAATCCTTAGCAAGGTTTGTTATCACTTCTAACTTCAGATCTGTCTCCACCACTGCCCTTTCCCACCCGTCTCCCAACACACACACAGCTCAAATTTGCCTCCTGGCAAATTCTCTAGAGTTCACTCAGTTCCCTCTCATCTTTGTGCCTTTGCACATGCTGTTCCCTCTGCCGGGGATGTCCTTCCCTGCCTCTTCCCCTGACTGACACTTACTAATCCTGCAGGACTCAACTCAGGTTCTGCCCCTCCCAGCAAAGCCTCAAACGTATTCGTAAAATGAAAGGATCGATGACTGGCTGGATGCACAATGTCACAACAGCCTCACCACGCATCAAGTGCAGGGGAAACTGCCTGTATCACCCAAAAGCTCCACGCCTAGTCTGAAAACAAGACCTTTAGAAGCCCTAAAGAACTCAAGAGATGCGGTTCACAATTGAAAAACAAAATCTCAAACTTAACCTCAAAAGTGTGAAGCAGTCCAGTGAAAGTCCAATTCTCCCCTCATGAAGTGTGCTCTTTGACACTTTGGCTGAAATCATTGAATTTTCCTCCCCTAATTTTGGCCGTCCCCGCTTTGCCGGTGCCCTGGCAAATGTTTAGTCCACCCCTGCGGGTGGGGAGCAGCACAGGCTTCCCTGGCCTTTGACCTTCTGACCTTGGTCTCTGGGGCACAGGCTGGCCTGGCCCTGTCGGGTGGGGAGGCTGGATGGAAGGAGAGGAGGGGCCGGGGCCAGACCCCCACTGCTCCCTGGGACGGAGGCAGAAAGGTGAGAGGAGGAGGGAGGCAGGTTCCGCCACCCGGGCCAGTCGGGCAGCTGGGGGCACTGGGGACAGACACAGGAGCAGGAGGGCAGAGAATGCCCAGGGCAGGAGCAGAGGAGCAAAGCCCTGACCAGGGGTGGGTGTGGCGCAGCTGGCTCGCCTGTGGTGGCATGGGGCCCGAGCGTCAGTCAGCAGGAGGAAAGCCGTCTCTGCCTCCTTCCACCCAGGGAGAGTCAGGGCGGTTTAGAGTTGTCTGACCTCCACATCCACAGACTGGGCAGGGCCAAAGTGTTTCTCCTGACACACTGCATGCCCACTATGCCTCAGTTTCCCCCACTAGCTAAATGCCATGCCTCAGTACCATCCCCTAACTGACTTCTCCCAAAATATCTGTTCACTCTCTCAGCAAATGCAGATAAACCTGAAAATGCCGTTGGGTCTATCAGGCACGTACGAGGCACCCGCTGTGTTCCAGGCCCTGCGCTGTGCACTGCGTGAGTGTAACTCGCACCTGGCCCGGGGATCGCGGGGGGCTGGGTGACATCACCCCAGAGCACCTGCTGCCGCTTCCGCCCTCGGGCTTGGTCTCGCGTCCACGATGCCCCTGCTGGGCAAGAAGGGAACTACAGGGCCCCTGGAGGGACGGATCTGTCCTGGGTGGCCCTGAATGAGTGTCTGAGTGGAGCCTCCTTCCCTCCCGCAACAAAGCCCCAGGGGAAGAGCAGGCGAGGTGGGGGAGACAGCCCCTTCCTGATGCTTCGTTAGGGCGGCAGCCTCCACCCCCAACCCCAGGCTCCAATGGCGGAACGCCAGTCGCCCCAGGACAGCTGCCCTGGTGGCCCCACCTAGGGAGGTCCCATTCCCACAGTCCTGCAGGGGGCCTCGGAGCCATCCTTCCCCAAAATACACACACGAGTGTACACACACACACACACACACTGACGACAACCGAAACCCTGGAGAAACCAAAGCCAGGAGCGGGAGGCTGCCTGGAACCTGGAGTGGCGGGGAAGCCGAGGCAGGGCCCCGGGCTGTGACTCAGGAAGCTCGGGACGCCCGAGACCGGCCCTCTCGTGACTCACAGAGACTGCAGGCTTGGCAGCTCCCACAGCGCCTCTGCGGGGACTCCTCCCAGCCGGTTGTTCTGCAGCATCCTGCGAGGGAGAGAAAGGGCTTTGAGGACCCACGTGGCAGTGGGCTGCAGGGGGCGGGCTCCTCCCTGGAACCCCTGCCCAGGCCGGACCCTCCCTCTTGCCACCCACCCAGGGAGTCCTGGTCCCGCCTCCCGCCTTGCTGGTGGGGACTCAGAGGCTGTGGACCGTGGTGGGGTGCACACGGGGCTGGAGGGCATCCCAGAGGGCGCCCAGGATGAGGCAGGAAGGAGAGAAGACTCCGGGGGCAGTGAGGGCCACGTGTCAGGATACTTGGGATTCTGCTGAAGTTTGGTCAGGAAGGATACGGGGAAATGTAGGCTTTCCCCCCAGGCCTCAGTTTCCCCATCTACTCGGCTGAGAGGCTACAGGTTTCTTTGCAGAGGGGGAGGATACGGATGGGGGTGAGGCCGCCCCTAGGGTAGATACGGTTTTTTGGAGTCTTTGTCTATAAAAACAATTCGAAGCACCCAAGGTCAGTGCATCAGCACCATTCTGCTGGCCCATCCCACACACCCCACAAAGAAGTGACACGCCAGCCGGGGGAACGACCCACCCACCTGGCTGCCCTCCCGGAACCCGCCCAAGCTGCAGCAGCCCAGGACAACCCCACAGCAGGAGTCCTGGAGCCCCTGGGACACCCGGACACCCCTGTGCGGGAGAGGTCAGAGGACACACAGACGGGGAGAGGTAGGGGTCAGGGTGCCTCTCCGGGTAGCACTGCTGATCTCAGGGACTTAGAAAATTTTGAGGAAGGCACTGCAAAGTGCAGGGAGTCCCCTGAGGCACAGGGCCCTGAGCAAGCGCCCTGTGTGACTGGTCCCAAGGGAGGAAGTGGGGAAAGGCATGGGGGTGGAAGCCCTTGGGCAGCAGTTGCCGTCTCAACCACTCTTCACTCCCAGGCCTCCAGACCCAGAAGCAAGAAGGAGGAGGAGGAGGAGGGTGGGGAGCTCAGGGACTAGCTGGGGGAGCAGGAAGGAAGGAAGCTGCGACTGCCCCAGGCACAGTGAGCCAGCCCTCCCTCCCGCCGTCTGGGACTCAGTCCTCCTTTACTGAGTATTGTCAACCACCTTTCAGAGGGGAAGCCAAGGCTCAAACTTGACAGGCGTCTTGCCCAAGATCACCCAGGTGACACCACACTTTGGGAAAAGGGGCTCATCTCCTGACCTTTAAGTTCAATAATAGTGACAGCTAAGGTGCCAGGCCCTGGTCTTCGGACTTTACATCTAAGAGCTCAAATGTATCCTCGCCACAACTCCAGCAGACAGGGACTATTATTATCACCCTCATTTCAAAGTCACACAACTGATAGGTGACAGAGCTGGGTTTTGAACCCAGACAGTTTGGATCCAGAGTCTGGACACTTGACCACTCCCCCACACAGCACCTGTCATGACAGTGGGGTACAGTAAGGGCCAGAAGAGCACTGAGGGTCAGATGATGAGCCTGAGTAGCCGTTGATGCCTCCTACATGACTGTCCTGTCAGAGCCACACCTGTTGTCTCTCTTAAACTCCTCCTATGGGTACACGAGAATCCCAAACACGAACCCAGACACAGCACCACAAGAACGAAAGAACGCTGTGCTCACCGTGGGTGACGGTCTGAGAGGAGCCCCTCGTGGAGGCAAAGCTGAGGAAGGGAGAAGAACGAAGACAGACTTTGGGGACCCCTGAGACTGGGGGGCACGGGCAGAGCCCAGGCTCTGAGCAGCTGGAGGGCTGGCCCCTTTCCGTGCGTGCTCTGTGCTCCTCAACCCTCTTGGCCTCCACTGGCCCCTCCGATCCAGCCTCCACACGGGCCGGCGGGACCTTCCAATTACAGGGTTTCGCTTCAGGGCTAGAATCTAAACCAAGGTCTCTCAGGCATCCCTGAAGGGTAGTGGCCACACACGCAGGCTCTGAAGTGAGACAGCCCTGGATCCGCATCCTAGCCCTCCCCCTTTCCCGCTGTGTGACAGCGTGCACGCTACTGCAGCCCCACGGGCCTCAGTTTCCTCATCTGTAAACTGGGGACACTAGTACTGACCTCATGTGCTGATTATGCGTATCGAATAAAGTAGCCCCCAAAGCACTCACAGCAGCACCGACACATGGGAAGTGCTCAACAGCACGTTCACTGATGCTACTGATTATTATTATTAATATCCAGTCTCAGCTTTCCTTACTAGATGAATTAAGTCAGTCACTTCACCTCTCTGGACCTCGAGTCCCGCATCTTTCAAAGGAAGAGGCTGCCACAAGATGCAAAAACCGCACCCAGATGTAACATCCGGTGGTCCAGGACGTTCCCCCCTCTGCCCCGCCTGGAGCTCCTACCCTCCCCGCCCCCCTGATTTCCGTCATCTAAAGGCGGGCACTTCTCAACTCCTGATCTCTGGGGGCTGCCTTGACTCTCACGCAGACGCCGCAGACGCCGCAGGGTGCTCAGAGCCGGATGCAGGAGAAACGGCGACGCGGAAGCAGCGGGTGCGGCCGCTCATGCCTCTTCTCGGGCCCGGGAGGCCACGTCTGTCTCGGCTCCAAGGAGCACTCAGTGCATCTCCACCGCATCACTTCCTAAGATCCCCCACCCTTTCCTCTGTCAAAGCCCAGACAGAGAGATCTAGAAAGACCTTCAAGGCTTGTGGTCGTCCCTCTCCCCAACACAGATGCTGTAGCATCTTCACAGGGCACTTAATTTCCCTCCCAGTGTCGGGGAACTCAGTGTCTCCCCAGACAGCCCCTCCCATGCCACACGGTCGGTCATCAGGGACCCTTTTCTTTTACGGAATCGACACCCACCTAGCCGGAGGTCAGCGTGGCAGGCGGCCTTGGCCCTGACCCCTTTCCCTTGCTGTTCCTGGTATCAGTTCCCGGCCGGCCGTCACTCCTTATTCTCACATGCCTGAGCCAGCAGGGATGGTGGCTTCCCTTAGGACATCCCCTTAGGACAGCTCCAGCGGGAGCCAGGATGTGAGTCTGGCACCTGGGCCTTCAGGGCTCACAGGACAGACGCCAGCAGGGGCTGGAGGGTCCCTGCAGGGGCTGCCTCTCTGGCCGGGAGCCTGGCCAGAGCCTGCGGGGCTGGAGACCTGGAGACCCCGCAGCAGCGGAAGATGAGCGGGTGAGAGCAATGCCCCCACTCAGGCGTGGGGTGGATGGGAAGGACACGAGGGAGGGCTGCTGCCGTGGCGGGTTAGGAAGGGATCAGAAGGGAATCCCCTTTATTTAATCCTCTGGCTCGAGGAGGGAAAGAGGGAGGCAGAGTGTCCCACAGGGACAGCCAGGCCTCAGAGAAGGAAGATGCAGCTCAGAGTCCCCGACACACAGAAGACTCGGGGAGCAGCTAAGACGACCTTCTCCTGGTACGAAAAGAAAGAGATGATTAAGCTGACAGTGGCTCTACGGCCCTGTTTTTCTTGTGGGTCTGACAAACAAGCAATAGGAGGTCCCTGCGACATGGGGAGCTGGCGTCAGACGTCGGGACGTGTGCCCAGGATGCAGGTGGAATCCTCTGCTTTGAAGCACGTGAGTAGGAGGATAGTTCCCCAGGGCCACCCAGCCCACCCCCAAAGCACAGAGGCTCTGCAGGCAAAGGGCCTCCAGGAAGGCCTTGGGGACCGAGGGGTCTTTGAGGACGGGGCCACAGGGGGCTCAGTGGAGTGGTGAGCGGACGGTGTGGCCGAGCTGGCTCCCGCCACCGCTCCCGACCGCCCTGCCCACTGAGCCAAGGGCGCCGTTTGCAGAAGGGAGGCGGGAGGCCTGTGGTTTCTCCGAGGCTTTGATTTATTGCCTAATGCGGGCAAAGAAGAAAGAGGAGGCTCATCTCTAAGCCGGAGACTTAGGAACGGGACGTGAGTCTCACATCTTCTGAAGGCCCAGCAAACAGAGCTCTGCTCTCTAATCTGGGCTGCAGGTCTGAGCCTGCCACTGGGCACAGACACGCCACCAAGCAGGCCGCCTGCACCGCGCGTCTGGCTCAGAAAACCTCCCCCGCCCCCCAGGGCAGCAGTGTTTATGGGGAGCCAGGCGGAGAGAGGAGGCAGGAAGGAGAACTGAGAGGCAGGGGACAGGGGCGGGGAGAGGGAGAGCGAGGCCTGAGACACACACGGAGAAGGAGGGGGAGAAAAGGAGGCTGAAGCCGGGGACAGAGACCAGAGACACCCAAGGGCAGAGCAGAGAGTGAGGAAGGCCAGAGACCAGCGAGCCCTGGGAGTGTGATGGAGAGAGGCCGAGGGCCAGAGGTGCCAGAGACCAACCGCATGGCAAAAGGACAGAGCGCTTAGGTGTGGGCTGTTGGCTGGCTGGAAGCCTGAAGCTCACAGGCCACAGGGCAGGATCGCCAGTAGCCCATAAGCAACTCTGAGCAAATTTTTAAAAGGTATCTTTCCCTGGGGAGGTCTCAGCCCCTTCTCACTCCTTAACCAGACGCTCTGGTGTAGTAAACAACCTGCTCAACTGTACAAAGAAGACCTGCAAGTCAAGTCAGGGCTGAGGGACTAACAGAGCTGGGAACGGCTCCCCAGCTTAGGGAAGCCCCCAATGCTCATTCTATTCCTCCAGGATCAGCCACCAAGATCCTCATTTTCTTCCCAAAACAGGCCCTGTGGTGATGCACCCTCCCTGGGAACTTCTCCTACCTGTGCATCCTCGTCCCCCCAGCTCCTTTTGCCCTCACTCATCATCAGAACGTGAGGAGGCCTTGGGGAAGCCAGGCTTAGCTGGGACAATGGGAGTCACGGATTGGGATAGGAGACAATGCCTCAGCCTTCCCTTCTCTGAAATGGGCCATCAGTTCAAGGGCAAGTGGAAGTTTGGTAAAATAAGAGAAGGTGCTCTCCAGCTCTCACTTTCCTTTTGCTTCAGAGGGAAGGTTAAAGGGGCTGGGAGGAAGCGGCTTGAAGACTGGAGAGGTAGATTTGTTTACAGTGACAATGGAAACCCAGTGCTACAGCCACAGAGACTAGGTTTGGGCCTGGAGAGGAAGAACGGCCGAAGAAAACCCATCTGGATCCCTCCTCTCCAGAAACAGCCCTGTCCCTCTCCCGGGGAGAGCCCTGTGGGTCTGTAACGAAGCTCAGCCCCACAGAGACCTATGCTGACAGTCACTGCACACATTACAGGAAAGACAAAGGATGCTTCCCTTCCCTATAGGGCTGCCATATGCACAGGTACAATTAAATGTTTGTCTACAAATCATGCAGACGGTTGCTGACAAGGAAAGCAAAGAAATGGAAATAACAATTGATCAAAACTGAAGATAAGGACATGATAAGCAAGTCAGTCGTAAACCAAGGCTCAGGTTACAAAACTTTGATTTGCTCACAATTCCCAATGTCACCGCTGTGTGTCAAATGAGGCAGTAAAATCTTATACTTACAGGATTTTCAGGCTGTAGAGACCAGAGAACGCTTGTCCTGGGATGTGTGAGAGGTGGTTCCCAGAGAGACGCCTGGAAATCAGAGACAAGGGCCGGTGAAGTCAGCAGGTCACCCAAGGAGAGGGTGACCTCCATCACTTAGCGCCTTGGGATATGGGTGGAGAGGGTGGTAATTATTACTGCCATTTATTGAGATGCACAATGTGTTCAATACCCTCCATGCATCCTCTCCATTCCCACAATAACCCTGTAAGGTGCCATCATTATTCCCAAATTTCAGCAGAGGAAATGAAGGCTGGGAGGAGTCACTCACTTGCCCTAGGGTGGCCACAGAGCCAGACAGCGGTAGAGCACCGTGTTCCTAACCGTGTTCCTACCCAACTCTACCGACTCCAGGCTCACGGCCCTCCCCAGGGCCACATCCTCTCCCGTGCTAACCCAGACACCCACAGCCTGCCCCTGACTGCTGGGCTGCACGGCACAGTGTCACCAGTGGAGGGGTGAGTACAGGGGGCGTGTCCGTGTCCCCAGGCCCTGAGCCACACAGCTAACCCCCACTAATCCAGGAGGGTTAAGAAATGGGGTGATGGGATTAGTCCAACATTCTGGTCTAATTAAGCGTTTCCGTGTTTGCCATGGGGTGATCACCAATTCTAAAAGGCGTCAATGAAACGCAATTTACCTAGAGCTGACACCTGACTGAGCAGAGGTTAACTGTGGATGATTCAGAAGACACTGCTGATCTCCAAGGGCCCCGGGGCCCCTGCGATGTGTGCTGATTGCTACCGAGAGGCCTGCAGATGTAGACATTGTGCTGACACACCTCAGAAGCTATGCTTTAACGTAATTATAAGAAAAGTCTCTTTATTTGATGTTTGTTATTAAAAAAACAAAACTGTATGGAAAGGCATCGTGACATTAGCGGTCTCCCAGCTTGGATTCTGCAGGTGGGCATTTGCCAGAGGAGAAGGGTCCACCCGCTCGGGGAGTGGAAGATGGAAAGTGAGCCTTAAGTTCTCAGGGTGTATCCCACAGCTCACCTGCCCAAGCTCCTTGGCCTTTCTTGCTTTGCATTCCCACCTACCTGTGTCACCTCCACCTGGAAGGCTACTCCGCTGCCTCTTACTCTGTCCACGTCCTTTGAAAACTGGCTTGACATTCCTCCTCCAGGAAGTCTTCCCTGCCCACTGGCCAGGCCCACGCTGACCTCTCCCTGCTGGCTGCCCACGCCAACAGCCGCCCCACCGCCCTGCCGCCTCGCTGGCAACAGCTCTCCAGCCACACCTGTGAGCTCCCTGCAGGCAGCGGCAGGTGTTTTCTCTTGCTTCCCCCAGAGCACCTTGAGCTTGCCTTCCACCCACGGAGTGGGGGGGGCCTCAGCAAGGACTTGGTCTGGAGAACCCAGCCGTGGCCCTGGGGGCATAGCTCCAGCAGGGGCAGGTCCACTGCACCCTTGAGGGGCACCGTCTAGGGTCGAGATGAGGGGGTCTGTTGGGGGAGCCGTGGGGCCAGGGTCAAGGTGTAATTGTGACTGTTTTCAGGGCCAAGAGCTCACAGTGTATGCAGTTCAAGCAAAACTTTTTAGAGCCCCAAGGGTCTATTCCGTGTGAAAATAAGAATAAACGGGGCCGGCAGGTGCTGAAAGTAAGGATGGGGACAGAGTGACCTGGCTTCCCAGAGCAGCCGAGCCAGGCACTTAGCCCAGGAGATGATTTATTCACGAGCACCACTAGCATTTAAGGCCAGGCTTGAGGGCCGCAGCTCGAGCATGACTGCGGGCAGGGATTAACCAGGGAGGACTTTGTGGAGGAAGTGGGCCTTGCAGGGGAAGGTCTAAGGAGTGGATCCTTCAGGCTGCGGGTGCCACAGAAGGCTCTTGAGCGGGTGAGATGCACCCTGAAGGTGTGCAGAGTAATGTAGGACAGAGGTAGGAGGTCTGTCAGTTAGGAGGCTGGTTTGATCCCCAGATGCGGGGGACATCTCGGGCGGTAGCAGAGGGAACAGAGAACAAGGGGTGGAGGTGAGAGACATCTCAGAAGAGCCACCAGGACTGGGGGAGGGGCTGGTGGCGGGACGCAGGGGATGAGAGCAGGTCATGGCAGGGAGAGGAGCGACTATTCACGTTAGGAGGGAAAGCTGCAAAGAGCAGCTGGCTTCAGGGAGCAATGAAGGCTCGATGTTAGCCTTCTATGCCGTGTGGCCAGCGCTGCTACCCTGGGATTCACACCTGGGGCAGGTAGCAGCTGAAGAGCACCTGCTGTCAAGAACAGCCTGAGCTTCCTGGGCTCCCTTTTTTCTCCCCACCCCACCTCCCGGGGAGCCCTGGGAGCTACAGCTGTTGGAGGTAAAGCTTCACCTCCCGGCCCTCAAGCGTCTACTCACAGCTCCTCCAGGAAGCGCAGGTGGTGGAAGAGGCGGGGCTGAAGCTCCGTGAGGTTGTTCATGCTGAGGTCTCTGCACGGAGAGAAAGCGGGAAAGGGGCCGTGAGCTGCCCGTCTGCACCACCCTGCGCTGTCCCAGCCCCCACAGGACGCCACCTTGCCATCCCAACTCCACAGCCGGCCGGGCCACAGCGGCTGCATTCTCTCTGCAAGTGAGAACTGAGCTGGGAGTCGGGCCTCCTGGGGCCATTTGCGTGTTATGTCTATGCGGTCTCCCATTTTGCCGTCTGCCTTCCACCCTTCCCTTGCGGGTCTCCCCTGGGACTGGCTGTGAGTGGGACTGTGACGGAAACTGGCCTCCCCGTGAAGGGAGGAGCTACAGAAAAATTCAAAGACTCTCAGAGGAGGCAGGGAGGGGTCACTGAATACAAATAATACCTCATCCACTCTTTTTACCAATGGGGAAACTGAGGCCCAGAGATCACTGCCACTCCAGTCTGTGGCACAAGCTCATACATGTTCATGCACTAGTGTGATCGTCCCTGGGCCGGCCATTGGAGGGGCCGGGGGTCATCCTTTTATTCAATTGCAGAGCCATGGCCTTTCGCTGCCCGCTGAGGTCTCTGCCAGGCTCCTCCCTCCCTCCAGCTGGAGGATGCGACCGCTTGGCACATCCCAGAAGATGCCTTCACTCCTGAGTGCTGGGATGTGGAGACTCTCTGTGGATACACAGCCTAGATCTTCCTAAGCCTCCCACGTTATCTGAGAGACCCTGCGGGTAGTCTCAGTGCCCCTGTCCTCTAAGATGCCCTGGCGCACAAAACAATCACAGTAATTACCCTGACATTTCCTGGAGGCCGCTCTGTGTCAGACCCTGGCTAACCTGCATCCACACAACCCTCCTTCATTCTCACAGCCCCAAGTTAGTTTCCACCATTATCTCCATTTTACATTCGAGAAAACAAAACAGAAAAGAGCACTGAGCTGTGGAGTCAAATCTCTCCTCCACGGTTACCTATCAGAGCTCCGGCTCTTAACCACTATGACCCTTGGTTTCCTCATCTATAAAAATGGAATGAATAACACCAAACTAGTAGAGTCCTTGTAAGAATTAAGTGAGCTAGTGTTCCAGCCTGCCTAATACATAGTGCATACGCAATAAATATTTGCTTTCTCCCTTCTACCTTTCCCTCAGCGTCCTGGGGGCGGGTGGGGAGGGGTTGGTACCTTGGTGTGAGAGTCTCGCCCAGGGTTAGCATTTTCTTCCCAGTTTGTGCTCAGGTGAGCGGCACGTGTGACCGTGCGTGTGTGTGCCTGACACACTGGGTTCCATCCTGTGTCAAACTCCTAACAGCTGCCTCTCTGGGGCACGGGCAGAGCTGGGCCCAGACCAGACCCCCACATTGCTGGGCAGCACCCCAGGCCTTCCCGCAGCTTCCTCCCTAGACATGCACTTTTGCCCCCAAACCTTAGCGTCTCCATTTCCCCCAAGGGTCTTGTGCGCCTTCTGCGTGCTCAGGGGGGCGGGCTGGGAACGGCGGGCAAAGCCTGGGCTCTGGAGCCCGGTTCCCAGCTATAAAAAGACTGTTTAGTCTCAAACGTTTTGTCTCTGATAAAGCCCGGGCTCCGCACTGCACGGCCTCCGAGAAGGGAAGACATTCTGTGCGGGGCAGAGCCAAGGAACTGGCACGGGAGCTGGCACGCCGAACTCGGGGCTGCTGCTTGTCCGCGGGCCCCCCTGGTCGCACGTGGAAACCGAAGGGCCCTCCCTGGGCTGCTCAGCAGGAGCTGCGGCTGGTGCTCTGACAGCCTTTGTGGCAGGTGAGGGACACAACAGAGACAGCTCCTGACGGATTTCAAGCCAGGGTTTGTCCCCAGGCTGTTTTCAGGCTCCTCTAGCCTCAGTCAGGCCTGAATCATGAAGACGCAGGGCAAAGCGGGGCGGCAGCCCGGGCTGCAGAACCCGGGTCTCACCGGGCTCATCCTGAGCAGGGCGGGCAGGCGCGAGGTGCCGCGAAAACGATTACCTCTAAATATTTACCCTGCGCATTTCTGGATGTGTCTCGACAGGAACGGGAGCGGGAGTTCAAGGAGCACGCGGGGCATGTGACTCAGGCCTCATCACTCAGCTGTCCCTCCGGGGGCCGCGCCTCGGCAGCTCTGATGTCGCTCCATGCCCCCCACCCCACCCACTCCCTCCACCCCACCACCCTGAGCGGCCTCATTGTTCTCCCCCGGGGAGGAGGGGGCCTGCGCCCCCCACATCCTGCCCAGAACAACACGGCCCAGCTGCAGCTCTGCGAGGGGGGAGGGGAGCAAGGGGGTGGATTTCAACTGGGCGGGGGCGGGGGGAGCCCCATTCAGCCCTGGCTCTCTCACAAAAGGAAGAGGGGTGAGGCTGGTGCCAGGGGAAGGGGAAGGAAGAGAACCGCGTAGGGAGGCGAAGTGGGGATTCCAAGGCCCAGAGCCGCCAAGCTGACGGGGCAGGCCCTGGGCATGGCCAGGCGCCCTGACTAGAGGCACTGGGCCCTGCTGCAGGGGAGGCCGGGCCTTCACCTTGACAGGGAGGGAGTGGACATGCACAAATGACAAACACAGAACTCGTCCTGTCAACTTGGTGGTTTCCACTGACAGATGGCTGTCCTGGGAGGTCGGCTGTGCGGCTGGTCTCTTGTGCAACCTGGAGAACACGGCTCAGACATGCGGCCGGGCTGGACCCAGAGGAAATGGGAGGGTAGCTGAGCCCGGGTGCCCGGGCTTTGGCTGTGGCTACATGTGCTTGCCTGTGTGAACTTGTGTTCACAAAGGGGCAGGGGGTAGCGTCCTGGGATGCCTGAGCCCGTGGACGTGCTTGTCTCATGGGTGCCGGGCGTGTGTGTGTCATGCACGAGGGTTCATGTATGTATCTGCACACGGGCACCTTGCCGTGTTGGACTGTTAAAAAGTCACAAACTTTCTCGAAGCATCCACCTATTGTAAAGACAGAAACTTTTAGGGAAAATGGACAGCCTCACCCAAGTCTGTTCAGCCTTTTAGGCTAAGAAACCTTGTTTGGCTTTTGGCAAGCCGGGTCTTCCCTTGGCCTCTGGTATCCTCTCTGGTCTGTCTCCAGGCCCCAGGGAGGAGAACAGATTGCCCAGTGATGCTGTTTTAGGGTCCAACCCACCTTGTGGCCGATGCCTGAGCTCAGACTCTGCCCCACGACCGTCACCCTATGACCACGACACACACACACACACACACACTACTGTCTCCAGGGCTGGCTTCACAGGCACGTGACCTGTGAGTTGCACGGGGTTCCCCTCTCCCAAGTGCCGAGAGAGACTTAGTTTAATTCTCTGCTGTTTTGAAATTCTCGATACTTTTTGGACAAGAGGCACCACGTTTTCATTTCCACTGTGCCCCGCAAACTGCTGCTCTCCATGGAACAGCAAGGGGACTGAGACGAGGGGCTGAGCCTTCTTCCTGGGAGCCCTTGGGCTACTGGAGGGGCCATGGGTCCTCCCAGCTGGACACAGCCGTGGTGGGGAGGGGGTGGGGGTGTCAATGGGGTGAGGCTGGCAGGAGGGGAAGCGGGAGGAGAGAAGAGAGGGGCAGCCCTGGGCATGGGAAGTGGAAGTTTCTGGCTTCACTTTAGGAAAATGTTCTCAGAGTTTCACACTGTGAGGCAATCAGACCACCCAAGGAAGCTGGGCGAGGCATGTCACCATGGAGACAGGGAACAGGTTTGATAAGAGGGAGGATGCTGGGGAACTGGGGGGCAGAGAGCAGCTGGAGGGGGCTGCGGTAATAGGAGACCCTCCCCTAGGGCAATCTGGCTGACACCCCAGGGCCCGCGGGGCGTCATGTCTGTTTGAATTTCTCCTGTAGGGGAAACAGGCAACAGCCAGCGAGGCCCCCGGGTTCTGCTGGGGTGGACCTGGGGCGACGGGCCCCACCTCCTCCCTACAGACCAAGCCAGAGAGGCAGGACCCCCTTTTCTTTTTTCTTTTTTGAGACAGGGTCTTGCTCTGTCACACTGGCTAAAGTGCCATGCTATCATCATAGCTCACTGCAACCTCACACTCCTGGACTCGAGTGATCCTCCTGCCTCAGCCTCCTGAGTAGCTGGGACTGCAGGCATGCGCCACCACACCCGGCCTCTATTTTCTGTAGAGAGGGGGTCTCGCTCTTGCTCAGGCTGGTCTCGAACTCCTGGCCTCAAGCGAGGATCCCCTTTCCTACTGTCTTCACTGTGGACTCTGGTGGTCCATCTCTGCAGCCAGGAAAAGGCCAGTTGATTTAATTTATTTTTATTGCATAGACTTAAAGCGTACAACTTTGATGATCTGATATATGCACACATTGTGAAATAATCTCCACAATCAACCCAGTTAACACATTCACCACCTCATAACGTGTGTGTGTGTGTGTGTGTGTGTGCGCGCGCGCTACCCTCAGGAAAAGGCCAGTTAGAGTGGGCAGGAGATGAATCCCTGTCCCCAGGCATGGCTGTGCCCCATAGTCACCTCCTCTGTAAGGCCTTCCCAGACTCTCCTGGCAGAGCTGGGCAGTGTCCTCTGTGTCCCTGTGGTACCTGATAGACACTCACTCAACCTAGCACGGAACCTGCCTTTGTTACCCCGGCACAACACTAAGTAACTGTATGACCCTGGTCATATCACTTCATATCTCCAAGCCTCCATTTTCTCACCTGTAAAATGGGAATAATAATAGTACCTACCTCACAAGACTTGTAGGATGAAGTATACAAGTTAATAAATATAGAACAGTGCTCAATAAATATGCCTTGTTATTAATATTAATAACTCATCTAACTGAGTTATGGTTATTAGTATATAACGACACATATAACTATGAGCTTCCTCAAGGCAAGGGCATAATCTTAGCCACCTGTGTATCCTCCGGGCCTGTCAGGGCCCCTGGCAACCAGGGGTGTTCGATACATGTGCAAATGAACACACCACAGACCTAGGCAGAGGGCCCAGCCTGCCTTGGCTTCTCTCTCTGTGGCCGACACCTTCACTCTAAGGAAGTTCTTCCTGATGTCTCACTTGAATACCTCCCTCTGCTGCTGTCAGGGCATAACCTCTATAAAGAACCTACTCAGCGCTCAATGCCAAGTTGGCACACAGTCAGTACAGCTGCTGCTAACAATGCTCACTGGTCTTTTCATTCAGCACCCTCTGGAGAAAGCAAAAGAGAGGTTGTCCTCCAGAGAATCCTCGGCACCCACAGTGGACCATGAGGTTTCTCCTGGGCCTTCTCCCCTCAGGCTCTGGCAGCGACGCTTCCCCACGAGGGCCAGGCTGGGCCAGGCATCTACCCTGCCACCCTGGGGAGAGCTTGGGGGTGGACAGAGCGGGGCAGGCCAGAGTAGAAAGAGTCCAACAGGGGGATCCCTGCCACCGAAAAGGGCCAGGAGACAGGCTGGCTGCCCCAGAGACCACAGGGTGCTCAGAGAGCGCTTGCTGAATTCCTCTGTCAACAAGAGAGGCAGGCGACGGGGGACGAGAGGAAAGGACACAGAATTTGGACTCAGGGGACCTGGTTCGATTAGCTGAATGCCAAGTTCCCTTCCCTCCCCGGGGGCTGCTGTGTGCTAAGCACAGCACTAGGCATCGGGGGCGACGGAGGCAAAGAGTGGGGCAAGGTCTGGGCCCTCGAGGAGTTGACAGTGTCGCTGGACAAAGCAACAGCAAACCCCACAGGTACACTCCGCTTTGTGGTTTACAAACTGCTCTGCAGCCACCCTCCCAGCTACATTCTAGACCGTGTGTCCAGGCTGGAGAGCTCGGCAGAGGCGCAGAAGGGGGAAAGGGTGAGGCCGGGCGAGGTGGCTCATGCCTGTGACCCCAGCACTCTGGGAGGCGGAGGCAGGAGAATCACTTGCGCTCAGGAGTTCCAGACCAGCCTGAGCAAGCGTGAGACCCCGTCCCTAAAAAGGAAAACAAAGCGGGGGACGGTAAACAGGGAAGGTCTCCTGGGCAGAAACCAGGTGGGGTATGGACCAGACAGGAGCAGCTCACAGAACCGAGTTCAGAGCAGAAGGCCCCTGGATACGTGGGCTCCGTCGGCATTGTGGACGGGACCACCCTTCACGGGGCAGGACTGTCACACTCACCGTGGAGCTTTCAGGATCCCTGGTCTTGCTCATAAGTGCGAGTAGCGTCTCCCTATTACTGTGACTATAGAAAACACCGCGTGCATGTCCAAACACCCCCGAATAGCAGGTACTTGCTGCCACCTGCACTCCTTCAGTTTCCTAGTGTAGCTAACAGTTCCAGAGAGGGACAGTTACCGGAGGTCACCAGCAAGTCAATGGCAGGGTGCGTGTTACAAGCAGGCTTCCTAAAACCCCGGGGGATGCTCCTCCACCCCACCAGAGTGATGTTGAGGTTTCCAAGCCAGCCCCTCAGTCCGGTTTCGACGGCACCTCGTCATCAGAGATGACTTGGACACCAGCTGTCTCCTTGGAGATGCCAAACACACAAGTTGACACAACGTTCTCTCCGATTTTTGCAATTTTCATAAATATCCAAACAAGGGAGTGTACTTCGATCAGGAAAAAACAAAAGCATCCGTCTTCATACACACAACAGCACAACCTGTTCTCTCGGGCTTTGCACAAAGTCCTGCGTGAGAACAATGGTGTATTTTTAAATAAAAGAGCTATTGCTTTATTTTGTCATTTCTTGGCTCCCTTGTTGGTAATAAGAATGTCTCCCAGTCTGCCTGGAGTGGCAGGAGGGCATGTGGTGGAGGGGACGGGTGGGGTGGGGGACAGTAAGGGGGGGCAGGGGGGGCTGGCACCTGCAGTCGGGGTCGTGTGCGAGGGCAGCGGGGCCCGTGGCTGCGAGGCAGAGGACTGAGCCGGGGAGAGCTGGAGACCCACGGTGCGGCCAGAGCTGCCCAGTGAGCGTGGCTGGGGCGGGGAGGGATGAAGGCAGGGGAAGGAGACATTCCTAAAAGTCAGGCGAGAGAAAAGAAAAGGCGGGATTTTTTTTTAAGCCCTGGTTGAAAGACCACAGAAGTCAGAGACTGTTGCTCGCTGGCATCAGGGCGTTTCACCTACGAGCTGTGGGGCTCCTCGAACTCTGACGGCAGAGAAAGGAGACCAAGGAAGGAAGAGACTCAGGAGAGGTCCTTCCCCCTCCAAAAGGCCAGATGTGGGAAATCACAGTTCGCACCGCAGGACCCAACTTCAGGTGACACCGTGGGGCTCCAGCGCCTCCTCATTGAAGGGGTTAATCTGGTGGCAGCAGCACGCGAGGGTATGAGCGCCTGGGCAGAGTGAGGGGACAGAGACTGAGTTCTGGGGCTGGTCCCCCCACCAGCACTGCAGGGGAATCCCTTTGCAAGGGAGTCAGCCCATCCCCGGATGCGGGGACATCTCGGGCTCTGCTGAGCAAAGCTGCTAGGCTGGAGTGTCCCGCAGAGCCCCCGAGTCCCAGTCGGAAGTGTTAGAGCGGGTCAGGTGCAAAGGCCTCCAAGCAAGTAGTCGTGGCTCTCAGAGAGCCAGTCCCCTGCCCATGCCCAGAGCCAGGCTATCGTCCCCAAAAGCAAAGAGTGGCGCAGGGATTGCATAACGCATGTGTGCGCTTCTCCTGCAATGGCTCCTTCCTCCGGGCCAAGCCACGCCACCCACAGGCAGAGAAGCTAAAAGGACTCAGGCCTCCCGGGCCCAGCCGGGGCCACAGTGTGACCCGTGGAACTATATTTAAATTCATTAAGTTTGAATTAAAACTCAGTTCCTCGGCTGCACTAGCCACAGTTCAAGGCTCAATTGGCACAGGAAGCTAGTGGCTGCCTCAGTGGACGCTCAGCTCTAGAACAAGTCCTGCACCACAGAGTGCTCTGCGGGACAGCAGTGGCACAGTCGGCCTTCAGCCTGACCCCTGCTTGATTTCCAGCTCTGCCACTTACTGGCCATGTGACTTCGCACAAATTATTTCACCTCTGTCTCCCTTAGTCGCTTCCCTGGCAAAGCACCTAGGCAGCGCCTAGCACCTGGCAAATAACCAATAGCCGTTACCTGCGAGCATCACTACCCAACTCTACCGGGTCAAGTGTCTCCTCCCACAAGCAGCCTCCAGCCCTCAGTCCTCGTTCAGTCATGCAGCCTCGTGTCCGTTCAACGGTTATTGAGCACCTAGTGTGTAACAGGCGCTACGCAAAGTCCAAAAACGTGTGCTCTCTGTCCTCAAAGAGCCACGGCAGGTGCAGACAATGACAAGAGAGTGGGCAATGGCAAGCCTGAGTCACCGTGCTGGGACTGGAGCTGGAGTGTCACAGGGCTTCCTCAGACTAATCCCTGTGGCCCTTTGACTCTGATCTCTGCAGGTTCAGTCACAAAGTCAGGCCACACGATCCTGTCCTTGATTACAAACTGTCATCTCCTAGTCTCAGATTGCTCATTCATGTGGCCGGTCCCCCCATGCAGACTGGGAGCTCCTCCCGGCTCGCAGCTATGTGTCCTGTCACACACACACACACACACACACCGGCTTCCAGGCCCTTTTCCTACAGCAGTGGAGGGGAGGGGACCCTGGCCCAAGGGACAAAAGCAGCACCTAAGGCAGCGCTGACGCAGAAGGGAAGCAGGACGAACCCAGCACGTGGCAGCAGCAGCGGCCGAGCATGTGAGCACTCGCCCACTCAGTCCTGCCAAGCTTGGGTCTCCTCTGACCCCCGGCATCTTTTCTAGCCTTTACTCCAATCTCTAGCTCCGCATCAAGGGCGCCATTTCTGTGCGTGGAGGAACGTGGGTGCGAGTACTGTCTGCCCTAGCAGACCAGAAGCCCTGGGAGAGAAGGACCGGGACATCCCATTAAGCCAGACCTCCCCAAGGGTAAGAACTTTGCTTCCCTCCCCAGAGGGAGCTCGGCCCTGAGACCGGGCGGGGTTGGGGGGGAGCAGGAGGGGGCACAGGTGGGAAGTTCTAGGGCAGCTCACGGAGCAGGGAGGTGGAGTCAGACCACAGCTCTGCGCCCTGTTTGTTTAGCTGAAGCTTCTTGTCCCGCTGCCTTTATTTCGTGGATCAACAGGCAGGGTGTGTCTGGGGGTGGAAAACTGGAGAAAGGCCCCTCTATTCAGAGTCCCACCCCGGCCCGACGGAAGCTTCCCTCTCACATCAGAGCGCCTCCGCCCCTCCCCTCCCCGCAGCTCAAGTCCCCACACGGACACATCCACACTGAGGGGCACCCAAACGCCCACCCTCCCCTAGCCAGGGGTAGCACACAGATGCCCAGCCAGGCAGTTTTCTGGATTGGACTGGATCCCAGGCTCACGGGAATCCAGGAGAAAAGAGCAAAAGCTGAATGAAGTTCAGAGCATATAATAAAAAGAGCTACCTTGGCTGGGCCAGACCCTGTGCTGAAGACTTTGCTGACCCATTTTACAGATGAGGCTCAGCAACATTAAGGTCTCTCTGACCCCAAAGTCCCAGATGGTCTTCCGACCCCACCTGTCTGCCTCTCCCAGCCCCCACCCACCCCAGCATGTCTTTTGCGGTTTATAGAGCCCTCACGCATCCCCGCTCTCACTCAATGTGGTTCTTTTGATGGGCCAGGGAGCGAAGCATTATTTATTCCCATTTTAAATGAAGCCACTCGGAAATATCAGGTTACTTCCCGCTAAGTCACAAAGTTCAGCGGCAAAGAGAACGCACGCGGGTTGGCCGGAGCCCAGCTGCACGCGAGCGCGGGGACGCAGCAGCGACAGCGGCTCCTGGGCTCGGGGACGAGCCTCGTGCCGCCCACCGCGCCCCTGCCCGCCTGGGCCTGAAAGGGCTCGGAAGTGGGGAGGCAGCCCGAGCTCCCCAACAAGGGAGGGGGATTAGGGCCGGCCAGGAGTGCCCCACCTGTCGCCTTGGCCTCTGAGTCCGGCTCCCAGGGGCTGCTGAGGACCTGTGGAACTTTCCAGAGCTCAGCACCCCCTCCCCCAAGCCCACCTGGGCGCTGAGCTGCTCTTCCCCTGAGCGCTGTCAGGTCCCTGAGGACCAGTGCCCTCACGGCTGGGTTCCCGCTGATCCTCTCGGGTCCTACTGCCTCCGTCTGACCCTACCTCTGGATGGCGCCACCCCCACCTACCCTCTTCCCCAGCTCCCTACCTGTTTGCTGGATTAGATCCAAGATCTGGATGTAAAATCCCTGTCCAGCAAGACGTCCTTCCTGACGTCTAGCCCCACTCCCTCGTGCTGCAGTTGGACGGGACAGGTCTCTGCCTCCCACGGCTATAGCATGTGGCTCCCTGTCAGGCTGCCAGAGTTTGTATCTTGGCCCTAACCCTTGCCAGTCGTTTGATAGTAAGCAAGTTACTTTTCCTCTCTGTGCCTCAATTTCTGCATTTTAAAAATGTTGCATAATAGTTCCCCCTAAGGGAATCCGCTTGTGTAGGGGGTATTAGCTGTGCCCACCGAGTGGCATCAGCGCCAGTCAGTATCGCCCCCCCCACCTGCATTCGACCTCCAGAGGCCTCATCGTGCACGAGCGGCTGCAAAGTTAGGAAAGAGATGGGCTGGCGAGGCTGGGGGCAGGGGGGGGCGTTCTGGGTCAGCCCTGCCCTTGGGAGGCACCAGCTGCTGCTTCTCTCTGGTGCCTCCAAGTGAGTGCCACCTGCCTCGCCCCTGATCTTCTCATCCTTTGATCTCCTGATCTCTGGCCAGGGTCTCCCAGCCAAAGGCATTCCTGTCTCCCTCGCCTCCTCCAAGGAAAAGCAAAGGGCTGGGCTCGCTCCCCTTGCCCCAAGCTCCTGCCTCCCTCCCTTGTGTTCTGTGCGTAACCACGACTACCACACAGGCCCTGGGACAAGGTAATAGCCGGGTCCCCTCTAAGGTGGCAATGTTGGGGCAGAAGGGTGGGGTGGGGAAGATTCGGACACTGGGGCTACCACTGGGCACGGTGCCCCGGGCTGGACCAGACACAGTTGGAAAGGTGCCTTCAGCCAAAGTTCTTGTCACTGTCCTTGTATGCAGAGCCACAGCTGAGCACCGGAGAAAGTGTGTGTGGCCCTGAGTACAAAAGAGAAGGAGAAAGAAACATTCCCCACCCTCAGGTAACCTCAGTCTGAGAAGAGATTCGGAACTGCAGACACTGCTGGACGGAGCCTTGGACATTAGCACTGGAGGAATCTCCAGGACCTGAGAGTTGGGAGACAGGCAGGGAGGACTTCCTGGAGGAAGCTTGGCCGGCGGTGGCCAAGAGGAACATGACTAGTCATCAGAAAGTAGCCTGCCTCAAAGCTTTGCAAAGCGGGGAAGTGAGCTAGGCGTGCTTAGGATGGCAGTGAGTGATGGTGTGGTGGGCTGAATGGTGGCCCTCAAAAAGCTATGTCTACCCTGAATCCCTGGAACCCATGAATATGGCCTCGCTTGGAAACAGGGTCTTTGCAGGTGTAGCGAAATGGAAGATGTTGAGATGAGAAGATCATCCAGGATTATCTGGGTGGGCTCTAAATCCAATGACAATTGACCTTGCAAGAGACACGCAGAGGTCACACACAGAGAAGAAGGTGACATGAAGACAGAGGCAGAGATTTGAGTAATGTGGCCACAAGCCGAGATGACCAGCAACCAACAGAAGCTAGAGGAGGCAACGGCTTGTCCCCTGGAGCCACTACAGGGAGTGCAGCGCTGCCGACACCTTGATTTTGGGCTTCTGGGCTCCAGAACTGGGAGAATAAACTTCTGTGGTTTTAGGCCACCCAGTCTGTGGCACTTTGTCATGGCAGCCACTGGAAACTAACACACGTAAGAAGGGGGCAGTCAGAACAGCCTTGATGTGCACTGGTCCTGGGGCCCCCTCTTCCCCTTGCTCCTCCTGCCCCCGCCCTCCGCTCGTCCTCCATCACTGCCCCTCCTGGTGCCTCAGACCAAGCCAGTGACCCTCCCCCACTTCTCCACCTGGGAAAGTTATCCTCACCCCCCACTCCTCCTGGATCTACTCTGACCCAGCATTTCCATTCCCAGGTATTTAACCAGCAGGAGCACATCCATCTGCTCATCAACCAACCGTGCGAGACTGCTCATAGCGGCACCGTCCATAACACCCCCAAATCAGACAGTGTTCGGTGCCCACCAACAGTAGGATGGGTAAATTGTGTCGTGTTCACCCATAGTGGATACTAGGCAGCAATGAGAACGAATGAACTACAGACGCCAACAGCATTACAGAGGAATCCTCAAACATGGTGAGTGAAAGAAACTAGACACTAAATAATGCTCCATTTATAACAAAGTTCAGCACAGGCAGAACATGCCTGTGTTGTTAGAAATCATGACGGTGGGTGGCGGGGCAGGTAGTGACCAGAAGAGGGCATGAGGGTGGAGGACTTCTGGAAGGCTGGTGATGTTCTGTTTCTTGGTCTGGGTGCTGGTTACACAAATGAGTTTGCTTATGGAAATTTATCAAGCTGTACACTTACATACTCTTCTCTGTTATGTATATTATACTTAAAAGTTAGGTTTTGTTTTGTTTTAAAAAAAAAAGCCTCTGAAAGTCTTCCTTGAACCTCAGTCTGAGTAGGGGTTCTACTCCAGATTCCCAGGGCATCCTGTGAATACTTCTCAGCTTTTACATCACTGAGTTGAAACTGGATGTTTATTTCTGTGTCTCATTTTCATCTTACTCATCTGTGTGTGCACAGCTCCTTGCACAGGCTCTGGCACATAGTAGATGCTCAATAAACACCTGAGCTTTACTGGCATGGCCAAAGGCTTTGGTGTTCCCAGACCTCCCTCCCAGGACTCCCTGGCCATCGCTCCCAGCTCCCTGGATCCTCACAGGATTCCACAGCGAGAGACACTCTTTGCCACTGCCACCCTGTCCTACCCACTTCCTAAGTGCCCCCACAACCAGCCTACACATGCCTCCTGTCTAGCACTTAATGCACGGGGTGGTAACTTTCTGACCCACCAACCTGTGGTCTATCTCCCTTAACACAGAAGGCGGGTCTTACTCATCTGGGATCTTCAGAGCCCAGGCCAGAGTCAGGTACAGCCTCAGGTTCCTAGAGCCCTCTCTCCATCCAAGCCTCGGGGCAGGCACATACCTTTGTTTGTCTTAGCTTGTTTGGAACCGGGTGGAAATTTTCAAAAGAAGCTTTCTTTTAAAAAAAAAAAAGAGAGAGAGAGAGAATGAATAGGAAAGGGAATTCTAAGTGGAAGGGTTTATAGAACAGATGTCTCACTCTAATGAAACCCAAGCCGGCCACGAGCTGGCTAACTGGCAGCTTAAGGGGCTCCCAGCACGGCTCCATGCTCACCGCAGCCGTCTGGGTCGGATGCCACACCTCGGGCTCCTGCCTGTGGTGGAGCCAGGTTAGTGCCACCACCAGCTCTGGAAAGGGCTGCCCTCCCTCCCAGCCCTCTCCCGCAGGTAAGCCCACCTGCCCCAGCCTGAGTTTTTCTCTGCTCGGTACCTCCCAGCCTCTGGTCATTCATTTGTTCATTCCTGCACTCACTCATTTGTCTCCTCACTCATTCCACCCATGTTTCTGAGCACCCCTGTGCGAGGGGTTTGTGGCAGCACTAAGGATACCGGGGAAGCCCTGTGGCCGGGCCCAGCTTTCCTGGACCTCCCAGCCTGGTTTGAGAAGCAGACAAGGAAACAGGAGTTAGAACCCAGGGGGATGAACCTTGCAGCAGGGCCGGTACTCGAGGGGAGGCCTCTCCTGGGGTTGAGGGATTAGGAAAATTTCCGGAGGAAGAGACATCTCAGCCAGCCCCTTCCATCCTAAATGAAGTTGATGCTTCCCTGGCCTCCTCGGAATACTCCCCCGCCCCAGAGCTGCAGGCTTCTTGTCGGAACTCATTTCTTAACCACATCCTTGCAGTAAATCAAGAGATGTCCATGGGGCTCTTTCTTATAGACCTGGATATAAACCAGTGCTGCATCACCTAAGTACAAATTAGGTGAAAGCGATTTTGTGGGAGGTGGAGTCGGGTGTGGCTGTGCAGAGACTCAGCTGATGGTCTGAGTTATGCTGAGGATAAGCATTAGGACCGCGCCTGGCGAGCTTTAAAACGCAGGTTCTGACTCCGTAGGTCTGGAGGGGCCTGGGCTTCTGCTCCTCCCGTGCTCCCAGGCGGTGCCGTGGCTGCAGGGCTTGGCCCGTCCTTTCAGTAAAAAGGCTTTAGTGTGTCCAAGGCGCGAGACAGAGTAAATCTCCTTCAAGCAATCCCTCATATTCTTTTCAATCACTTCTTTGCTAAGTATTGACCAGGCCGACTCGTAGAGGTGTGTCATCCGTGGCCTGGCCCAGACGAGGGGGCTGCCCAAGGGGCCAAGAAGAGGACAAAATCCTGCCCCCTCCCACGTGGTAGAGTCACTTGGAGCAAGGGGTGCCTTCTGCTATTTCCCAAAAAGGGGGTGCCTGGGCTAGCGGCGGCCCGGAGCACTGTGGGACGGGGGAGCCGCGGCAGTGTGCGGATTCCGTGGAGGAGCAGACAGAGCCCCTTAGCCTCCTCAGAGGCAGGCAGGGTCCCTGGCGACTGCGGGCCTGGCATCTGCAAGGCCGCTTCTGCAGACCCAGCTCACTCCCTTGTGGAGAAAGTGAAATGAAACCCAGCCTACCGCCAGTGTCCCTGGGGCTGACAGTGCAGGGGTGAGCCGCTGGCTCTTTCCCCTCTAGCCAAGACAGGAAGGAAACTCAGGAGCATTACAGCAGGAAGGAGGGGGGACACTAGGAAGAACTCCCCAGTGACCACATTCCTGAGGAGTCACACACTAACGTGAGTGGCGGGACATGATGCCTTGGTCTGCCCAGCTGGCCGTTCCAGCCCCGATTAGGGGCAGGGGGCTGGAGCGAGATGTCGGGAGGGCTCCCCAGGCCAAGTGTCTGAGCTTCCAGACCTTCCCCTCTTACTACACTCTCTAACCCCCACCCCGTGACGGCTCCAGAGTCCTCTGTCCATCAGCCTTGGGCGTGCCAGGTTTCCAGGGCTCAGCCCAGGTATTTCCTGACCCCAAGCCCCACCCCCAGCAGGTCCCCGGGCCCCACAGCATGGTGCCTGTGCACCCCCATGCCAATCTAGACAACGAGGCTAACACTTTCTGGCAGGTGGAGGCAGGACAGGCAGAGGGGGAGGTGGCACCCTGGGCTCCTGCATTCAGAGCAGGGGAGTGGGCAGCGAGGCGAGGGCCAGCGTGGCGTCGGCTGGCGGGGGGGCGGGCATTCCTCTTTCCGCTGGCTGCACACAGTTAATGGGGGGCCTTGTTCTGGCTGGGCACACAGCCCTGGAGGTGCTGGTGATGGCCGTGCTCCAGCCCAGCCCCTGGGATCTCGAGTCTCACGGAGCGAACACTGCAAATCTCAGGGGACCCCGGCACCTCCCTCAGGCCAGTCTCCTTACCACTGGCTCACGCGTGCCCCTTCTCTCTCCCCCCACCCACACTCTGCATCTCCATCTGTGTACTGTCATTTGCCTCTAGACTGTCCTGGGGTCAGGAATTACTGCCCCACTCCATAGGACACAAGCCCAGAGAGACCAAGGACTTGTCCAAAGGCACTCAACAAGTTGGTGGCAAAGAGAGAATTCCAGCCCAGCGTCTCCTCATTGCAATTGCACCACACAGAGAACAAATCTAAAGCCACAGAGGGATAGGGCCAGAGGGCTGCAGGCAAAATGGGAGGAGGGAACCTTTTGAACGCTGCCTCCTTCCAGAGGACTCATGCAGCCCCTCGCTCTGCAAAACAGAGGAAAACTGCAGGGGGAGGCTGGGAGAGTTGAGGGGGGCTGAGCCGGCAGGGCTGTGTGGCTGGGTGGTAGGATTTCCCAGTCCAGGGGCTTGTAAGGTGTGTTACTAAACATCTGTCTCCCCAACCGGACCAGGGACTGTTTGTTACACTGAGAGTTACTGTCGGTGCCTAGCACGGCTGTGCCTGGTGCTAAGCGTGCACTCCACAGGTGTTCGTGGGTTGCATGAACGGATAACAGTAGTTAACATCCGTCGAATGGTCACCGTGTACCAGGCACCGTTCTAAGCACTTTCCGTATATTATTTAGCTCATGTCACCCACACAACAGTCTTACGAGGTGGGCATCACTATCATCCCTACATTCCAGGTGAGGAAACTGAGGCACAAAGAGGGTAAACCTTTCCCCAAGGATTGGCAAATGGTGGAGCCGGGATCTGAGCTCAGGTGTGTGGCTCCAGTCTCTGCCCTTCACCACTCTGCTAGACTATAAAGACCTGAGGAGGAGCCCAAAACACGAAGACGGTGACATGCCCCCAGGCTTCCATTCAAGCAAAGTCCCTGCCCCCCACAGCCTAGCGACTGTCTTGCTCACGGAAGCACCAGGACCCAGGTGCGCCCACAGCCCCGTCCCCTGGCTCAGGCCAAGGGCTCCTCCAGCCCCAGGGCGCCCAGCCTCCCTTCCAGCCCTGGGCTACCTCCAGTGCATCTGGACAGAGGCTGCCTCTTCCACCCTGTGGGGTCCCTCAGAGGCAGGTCCCCTCCTCCCATCCTGCCGGCTCTAGCCCCCTAGTTCGCCAGACCAAAGGGGTCCCCGTCACAATTGTGAGAACAGCAAGAATGTGTCTGGCCCGTCACCAACCACAGGGAACCTCCACAGAGGTAGACTAACTTGACTCTACAACCACTTGGGATGACAGGTCAAGAGATAGCAGCCGTCCTCATTCTACAGACCAGAAATCTGAGGCTAAGACAGGTTAAAGGCAGGGCATGCTCTATAATTTTCAAGACCCAGTACAAAATAAAAATGCAGGGCCCCTTTTTAAAAATTGTTAAGAATTTTAACATGGCAGCAGCAGACCAGTGACCCAAGCACAGGGCCTGTCTAAGCGTGGGGCCCCGTGTGACCACGTAGGTGGCATGTCTGCGAGGGGGTCCTGGTAAGGGGCTTGGCCCAAGTCACCCAGCTGATACACGCCAAAGCCAGGTAACGTGGAGGGGGGCTGGGGACCAGGGTGGTCTGGGAGGTGAGCTGGTTCCCATTCCAACTCTTTGGGGTCCTGAGCTCTGTCTGTCTGTCCCCAGGTAAGTGAAGGTGGGAGCCCAGGTCCTGTCCCAATTCTCATTCTCTCTTGCTTTTGTCCTAGACAATAGTGTCCTTCCTTTCTTGTCTCCTCCCAGCCTCCTAATCTGCCCTGTCCACAAAGGCGGGGATTAGTTTACAGCCCCGTCCTGCCTCACCTCCCACAGTCCCTGGACACTTGATCCAACCTCCCCATCCTCAAACATACCCACCCTGGGCTGCCCCAGATCTGGGGCCAAGGGGGAGGGAGAAAGACCAAATACACACACCTGCACGTTTGTGCCCTACCAGAGCACCCCCTGCAGGCGGAGACCCGTACTGGGGGGGGGTGTGCGTGCATGTTGGAAGGGGTGTGCATGACACTATCCTGAGAAAAGGAACCACGAGCACAGACCCTGCCTTCAGGAACCCCCAGTCTGAAGGGGGAGACACAGCCCGCCTCTCCTTTCGACACAGCTCTGGTGGCAGAGTGTCCCTGTGAGACAGACAGATGGACAGATGGACACACACCCCTACACAGACATAGGCGTATAACACTACCTGATATTGTCACAGGAAATAAAATTCACCCCCCTCTGTGGCAACCATGCGCCCCCCACCCACCCCCAGTAGGGTCCTGCTCTGCACAACAACGCGACAAAGAGAGGTGGCTGTCCCTGCTTAGCCGGGGCTTCTCTCTTGCACCACAACCGCCTCTCCGGGGCTTTCTGTGTTGGTGGCATCAGCTGGGCACAGGCATGAGCTTCCCTCCGTGGTGCCCCTGCCGGCTGCACCCTGTCTGGCCCTGCCTGTGCACCTCTCACCTCCCCGACTGTCACGGCTATCTGTGCTTGTCTTATCTCCGAGCGCCCCGGGCAGGGGACAGGGCAGGGGACAGAGGCAGGGGCTTTGGAGTCCCCCAGGCTCACTCCAACCTTGGGGGACAGGGGACAGATCCCCTGTGCTGTTGCGTGTCTCCTTTCCTCTGAAAGAAGGGACAGCTCGGTGCTGGCCTCACCAGGACAGACTCATGAGGAAGTACTTAGCACGGAGGCTCGCAGACAGCAAGCACTCAACCCACGTCTGCCGAGTGAACACATGAGTGACTGAAGGAATGAATGAATGAATGATTGCTCCTCACAGCAGCCTGGGGGCTCAGGTGCAGCTGCATCGCCAGCCATCAACAGCGGGCGTGCGGGGCACTGAGCACCCGCTGGGGTGAGGTTTTGCCGCATCCACACCGCGGGCTGACGCGACCAGGGCTCACACACACCCTGCACAACTGCACTGTCCTTCTCCATGCAACGACGCATGGAGCGCACTGGGGGGGCCAGAGACGGGGTCCGCCTGGGACGGCTTCCTGCCTACGGGAGGTGTTAAAAGCTTCTTAGTGGTGGCTGCCTTTGGCCTGTTTCCCAGGAGCCAGTGATAACTCAGGTAGGGGGCGATTCAAACAGGCAAATCAGGGAGCTGGAATACACCTCGACGTACCGGCCCCACCTTCCTGTCTCCCCCGCGTACTCCTTCGTACAAGGGAGCACCCTCCCCCTCCTGCAGGGACCCCAGCAGGGTTCTGAACTGGGGGTGCTGGGTGGTGACAGTGACCCCTTTGCACCACTGCTCCTCCTCCTGCCCATCCGTGAGTCCAGCCGCCTTGGCTTTGGGCCCGGGGACCACATCCAAATCCCTGACACTGGTACCGTGGAAGGCACTCAGCACCTTCCTACCACCCCGCCTCAGTCCTGACACTCTCGGGGACACCCCCACCTCCTACGGCACCTCCAAGGGCAAAGGGGAAGGGACGGTGGCAGGGCAGGAGGTGAGAAGAACTGTGTCCTGGAAGCCTCCCTCCCGGCAGGGCCCTAGATGGGCAGAGTGGAATGAGCATGAGGGAAACGCGGGGCCACCTCGTGCCACCCCCGTTCGCCCTCCAAGTGCTGCTCCCAAGGGAGACCTGGATGGGCAACAGCAAGAGCGCCCACGTATGGGGCATCAGCTGTGTGCCAAGCACGGGCCCAGGTCACAGGCGTCTTTCCGAGAGCTTGGTATTACTATGCCCATTTTGAAGCCAAGGCCACAGGGCCATCCCGCTGGTGAGCAGAGTGGGGATTCGGGCCCGTGTCTGCTTGGAACATGAACACGTTCCTCAGGGCACACGTGTGCCAGGACAGGGTCTCCGCAGCCCCCAGGGCAGCCTGGTGTTGCCTTTGGCCCGAGCAGCCTCGTTGCTTTACCCCGGCTGCTGAACACCGTGGGTTTTGTTGTTTTAATGTGTGCCTTGAGGAGAAAAGGCAGAGAGCCCTGCTCTAGACCCTCCTGCCCCCCAGAGAGTGGGACAGAAAAGGCTGTGGGGGTGAAGTGACAAAAGCCCCAATGTGGCTCCTCATTCTCTCCCGGGCTCGTGGCCTGCCCTTCCCCAGCCACTCCCCGCCGCCTCCTTCCGGTCCTTGGGACTCAAGACAAGCCCCTCTTCCCAGGGGCCTTCCCCGGCCACCCCCGTCCTCTGCTCCCCTGAGTGCCTGCCGACCGCACCTCGGGGCCTCTGTGATGCTCCCGGGATCGTCTACAGCGAGTCCACTTTCCACGTGCCCTTGCAGGTCTCCTGCCGACACGGTCGTCACCATGTTGCCCTGACTGCCTCCCCAAGGACTCCTCCCGTGGTATTTCCTCAGCCGCAGCATTGAGGATCATCTCCACACTCGGGGATCCTGTCCCACCCTCCCCAGCCAGAGTCCCTGACTTCTGCGCTGAGCCCCAACATCTTCCCCATCGAGCCCCCGCAGATGGGCTCCCAGAAACCACTGCTGGTGGACGGGCGGGAAATGGGACAAACCACCGCTTCTTCCCCAGAAAGACCAGAAACCAGAAATGGGCTTGGAGGTTCATTCCCTTAGCGTCAGAAACCCCCCAGCTGTGGCCCCTGGAGAGGCAGTAAGCTGGGTGGGAGGGAGGCAGCCTGGGCTGAGGTCCCAGCGCCAGCAGTCGCTGGCTGGGGGTCGTAGGCAAGCCCCTCGCAGTGGAAACCTGGAGTTTCCTCATCTGTGAGATGGGCGATACTGGCACCTCCCTCGCAGGGCCGATATGAGATGGTGCAGATAGGGTGCTTGAGCACAGTTCCTGCCACACACCAAGCATCCAATAAACTCTGGGTGTTACCCTTACTGGTAACGGCAAATTCCTCAGCGTGTCTCTCTGGGCCCATTGGGGCCATCCAGGCTGGGCCCCAAGAATAGACCTTCCTGATGAGCTAGTGTCCTTCTGGAAGAAGGTCACAGTCCAGGGAATGACAGCTTCAACAAGGAAGGCATCCCCGCCTTGGAGCAGACGGGAGAGGCAGGAAGCTGGGCACAAGGTGCTTCCCTGGCCCTAGCCTCAGATTCGCATCTCACAGTTAATCAGAGCAGCCGTCCCCAACCTTTTTGGCACCAGGGACCGGCTTCATAGAGGACAATTTTTCCACTGACTGGGGTTGGTGGGGGTGGTTTCAGGATGATTCAAGAGCATTACATTTATTGTGCATCAAACCTCTCTGCTAACGACAATCTGTGTTTGCAGCTGCTCCCCAGCACTAGCATCACTGCCCAGCTCCACCTCAGATCACCAGGCATTAGATTCTCACAAGGAGCTGCAACCTGGATCCCTCCTATGTGCAGTTTACAGCAGGGTTCGTGCTCCTGTGAGAATCTAATGCTGCAGCTGATCTGACAGGAGGTGGAGCTCAGGCAATGATGCGAGTGATGGGGAGCAGCTGCAAATACAGATGTAGCTTCGCTCACTGCTGTGCAGCCAGCTGCTAACAGGCCACAGACTAGAATCAGTCCACAGCCCTGGGGGTTGGGGACTGCAGAATTAGAGGAAGCCCCAATCCCCCAGGGCTGGGGAGAATTCAAGATACAGGGGCACAGGCCTCCCTTGGAGGTCTCTGGAGGAGAAGGAAGATCCTGGCAGAGAAGGCTGGGAATGGGACACAAAGAAAACCTCAGTCCTGGAGGTGCCCTGTCGTTGAGTGGCTGGGCCCAGCCCCCACCTGCCTGCCGCCAGCCTGCCTGTGGCTGCTCTGGCATGGCTCCGGGGGGCGCGATGCCAACCCCTGAGCTGCCCCCCCCACCATGTCCTTTCACTACTTCCAAAATAACTCTCTGCTCACTGCCCAAGTTTGGCCTGTCGGGTGTTTTTCTCCTTCTGGGACCTGTTCTCCCATGTCTGAAGGGTGGGAGGAAAGACCTTAATTGTCGTTAGGAACTGGGGACCACCCCTTTTATTGCCAATGGACTAGTCAGCACAAAGGGGCTCCCACAATTCTGAGAATCAGTGAATCCATCTCAGTCGGGCTCAAAGAAGTTCTCACTCCCAACATGGGGGAAGGGGGTTGCACATTCCTCCCCGACTCCCATCTACCGCGCATTCCCAACGTTGTCCAGAGCCCCAGCCGGACTCCTTGATCTTGGCCCTGCTCCCAGTAGAGGGGTTACTAGCCTAAGGTCACACAGCCCATCAGCGATGCACTCAGAGCATCCTTGCGGCCCCTCCGGGGACGTCCCTGGAAGAAACAGAGCAGCTCACGAATGCCCATCCTCCCTGCCTTTCCTGGGCAGCACCACAGAAGACTCTAATTCCAGGGAGCTCTGTTTCTGGGGAGAAGCCGGACTCTCCAGCCGGTGCTGACCTGGAAGCCCTGACTCTTCCTCTCTGGAGAGTCTCCCGTCAGCGTCAGCCCGGCTCCGTCTCCCCCAGGCGTCCCTGGGAGGAGGATTCCTTCCTCCACCATCCAGCCAAGGAGCCCAAAGCAGAACTGGCTCCTCGGAAGACCCACTTCCCTGAGGCCGGGGGAGGGGCTTTAGGAGCAAGGAAGGAAGGATGACCTCATGGGGCTGTAGAAGATGAGACTCTGGTGTCCCAGCTGCCCCACCCCAAGTCACAGGTAGCTCTGCTAGTCCCTCTCTGGGCCTCAGTAGCTCCTTTGTAGTCAAAGGTGCTGAGAAAAACAATATCAACAGCGAACATTTTTAGGTGCTTATACAATAAAAGGCAGGCTGCTTTGCTTTTGCTGTCTCGTTTGCTCCTGCTCACAGCCCTTCGATGTAGATACTATTAGTGTGTCCGTTTTAAAGATTAAGAAACCGAAACTTCAGAGAGGTTAAGTGATTTGCCCAAAGACACACAGGCGCATCAGCGGTGGGGCTGAGACTCCTGAGCCTGCAGAGGCAGGGCCTCCCCCCTCGGGCACCGCTGTGCCCCGTCTGTGTCCCCTGGCGGGCACGGGTCAGTGCAGGAAGCAGGCTGCCGCGCGTGTGGGGCCATCGGGGTTGAGAGCCCGTGGAATGGGGGGAAGGCGGGGTGGAGGGGGCGGGCTGGGGGCCAACTCCGCTCTGAGCCAGGCTTTCTTCTCCTCCGCCAGCCGCCCCCACCCGGCCGCGCCCCATGCCCGCCGCTGCCAGAGCAGAGAGGTTTCCTTTTTCTTTTGCCTAGGGCTGTTTCCTGCCTTTCCTTTGAACTGGGGTGTTGGCTCCCCTACATACTCACCCCACCGCCGGGGACCCCCCGGGTCTGCCCTCTGATGGGCCGTTTCCCCAGGCTCCGCTTTGGAGGAAGGCTGGCACAGGAGGTTCCCAGAGGACCCCATTCTGGGGAATCACTCTGCCCCTCCGTCACCCTTTCGTCCCCCACCCTGGTCTGGGTGCTGCCTGTGTTCTCCACCTCACCCCTTCCTTCCCCCACTGCCTGCTGCCAAGCGGCTGTCCCCGGGGGAGTGTCCTCTGTCCCGCACCAGGAGCAGAGACCAGAGTGGATTGCTCCCTGCCTCTCCCACTTGCCAGTTTTTCAGCCACAATGTGGGGACACTGAGGTCCAGAGAAGTTTGGGGACTTGCACAGGGTCTCATAGCAACTGAGGGACTAAGGATTAGAACTCACAAACCCCAAGTTTCTGGTGGGAGGGGTCAGGTTCTTAGAATCGACTAGAAAGGGTGACCGAGACCAGGCCTGGGAAAGGTAGCCTTGGAAGCAAGACACGAGACCTGGCACAGTGACCCCCCCGACTGGTCCTGCCCAGGGCCGACTCTGTCTCACTAAGGCCACATGTCTCTCTGCCTCCTCACCTTCCAGCCCCTGCAGGGACCCATCTAGAACATGTGGGGGAGCAGGCTGGGGCTTCGTCAGTTGCTCCCTTTCCCTGCCATGAAGCTCTAAGACTGTAGCGGCCAGGAAAAAAATGAAGCTACTCCAGGTTCCCAGGACAGCTCATTTGGTCTCCTTGCCAGCCACTCTCCTCCCTCTCACGGCCCCCAACATACACACACACACACCTTTCACAGAATAGTGCTGGCTCTAGGAC
This sequence comes from Lemur catta, assembly GCF_020740605.2. NCBI lineage: Eukaryota > Metazoa > Chordata > Mammalia > Primates > Lemuridae > Lemur > Lemur catta. The sequence goes on along the minus strand of NC_059150.1, from coordinate 3,836,673 downwards.
CTCCTCCTCCAGGAAGGCTTCCATGACTAACGTTTCTTGGCCCTGGTAATCCTAACAACAGCACTGACTAACATTAATTGAGCTCTTTCTATGGGCCAGATGCTATGCCAAACCCTCTTATAAACATTAGCTCAGCAAATCCACACAACAACCCTGGGAGGTAAATATTAGCTCTATTTACAGATGAGGAAGGAAACTGAGTCACAGAGGGGCTGATCAACTGGCCCAGGTTCACACAGCCAGGAAGTGATGACTCAGACCCTGCTCTCCATGGCCAATACCTGCGCTCTTAACCCCTCTGCCGTCTGCCACCGGCATCCTGGCCCCATCTTTTTGGTCATAGACATCCCAGGCAGTGATGAAGAGGCTGCAAATTACCCTGAATACACACACACACACACACACACACACACACACACACACACACGCCCATCTGACCTTTCAAACAAGTCCAGTGGTTATCACAGGCAATCGTAAAACGAGTGAATTCCCGAAAAAGCAATGAGCCGTCTGACACAAAGCCCCTCCCTCGGCCCTGGGGGCAGTGGTGACAGAAATGTGTGCTTGGGGATGACTGCAAGTGTGTGAGCCTTAGGTCTTTTACAACTAGCTGCCAAGACACCTTTTCTCATACCACCTGATTCCCAATACTGCTCATCTTTGGGGACAAAAGAAGGGACTCAGAGTACCTACCATAATTTCCTGCTCAAGGACTACTCTGGGCATTACCTGCCCAACAAGTGTTTGCTGTCTGCATATTCCTGTCCCCTTGTCACACACGTAGCTGGTGGAAGAGAGCAAGAGGCATGGTGCCTTCTCATCACCGTTGGGGTGGAATGTCCCAGCGCCCGGGCCCGACCTCCCCCAGGTCCATTCCCAGAGCGAGCCCTACCCAGCGAGAATGTCCAAACCCCAGCGAGTCCCCATGAGCCTCTCTGAGACTGTATCTGGGAAGAGGCTTTCAGAGAGAGACACTCGAAGGATTGTGAGTATGTAGGGTCTGTTCTCCCAACCACTATCAGACAGGGCTGGCACTGAACCCCAAAGTGGTGATAGCTTTTGGACATGAGTGTCAAGGGTACCGGCTGGACGTAAAGAGGACTTTCTGGTCTTCCCTAGAACCCAGATGCAGGGAGACGGAGGCTCCTGTCTCATGAGAGGTATTGGCTAGAAGGAGAAAATCTCACAGCCCTGGGTGGGGGGGAGCAAAGGGGAAGTCATTTTTATAGGGGCAAAGTCAAGGAATGTGTAAAGGGGCGCACAGGTGTCTTCTGGAGCCCAGGATTCCTGGTGCCTCCAGTGGCTCCCTCTGTGGCTCCTACGGATCTTTAACTGCTCTCTGGCCTGCTGCCTCCTGCACAGCCACGTGTCTTCATCTCACCTTTTCCTTCTCAACGCTGTCAGGAGGACTCAAGTACCCACCCTCCCCCCGTCCTTGTCCCCCAGTGTTCACCACCTGGCTGGGCCCTGAGACCCCAGAGCCAGCCACGCATTGATCAAGAGCTGCCCCTGCAGTCAGCTCCCCGCACACCTCTCTTCCTCCTGCCGAAGACCAGCTCCCCGAGTTCTACACTCACCCCCGGGCTCCATGTCCCTGCCGTGTGCAGAGGCCTGGGAGCCTGCCTCCACCTCCGTGGGGCACCCACAGAGGCATGATAACAACAGCCACCGTTTCGCAGTCACCCCTGGGCGTCAGGCACTGTACTGGGTCCTTCACACAGACATATTATCTCACTGGATCCTCCTAGCAACCCGCTTCCTTCCAGCCACATACACATGGGGAACCTGAGGCCTGGAGGTGTTCTGTGACTCTCAGTAGGTGGCAGAGCTAGGAAGGAGCCAAGGTTTGGGTGGTCCAGACAGAGAGGCCCCGCTGGTTATATCGTCAGACGCGAACTGCACTGTCCTCAGCTAGAGCTGGGCTACACAGGGCACGGCCGGGCTGGGCGTTTCCTGACACCGCTGAAAAGCGACAGGAGCCCCAAGACCTCCCTGCCCTGGCCCTTCTCACAGACAACTCTCACCCCACCTTCAGATGCAGAAACCCGTCCATGCACCATCCAGGTGGGACTCCTCCACAGCCCAAGGCAGGGGATCCGGACCTCTGCCACCTCCCTTAATATTCCAGACCCTGCTGCTAAATTCCCCCCATTGCCTCGGGACCCCTACTCCATCTCCTCCCCTCGCCCATTCTCAGAAGTGCCCTCCGAGTCTAAGAGAGAGGGGAGGCACAGGCCAGCACAGCAAATGCCACCTCTACTGAACCCAGATGTAGATGTCATAGCTCCAGGGGAACTGTGACAACATAGTGGGAATAGTCTTCCATCAGCATGGATGGTGGCGTGCTTGAACTCCAAAGGTGGCACTGTACCTCCTTCCCCAAGTCCTTCCAAAAGAAGGATCATCAACCAGTCTAGAAAGACTTCGGCGCTGGGAAAGAAGGCCCTGGACCCATCACCCTCTGAAAGGCCCCAGTTTCCTGCCCCTTCAACCCGGGCAAGGGGCCTTGCTTTTGGTCCCCCAGTGAAAGTCTCTACAGAAGTCATTTTTAAACTCTTCTCAGCCACAGGACCCTGTCTTCAAATGAGACACAGGGTAGACACCCAGTATATAAAGCTGCTAAAAGCAAGGCTGCCCTCGGTGTAGCGAGGGTGGGGCTGGAGCCCGCCCTCCTCTGCCAGCTGCTGAAGCTCCCGTGGGCTCTGCTAAGTCTGAGTCTTGTACTCCTGGGTCTGCCTCTGCCGTCACCCTGCACCGTGAAGGATTCAGTTTGCCCTTCTGGAATAAGGACATTATTTCTTCCTTCTCACTCCCTGCCCTGGCCCACAGTCTGTGCCTTTTAGAGTGGAGGGGACATCCCAGCTGGGGACAGGAGATTGGGAGGGAAGCCCCATGAAGAGATGCAACCTGGGACTGTCTACATCCCACCAAGACACCGGCCAACGCTGAGTGCCCTGGTCTCGTTTAGCTCAACGAACTCTTACTGGGCCCCTGTAAAGACTAGCCCAGCCCCCTCTTCCTCAGAGCTCCCAAGTCCTGGAACCCCAAGGCCACGAGGGGCCTCTCTCAGGCCAGAAGGAGCTCTGGGGTTCTACCCTGGCTTTCCTGCCTGCTCTACCTCCCCTGAGAAACGATGGTGGTGCCTGGGCAGGGCTGGGCTGGGGGAGGTCTCCCTTCCCCAGAGCAGGGGCGGGGGGTGGGGTGGGGGTCTGGAATGTGCTGGCACACCCTCCTCCTGCCCAGGAGGTGAGCAGCCAGAGTCCCCAACCCTTGGGTTAGGAGGGGAAGCTCCCGTGAGCTCCTCACGACGGCTGCCCCCAGTAGGGTCCCCTTCACGCGCTGTCTCACCCCAACTCAGACGCTAAAAATGGTTCTCTGGTTTTCAGCCTCGGCGCCTGCCCACAAATTAGTGTCTCCAACGCCGCCTCTGGGGACGTGACTTCAGGGAGGCCCCTCGGGGAGCCAGGAGGCCTCAGTGAAGGGAGACGGTGCTGGCAGAGCCCCTTTCTAAGGAGACAAGAGTGGGCAAGGCCCCCTCCCAGCTCTGGGACCCCCCACCAAGGCCACCCAGCCTCAGTGTGACAGCTCTGCTCTCCTTGCCATGGCAAGGAACAGACATTGTTTCCACCCCGCTGGGGCACACTCCCCTCACCTCCACCGGCCATGTGGTCCACTTTGCCCGGCCACCGGCCCGGGCACTGCCCTGCTGCAGGAGGAAGCAGCAAGAGGAAAGGAGGCAGCCAACCCCGTGTCCCTGCTGCCCGGGGTCCAGAACCCACCTTGCCAAGCCTGGGCTCCCACCGTGACCCTCAAGCATAGGCGGCAACTGGGAAACCAAGCAAGGGACGCCTGGGCTCGCTACTTGCCTGATCTTGAGTTCCAGACTCGTCTCCCTTCCCCAAACCCGCAGCAGCGGACTCAGAAAGGGAAGAAGCCTCCCGAGGGGGGATGCCCACGCCCCAGGGCACCCAGCCGGCAGGTGCCCTAGACCGAGGCGGGGACGGGGCGCCCAGCGCAGCCGGCGGCAGCGGGAGGGCGGGAGGGACGCGCGGGGGCAGTACTCACAGGTAAGCCGTGAGGGGGTCCAGGTCCCCCGGCACCGCCGAGAGCCCGAGCTCAGAGCAGTCAGCCGACAGCATGATGCCGTCCTCCTGGCAGTGGCAGGGGGCCGGGCAGGCGGCCGGCCCCGGGCGGGACTGGGGGGCGCCGGCGGCGCACGCGGAGGCGCACAGCGCGGCGCACAGCCACAGCGCCCGCAGCCCGGGCGCGCGGGGCATCTCGGCGGCCGGGCACCTGGAGGGCGGGCGCGGTGGCCGGGCTGCGCCGTCGGTGGGGACCGCCCGCGGCAGGCAGTGCTCGGCGGCGTCGGCAGCGGTGGGAGCGCGGGGACCGAGCAGTCAGAGAGCGACAGGCATTGTCGAGTGATCTTCGTTATTCGGTTTCACAGGCTGGGCTTGGCAAGGGAGGGAGACCCAGGCGGAGGAGGAGTCAAGGAAACTTTCTAGCGGCGGCGGCTCCCCTTCCCTCCTTCCTTCCCAGCTGGCAGGAGTTTCATCCAGGAAAGAAAAAAAAAAAAAAAGGAAGAGAGCAAAGAAATCCAAGCGAGGCTCAGCGTGTCAGGGACCTGCACTTGTTCGAAAGGTGCCCCGGGGCCTGGGCTAATGGGGCTCAGGACCGTCTTGCCTTTGGGGACAGCCACGGGGTCACATGGGACCCAGAGGGGGCCCTCTGAAACAGGACTGCAGAACCCCCGGAGGCCCCCAATCCCGCCAGCACGTCTCACACCGGAGCAAACCGAGCCTAGAGGAGAAGTGATTTGCTCAAGGGCACACAGCTGATGGGGCAGCCCCGGAACGGGAACCCGGACCAGCCCTCCTCGCCCGGCCTCCTGGGACAGGAGAGGGGGAAGCGAGGGGCTGTCGCGGAGGGGTCAGGCTGCGGACGGTGCCACTGCCGGCTGGGGTAGGGGCGGCGGAAGGGGGACCCCTCGCTGCGGGCCGTGCCCTGACCCCAGAGAGACGAGGGTGGGTTTCCACCCGCTGAGTGTGCCCGGACGGAGCGCGCTCGTGCAGCCGCGGTCGGGTCCCAGGCGTCGGGAGCACCGGGATCCCCGCCGCGGGACCCAGGGACACCGAGGACGCGCGGTGGCCCAGCTGGCTGTCAGAGCCCGCCCGAAAATAAGCGGGCTGGCGCCGCCTGGAGGCTGGCTGCTGCCGCTGCGACTCGGCCACCCGAAGCGCAAAATCCCACAGGTCCGTCCTGGCCAGCCCCGGCGGCTCGGCTCGGGGAGCAGGGAACGGCGGTTAAAACTAGGGACAAGCCCCTGTCCTCTCCTGAGCCCGCACCGGGCTGGCTGTGCTCCCTTCGTATGGCCTCTTGCTTTCTCTGGTCTCTCCTACGCTGAAGCAAGCCCCGCACAGCGCTGGAGCAGGGCGCGTGCCTCCCTGCTCCCGTTTTTGCCCTATCTCCCCATGGTCCGTGCAGAGTGTACACCAGAAACCTGGGGACCTCAGAGGGATCCCGGATTCCCTCCAGCCTGTACCTCCGCATCCCGGGACCCTCTCGTTAATGCCTCTCCACTCTGCTCACCTCCCGGGGTGGAAGAAGCAAGCAGACCCTGGCCCAAGCCCTCCAGCCGGGGCCATGGCCTGGAACGTAGAAGGTGACCCTCATAGAAAGGCCCGAGGCTGGCCCTGCACAGAAAGACCCACAGATAGAGTCACCGTGCCCTGTGCAGAAAGCCACCTCCGGTAGGCCTGCATTGCCCGCCTCACTCAGCCATAGCCTTGTCCATCCCCTGCGCCTTTGCAGCTCCTGCTGCTGCAACGTGAGGAGCCCGGGTTGGAAAAACCACGGCTGAGCCCTGAACAGCCCTTGAGACGGGCTTGGGCAGCTCAGAGCTGAGTCTCCATGTGAGGGTCATTATGAGGTCGACCCCCTGGGCTCCTGACAAACACAGGGTATGAGAAGGACATCGACGTTTGATCCTCCTGGGGAGGGCACCAGAGCCTGGCCCCGTTCTGGAAGGCTCCTGATTGAGCAGAAAGCAATACCTCTGTTCCCCTTCTTCAAGCAAGCCTGAGGACACTCCCCTGACCTCTGACCCCTTGCACATTACTAGGAACTCAGGTTGGCCCAGGAGCTCTGCCATCTTCCCCATTTGAGGGGGGTGTCTAACTCCATTTCAGGGATTCCTGCTCTGATCTGTCCAAGCTTCCTCTGTGTCCTCCCAGGGCCCTCTGCCAGGGGCAGTCAGTATCCAGCATCAAACACCTGCCATCCAGAACCTTGCAGTCCGACCCCAGAGACAGGCAGGAGCTCACGAGGCCATTAGCGATCATGCATGTGGTATGTGGTCCAGTCCTAAGGTGTGTGGGGACTGTCCCACCCTCTCTTCTGGTTTCCGCCTTCTCCTCCTGGTTTTTCCCTTCTCCACATCCCCCCACTGCCTTCTCCCCACCTCCCTGCGGTGCGGAGTGTGGAGGGGAGGAGGGGGCAGAGGACGGAGCAGGGAAGCCTTGGCCACTCTGCCCGAGGGGTGCCTCCAGCCTCTGCCTTCCAGATCACAGTGTGGCGCCAGCGCCCCCACCCTGGCGGGGTGGCCCCAGGGGCTCCGGCAGGCAGAGAAGGATGGGGATGGCGGGGAGAAGGGAGTGGGGGACAGGATAAATCCTACTGCACAGAGGTGGTGGGTGTGGGGCAGGTAAGGGGTGGGGGGGCAACGAGGAGCTGGGACTCTGAATCTGCAGCAGCTCAGCACCACGGGAAACTAGAGGTGGAGACCGAAGTCTGGGACACTGGGACACTGGGACACTGGAGGCTCAGCGGGGAGGGGCTGCTCCAGGGAAAGCCAATAGCGTACCAGCTGCAGGTCACCTGGTTCAGCCAGAGCCCAGGGCCCGGCTCACAAGGCCCAGCGCTGGCCCCAGGTCAGGGGACGGACAGGCAGAACACACCCAGCCTCAGGCTCGACCTCTTGTCTTTATTCCCCGACTCTGCCCTTTCACAGCACAGGGGCCTGTGGAGGCTGCTCTTCCAGGGAGGCCAGGGCAGGGCTGGGGCCCCTTCTGCTCCAGCACAGCACAGCGACCAGCACCGACTCGGGGCAGCCCGCCCCCCAGCGCGCTGTCCAGACAGTCGTAGAGGAAGATACTCTGCTCCTGGGGTAGACACGGGGTAAGGAGCCTCACTCTGAGGCTCTGTCCTCACCCGAGGAGAAGGGCTCCCTGTGCCTCCTACCCCTAGGGCTCCGCAGCGGTCCACAGCGCCACCTGGTGGCTGCTCAGTGGCACTGCCTAGAAGCCGGGGCAGAAGCTTCTCTCTCCATCCCTTCCCGCAGCACAGCCCTTGGTGGCCTCTCACCAGCGCTGGTGTCATGAGGCCACAGGCCTGTGACTGCTGCAGGGCCACGTTAAAGATGTCCACAGTGCACTCAGACCCCAGCTGCTGCAGCAGCTGCTCCATGGCCAGGGAGGTGCCCAGCTGGGCAGCGTCCTTGGGGCAACTGACCTGGAGTTGGATGGGATACCTGGCGGGGGGGGAGTATCCAGGGATGTGGGGAAGCCCAACCTGGGCCCAGGGACTTGGAAGGGACACTGGGTGCTTGGTCAGACAGCCAGCCTGGGCCCAGGCAGGAAGGGAGCAAATTCCTACCATATCCCTGAGGACAGGGCAGGGTGCAGAGAAGACAGGGGCATTGGGAGACCCATAACCTTTTGACCCATAACCCAAGAAGGGCTCAGTGAGATGTGAGGCCCTGCCAGAGAGGCAAGGAGGGGCTTCTGGGGCCCGTCCCCCCCAGATCTCTGTCCAGCAGCACCTGTAGTGGCTGAGCAGTGTGCCTGGCTTCTTGTTCCTGCCCTGGGAGCAGCACTGGCCCACCGCAGCCAGGAAGGACAGCAGGGTGGCGGTGGGAAGCTCATGCCCAGGCTCCCAGTATGGAAACTGCAATCGCTGCACCTGCCTCTCCTTCCCGCTCTCCCCCGGGAGCAAAGACATGGTCAGCACTGGTGCCAGGAAGGGCAGAGGGAAGCCCCCGCAACCCACCGCCCCATGCCCTGCCGCCCTAACACCTACATGTGGTGACCCTGAAGAGAGTACAGGACCACCCTGCTGTATGGGTCTCAGCCATCCAGTGCACTGTCACTGTGTCTGTGACAAAGGGCTGTATCTCCGTTGGCCAGAACTCCTGTGGCTGGGATGGAATCATGGCTGTTCAGGCAGCTTCCTGAGGTTTCTGCCCCTGCCCTGGTCACAGACACCACCACCAACTACCCCCCGGCCCCTGTCCCAACTCCTGAGCCTCCCCTCCTCTGTCCCTCTGCTCCCTCACCTTCTCCAGGGCATTGGGTGGGCACAGGGAGACCAGCAGGTGAGCCCCATACTGCCACGCCAGCTCCCAGAGCCCCTCTGGCCCTGCGGGCCCGTCAACACCACGTGATCATGGCCAGAAAGCCCGCCCTGCAGACCACAGCTCATTAGCTCCCAGGGACTCAGGGTGTCCCCCACCAAGCCCACAGCTCTAGGAGCCCCCAGCAGCCTCAGGCCCTGCCCAGAAAGCACAGATGCCCAGAGAGGGCAAGCAACAAGGCGGCAAGACCAGCATCATCTCACAGGGAAGAGCCAGGCTGCTGGCATGTCATCAGGGGGGCTCTCCTCCACGGGAGACAACTGCCCTTGAGAACGATCATCTGAGGGAAGATGGTGAGGGTGAGGCTGCCAGAGGTCCCTGGCCCAGCTTGCACCCCCACTCCCGCCCCTCTCTACGTGGTCCCCGGTGAGACTCACAGGAAACCGTGCTGTCCTGCTTGTAGCCAGGAGGGGGCGTTGAGGAGCCAGCCTCGTCCTTGATGGCCTGCAGCCGGAGCTGGGAAGGAGATGGCATCCTGAGGCCGGACAGAGCCCACCGGAGTGGCCCTGGGCAGGGGAAGGCTGCCCTTGGTTGTCACCTGCCCCCTTGGCGTACCTCGTACTCCTTCAAGAAGCCAGCGCTGGCATTGGCTGCCCTCCTGCACACGCCTCCGCGAAGTTCATCACGGAGATGGGCCGGGACCTGGGCGGGGCGGAGGGGACAGGCACTGAGGGCACCCCAGTGCCAGTCTGCTGGCTCTGCCACGGACAGGAGTCAGGGAGCCAGTGGGTGGGAAGGCGCGGGGAGCCAGTGTCCCACCCCGACAAGGGCCCAAGGGGAGCTGCCACCTACTCGGAGATGTCAGGGGCTGGAACAGGTGAAGGAAGGTGTGGCTGGAGACCCCCCGTCCGACCACGGCAGTCAGGTTGGTGCCACCTAGGAGGTCTGTGAGCACGAGCTGGAGCCAGGCGGCCCCCTCGGAGCCATGCCGGGGTGCGTGCAGGGCACTGGTGCCCAGGGTGTGCAGCCCCAGGTGATGCGGAGACAGGGGCTGGAGGCAGGATGGAGAGAAGGCCCTGGGGCAGGATGCTGGCCCTGACCCCGGCACCAGGGAGCCCAGAAGCCACTCCCACCACTCCCCCGATTGGCTGCCCTCTGGGGGCCTTGCCCAGGTGCCTGCCTTACCTGTCCACTGGTGGAGACTGGTCTTGGTCTGGAGGCTGCCAGCCTAGGTGATGACTTCCAAAGCATACTCAGTACCTGGCAAGAGGTTGCCAAAATCGTAGGACAGGGTGTCCGGAGGCACGGAGGCATTGCGTGCCAGGGTCTGGGATTTCCCGGGTGGCAGAGGAGGAGTCGGTAGCCGTCCTGCTCCCCGGGGGCTTCACTCCACGAGGCCTCCAGGCTGGGTGGGCTCCCAGGGCTATGGAGCTGCACCGTGGACAGGTGAGGGGACTTCGGCACAGGCAAGGAAAGCGCCGAGGTCAGGGCCAAAGGGGCCAGCCCTGCCTGTGGTGCTTCTAATGGGTCCCTGTGCCTGACGCGGGCCGCAGAGAACTTGCCCCCTTTGACTACCTTGCCCCATGCCAGCCCTCTGGGTCGGCCCCCTCCCACTCAGCCTGCAGACCCCATACCCGTGCGGGCAGTGAGGGTGACGGTGACATTCTGCCCACAGGGCCGCAGGGCAGTCACTTCCAGCTGATAGCGACTCCCTGGCACCAGGCCCTGGAACTCGAGGCTGGATGCGTGGGTGAGGGCCTGCAGCTGCTGGCCCTCGGGGGGGGGCCAAGAGGGCTCAGACGCGCGAGGCGGAGGGCGTGGGGGACCCCAGCTCGCTCCGGGGCTGCCCAGCTCACAAAGAGGCTCGTGGGACTCCCCTGGCTGCTGACGTTCACTTTGGGGGGTGGGCCTGGGGGAAAAGGGGTTCCTTCAGAATCTCCCAGCATGCCTCTGCCCTAAGGGCAGAGCAGAGGCAGGGTCTGTGTGGAGAAGTTGGTCCTGCACCCCCCACGCCCCAGCCTACCTCCGCGCTCCCCGGCCGGCTCCGCTCCTGGGAGTGGCAGGGGTCTTCCCGCAGGAAGCCAGGGAGGAGAGGGGGAAGGGACAAGCAGAGGGCTCTGAGGTCCAGGCCTCTGGGAAAGCCAGTGGGGGACAGGGCCAGGATCCCAGGGGAGGCTGTCCCTTGTCAACACCCCCGCACAGCCAAGGGACATCTCCCAGAGGCATGCCCAAGGTGCAGGAGGCAGCCCGGGCAGCCTGGAGCAAGCCGTTCTGGCTGTGCGCTGGCTGCGGGTGGGAAGGGAGCGGCTGCCCTGCCCTTCTCGCCTAATGCAGACCAGCTGTGGGCCCCGCAGGGCAGCCCGGCCATGCCCAGGTGAGCAGGGACCCCACTCGTCCAGCCTGCCCCCCGTGCCCCCCTTACCTCGGCCAGGACAGCCCCGGAGCCAGAGGAGGGCAGCGAGCAGGAGCGGGGGCCTCATCCTGACGTCTGCAGAGGAAAGCGGGGAGGCAGCAGGGGACGAGCCAGCCCCCCTGCCCCGCTGGCTGGGCGAAGGGCAGGAAGGGCAGCGTTTCAAGCCAGCTGGGCTGCAACAGGCAGCAGAGAGCAAGGGGCTGCCCCTCAACCCCAGACCCCGGCCCCTTGGCGAGGCTTGTGAGGGCGACTGGCAGGTGGAGGCTGGCTCTGGCCGGAAGGTGGAAGGGACTATAAGTCTTGGCTGCAGACAGGCCCACCTCTTTCCTCTGCCTCCCCCGCCCCGCCCCACCTCCCCAGGTTGGCTCTTGGGGAGGAAACTGTCCTGTGCTCTCGGGAAGACTCTCGGGAAGCCCGAGGGGAGAGATGGCCTTGCAGAAGGACACACACAGCAGGGGCAGCCGGGCTCCCCACTCCCCGACCTCGGAGAGGGGCGTGGCGTCTACTGACTCCATCCACATGTGCGAGATAGGGTGTTCCTGCTACCGTGTATGTGCTGTGCCCTTGGCACCGTGTGGATGTGTGTGCCCGTGTCCTGAGTGGATAGACCAGCTGAGTGTGCGTCCCTGTTTGTGTATCCATGTGGCACCATGCTCTTGTGGACAGAGGCACAGATGCACATCATCTGGGCCCTAAGTCACAGTGACTGTAGATCTAGAGCCCACCTGGTCCTTAGGACTCAGCTGGTCCCCCCATCCAGAGAGGGGAGGAGCCCAGCCCAAGGCCCCACACGTGTGAGGAGAAAAGCTGGACTTGAGCCTGGGACTTCAGACTCCACAGAGCAGAGAACGCAAACCCTGCTGCTAACTCTCTACATTGGGGTCCTCTGAGCTTAGAACCCACCGAGGGAGTGAGTCAAGTCCCTAGAATCTCTGCCCGCCTTCCCCACGCCTCTCCCTAGCTCAGCAGCGCCCACCCTGGTTCTCCCGCCTGGCTGCAGGCACTGCAGAGGCCCAGGCAAGCCCACCCTGAGGCCTGGCCTCAAAGACCTTGAACTTGAGGCTTTTCTGTACCCCAGCCTAGAGCCAGCTAGTCACCTTGAGCTGCTCACCCAAGTGCTCCCACCCCAAGACAGCCGAGGGCGGGAAGGGAGGGAGAGCGGAAGAAATGCTTTGGGCCCTGGGAGGGAAGCCCTGGACTCAGAGCAAGCTCAGGAAGTGCGGAGCGGGGAGTGTGCCGAAAACAGACAGGTGTAAAAAGTTTGAACACCGGGCAGCTTCGGTGGGAGCCAGACTCTCCTGGGCCTGCGGCAGAGACCAGCTCCGCCAGAGCCAGGGGCTGCCCGTCCCTCCCCCACTCCACCCAGCCCCAAACCTCAGAGCCACCCACCCGGCCCTGGAAGGGGGCCTGGAAACTCAGCACTGCAGACTCATCAGATTTTCCAGCCCGTGTGTATGCGTGTGTGTGTGTGTGTGTGTGTGTGTGTGTGTGTGTGTGTGTGTGTGTGTGTACACGCACACGTGTGCTCTTTTGTTGGGGGCAGGGGTGGCAACTAGGGAAACTGCTGTGAAAGGGAAGAGGGTCCCAGGCACCAGTCTGGCCAAGGGGTGGCGGAAACATCCTGCCCCCATCCCTGCTCACCTGGGGACTCCTCACTCTGTTCCTTCTGGCAGTCTCCATGAGCAGCCGCAGGAGGCAGAGGTGGGCAGGGGTGGGGGAAGTGCCCTAATTCGGAATCTAAGCAGAGGACACGCAGCAGGACGTGAGTTTAGGAAAAAGGGGGGTCTCAGAGCCTGCCCAAGAGTCCTCCCAGAAGACAGGCCTCTCCGGGCAGCACAGACTGCACGGCTGGTCCCCCCGACAGAGCCTTGAGGAGGCCCCTGGCCAAGGCACAGCCGCCAGCTCCCCACCGCCAGCCTTGGGGACGGGAGAGGGGCTCTGGAGAGGGTGCAGGAAGGTTCTGACAAACAAGCAGCAGCCTCCCCAGCCCAAGCCTCTCCATTCAGCAAAAATAGTACCACAAGGGCTGTATCTCCTCCCCAGTAACCACCCCCACAGACAAACCCACATCCTCTCCCTGGAGAACCCCTGGGGTCCTCCCGAGGTCTCAAAGCACCTTACTGATTTCTTCTGGAGAGAGCCAGCGGGAGGCAGGGGAGGGCAGGGGCAGGTCCAGGCGTCCTGGCTCCCAGGTGTGAACTGGCCGGGTCTCTCCCTACAGCTGTCCAGGCAGCTCCCTCCCGGCCCCTCCCCAGCCCTCCCCCAGCCTGAAGCCAGGCCTTGGGCACCCCCCACGCAGGAGGGAGATAATCACCGGGCAGGAGAGGGGCAGGGTGGCTCCGGACAGCCAAGCCACCCACTCTCCTGCTTCCTACCCTCTGGGGAAGGCGGCCAGGGCTGGGGAGGCCTAGGTCCCACGGACCAGGTGATGAGACCAGGGCAGGGGCTGGTGTGTGCACACGTGGGCTGCCAGGGTGCACACACCTGTCCGGATGGAGGCAGGAGGGGGTGTTCAGGGACAACACGCAGGAGAATGGAGACAGGAGGGCCCCTGGGAATAAAAAGCCACCTTGTGAAACCGATATCTATTTTGCTGGCTCTGGGCTCAGGAGAGAGGGAGGGACTCTCTCCTCCCCTGAAGTCCCCCTACCAGAGTCCTGAGTTCTGGTGACGGCACGCTGGTCCTGCGCCCCCAGTCTGGGCAGGCCTGGATCCGGGTCCTCTTAGCCAGGGGCGAGAGATGGGACAGTCCCTCTCACCAGCAGCCACCCCAAAGGCAGCAGGAGGGCACCTGGGTCCTGGGTGGCCTGGCACAGGGGTGTGGCCTTGGGACGGGGTGCCGTCCTGGGAGAAGTCCAAGGTCACACTGGCTGTCCCAGACCTGTTCCCACGCCCGTAACAGCACTTCTCTGCCCCACTCACTGTGTCTCCGCCCGTGTCTCCCTGCCCCCTCCTGGACAAAGCTTCCCAGATCCCCGTTCTCTGTGTCTATGTCTCCCCCACACAAGGAGGGACAAGCCTGGGCCGGTGACGTTGGGGCAGAACAAGCTGGCTGGGCTGGCCTAGGATTTAGGGGGCAGCGAGGACTCAGGAGCATCCACCTAGGATCCCCGGGCTTCTGCAGAGAGGATCCGAGGACGGCGGCCAGGGAGGGCAGCGGACTGTGCAGGGCCCAGGAGTCCCGGTCCCCAGCTGCTGACCCTCTCCCCAAGATCCTCCCCCTGGAGTTTTTTAGGGCGGCAGCCTTTGCCTCTGGGGGCCAATGGCAGCCTGGCTAGGAGCCCCCTGCTTCCCAGGGGCTGCAGGGAACAAGCACTTCTGGGAAGTCCACATATAATCCCCCTCCTCTCCCCAGGGGCTTCTGACACCAGGGACACGGAGCCGTGGCCCACAGCCCTGGAATTGGGAATCACCAGAGGAGGGAAACAAGAGTCAGGGCACGTGTGGCCAGGGCTCAGGAGGGCAAGGGTGCCGGGCACAGCCTCAGATGGGACAGGATGCCATCATCACCCTGCTCAGGATGCCCCTCTCTGCCCTCTCCAGGGTGGGCTGTGCCCCAGCTGGGCTGCCGGGAGCCTCTGGGAACCTCCCCAGCTGGGGTGGGACTGCCCGGAGCCTGGCTCCAGGGAGAAAGTGAGCAGTGAGGAGGAAGAGACTCCTGGCCAGGCCCACTCCCCCAGCCGGCTCCCTCAGCCTCCCGCTCCTTCCACTGGCCTGGCCACTCCTGAGCTCCGCTGTGAGCAAAGCGCCTCTCAGGCCTGGCCCATGTGACAAGGGAGGCACTGTCATCATCGCCTGGGAGGGAGGAAGCTCTGGGAGGCACCGTCACTTGCCCGTGGTCACAGCTAACAGGCCACAGTTTGGACCCATTACACACAGATCTTCCTGACTTCCAACTCTTACCCCCCTCTCTCCGGAGCCCAGGGTGGCTGGAACCCAAATCCCAGCTCGGGAAGACACAACAGCAACTGGTGCGATGGAAGTTTGAGAGCTGCCTGGGATAGGGCTGTGGAAGGTGTTAGCGAAGGTTCTGGAGGGGAGAAGTCACTCCCAGGAGCCTCCCAGCAGCCCAGACGGGGCAAAGCCCCCTCCAGAGAGGGCAGAGAGCAGTGGGCCAGCCCCCAAGGCCAGGCTGGGAGGGGGCTGGTGCAGGGCTGCGACTGCATCTTGTCCCGCCTGGGGCTTGCAGTGGGCGCCCACACCCTTCCTGTACCCTGCCACACACCTCGTGGACATCCGGGTATTTCTAAGCAAAAGGGGGAGACAGACCGGGCAGGCGGCAAGAGGTGACTGTCCCCTCCACCCCAAACCCACCTAAAGGGAACCAGGGGGTCCTCCGGGTCATGCCAGGTGCCCAACCATCAGCCCCAACCCGCCCACCAGCTACCTTCCCTGTCTCCCAGCTCCCAGCCTCCTTGCTCCCTGCCCAGGAGCTCAGCGTCCCACTGTGGAACCACTGCCGCGCCCAGCCTGAGGGGCAGGGGGTGCTCACAGCCAGGGGGCACAGACCCTGGAAACCTGGGGCCACCGGGCAGACCAGGCTGGGGAGGGCTTGGCCCGCTTCCTCCTCCCCACCCCTGTGGTATCCTAGCTTCCTGTTCTTGATAACAACCTACAGCCTGGCCCAGAGGCGGTGGCCTTCTTTCCAATCCCCCCAGGGCCCCAACTGGTGTTGGGGGTGAGGCAGGGGCCGGCCTCGGGTCACTGCCCACAAGCATGTCCGGGATCCCCAGGCTCCTGCTCCCCTCCATCCTGGGCACCAGAGCCAAACACTTGCCCAGCTCCTCAGGGAAACCCACCCCCTCCCCAGAGGGGCACAGGCCAGAGGGAAGAGGGAGCCAGGACCGGCCGGCCATGGAGGGGCTCAGAAAGGAGCCGGTCCCTGTGCCCACTGCCAGGTGCAAGGGCAGCTGCTGGAGCCTCCTGTGCCCCAAAGGGGCATCCCTGCCTTCACCTCAACCCTCCTCCCCCCTGGGCCAGCAGAGGGCCAGCCCCCCACCACCACCCCCTCTGCGTGCCTACCCCCTGTGCCTATTGTACATCATTCTCTTTTGCTGTCATCGTTTGACAGCTGAATCAGGGAAGTGGGAGGAAGAAAGAAGACACGGCTTGTGTGTGTTGGGGGCCGGGCAGGGAAAGGAGGGGTGTTTGGAATGTTACAAGGTAGAAGGAGAGGTGTGGGGAGCATGAACCGGCTGGGCGGCTGGCCAGCAAGGGGCCTGCCGAGGCCAGGCAGGGGCGGGGGACAGCAGAGTCTCGGACTTGGGGGCCACTCCCCAGCCCCCAGGTATTCAGGCACCCCAGCAGCGAAGAGGACACGGGAGTCCCCTGGTGTGAGGGCCAGAGACTGTCCACCGTCTGTAAGTCTCCTGAGTCCATGTTCTGGGAGGAGGTCTAGAGGTGGCTGGGGACCCGGGGGAGCCCCCAGGCCTCGCACAAGCTGTCTCTGCGATCCGCTTCCCGGCTGGCTGCGAGGGCCAGAGGCAGCGGGAGCCGGGGCGTGGCCCCGGGCCTCTCCTGCTCCTGGTAGAGCATGGACTCTTGCCGCCTCCTCTCCCCACCCGAGTCTGCGTCACATCTGCTCTGGGAAGATTCGACCTGTACTTGGCCATGAATTCCCCAGGCTTGAAGCTGCAGGGGCTCCCAGGGAGAAGGCTCTGGAACAGAAGCAAAGAAATGGAAATTAGTGTCTGGCCAAGGTCCGGCTGAGCAAGGGAGCCTGAGGTTGGCTGTGGGACATGATGGGGCCGGGGGTCAGCTGAGCACTGCCCCGCATGGGCAGAGACTGGACGTGACGAGGACCCAGAGACACGCAGCAGCAGAGAGGAGAGTTTGGAAGTGGGGAACCCGGGTGGTCAGCGAAGGCCCCGCCCCTCGCCCACTCCCAGGTCACAGGGCCTTGGGCCCCGAGGGGCACAGGCAGGAGGCATCCGACCCCTGGCGGCGGCAGCAGACACAGGAGGGCAGCCTGCAGCTGGGGTGTGCGTGGGTGGCAGTGAGGAGGGGCGGAGGGAGGAAACTGGCTTCCTGAAGCCTTCTCAGCCCTCAAAGACAGACCGACAGACAGACAGACAGCTGGCAAGAGGCAGCCGGGGCGCCACACCTGCTTCAGTAAGTACCTGGAGGGGGGGCAGGAGTCCCTTGGCCCCGGGATGGTGCGAACTTCAGGGGAACGGGAGGGCATCTCCGAGGAGGGTGTGCGAGAGGGCGAGTTGGGTGCCACAGTGCCTGGCTGGGGAATGGGTGCTGACAGACCTGATGTCCCCGAGCCCAGGACAGGGAAGCCACAGGGAGCTGCACGGAGAGCAGAGAGAGGCTACCGGGCCCCCTCCTGCTGCAGAAGAGTCGCTACCACCCACACCTGCACCAGGCCCACTGTCCCCTCACCTCTTCCTGTGGGCTTGGTCACTCCGACACCCCCACCGCCCCAGCCACTGTGACCCTAGCTCTGGGAGATGGGAACTGCCTCCCCAGAGGAGATGGTCCCCCTACCTCCATGCCCCCCTCGTGCCCCAGCTGTCGCCTCACCATGCACTGTCGCTCAAGGGCTTGGTGAGGCCATTTCCTGTGACGGTTACAGAGGCGGGAGACGGGGGGATGGGCAGGAGGAGGAAGGAAACACCCCCAGCCTACCTCCCTGGACAGAGACCCCAGAAGCCAGAAATGAACTTGGGAGCGGAACTGCCAACAGCCAGGGGAGGACCCTGCCAGGGGCCAGCAGGCCGGCACGTCGGGGTCCCCAGCTAGACCCAGCCCTGCTGGATGCCCCCAATTCCTCCTTTGGGAGAAGGCCCACTGGTCAGCTCATGAGCTTCCTCCTCTAGCGAACACACATTTTATATTTCCTCCCTCGTCTCTGCGCCCTCGGACCCCAGCTCAGAGCCCCGTGCACTTCGGTCCCTTGCCTCTCCCCCGTCCTCTTCCTCCTGTTTTCCCGTCTCCATCCAGTCTCTCCCCTGCATCTTGCCCTTACTCTAACCCCAGGCTGCCCGCCCTCCTGGGTCCCACCAAAGAGATCCTGTGCTTCCCACAGTGACAACGAGGCTACTCCGTGGGGAACAGAAGACACCCCAAGTAAAAGCAGAGCAGAAAGCTGCCTGGCAGGCAGGCCAGAGGTCAGCAGTGCAGGGCCCTGTCTTCCAGGCAGCGCTCATGGCTGAGTGAGCCTCCCCGCGGCCCAGCACCCCACCCCAGCATGGTCCAGGCCGGTGGGGGGCACTCCGGAGCACAGCTGCCGACTTTGTCTTTGGGGGCAGCCATGACCCAGCCTCCACCCGCCAAGGCGCCAGCCAAGAAGCACGTGCGGCTGCAGGAGAGGTGAGATCCTTCCCAGGGGAAGGGCCTTCCCAGCCCTGAGCCCCACTCGGCTACTCCCTTCCCTCCAGCTGCACCTCCAGCTCTGAGAGTCGAGCCCAGAGAGCCCTCAGTTGTTGACTCCAGACTGGAAAGGAAACCAGTAGTGCTCATTTGCATGTCCTATGCACGTCTGAGGTGCAGTTTCATGCCAGCCCTGAGCCCGCTTCCTAAATCCCAGCTTGGATTGCGCAGTCCCTGGGGCACGCCCAGCGGCCTTCCCGGGGCTGGAAGCAGGTCAGGGCCTCAGGGCCGGGAGTGGGAGGAGGTGGGCGCTGGAAGGAGCAACAGGGCTCACAGCAGCCCTGTTCAGGCCGACAAAGGGAGCAGAGGAGACCACAGGAGGGGTCTGAACCCATGAATTCGCTGGGCCTTTGAGTCAAGGGAAAGACAAGGAACGGCCTCCTCAGATGTGCCTTGTAACAATGACACTTGTGAGAAAAGCAACCACTGTTGGGTGCTCACCAGGCATCCCCGGTGCCTGTGCCTGCAGGCGGGGCTCCAATGTGGCTCTGATGCTGGACGTGCGGTCCCTGGGGGCCGTGGAGCCCATCTGCTCAGTGAACACGCCCCGGGAGGTCACCCTGCACTTCCTACGCACAGCTGGACACCCCCTCACCCGCTGGGCTCTGCAACACCAGCCACCCAGCCCCAAGCAGCTGGAGGAGGAATTCTTGGTAAGAACTCGGGGTCCCCTCCGAGTCACTCTGCCCCTCTGTACCAGAGGCAGCTGCTGGCCCCATTCTATCCTGGGCACCATGGGCTCCTTAGGAAAGAGAACTTCGGTGCCCAGGGGAGGGGGCCGTCCCCAGCCCTTCCCTTCTGCCCCCCACCCCATCCAGGCCTGCACACTCATGCCAAGAAGGAACGGCCAGGGCGCAGCTGCACTGGGAAAGGGTTCAAGGGGAAAAGAGCAGCCTGGGAAGGGTATCGACTGTTCACTCCTATCCTCCCCCCGCCAGAAGATCCCTTCAAACTTCGTCAGCCCTGAAGACCTGGATATCCCCGGCCACGCCTGCAAGGACCGATACAAGACCATCTTGCCAAGTAAGAACTGCAGGTGGGATGGAGGGAGGCGGGTACTGTCCCTGGGGGTGGAGAACTCCAGAAGGCAGGGTGCGTGGCCGGCCGGGAAAGGACCACCTGACCTGCAGCGTCTCCTTTCGGCGGAGAAATCCCATAGCGCGCCCGGCTGGGGAAGAAGGAGCAGTAGGCACAGCAACAGCATTTGCAGATGCTCGCTCGCTGTGGGCCAGGCGCAGCTTCACACCCTTCATATTAACTCGTTTCTCACAATGATCCCATGACGTTGACACTATGATATTATTATGCCCGTTTTATAAGTGAGCAAACTGAAGCACAAAGAAGTTGAATAACTTGTCCGAGGTCCCACAGCTAGTTGCACAAACCTTCTTCCTCATCTTCCTCCCCTGTGGGGCATGCCCAGCAAAGGCTTGCGTGGAAGAGACAGCATCGGGACGGAGGGCAATGAGACGGTCAGACAGAGGCCGGGCAGCAGCAGTAAGAGAGCAGTGACAGGCTGGGGCGGAAGACCCGGGCTGTAAGGGGATGGCCCTACGAGCTGACAAATCCAGGGCTGGCACCTTCCATTTCTGCGGTGGGCACAGGAACTCTCCCCTTTCTGACACTGTTGGAGCCCACATTCGTTGGTCACCTTTTGACCTCTGACCTCTGCTGATGTTGACTTCCTAGATCCCCAGAGCCGCGTCTGTCTTGGTCGGGCACAGAGCCAGGAGGATGGAGACTACATCAATGCCAACTACATCCGAGTGAGTGGCCTGGCTGCAGCGGGGAAGGCGGTGGGGGGGGGGGTGTGAAGGTGTCTTCCAGCCGCTGCTGGGGCTTCAGGCGCCTGGGTTTCCCCCCTTGCTTCACCTCACTGATGCCATAGCCCTGTCAAGCTGGGCTGGACACTGGGCAGTCCCCAGGACACCAACCTAGAAAACAGCAGCTCACAGTGGGTGGGGCTAAGATAGATACATAGATAGGTAGATACATAGATCAACAGATAAAAGGAAAGGGAAACAGCAGATGTTAAAAATATTTGAAGAGGCGGGGCGTGGTGGCACGTGCCTGTAGTCCCAGCTACTGGGGAGGAGGCTAAGGAGGGAGGATCTCTTGAGCCCAGGAGTTCAAGGTTACAGTGAGCTATGATCATGCCACTGCACTCCAGCCTGGGTGACACAGCAAGACCCTGTCTCTAAATAAAATAAAAATAAAAAAGTATATCTGAAGAGACCACTGAGTCTCCTTAACCTACCCTATCGCCGCATCCATTGTGACAGTCGAAACTTAGCAGGAAGTTAGCATGGTCGAGCCCAATCTCTAGCTTCTCGAGGGTTAATCACTCCTGAACTCTGCAGGGCCTATGCCAGCACTAACGGGACCTCCCCACCCGCTCCCCTCCCCTGCCCCCCTTACCTTACCTTCACCTCAAGTAGCCCCTCCTTTGTGGGGACGTCTGATTGATGTCACACTATGGGAAGCTCAAGGCACAGTGGGCTGGTGCTCCACCCCAGCTGCTCACCGCCATCGGCCCCACGCAGACGTAAAAGCAGCTCTCTGACGGCTCACAGTGGGCAGAACAGCAGTCAGGGTGGAGAGGAGAGAGAAGCTGCTAGCTAGGGAAGCAGGGAAACACGAGCTTCCATCCTCCCCTGTGCCGGCCCAGACCAGGGGAACGGGTCTGGATTTCACCTCCGTCTTGAGGAGCAGGCAGCTGAGGATCCTGGAGGGGAGAGAGACGGGTTACAGAGAGGGTGCTACATTTCGCTACTAAATGGATAACACATGCAAAAGGGAAACATCATTCTCAACAAATATTATACACTGTTTTTGTATTTTGTGCTAGAAGAAAGCAGCAGGGGAGGAAGAGAACAAATATTTATAGAGCACTCGCTATATGCTAGACTCTCAATATATCCTGTTGAATTTAATCCACACTATTATACATTTCTACAAGACAGATATTATTATGCCCAATTTACAGATGAGAAAACTGAGGCTTACAGAAGCATGGGAACTAGCTTACAGTGGCACAGCTAGGAAACAGCAGAATAGGGATCTGATCCTCACTCCAGGACCTGTATCCTTCCCACCATGTGGCTTCCGGATGTGTGTGTTCGTGCACATGTGCGTCTGCGTGTGTGTTCACTGCCCTCAGCCTGACCCAGCACCTGCAGAGTCTGGGGTCTCCCCAGAGGTCTAATTCCACCGCCTCCCACCCTTCTCCTGTGCTTCCGCCTCTCCAGGGCTATGACGGGCAGGAGAAGGTCTACATCGCAACCCAAGGCCCCATGCCCAACACGGTGTCGGACTTCTGGGAGATGGTGTGGCAGGAGGAAGTGTCCACCATTGTCATGCTCACCCAACTCCGAGAGGGCAAGGAGGTAGGAGGCAGAGCCACAGTCCTCGATGAACCTAGAGTGGGCTGCGCCATGTGCACACACACACACATGCCTGTGCAGGGCAGCTCAGAGGCGGTCCTGGGAGCCAGTCCCAGCTCATCCCTTTCATAAAGGTCCCTGAGATACACCTCAGGGAGGCTGTCCACAGCCAAAATGTGGGACAGGGTGAGCACTTTGTCTGCAGGTGTCAAGCCCAGGAGGGCCAGGCCCCAGTTGCTGCCCCCCCACAGTGGGGGTGGCCAATGGGGAGGTCATACCGCCCCCTCTCTGCTGCCCTGGCCCCTGCTCCCGATGACAGACCCTCCCCCTTCTAACTCCCAGCTCCCTCCCTCCTAGAAATGTGTCCACTATTGGCCCACAGAAGAGGAAACCTATGGACCCTTCCGGCTCCGCGTCCAGGACAGGAAAGAGCATCCGGAATACACTGTGCGGCAGCTCACCATCCAGGTACCGCCCCTGGGGCCGGGCCCGTCCGCAGGGAAGCTGGGCCACCCCAGCATCTCTGGAACTCTGGCCCGGCCTTCAGTGGGAGCCAAGGGTTTACTCGGGGAAACCTTAAACCCACGTCTAGAGACCATTTTAAGCCACAGAAGAAAGAGAAACTTGGGTACTGTCCTGAGGGAGCCTCCAGTCTAACAGGGCAGAGCCTGCAGAAACTGCAGCCGTCGTGCGGAATGGCCAAGGGAGGAGAGGAGGGGCCCAGGGGTCGTGCGGAAGGAATGAGTGGTTGGAACAGACGCATAGTAACCCATGCTGAAGCGCTTTAAAAATGCCTTCTGTGATTGTAGGGTGTTCTACATTTTTCAAAGCATTTCTCAATCAACTCATTCTCCACCAAGCATCCTGGGAAGTAAACCAATAAGATATCACTGTCCCCATTTTCTAGGTGAAGAAAATGAGGTCAAGGGCATTGTCCAAAGTCATGTGCTAGTTAGAGGCAGAGCTAGGACTTGAACTTGGATCTTTCCCCTCTCCCAGGACAATGCTCCTCCCCAGCATTTTGGAGGGGGAAGTGGTGGAGTATGATGAGCAGGAAGAGTCAATCTTGCCTGCTTCGAGTCAATGACTCCCCCGTAGGATATTTCCAGCCCCTGCCCTCCTCTGGCACCAAAGAAGAAGGTGGGCAGTGCCCCCCACCCCAGGCTGACTCTGATTCTCGTGTCTTGTCTCCACCCCAGCACCAGGAGGAGTGCCGGTCGGTAAAGCATGTCCTTTTCTCGGCCTGGCCTGACCACCAGACTCCGGAATCAGCCGGACCCCTGCTGCGCCTGGTGGCTGAGGTGGAGGACAGCCCAGAGGCGTCTTCCCACTCCAGGCCCATCGTGGTCCACTGCAGGTGCGCGACCCCACCCTCCACAGCACCCGGTGTGCTGTGCTCCCTCCCCCGCCACTGGGCCTCTCCTGGGAAGGGGTCTGAGCAGAAGAGCATCAGGCAGGCCTAGTTCTTACTTGGATAAGAACCTCAAGATCATTCCGCAAGTGCTCTTCTTACCTCCTTTGTGCAGAACCTGGACATCTGAGCTGGACACTCAGGCATAATCCAGAGAGCGGGTGGAATGTCAGGAAGCTCCCAGTCTGCTGGGGGAGACAGAAACACGATCCCTGCTGTTGGGGAACTCGTGTATTCATTCAACAAACATGTATTGAAAGCCTATGCTTGTCAGGCACGGTGTTAGATGCGAAGGAGACAGCTGTCACCAAAACAGTTTGCTTTCTTCCCTGACAGGTTTACAGCCTGATGGGAAAGACAGCAGATTAAACAATTAAATACAACATAGTGTGATGAGCACTATCATGGGGGGACTGTGGGGGAACATAGAACAAAGTCACCTCACGCAGACTTTGGCCAGAGAAAGTTTCCAAGAGAAAGGACACCTAAGCCAACCTAAGACCTGCAAGGTGAATTAGCCAAGTGAGGAGGGAAGAGGTGGGGCGTTCCAGGCAGAGGGAACAGCACATGCGAAGGCCCAGAGAAGAAGTTTTAAAATTGCTGCATTGCAGGGAGCAGAGTTAGAGGCTGGGCCTGGAGGTCATGTGTGGGATAATGACGAGAGATGAGTCTGGAAGGCAGATGAAGGCCAGATGAGGAGGGGCCTGGTAGGACTGGTGAAGACACTTGGATTTGCCATTTTGGAAGAATACTTTGGCTACAGAGCGAAAAGTAGATTGGGGTGGAGTAGGGGCTGGCGCAGGGGACCAGGCTTAAAACGAGGAGACCATTTGGGAGAGCACATCCTAAATAAAGCACAACGCAGGGGCAAAAGTACAGACAGACGGGACACCCGAACCCACCCACAGGTGGCACTGGGACATAAATGCTAGGAGGTCATTGGTGGCTTCTATTAGAAGAAGGGGAGGGTTGTGAAATAAAGAAAGAACAAGACAGAGCGGAGCACAGAGAAGAGGACCGTGGGAGGGACCAGAGGCGGGACACGGGCTGAGTGCTGGCAGCCGTGGGAGGGGGGTCCGGGCTGGGAAGGACGGCATGGTTAGATAACGGGGGCTCAGGAGGTCAGCAAGTGCACAAGTCGGGGACTGTCAGTTGGAAACCACTGTAGACCACTAAGCAGAAGAGAGATCATCAGAATGTCCCCAGGGACCGTAAGGTGGCCGGCCAGAGGCTTAGCATTAGGCGCCAGTTGTAACCTGCCGCCAGCAGGGACCCCCCCCCCCAGGGGGCTGGAAGCTGAAGCATTGCTGCCTTCCTCCATCCCCAGACCCTGTGCCCCGAAATAGAGCACTTTTAGGTCCCACTTCTTCCTCCGTAGTTTGTGGCCTAGCTCCCATGATCCCTGGTCCCCTGTGACCTCCCCGTCCCCTCCCTGGCTATACCCAGTGCAGGGATCGGCCGGACTGGCTGCTTCATCGCCACCCGAATTGGCTGCCAACAGCTGAAGGCCCGAGGGGAAGTGGACATTCTGGGCATCGTGTGCCAACTGCGGCTAGACAGGTGGGTCCATGGATGTAAACAAAACCAACAACAGTGACAGGTGGCATGGGTGCCTCTGGGCCTCAGAGCACTGCTAGGCACGTCGCCACGGTGCACTCACCCCTGTGAGAATGCGAGGGACCGTTTTGATTAAAGAGCTGTTTATTTTGCTAACACCAGGAAAGAATCTCTACCTGAAATTTTGGCTTGGAGGCCTGGAATTGAACATGCCACTCTATAGATCTACCCTGAGCCCTCAATCTTTTTTCCCCCAAATTCCCTGCGCAGACAAAAGTTGGCAATGTTTGTTGTAGGCAGCCACAAGCAGTGCACAGAAGCTCACTGGGTTTGGAGACAGGATCTGGGTTCAAATTCTGACATGTATCTCACTGAGCTGTAACTATATTTCTCTGGCCCCCATTTCCTTATCTAGAGAGAGATAACAGCTCCTGCCCAGATAACTGTTACAAGGAATGAATTAACTTATATGAAAGTGTTTGGGCTGGGTGCGGTGGCTCACGCCTGTAATCCTAGCACTGTGGGAGGCTGAGGTAGGAGAATCGCTTGAGCTCAGGAGTTCCAGACCAGCCTGAGCAAGAGGAGACCCCATCTCTATTAAAAATAGAAAGAAATTATATGGACAACTAAAAATATATATATAAAAAATTAGCCAGGCATGGTGGCGCATGCCTGTAGTCCCAGCTACTCGGGAGGCTGAGGCAGGAGGATCGCTTGAGCCCAGAAGTCTGAGGTTGCTGTGAGCTAGGCTGACGCCATGGCACTCTAGCCTGGGCAACAGAGTGAGATTCTGTCTCAAAAAGAAAAAAAAAAGAAAGAAAGAAAGAAAGAAAGTGCTTGGGAAACGGGCAATACCATACAAATGCACAGAATCATTACTTTTAAGATTAGTGGAAAGAGGAAACTTGAGGCTCAGGGATGTCCCTGGCCCAACCCGAGAGATCAGAGGTCTGGTTTTGCCCCAGGAGCTGAGGGGGTCACGCGCAGCCACGGGGCTCAGCCCCGAGTGAGGGCCAGAGGGCTTCCCTCGAAGGGGAGAGCTGAGGGGCAGCAGGAGGAGTAGGAAGTAGAAAGGATGAGTATGTGTGAAGAAGTTGGTATGTTCTTAGAGCAAGTCAGGACTTTCCCAATAGGACTAGGAGGATGTTTGCCCCGAGCCATTCGGCCAGTACCCTGAGCCCCCCTCACTCACCGTGTATCTCTCCGTGCAGGGGCGGGATGATCCAGACTGCAGAGCAGTACCAGTTCCTACACCACACTCTGGCGCTGTATGCAGCCCAGCTGCCCACGGAGCCCAGCCCCTGACCCCTGCCACCCTCCACCAGCCCAGGCGCCAGCCCCACCTCGGGCCTGGGAAGGGGGGTCCAGGGAGAGTGGGCTGTGTGATCCGGGCAACCCCTGGGTGGGCATGGGGAAGGAGTGCCTCCCTAGCGGTGCCCACAGTCACAGGAAGCTGCATCAGCAAGGACGAGGGGCCAGACTCCAGGTCTTCACCACTGGCCACTGCTCTGCTTCCTCTAGTGGCCCCAAATGGACCTTAGGGGGACCCCCCCATGTCTCTCTGAACTTAAAGATGGCACTTAGGACATGGAAAGAAAGCAGCCCAGGTATCCTGGTCTCCTCTAAGATGCTGTTTGTGGGCTTCAGTTTCCTCATCTATAGCACGGACATTAAGTGCTTTGCTGCCATGAGGGCAGGCAATCAGAGAAGTTCCTAGAAGCCATTCCAGCTGTCTCCCCTCCTGGGACTGGCAAGACAGTAATTCCAAGATCATCCTCCAACTGGGCCCAGCCCAAGCACAGGCCAGATGCAAGAGTGGGAAAAGTCCGGTCCTGAGCGCAAAGCCTCAACCTCCTAGCAGTGACTCCCTGGTCCCCCACCACACATCTGAGAGGACTGGACCCCTCCCCTATCAAAGAGAACAAGGGCTGAGATTACCTTTGTTTCCACCCATGTGTCCTGAGAGCAGGCCACAGAGGCAGCCAGGCCTGGCAGATGAAATCTCCTGGACTATTCAGAGGCCGAGAGGGCTGCCCCTGACTCCATAATCGCCAACCACTCTCGAGCTGCTCTCCAGGGAGGCCCAGCCTTCTCTGCTTTGCTTCCATGACCTCGAATGATACCTGAGCATGCTGGGAGCACCAAAGAAAGAGGAGAGAAGAGGAGACGAAGAGCACAGTCTGACTTTAGATAACCAAGCCCACCACCACCCTTCATGCCCCGCATTTGCAGAGTACACCTGGGGAGCTCGGCTGTCTCCAAAAGCAGTCTGGGTTGTAGCCACTCCATGCAGGCACGGCAGCGCAGCTGAACTGGGACCCCTCACCATGTGCTCCAGAGACCTAACCCCCTCATTCATCAACAGAATTTCCAGGATACCCCAGATCTATCTCAGGGCTGAACTATAACCCCAGGGTTCATCCCCCTTGAATCTGAGACGGGCTGCCCATTCTGAGATGGGGGTAAGATAAGGCACCATTTCGCCTGGCACCCCACCCCTGAGACCTGCCTCGGCTGATGCCAGTTCTCTGTGGAAACCCCCAAGGAGCCGAATCCTGGACAACAGCTGGGCCTCCTCGCTCCTGAAGAACATGCAGCGCCAAAGCTGAGGGGGGTTGCCTTCTGCTCAGCCTTACTGAGGAGCCCCTCCTGCTTCGTAGCCCTGGGGACGGACTCACCTGCACCTCCACCTGCCTGAGGCCCTGGGAGAGGCACAGCCGTCTGTGCCCGCGAAGCGAAGTGGAGGGCTCCCAAGTGCCTGATCCTGCCCCGAGCTCAGACCCAGTCTGGAGGGAAGAAACTGCCCACCCCCACAGGCCCCACTCCTTGGCACCGTCACCCCAACCCTGTTTCTGAGCTCAGAGGGTACAAGCTCTGCACAGGTAACCAAGTGGGAAAATAAAGACTTCTTGGATGACTAATTCATTCCTTCTCTCCACCTTCCTCTCAGGCCTCTGAGGCCTCTTTGCAGCAATAGAGAGTAAAAACTCCGTAGACGAGGAACAGGCTGCAAATCTGTACCTCTGGGATATGCGCTTTTCTAGAACTTCCAGGGACATCAGTCAAAGTGAAACTAAGGTCAATTTAGGAAGGGAGACAGAAGTGTATTGTCACAGTCCACTCAGGCCTCTATAACAAAATACAGTACCATAAACTGGGTGGCTTATCAACAACAGAAGTGGATTGCTCACAGTTCTGAAGGCCGGGAAGTCCAAGATCAAGGCCCCTGCAGGTTCACTGTCTGGTTAGGGCCTGCTTTCTGGCTCTTAGGCAGAGTCTTGTCTCCGTCCCTACATGGTAGAAAGGGTATGAGCCAGCGTTTTCTTTCTCTCTCTCCCTCTCCCCTCTGTATATAAGGCCACTAATCCCATTCATGAAGGCTCCGCCCTCATGACCTAATCACCTCCTGATACCATCGCCTTGGAGATTAGGATTTCAGCATACGAATTTTGGGTGGACACAAACATTCAGACCATAGCATGCACCTTAGAAACTAAAGAGGGACTTATATAAAGGACACAGCCTGGAAAGGCGGGTACTTAATAAACCAGAACATTCTGCTAGTCCAGGACCTTGTGATTCCTCCACTTTGGATACTGATTATTTGGGGCTGTTTAAGTCTTGGATAGATTTGACAGGTATGGTTGATAGTGATAGTTTATCCACCTTTTGACTACGTGTGAGCACACTTGAAAACCAATCCTAAGGAGCATCCAACACAGGCTGGGGCCTGCCCTGAAGGCTGGGACTTTTGGGGTGCAGCCAGCAGGGGTGATCGGCTCCTGCAAGGGGTGGAGGAAAGAGGGGGAGGGGAGCATCTCTGCAGGCCCTACACCGCCCACTATGGGTTCTCCCCTTGGAGAAAACTTTGCTTTTTACCACAACAGGACAACAAAGGTTCTTCGCCAGAAACCCCCCACCAGGGTTTTATCTGTCAGTATCATGGCGACACTAGTGAAAATCAGCACCAAGTTCGAGCATTTATCTCACTTTGGGCCAGGGGCTTCCCAAGCAGGTGGTCCAGGTAAACTGTGGTTAACTAAACAGGATGGAGTATTGAAACACCCAGTACGGTTGATACTGTCTGCTGGGCACCTTTCGAGCGGACGGGGCTCTGGACCCAAGGGTGCTCAGAGGCGCAGGTTCAGGAAACAAAGGCTCGGTTCGCCTCCCGTTCACAGAGCTCTCATCTCCCTGTCCTGGAAAGAGGGTGACCCACCCCCTTCCTCACCTGGAAATGTCCCTGCTTAACCGGGGCCCCACCCACCTCGAGCCCACCACTCTTTAACAAACGGGGTGCCAGTCGGGGCGAGGCAGCCAGGGACGAGGGAAAAATAAATTAGACCCTATTCCCCAAGCGCCCCTCGACGCCAGCTGTCAGTCAGCCCCCAGCCCTGGAGCCCGCGGGTTCCCCGCCCACCCCACCCGCGGGCGCCGGTGCGAGCAGGACACTAGGACACGGCCCGGCCGCGCTGGAGGGCGGTGGCGGCGCCGGAGGAGGAGGAGGAGGAGGAGGGGGAGGGGGAGGGGGAGGGGGAGGAGGGGGAGGAGGAGGGAGGAGGAGGAGGAGGGAGGAGGGGGAGGAGGAGGAGGAGGGAAGGGGAGGAGGGGGAGGGGGAGGGGGGAGGGGGAGGGGGAGGAGGGCGCTGAAGCCACACCCATCGGCGAGCGGATCGGGGGCAGCGAGTCGTCGGCCGCCGCTCTCCAGCCTCCGCCCGCACCGAGCAGCGGGACCCGGGCTGCACCGGGGAGGGGCCGCTCCGGGCCGCAACGCGAGGGCAGCGAGGGACGGCGGGGACCCGGCTCCGGGCGGGGCCGGCGGCAGCGACCATGATCGCTTTGTTCAACAAGCTGCTGGACTGGTTCAAGGCCCTGTTCTGGAAGGAGGAGATGGAGCTCACGCTGGTCGGGCTGCAGTACTCCGGCAAGACCACCTTCGTCAACGTGATCGCGGTACGGGGGCGCCGGGAGCGGGCGCGGGCCACCGGCCGGGGCCACGGGTCTGGCCGCGCCCTAGTGAGCCGGGGTCGCCGCCTGGCATGGCCGGGCACGGCCGGGCACGACCGGGCGGGGGAGGAGCCGGCCCTGGGCGCTTGGGGCCTAGTACGGCCGAGGGGGACCGGGGTGGCGCGCCACCCGCTCTCCGCCTGGGCCGGGATGGCACCGCTGCGGGCGAGGGAAAGGGTGCAAGGAGACAGGGCTGGTGCCCCGGGCCGGCGGCACCGAGGGGGTCTTGAGGCGGGAGGGATCCTCCGCAGGCCCCCTCCGGCCCCGCGCAAGGGGGCATGACGGGGCGAAAGTGCCCGGGCCTTCCCGCCCCGCGTGTAGAGGGTCACGGGACGGGGCGACGGAGCGGCTTGGGGAGGGGGCCTGGGCAAACCCAGCCCCACCCTGCGGGCTTAACCCCTTCTTGCCGGAAGAGGAAGCCCCGGCCCTATCGAGGAAGGGGAGGTATCCCCTGGGGTGGAGGAGTCAGCCGAGGTCCTTGGCTGAAGCCCAGACCCCTCCTCCCTGAGCCTCGCTGCGACCTGCGGAGTCCAGCGGGGGTCCGGGGAGGGTGGCATCCCACGGGGAGTCTGGAGTCTCCGCCGGGCTCAGAAGTTGCAGGCGGAGGCGCTTCTGCCCGGAGAGGAGTTGTAAGGGGCACTGCCGCTGGGGACGTGGGTGCGAGTGGCTGAGGTCTGTGGGTGTCGGGACTGAGGTGGGGACTGTGAGAGTCTTTCAGGGCCAGGGAAGTGGTGGGGAAGGAGTTAAAATCTCTCTCTCTCAAAAAAAAAAAAAGGGAAGATGAGCTCCCTGGGTGTGAGCTTAGGCTGCAGTAATGGCTGCGGCCAGGCCTGCCTTTCAGAGCCAGGCGGGACCAGGCTTGCGGTTCCGAGCAGCTTGGGACAGCGGCTGGGGCTGTCCAGGGACCCGGCTCCCGTCCCAAAGCTGGGGTTTGTGAGAACTGTGAATTGACCAGGTACTGACCAAGAATGCTGATGAGGTAGATCAGCAAAGGAATGTGGCCAGCCAGCCTCGTACCTCCACCTGCCTGTGTTGTTGCCCAACCTGGCCGAAGACAGGACTGGGTCTCAGCATCCCAGAAGGGCGCGTTCCAGGGAGGGAATGTCACTGACACCAGGCCTGAGACACAAGGGCAGATGGAAGGCTGAAGGGGCTGATGCCTGTGGTCACATGATCGGGCACTGGCTTCCTTTCAGATGAATGCTCCGCAAATGACCTCTGCCCCTTCCTCGACCCAAAGTCTCCTGGCTCCTCGTCTGACAGGGCAGGATCTTCGGGCTAATGCCGGGATCCTTGGCACAATGTATTCTTCAGCCAACATCTGCCCCTGGGCTCCTGTCTGCCTGTTGGCCCCTAGGGTCAGAGACCCACTGGTTAGACTTGACATTGACCTGGGCTCTTGGGCTCCCAGAGCGGCAACGACACCTGGACTCCTCTCTGGCTCTGCAGGCCTGGGTGGCCGGGCTTCTAGGTATTTAGGTCTGGGAAATGTCTCTGGGGTAAGACCGAAAGGAGAAAAAATTGCTGGGGCTTGACCCAGCTGTCACTTCCTGTCCCAAGGGGAGGTCTCCTCATGGAACATTACTAAAGCTGTACCCCTGGACAGGGATCCACAGGTACCCAGGTGGACTCTGTCTCCAGATCTAGAGGCCAACCTCTGACAGGAGGGCCCCGCCCCTGCAGACAGCATCGTGTGCAGAGGGTTGAAGGCCGTGGCAGGTCGGGAACAGAACGGGGAGCCCCAAATTCCACTGCCAGGGTCAAGAGTTTCTGTGGTCTACAGCGAACCTGCCCCCTCCCCAGCCCACGTGTTACCCTTTTTCATAATAAATTTGCCACTTCACCTGGTACATCCAAAAAAGGCAGGCTAAGTTTCCTTTTTGAAAGAGGCTTCCCAAGGAAAACCAGCCCTTGTGAGCTGCCCTTGGGATTCCAGCGTCCGGGTAACTCCAGTGTTTTCAGATCGTCCAGGGCTACCACACTGGCATTCCTGTCCACCCCGTGAATAATCACAGCTGAGTGTCTTCCAGAAAGGAGTGAGGAGTCAGAACCCCGGGCTCTGTTCCCGTGCCTACCACTGAATTTCTGAATTACCTTTGCCTGTGCGTTTGGTCTCCATTTGTCTCAGATCTTTGCTCGCTGGGTTTTTGTACTCACTCCATGAGGCCTGGCTGTAAATAGAAGTTGAGTTTAGTGTGTCTCGCTGCCCAGCAGGTTAATGCAAGCTAGAAAGAAATTATAGAGAGACTTTACAGTGCTTTTAAGAACCTAAAACTGATCTTTTTGAGTCCTGAAAAAGCTGTGATGCTAGCAAAGTTGGAGATGTTCAGCCCTAAGGGAAAGAAGAGGGTAGTCTTCAAATATTTAAAAGTTTAAAAGGCTGTCCTGTGGAAGAACTAGTGACAGGGCACCCAACGGGACTTACGAACAAGAGGTGGGAGTTACAGGAAGATGGATTTTGACTCATTATAAAGAACTTTCCGATAGTTGGAGCAGACCCAAGAGGGAATGGGGCAGGGGGATTCGAGTCTGAGAGGAGAGGGTCAGACTTGGTGACTTAAGGTCACTTCCAACCGTAAGTGAGGAGTCGGTGGGACAGGGAGGCATTAGCAGGGAGGTAAGTCATAACCTGATTCCATGTTAGTCCCATGCACAGCTGAGCAGGAGCTGTGGGTGCTGCAGAGCCTGGCTCCCGGAAGGTTCTCCCAGCATCCACCTTTGCCACGTCACATTCTGCCAGGTTAGGCTTCTCTTTTATTTGGGAGCCTGGGGATCTTCTCGTTGCCAGAGAGCAAGGGTGGTTCCCACGAGGTGTCAAAACCGGTTCCTAGCACTTTCTCCCTTCTCCCCTATTTTCCAGTAAGAAACCTGAAGCCCAGAGAGGTCCCCAGCCCCCACGATGAGTGATAAACAAGAGCTGAGCTCCCTTCCTCAGACTCAATGTTCTTAATCCAAACGTATAGGGGCAAAGTGGACTTCAGTCCGGCAGGCGCCCCCACCCCAGCACCCCAGCACCCCGCACCCTGCTGGGGTTGGGCGATGGTACTGCACTTGGTTCTCCCCACTTAGCGAGGAGAGAAGCAATCCTCCCTCTTCCTCAGTCATCCCTAACTTTGGGAGGCTTTTGGACTTTTGTGATCTCTGAGAAAAGTTATAGACCCTTTCCCCAGAAAAGTGTACGTACAAACAAAACTGCACACACACGTTGTGTGCAATTTCAGGGGACTCAGGAGATCTCTGAAGCCTGGCTGTGGAGCCCAGGGTGGGAACCTCTACTCTGCCTGGTCACTGGGCATCATCCGAGAGCCCTGGTGGGCGGGGGACGCTGCAGACGAAAGGGAATCTCTGCACTCCCTCAAGTGGGACCTGGGGTCTTCATTTGTCCTTGTAGGCACTGAATAAAAGCCAATCATCTCCTACACGTTGGCTAATGGTCAGAGCCCCTGACCTCTCTGTGTGGCCCACAGCAAATTATTCCTGCCACCTGGTAGGACAAAAGGGCGTGGCAAGGGCCGTCACTCTCAGATTCAAGGTTAAGTGAGCCCTGTCTCCTTTCGCCTGCTTCTGGGGGTGAGCGGAGGTGTCCTGTGCGTGAACATGGAGGTGACCTGGGCGGGAGTCGAGACCGGCCTTATTTGAAGCCTGTGACTAGTTTAGAACAACCCAGAGATCTTAGGGACTATTTAGAGGGGAGAAATGAGAATTATTAGAATTTGAAAATGGGCTTTGGGAAATGGAATTCCAGTTGACTCCCCAGTATTCAGCAAACAGTTACTAATGCTGTTACTGTGGACCTGGTTCCTCCCCCCAGTAAACAGATAACATAGAGTGTGGATCCTCCTTCTTACCAAAGGGAGTAGAGTACAAATAAACCAAAACCGTGGACAGGCCAGGAATTGCCCGGCCTCCATTGCGTTTGGGGCAGTGGCCTGTTTACTTTGCCCCAGAAAGTTTGACTTGAATATTTACTACTGGTTTGAAAATATGTCTGCTTTCCTTGAGATCTCCTTGCCCATTAATTAGACCATGACCTGTCGGGGGTCTTTTCCTGGGAGGTAATTTATTATTCTCTCCACTGGAGACTAAATCCAGGAAAGGGCTTCAGTTACAACAGAGAGATGGGTTAGACTTCCCGGTCCAGGGTGAGAGACTGAGAGTGCCTGATGACGACGGGCCTCTTCCCAGGACAGCTCCAGACTGGGGGGCACACCTAGGTCGGTTATGGCCTGCCCTTGCCTGAAAGCAAGGAGCGTTCAAGACGGCCCCTGCAGTGCCCTCCCTGGGAAGTGTGAGGTGCGCTGGCCTGACCTCCGTGTTGTTCTCCCAGCCGCGTGGCCCGGGGCTGGGGAGGGGTGCGGATGTGGGTTCTGTCCATTTTTGCAGCTTTTCCCATCCTGAGTCTTCTCTCCAGTCAGGACAGTTCAATGAGGACATGATCCCCACCGTGGGTTTCAACATGCGCAAAATCACCAAAGGGAATGTGACCATCAAGGTGAGAGGCAGGAGGCTGAACCTCTAGGCCCAGGCGAGGGGCATGCAGAGGAGTGTGTGTGTACATGCGTGTGCATGTGTGTGCATGCGTGTGCATGTGTTGGGAGGGCAGCCGCTGAAGCCCCTGCCAGCTGGAGGAGAGCAGGGGCTTGGGTCCCCTTGCTGGGGAGCTGGGAAAAGAGACTAAGAAGATTCCTGAGGGAGTCGGAGGGGTGTGGGGAGAGAGGGGAGAACTGGAGAGACAGCAGGGAGGCCCAGAGGGTAGGGCAGGGTAGGAGGGGCACTGGGGAGCCAAGATGGGTTTTGGTTGCCTGCCTGCTACTGAGGCCATCTCACACTCTTCTTGCTCAGCTCTGGGACATTGGGGGACAGCCGCGTTTCCGCAGCATGTGGGAGCGCTACTGCCGAGGAGTGAGCGCCATCGTGTAAGTACAGGGGCGCGGCCCAGGACCCCTCAGCCTTACCTGGCTTCCCCCAGCCCTGCTGCCTGCAAGGACCTCTGGGGCACAGGCTTGGATTAGACACAATCCTCCACTCGTGGCACACTGTCCTTCCCTTTGCATGCTGCTTATTTCTTACTGCACAGCCGCTCTGGACACCCACTGCTCAATTTAAGAACCAGACCATCAGCCAACCAGATGCACCTGTGCCTTCCTCCTCATTGTCTCCCTGCCTCCCCCAACCCACAGTCACCACTGTCATGAATTGCGTATGGTTTGTATGATTTATTTCCTTTGTGGGGCATTTGTTTGTTTGTTTGTTTGTTTTTTTGAGACAGGGTCTTGCTCTGTTGCACAGCAAGAGTGCAGTGGAATCATCTATAGCTCACAGCAACCTCAAACTCCTGCCCCAGCCTCCTGAGTAGCTGGGACTACAGGCACACAGCACCATGCTTGGCTAATTTTTGTAGAGATGGGATCTCATTATGTTGCTCAGGCCGGTCTGGAACTCCTGACCTCAAGTGATCCTCCCACCCGGGCCTCCCAAAGTGCTAGGATTACAGGAATTCGAGGCCAGCCTGGGCAACAGAGAGAGACCACCTCTTTAAATTAAATAATTTTTAAAAATTAAACAATTTTATTCTGTACCTATGTGTATATGCCCTAACAGTTGATTGTTTCATTTTCCTGAAAGAAGAAGCCCTAGACTATGGTACCTGATAAAGAAAAGAAAATCTTCCGGGTTTCCTTTGCTTTTTTCACTCTAACCTTGTCTAGTCTTTCCATGAAAACATAAATGGGTCACTTTGGGAGGGATTTATAGCTAATCCCACAGGGCGCAAACTTTGCCACGTGAATCCTGGCTTCCCCAGAGTAGGACCTTGGAGGACAGGAGAATGACAGGCCCCAAGAGTCCCTGTAGCTTTCTACCCCGTGGATTCAGAAAACATTCACGGAGCATCTGCCTGGAGCCAGGCTGGGGTAGCCCCGAGTTCCAGGTGACCAGCTTGCTGTTTTCCCCTTCTCTTCCTTCCTGCCTCTCAGCCCGTGGGGTCAGCGTGCTTGTCCCCGCCCTGCCTTTTCTCCCCAGGTACATGGTGGATGCTGCCGACCAGGAGAAGATCGAGGCCTCCAAGAATGAGCTCCACAATCTCCTGGACAAACCTCAGCTGCAGGGCATCCCGGTCAGCAGACCTAATGGAGCGGGAGGGGCAGGGGGCTCACCTGGGAGTCACTGGGGGCAGGTGACAGGCATTGTGGAGGAGGAGAGAGGAAATGGACCCAGGAGGCCAGCTCACTCCCCAGACCACCTGGACACAGCTGCCGGAGACCTCCTCCTCACCCTGCCTTCTCCGTAGGTCTTAGTCCTGGGAAACAAGCGAGACCTCCCGGGAGCACTGGATGAGAAGGAGCTGATTGAGAAAATGTGAGTTTTGAGGCTCTGATGCTTCCTGCTGCCCCAATTCCCCAGCGGCCAGACCTGCCGGCGGGGCCTGTTGCTGTTGTCAGCATTTGCCACACGGTGGCAGCAGAACCCACCTTTCCAGGAGCCTCGTCCTCCCACTGCAACCCTTGAGTGAGGAAGACTCTGGCCTCCCCTAGCCCCCCAGGCCCCCCCTAGCCCCAGGCCCCTCGGCAGTCCCAGCCTCAGCAGAGTCTACTCTGGTTTCCCCCCAGGAATCTGTCTGCCATCCAGGACCGAGAGATCTGCTGCTACTCCATCTCCTGCAAAGAAAAGGACAACATTGGTACGTGGGTTTGGGGAAGGGTGGGGAGGGGAGAGACATTTCTGGGTGTTTGGTGGCTCTCAAAGGTTCTCATTCCACACTGTCCTTTAAGCCCAAAGCTCCGTGGTTCTCCGGTAGCACAGCCAGCCAGGAGGCCCAGACCCTGAGCACTGTCCCAGCTCTGCCTCAAATGGCTGCGTGATCTGGGGCAAGTCTCTGGGCCCCACTTCTCGCCTCTGAGATCACAGGGCTGGGCCAGGTGATTCTCAGGCCCCTTGGGCTCGGGCACATTGTGGCTCCGTCTCTTTCCCCAGCCACCCAGGGGGGCTGTGTGGAGCTTGATGGCCCGGGACCGGCGATGCCCATGGGCTTGGTGCCTGGCTGCAGCGTGGGGGCCCCGGGTCCCTGCCCCGCTGCTTCTCTGCGGCCCCCCTGGGAGGGCCTCGTAACCTTCTTGCTTGTCCCCCTCAGACATCACCTTACAGTGGCTTATTCAACACTCAAAGTCACGGAGAAGCTGAGACCATGGCCCTTCTCCCTCGGACCAGGGACCGTCATCATCTACACCCGAAGCCAAGCTCCCCGCCCACCCCCGTCGTTCCCCCTAGGCCCACCCCCCCTCACTTAGTGTTGGGGGGCCCTCTGGGATCCCAGAGTCCTGTTCTGCTGAGGTTTGAACTCCTGTTTTTATTGTAAAATAAATTGCCCCCATTCTGGTCCCCTAACTTCTCACTGTCCCCTCTGCCTTGGCCCCTTCACCCAGCCCCGCTCCCGTCCCTCCCCTCCCAACACCGGGCCCCAAGGCCCCTGCCCTCCCGCCCCTGTACTTCCCTTCCCACACTCTCTGTTGTTGTCCTGTGTGTACAGTATATATATGTATATATATTTTAATTTTTTAATTTAAGCAAAGACTAAAATCAACCATTTGATGCTGCAGGGGCCATTCAGGATCTGGGAGGGGCAGCCTGGGGAGCAGGAAAGAGGTGCCGCTTGGCTCAGGACGAGTTCAGACCGGAAGGGTGGAGGCTGGCACCTGGGGCAGGTACCAGGCTGGGCACTGGTGGCCAGCCCTGTCCTGCATGTGTCCCCACCTCCCAGTCTGGCGCGTCCCTAGTGTGCTCGAATGCCACAGGCTGGAAGGAGCCTCTGGAGGTGCCTCTTCTCTGCTCCCAGCCTCGCTAGGGCCACCGGGCATCCCCAGGTGCCAGAGACCACCAGGCCGCGGGGCAGGAAGCAGCGTCCCTGCCGCCCAGCACCCCCTCCTGCCTGTTCCTGGCTCCCGGCGCCGGCCCCTCCCCAGGGCCCCACCTCCATGGCCCACCTCATTTTCTGTTCTCATTTTGCAGAGTTGCACAAGGAGAGAACTCAGCTTGGGGGGTTGGTTCTTTGGGTTTTGTTTGTTTATCTGTTTAATTTAATGATTTGTAAAGTGATGTTCCTCTTCCTTTTTTACACTTTTCAGCTCATATTTAACCTCTGTTTGGAAAATGATTCTTGTAACTGTACATTTTTTTGGCTCCTAATAACAACAACAACAAAAATAAATGACCAATTTTGTGTTGGGGGGGTGTATGGAAGCGGTTATTTTCCCGCAGACGGCATGGAGTGACCGGCGGGCCGCAGGGCCAGCACACGCCTGCACGCTGGGCACAAACAGAGCCCCAGAGAGCCACCCACGGCCAGCAGGGCACGTGGTCAGTGGGACACAATGGCTCCGCACACAACAGCGCCCACACGAGCGTGCGGCTGGGCTCACCTTCCCGCGGTCCGGCCTTGAGCGGGCAGGTCTGCCCGGCGCTCTGCGAAGGGCTCGGGTGGTAGAGGCAGGAGGGCGGGGGCTGGATGCTGCTTTGTGCTGGGACTGAGCGTCCCTTTCCTTGTGACCAGTTCAGTCCTCAGCCGCAGCCAGGGTGGCCCAGAACCAGCGCTCTGCCCCCGCCCTCGTCCCCACCCCGGGGCCTGGCCATTGTCCTCGTGGCTTCCTCTCCTGCTGCCTCTCTGTTGGTGGCAGTGCCGCTGGCTTGCGGGAGGAGCCGTGCCCTCCGTCCTCTGCCCACCCCTGGAGCCAGGCCGCCCTCCGCACTGCCCGGGGCTGCCGCCGTGGAGCCTCCTGGGCCCGCTCGCTCGCACGAGGCCATCTTGACCCAGTTTTGCCGCAAGCCCCGCCTCCCTGCTCGCCGCCCCTTCCCCCTGCAAAGTGGAGCAGGCCCCTGCAGAACGCCCGTCCCTGCCCAGCCCTCCCACCGCAGGGAAAGGAGCTGCCTCTTCCCTCAGTTCTGGGAAGAGCCCTTGACCTCCCTGTCCCGGCCCCCCCAGCCCCTGCCCTTTGGGGGTGTCCAGGGCTTCCTCCTGGAGACACTTTCTAGGCCCCCTGCCGGGAGAGGCAGCTCCCCGTAGCCAGAGTTTGAAAAGATTGGGGATGGAATTTGGCAACCGGAGCCAAGTGATGCTAGGGTGCCTTCCAGCTCCTAAGGGACAGGAGACGTGCTCTTCTGGTTAGGGTTGAAGGTGGCCCAGGCTCTGCCCCCTGCCCTCTCCTGGCTACAAAGGTGGCTGGGTTTGCCCCTGGCGTGGGATCCTGGGGGGGACCAACAGTCACTCATCTGGGGCCATTTTTCTCACGTCCTGTCACCCTCCAGTGAGGGCTGAGGTTTGAGGTAAGCGGGACTGAGCTGGCGACCAGTAGGCACGCAGCATCCCACCACCGTGCCCGCATGCAGCAGGGTCCTAGTATGACCGAAAGAACTTGTTAAGGTATTTCAGGAGGCTGAGACAGTTGGATTGCTTGAGCCCAGGAGTTCAAAGCCAGCCTGGGCAACATAGCAAGACCCCACCCCACAAAAAAAATAAAAACTTTTAAAAGTTGACCTGCGGACAGATAGTGTATGTAAATCATCACACTTGGGGCCCTTTGATGCCAAGACCTGGAAGAGTTTAAGAATACCCTGGCCAAGCCTGCTCCACAGCACTGGAGAATTGAATTCCCAAAGGAGAGGAAGGAAGGAAGAAAAAGAGCCAAGCACCACGCCAGGTGCTTTGTATGTCTCGTCTCATTAAATGACTGACCATAGTCCTCTGCGAGGGAGGGATCGTTCCCACTTTACAGATGAGGAAGCTGAGACCGCGAGGCCAACTGATGCATTCGGATCAATGATGGAAGGGCGATTTCCTAAGTGGGTTGGCGAGATGCAGTGGATTGCAGGCCCCTTGCCCCCCAACCTGGCATTTGGGGCTGCAGGCTGGTCTCCCCAAGTCTGCTCTGGGGCGTGTCAGTGTTCCCTCAGCATCCCAGCTCAAGTCCACTGCCACCATGTGCCGCCCTCCCCCTACCCCAGCCTGGGACCCCTGAGCAACAAACCCCACATTGTTTCTCCAGCTGGCCCAGGCTGCAGGGACAGTGGCTCTTTCCCAAGGCCCAGCCTGCTGATGATTCTGCAAGCCATTCACGTCACAGGCCTGGGGGGCGGCGGTGGCAGGGCCTTGGATTCACCGCCTCCCAGCCCATGTTTGTCTCTGAGTCGGCCAACCAGCAGGAGGGAGAGGCAGAGGGTGCCCCCCAAACAGGATGCTGGGGTGCCCCCTCCCCTGCCCACAGCCTTCCACCCTCAGCCCTCTCCCTCCCCGTCCGGATTCCGGACTTCACCTCGGTTCACCCGGCCCCCCGCCTGCATCCCTTAGGAACCTTGGTGCCTCTGGGCTGGGGGGCAGGGACGGGGGCAGAAGGAGTTGGGGGAGACAGGAGGAAGCAGCCCCGGTGGCCGCGGCGCAGCAAGCCCGCCTTTGGCCCCCTCTCCTCCACGCACCACCATGCTAAGTTTCTACAGACAAAGCTGGGGGCTTCAGTCACCGTGGCAACAGGTCTGCTGAGCAATGGGTGGGTGTCATTCCCCAGCACAAAGGGTGTGCGCATGGTAGCAGCATCACCTAGCAACGGCCTCCTGCTCTCTTGGCGTCACCCGGCCCTGGGGGTGGGTGCCAGGGAGAGAGAACAAGGCCGTTAAGATCCCTAGGAGAGGGGGAGGGCAGCTTGGGCACAGGGCAGGCCGAGGCCAAGGGGCGTGGGTGGGTGGACAGAGGAGAACGGAGCCCAGGGCACTGGGAGCCCCCTGCCCCTCACCACCCCTGGGCCCGGGGGCGCTTCCTGAGGCTCACGTGGAGGTCCTCGGTGGGCCCAGTGGGCGGACGTCTCTCATGGGACCTGGAGCTGAGCTTCCGACGCGGCAGGGTGGCTCTGAGGAAAGCTGGGCTTCTGGGGCAGGGCGGGACTGGCGGCCCAGGCTGAGGCCTCACTTCCGGCTGATGTGTCGGCTTCTCAGGGCCCGACAGGGCTAAGGGTGCCCTTCGGAAGGCCCCAGAGGTGGAGCTGTGGCAGCGGGACTTCAAGGGCAGGGGGCGGCAAAGGGAGCTGCAGGGTCTGTTGGGGACGGTGATAGAGCTCTGGCGGGAAGGGTGGGGTGCTGGGGTGGGGGGGGCGGCCCCGGGGCAGGCAGCTGGGCTGTCTACAGGCAAAACACTCCATTCCAAGAAACTGAACAAGAGCAGCTCTCAGAGTGAGGCTGGGCAGCCCTGAGGCTCATGGAGGGAGGCCACTGGATTCCCTCAAGTGGGGGCTTTGTGGAGAGAGGCCCAAACAGACATGGGCGCTCCAGAGGACACGAGTTCACAGCCTTTTGACTTCCCAGGGGCTGCTGGGTTTAGGCTGGGATGAGGACTTAAGTCCCCCCAACCCCCTGCCCTCCATCCTCTTTGTCCTGCAAAAGCCATAGCACCCTTACGGGGGCAGGGCTGTGCAGACAGCAGCCGGCCAAGGCCAAGGCCAAAGGTGGTCAGGAGGAATCCCCCCAGGGCCCTGCCTGGCCCAGGGAAGGCCCAGGTACATCTGGGCTCTACCAAGATCCGGCACAAGAAAGTGCAGTGGGCATAGGGGTATTTCTACCTAGTTTATTGTTTTTCAAGATGGGCCTTCTATAGGAAAGCACCTAACAGGGGCAGCTGGGACAGGGCAACCCAGGGCATCTGAAAGAAACGAGGTGGAAGGAGACAGAAATCTCCAGAAGAAGAGAAGTCAGCGGTGACAGGGCGCATCCAGGGCTGGGACAGACCCGGTCCAGAGAAAGGGGAACTGAGCCACGTCGGGCAGCCCCAAGGTGCCCCCACCCGGGATGGGGCTCCAGGGCAAAGGGTGGGGGATGATGCTCAGAGGGGGCACCTGAAGGAGAGTCAGCTTCCTAGGTGAGCGAGGGAGGAAGGGCTGGAGCCAGGAGACGCAGGCCAAGTTCTGGCTCCCACCTGGTGGCACTGAGTTTCCAGGCAGCTCTAAGGACCTAGAAGCATCATGGCCCACCGGTGGAAAGGACAGGGCTGGAAGGCCCCACAAGTGACAGGAAGGGCCCTGCTGGGAGAGGGGGCTTCGACATGCCCAAACCTCGACAAGAGGAACCAAATCCATCTCTAGGCAGCAAGACGGGCACAAAGCAAGACCTATGGGGACAGAAACGCAGGCACGGGCTGGGCGGCGGCTCCGCCTCAGCAGGGCGTGCCCAGGGGCAGGAGCGGAGGTGACTCCCTGGGCTTGTGGAAGTAGATGGAGGAGGACACCTCGGTCTTGAGCTTGCTGTCCGAGCCGTCGGTGGCCGAGGCATCCCCGGCCCGGCCGCAGTCCTCGCAGCAGCAGCAGCAGCAGCAGTCCAGGAAGGCCTGGCCCAGCGGCTTGCACACGCACAGCAGGAGCACGGGGGTGATGGCGCCCTTGAAGAAGGTGGAGAACTGGTTGATGAGGCCCAGGAGGTCCAGGGTCTGGCGCGTGAGCTCGGTGGACAGGTAGGCCACCACGATGTTGCACACGTTCTCGGGGAGGGTGCAGCAGGCGTAGACCACGGTCAGGCCCACCACGGTGCTGTTGAGCTGGCTCTCGCACTGCTGGTGCTTGCCCGCCCGGCACTCCGGCTTCCTGCCCGGGGGGCCCCGCACCCGCCACGTCACCAGCTGGCAGGTGACGGTGAAGAGGATGGGCAGGCAGAAGTAGCAGCCGAAGTACCACCACATGCGGGCGTTCTGGTACGTCATCACCAGTGAGTAGAGGGACTCGGGCAGGCTGGCCGAGGGCTTCATGACGCACGAGTCCACGGTGCCCGTGGTGGGGGCCGGCTCCTGCGCCAGCTGCCACAGCAGGAGCTCGGGCACGGCCAGCGTCATGGAGCCCACCCAGATGACAGCCAGCTTGGCCAGGATCGACTGGCACCGCTCGATGGGCCGCACCTTGGGCAGGGTGCTGGTAGCCACGTGGAAGCGGTCGATGCCCAGGGCACAGAGGCTGAAGGTCGTGACGCCCAGAGAGGAGACCTGTGGGTTAGGAGGTGGAGGAAGAGAGAAGCTCTTGGTCAAAACCGCTGGGGACGAGGGAGGACGACAAATTGAGTGAGAAGCGTAGAAGTAATAGTAATGGCAACGACGACTATTTAAGGAGCATTTTCTACCCGTCAGGCACTTCCCCCGCCGCTGAGGGACGGCA
This sequence comes from Lemur catta, assembly GCF_020740605.2. Classification (NCBI taxonomy): domain Eukaryota; kingdom Metazoa; phylum Chordata; class Mammalia; order Primates; family Lemuridae; genus Lemur; species Lemur catta. The sequence continues at coordinate 3,794,006 of NC_059150.1, read as the reverse complement.
GGGGTGAGGCTCACACGCACACACCTGCCTCTTCTCACCTTGACTTTGCCTGTCAGGCTAGGGGACAAACGGCCTGGCTCCGACAGACCCTGTGTTCTCTGAGAAACTTTGGGAATTCATCTCTAAGGAAGAACCAAGACAAAGGCACAGAAGTTCTGGCTCTCTGCTGGCCCTCCCACTTCCTGCACCCCATGTTTTGCACGGATCAGTGGGTGGTGTTGGGGAGCGTAGCACTCACGCACACACACGCACTCACTCTCCTGGCCCCGTCCTGAGGAGCTCGGGCTGCGTGGGGAAGCAGCCCCCACTCTGAGCCAGCTGTACCCCACTCCCCACACAGAATTCACTGAGCACACAGGAAAACGACCCTGTGAGCCAAGAGGAAGAAGCCAGAGCAGCAGGGAGAAAGCACCAGAGAGCATAAAGGAACAGGGAACCCTCCCGCGACACCAAATGATGTCCAGCCACACTCAGGGATTGTGCTCAGATCCCTCCTCCTGTCCAAATTCCTCCCTCCTCTGGCTGGGGGAACACAATCCCCGGCTTATTAGCACTGCCACCAAGTGTCCTTTGTGAGAACCCCAGCCCCCTCCCTTGGCAGGCAAGCCCAGGCCTGTGGAGGAGCAGCCTTCAGCCTCGAGCAAAAACACCGCTCTCTCCCCCTGTCCCTGCGTCTCAAAAACATCTCGAGTTTATTCCAAGCTGCCTCCTCCAGCTCCCTGCTAGGGGCCATCCCGAGATCCTCCCTGTGAAAGGGTTTGGGGCAGCGTGTTTTGCCCCCCGACTCTCACCCCATGCCCAGCCTGGAGGGAGGACACTCTATCAGCCCAGGGGTCATCCCTGTCCCCCAGGAGGGATGGTGGGTGGCCTGGCCGGACCGAGGCCAGAGCCTGCGTATCAGATACGTGGAGACCCACAGCCAGGCAGGGCCAGGCGTTCTCGGACCTACCAGCCTCTTGCAAGCAAGAGTTCACATGTCTGCACTTCCCGGTTCTCCTCTTGCACCATTCCCCGGTAAAAACCACCAACTATTAGATTATTTTAATTCTAAGCACTTTATAGACATTACCATTTAATCCTTCAAGAATTCATGCAGATAGCTATCGCTGCTGCTGTTGTTGTTGTTGTCCCCAATTTAAAGATAAGGAAATTGAGTTTTAAGCAGGTTAAGTAACTTACCAAGGTCACTCAGCTAGCGACAGGCGAAGCCCGTTTTCTAATCAAGTCTACCCCATGCCAAAGTCCCGTGTCTGACCGCTCTCAGCTCACCCGGGCTGTGAGCACGAGATGGCGGGTGACTAAGAGGCACAGGCTGTCCCCCACTGCAGGGTCTCCTTTCAGATCGAAGTGCCTTTGGGCCACCATTAGGCAGCCTCCCTTGCTGGGGAAGGACAGGAAAGGACTGAACCAGCTGCCGAGCCTCAGAGAGTCTGTCCAAGTGTGAAATCGTCATTAACACATGGTGACTTAGGGACAGACCTGGGAATAGGACCTGTGTCCAAATGCCTGACCCCGATTCCTTCTCCAGCCAGGCAGGTCACCCGTGTCATGCAGCACCACCCACAGAGGAACAGCCACTGTCACTAAGTCCTCACTATTACCCCCCACACAGCCAAAATTTAAAAGGCTGCTTATTTGTCTGCTGATATAGAGACAGTGGCCTTGCTGTGTCTCTTTCATAAATGTACCTGTACTGGTGTATTTCTGCAGCATTCTAAGTTGTCTCTATTTGATCTACACATCCTTCAACACCCATGGACTCACCCTGGGGTGGAAGTTCCCAGAAGTAAGGGTGTAATGATACACCTTAGAGCTGTGGAACTTGCCGGCTGGAAGGGCCATCTGGTCCACCCCCGGGTTGGGGGCTAAGGAAACTGGGAAGGTGATGCCACCCGCCCAGTGACACCCAGCATGTCGGTGGCAGAGCTGAGACTGGAGCCCCCGACTAGCTCCAGCGCTCAGAGCCAGGTCCTCCCTCCCAGAGAGGGTTTAGGAGGTTGTGATGAAGATGACAGCGATGACAAGAATGACAGTGAGGAAGGGAAGGAAGGATCTTCCCTTCTGGCGTCTGTGCTCCCAGGGAGCGGATGGTGACTTTATCCCGGGGTCTGTAGGAAACTGGGCTCTCCCCTCGGGCTCTGCGCGGGGAGGCAGGATATGGAGGGGTGCAGAGGGGCAGCTGTGGGTGCAGGGCAGCGGCAACAGGCACAGAGGGAGGAAAAGGAGACACGACCAAGGACGGAGGGGGCTGGGGCAGGGCGGGGCAGCGTAGGGTCTAGGGATGGGGCAAGAGCACTGCCTTGAGGTTTTTCCCAAAGCAGGAGACCAGGCTGGGCTGGAACACGGGGGTCCTGAACACCTGCCTCGTTCTCCCGTAAGCAACCAGAAACCAGACCTGGGCCTGCATCCTTCCCCAAGGTGCAGGAGGGGGAGCAGGTCGGAGCCCCACAGCTCTGCACACCCCCAAAGGCCACTTCCACGGGCCTGACGGAGAGGGGACCCCCTTCCCCGATTGCAGCCCCACGGCTGAGCTCTGGCAGGATGTACACTCACCTCCATGAAGGGCACAGCCCGACAAGAAATGTCACCAAGCAGCCTCTGCTTGGTGATCTCATTGAAGATGACAATGGGGAGGCAGAAAAAGAGGACCAGAAAATCCCAGAGGGCCAGGCTGGCGAGGATGGAGTTCCAGGCGCTCTTCAGGTAGTAGCTGTGCCACACGATGCACATGACGGACAGGTTGCCCACGATGCCCACGGCAAACACCACCAGGGCCAGGAGCATGACGGCGTAGGCGCTGTAGGAGCTCTCTGTCACCGGGTACAGGGGGTTCTGGATCTGCAGCCTCTGTCCCGGTGCCCCTGTCAGATTGCCCCTCAGCCGCTGCCCGCTGCCTGGGGTGCCCCCGTCCTTGCCTGGGCTGGGGCTGGTGGCCACCAAGAGCCGGGTGGGCTGCAGGCCAGCGGGGTGCATGGGCCGGGGGTACTCAGCCCACTCCTCGGGCCCGTACTGCTGCACACCTTTGGCCTCCTCATCCTCGGTGCCTCGCTTGGGTCGGCTCTGCTGCTCCTGCGCCTCAGCTCTGCGCCTGTCCGAGTGCAGAGGGGCCCCCCCAGAGACCCTGCTAAGTCCCGCAGCCAGCACCGCAGCAAGACAGATGGCCAGGGGCCACAGCCACCGCATGGCCGGACGAGCAGGAGGCAGCTGCCCCTCGGAGAGCAGGTGAGGGCAGGGCGCCCAAGTGCGGGGCTCCGGAGGCAGCTGGCCGGCTGGGTCCGCCCCCAGTCAGGCGTCTGGCATCACCCGCCCTCCTGCCCAGCCCCCGGCCAGGCCGGGCAGGGCCCTCTGCTGGACGCACAGTGCTCTGCTGCCCCCCGTGTGTCTTGTCCTGCACGGCTGTCCCGCTCAGGAACCAGGCGTGTCCCACTGCAGGGCCACGGAGACTAGGGAGGAAACGTGGCTGGCCCAGAGTGACACAGCGAGGGGTCTGGGGCACGGGTCTCCTGGTTCCACCTGATCCTACATTCAAAACTGAGCAATAACCGTCACTGTCATTTACCGAACACTCACTGGGCCCCAGCACTCAGCTGGTTTCTCAGTCACCCCTACAGCAGTTCTAGGGGGTAAGTGCTGTTGTCCCCCATTTCTCAGATCTGAGATCTGACTTTTGTAGAGGTCACTTGCCACATAGCTGAGGCAGAGCCACGCCCAGAACCCAGATGTGACCCGACAGCCTTCTAACTCAACACTGTTCTCAACAGGTGGGGCCCGTCCACCTCCGTCCTCATCACGCTGCTCCCCAAGGAAAACAGCGACATCCCAAATTTTAAAATGCCATGTTCTGATCCAGACACAAGACAGATGGACATTTGTGTGGCCTTACACAATTCTAACACAGGAAGAGATCCTAGAGACACCAACCCTCTAATTTTTCAGAAGTGGAAACGGACGTCCAGAGAGGTCAAGGGCCAAGGCCAGGTGCTCAGCGGCGCCATCTCTGCCGTGGGGTCTTCGTGCTCCCAGGCAGGTGCCCCCGCAGCACAGACCCCAGCACAGACCCCAGCACAGGGCTGCACGTGGCGAGCCGAGCCGAGTTCTCTGCTCTTTCCTTACACTCACAAAGACGCCCCATCGCACGTCCTGCTGTGCCCTGCCCAGAGCAGGTGACTGATAATCACCTCCGCTAGGACGGTTGGAAAGTCAGAGGCCACTAGGTGGAACCAAATGTTCAGCGATGGAAGTTAAGTACCTGGAGTCAGACTGTCACCCCGTCCAATCCTACCCTGCCCCGCTCTGCCCGAGCGCTGCCTTTTTGCGGCTGAGACCAGCGGAGAAGAGATGACAGGGGAGGTTCCAGGGGCGAGACCAAGGGGATGGTGGGACGCACCCCCCCTGTTCCCTCCCCGCAGAGGGTGCCCAGCATGGAGCCCCCAAAAGTGCTCTTCTCCGAGCCCTGGCTCTGTTTCCGGAAAATTCCTCCGTCTGGACCAAGCCAGAGGCATCACCCCTACTCAGAAGCACGCCAGGCAGAAAGCGAAAGCCTTTCCCAGCCTTTCCCATCGGGGTGATCCATGACCCCAGGAATTCCCCGTTCTTCCCCCTGGGAATCTCCCCTGTGTTGGCCACAGGATCAGCACTGAGTTGGGACAGAGTAGGAAAGAGGCCTTTTTTTTTTTTTGAGACAGAGTCTGGCTCTGTTGCCCGGGTGAGTGCCGTGGCGTCAGCCTCGCTCACAGCAACCTCAAACTCCTTGGCCCAAGCGATCCTCCTGCCTCAGCCTCCCGAGGAGCTGGGACTACAGGCATGCGCCACCATGCCTGCCTAATTTTTCTATTTTTGGTAGAAATGGGGTCTCCCTCTTGCTCAGGCCAGTCTCGAACTCCTGACCTCCAGCGATCCTTCTGCCTCGGCCTCCCAGAGTGCTAGGATTACAGGTATGAGCCACTGCACCCGGCCATGAGAGGGACTGAGGTGAGGGTGTCTGGGTTGACGTGGAAGTGCCACCCATGACAATAGTAAGAGCTAACATTCTATTGAGCAGAGTCCACATGCCAGGCATTCTCCGGCCGACAGCACACTCTGGAACCAGACCGCCCGGATTTCATTCCTGGCCCTGCCACTTACTAGCTGTACATGTGACTCTGGTCAGGTACTAACCTTGGTGCCTCCGCTTCCTCATCTGTAACATGGGGACAGTAACAGGCTTGTTGTGAAGATTAGGATTAAATGATGCCATGTGCAGTGGCTCGTGCCTAGAGTCCTAGCTACTAGAGAGACTGAGGCAGGAGGATCCCCTGAGGCCAGGAGTTCAAAGCTTTAGTGTGCTATGATCGTGCTTGTGGGTAGATGCCGCACACAAGCCTGGGCAGCACAGCAATACTTCGTGTCTCTCTCTCTCTCTCTCTCCTTTTTCTTTTGAGACAGGGTCTCGCTCTGCCGCCCAGGTGGACTGCAGTGATGCCATCATAGCTCACTGCAACCTTGGACTCCTGGCCTCCAGCCATCCTCCCACCTCCACCTCCCAAAGTGCTGCTGGAACTACTGGTATGAGCCACGGTGCCTGGCCCAACCTCATCTCTTAAAAAAAAAGATTCAATGAGTTCATCATGGAAATCACTGGAACGATATCTGGAACATAGTAAGCACTAGATAAATGTCAGCTATTGGCTGGAATTAACTCATCTAATTCTCACAGCAACCTTATGAGATAAGATACTTCTATTATCTTCATTTTACAGATTTGGAAATGGAAGCACAGAGAGGCAGAGGCAGCCAAAAAGGCAGGGAGGGCAAATTCTGAGATAAGTTCTTCCCCCTAACAGGGGTCAAGGCCCGAACAGTGACATTGATCTGGCCTGTGACGGGCACAGACTGGGGCTGTCTGACCCCACTGGCTCTCACTGTGTCAATTCCCCTCCGTGTTCTGGGCTCCTGGGCCCAGGGTCACTTGGGTCCTGCCCTGGAGGACAGGCAAAGGGCTGCTAGAGGGGACTTGTGCTTCTGACAGTTGAGGGATCCAACTCTGCTACTAACCAGCCCCGTGATGGCAGTAATCACTCAGTCACTCGGTTTCCAAATGTTCGTTGAGCACCTACTGTGTGCCAGACATCATCCTAGACACTGAGGAAACAGAATGAACAATGTGGCATGACCTCTGTCCTCATGAAATTCACATCCAGTGAAGGAGGCAGTCACTGAAAAAGCTGAACTCGGAATAACATAACTATAAATTGCGACGAAGGGCATGGAGGAAATGAACAGGGTGCCATGAGGTCACGGAACCTCTCTGTCCTCCAGTTTTCTCCCGGGTAAAAGGTAAGGAGTATTATGCTGGGCCCGAGGCCTCACAAGGATGCTATCAAAATAAAATGTGGTCACTGTGAAAGCATTTTTAAAAGACAGTATCAACTTCCACGGTAATGTAAGGCAGCGCTGCTCAGCTGGATCCACAGGTCGGCGACACCTGGACACACATTTGAAATGCACGTTCTCAGGCCCCGTCCTGGACCTGCTAGATCAGAAGCTCTGAGGGTGGGCCCGGCCCTCTGGGCTAGGCAAGTCCCCCCCAGTCCGATGAAGGCAGAGCTGGAGAACTATGGTACAAGGTAGTTCATTCATCGCATTACAATGGGTGCTTCCTCTGCAGACCTTGGGGAGGTGCTTGTAGGAGGGACGGAGGGAGGGACACTGGACCTGGGGGGCTGCCAGACCACGGCGTCACTGAACCTCTGGCGAACAAGGCTCACATGTCCCTATCTGCATCCTTGGTGCCTGGCACTCAGTGGATATGTGTGCTTAAGGAAAAATAAAGAAGTAAATAAATGGTGAGTGGAGGCAAAAATCGCTCACCGAATCCGTCCTGTCATATGATGCCCAAATCTCTTCACTGGGGTGGGAGATAAAGGAACTCTTGGCTTCCTCAACACAAGTACAACTGACAACGTCCGGCCATCTCCTCCTCCTGCCACAAGATGCCGCTTTCCTCGGGGGACCTTTCGCTGTGACTCTGAGCACCGGCTCCCCCAGAATGCCATGTTCCAGACACGTCTCGTCATGTCTCCTCACTGTCCTGCAGGACAGCTGAGGCAAGGCTGGGACGTCCCAATGCAAGGAGATGCTCGAGGATGCCAGGGAGACAAAAGCAGAGCCCGTTACACGGAGCCCGGCCATCTGGCCGACAAGGCGTCATCTCCCCTTCCAGACACGGAGCCCCTCCACGGACACTCCCAGCTCACACCCAGCGCCAGGAGCTCGTCCGCAAACATCTACGCTCTCCCGAGTCCAGACCAAGAGAGGGCGGCAGGGCGGTCCTCTCCTGCTTACCCAGGGCTGCTCCCCAGGTTAGGGTTTCTCAGTAAGGACCCCCTCGACGTCCGAATAACAACAGGGACTGGACTGTCAGGATCCAACTGGCCCCAACAGAACAAAATCCCCCAATTTTTATGAGATGCATACATACTGCAGGAGGAGAGAGATTCGTGCTGCTGTTTGTTCACAAATGTTGACTGAATGGTTTCATGTGGCAGACACATCATTGACACCCAAAACCACTGGTTGTTAACCCTCCATTGACAGAGGTTACTGCCTTTCAAGACAGCCCGTTCCGATTTGAATGGATATAATCCAGAAGTTACTCCCGTATTAGAAATCCTCAAGGAAAATCCACCCCTTGGTTCTGGTTCTGTCCACTGGAAGTGACAGAAGTGTCTCTTTCTCTCTCTCTCTTTCTCTCTCTCTCTCTCACACACACACACACACACACACACAGGACCCAGGTGTGCGGCAGAGGGCAGAACGTCAGACACGGGGTAGGCAGTGGCCACAGCCACAGGTGGAGGCGCGTGAGGGTGGCCAGCAGACAGGGATGTTGAGGGGACCAGATGGGCTTGGGGAGTCCAAGAAGGCTTCCCAGAGAGAAGCCTTAGCGGGGGTTTCTTCTGGAGCCGAGTTCGGGTGGAAGCGAGGGAGCCAGTTTGGCAGAAAGGAGGAGGGGCAGAAGTCCCGACAGGAAGGGGTCTTGGGGCAGGAAAGACTGACTCCAGGAAGAGCCAGCTGGGCTCCTGTCACCCAGCTGGAGGAGAGCCTGGCCCTCAAATCACAAGACCGGGCTGTGGAGCCAGGGCCGGTGGGGTGAGGCTGGAAGAGCCTGGGAAACCCCAGAGGGCAGCCCTGCGTCCTGTCCTATCTCCCTCCCCCACCTGTCCCGCAGGCGCATCCCGGAGGGCCCTGAGCAGCCCGGGGCCTGGCTCTGAGTCCTGGGGGTGGGCGGGGAGGGCTGAGATAAAATCTCAGGGGAGAGCCAAGCCCCGGGCGGGGGCTGTGCTGGGTTGGGCTGCAGCCAGGGGGAAGTGGGGAAAGCCGGGTAGTTTCTGTGTAATGGTGGTGACCCTGTGGAGAGGAAGCAAGCCCTGCGCTACAGGGGTCTCAGGGTCCCGCCTCGGAGCTGGCCGGCCCCTCACTCGCCGCCTTGCCCTCAGGCCCCAGCCCTCGCCACACAGCCACAGGCAGCGGGGCCAAGACAAGCAGATTATTCATTGCCAGGTGCCCTGGCCATGTCCTTTCTGCTTTCTTGCCCTGATGTCCTGACACAAGCTGCCAACCGAGAGAGCTCAGCACAAAAGAATGCAGTGCGGAGAGAGAGCAGGCTTAACCCTTCCCTGGGCAGCATCGCAGGGCAGCTTCGGGGGGGGGGGTGGGGGGTGGCTGGGCGGGTGTTGAGGGACAGGTGGGTTGAACGTCTATTTCTGAGTCCCTCTGCACCGCAGAGCCGCACCTTCCTCCTCCCCTTCCCTGGAGTAGGGGGTCGTCCTGGACTCGTAAAATCGGACCCACACACAAACCCACATTTCCTCCCTCCCTGGCTGTGTAGCCGTGTGCAAGTCACTTAACCTGTCACTACCTCAGTTTCCAGTAAACGAGGACAGTAACATGTGCCTCCAAGGTCGCCCTGGACATTAAATTACATAAGTGGCACACGCCTGAGACAAAGTGGGTTCTTAGCAAATGTCAATTCCTCTCCTCTTTCCCCGTTTTCCCTCCTCCACACACCTGCCTCCTTCTCCTGGTCCCACTACGAGCCCTGCTCAAGTGCCCCGGACCCTGGTGCTCTCGGGGGCAGACCCCCGTGCTGGGAGGTCCGTCCTGCTGTCCTGCCAGCCTGGCCATGTGGCTCTGACTCAGATAGCTAAGGGACCCCGAGCCATGCCACCAAGATCCCTGGTTTCCCTCTCCCCCTCCTAGAGTGCTGGGCTTACTCTGTGCCCACCTTAGCCACTGCCCTGGTCCGGTGTGGAGAAGCAGCACCCACCGAGTGCTTCAAAGGGAGCGGGGACAAAGGTCCCTGGCCACACCTCCATGTGGGAAAGATGGAGAAAATTCCCTGCATGCGAGGGAAGCACAGGTGACAGAGACCCCACCCGTCGCAGCCCCAGGCAGAGCCGAGCCTCTGCTCCCTGGACAGGCAAGGCCACGCTGGCCGCCCAAAGCCTTGGGGAGACTTGACCTAGGATGAATAAAATAATTTCCAGCCATGGGTGAAACTCTTCCTACTTCTGCTTGCCCTTGGCTGTAGGGGTTAAACCTTGCCCCCTTCTGAATCATCCTGGGATCCAGTCTTTTTCTCTCTGGGGAAACCAGCACAGAAGTCCTGTGGGTCTGCTGGAGTCCCCTGCAGACTTGCTCATTCTCTCTCCTGATTTGGGGCCGATGACCTTGGGGGCTGAGAGGGGTCGTTTGCTGAGCCCCCTCCATACCCCACAGGAGAACTAACTAACTGCAGGGCGGAGCCACCTAGCGCATCCCACCTGCCCAGTGCCTGGCACAGCCCCTGACACAAAGGCCGCACTTCATACGCACGCGTTGGTTTTGTTCTTAGCAGGGCTCTGCTCGGGGGTGTGACAGGCAGGCTCGGTACCCTCAGTACCGCGTAGCGTGAGTGCCCTGCATCTGGAGGGCCTGAAAACACGAGCGTGGATTTAGCCTGCCACCTCCGGGGTTATGCTGAACACATTGGGGTTGTCCCCCTCTCCCTCCATCGAGGTCCCCCTGCATGCAGCACTGCGTCCCAGCACCCAGGCACCGACTCTTCTCCCTCCGAATCTGGTCAGATCCCAGTTCTGCCAGCCCTCGGGCTGGTCCTAGGGTGGGAAGGTGGGAAGGACGTAAAAGCTCGTGGCCCCTTTCCCAGGTCTTCCTCTGGGCATGCCTGACCCACCACTGCCAGCGGGGGGCATGCACCCAGGAAAGCTTCCAGGTGGACCCATCTGGCCGATGTCTGACCTGGCTCCTGGACTTTGGCAAGATGCCCTTGCCAACAATAACAAGCACTGAGCCTTCCTCTGGATGGAGAACCCCTCCCTCCCGGCCCCAGCTCTCATGCATTTAAAACGGGGCTTTGCTGGGGGCTCTCAGTCCCCTCCAAGCACCCGTACTCCCAGAGGAGCCTCGAGGGATGATGCCCAGTTGATAATGTTTCTGTTTGTTTGGTTTTGGTGAGGATTTTTTTGTTTTGTTTCTTCTTTGCACAGGACGAGGGAAAATTTCTGGACCACTGTTGACCTAATGATTCATAGAAAGCTGCCCCTGGGCACTGGAGAGGTATAGGCAGGTCTGTTGCAAAACCCTGAACCTTTTCTCTTTGCCAGTTTTGGACCCAGGGGGTGGGGGAAGAATAGAGACGGTGGTGACCTTGGCAGAGGCAGGAAGGAGCAGGGCTAAGGTCAGGTGGACTTTCACCCGTGCAGGTGCATGTGTCTCTGGGCCTCCTACAGGTCCGTGTGCCTCTCCCTCCGTGTTAGAGTTACAGAGCTCTCCATATGCAGCTGTATAAAGAGATTTGTATTTCTTTCTAGAATGGTTGGGGCAGGGGTGTGGTCCAACAGATGGCTAGCAGGTTACAGGTGTGTCTGGCTGCAAAAGGTATCTAGCCCAGGGCCTCCTGATTGGCTGTGGGTGAGTCACAGCGGTTGGGTTCTTGACGCGGAGCTAATTGGCTGTCACGGAGTCGGGTTCATGCCCTGCCTTATCTCCAGGGCCTTCTCCTGCCAGCCTAGACAGTGTTCCCAGCACAGGCCGTGACGCTCGCAGGCTGCTGACTGCGGGTCAGTGGGACATGCCCTTTGGGTAGCTTTCCCAGCAGTGTGTGGTTCGCCTTGATCTCACCATGCCCTGACACCTTAGCCCTCCAGTGCCCGGCGGATGGCGCCCTGCAGGGGTGATTCCAGGGGCCAGGTGGCTGTGACCCAGCAAAGCCACAAAGGGGTTTCTCCTCGGTCCCAGAAGACCCGTCTGAACTGACTGGCAACATGAAAGTGTTGGGAGGTAAACATTCTAGAAATCAACTCCAGATTCTGGAAAAGGCCTCTGGGGAGATGGGCAAGGAAGCGTTGCCATGGTAACTCAGCCATCTTCTGAGGGTCTGGGCAGGGTGCAGGAGAGAAGCAGGTGGAGGGTCCCTGCCCTGGCTCTTAGACACAAGGAGTCCCTGGACTCGTTCTGCCTCCCAGCCTGGAGCCACGTGCTCACGCAGAGCCCTTCACTTTTCCTGGGCCTTGTGCGGGTACGGCTCCATGCCCTGCCAGGAGGGCGGGGCCCACACGGCTGTCCCTGTGTTAGAGATGGGCACAGTCTTGGTGGGGATACGCACTGCCCGTGGTCACAAGGCAGAGACTGGCAGCCAGCAGGAGCCCAGGGGACACAGGGACACTTGGCAAAGTTCCATTTCTGTGTGTCCACCAAAACAGCCAAGGCCCCGGGTCCTGCATTCATTGTCACAATAATGGGAGGAGCTGGCACAGTCGCCTTGGCTCAGGGCTGCGACTTCTGAAAGACTTCAGCAAACAGCCACCCATTTTCCCATCCCCCTCCTCCCCTCTGTCCACCTGAGCAGAGCAGTTTCTGCGTTTGGGCAGCAGGGGGCAGTGGAGCTGGCGAGACTGTGCCGCTCCCCGCGGCTGCCAGGCTGCCAGTACCCTGGACTCCCAGCTCTCGCTCGCCTGGGCTGGCACAGTGGCCGTCCAGGGTGCCTGGGCAAAGCGCCAGAGGGAATTTTCCACCTGCCTGGCTTTGTTGTCTGCTCTGTGGTCTGGAGCCTGGGCCTGGGGAGGGCCAGGCCCCCTCGGGTACCTGGAGGACAGCTCCTAGGCTGCCCTCGGCTGCCTCTCACAGGGTCCCCTTTCCTCCCTGGGGGAGGTGCAGGAGCTAGTGGGGGATATGGGCCGGTTGGGCCCTGGATGGTGAAGCCCACCCGGGTAACAGCAGAGCCCCAGGGTTAGAAGGAGCTTTGACTTACACATCTGAGCTGCTGCCTGGTACAGATGGGGATACTGAGTCACCAAGAGGGGAGTGGACATGCCCAAGGTCACAGAGGGAGGTGGTAGCCACACCAGTACTCAAAGCCAGCTTTCCAGACTGGCAATCCAGTGCCCTTCGCTGTACCTTTCAGTATTCCCCAGGGCCGCCTCCCCCCAGCCTCACTCTTCCATCCCAGAATGAATCAGGCCGTGAGCTCCCAGCTGAAATTCCTCGCCACACACACGCCCTGTCCCCTCTTGTTGGCACAGGGCTGTGGGGCCCCCACCACCTTCGGGGTGCCCTCCTCCTCCTAGGCTGGCTGAGCTCTGGGGGCGGCCTCAGGCTGCGGGCAGGGCCTGGGCTGCCCTGAGCAGTGGACGAGTGACGACTGAAACCAGGGGAAGAGATTAGCGCAGCCAGCCCAGGATTCAGCAGCTCAGCAGTGTCCCCGTCCCATCCAGAGACTTTTTTATGCCCCCGAAACCCCTCACCTTGCCAGGCAGCTCCAAGACCCTGGTCTGGCCTTGGGCCACCTGTGGGGTGTGGTCAGGTGTGCCCCACATTGCCAGGCGCCCAGTGCCTGATACCTCTCCCTCCTGCTGCGAGGTGACCCAGCCACCTGCTCCGGAGTAAACAGAAAATGGAAGGCCCAGGGCGGGGGCGGGGCGCTACTGAAACTGGGTGCCTGGAGCCGGGTGAGTCACGTCCTTGCTCCACGGCCACCAGGGACAAGAGGAGGAGTGGAAGACGGGAGGAGGACACATCAGGGCCACAGCCAGGCTGACTCAGGCCCCAAGATCCCTTCCCCTGGGATTCCTGAAAGGGTCCTCAGAAATCTCTCCTCCAACCTGCTCATTTTATTGATTTAGGAGGCTGTGCCCTAGCAATGGCTCGTAGAGAACAAGTGACTTGTCTAGAGACACACAGTGGTCTCAGGTCTCTTGAGCTGGTTTCAAGGGTTCAAATCCCAGAGCCAGGGGCAGAACTCCCAGCGAGCTTTCCCCACCCCACAGGTTCTGAGAGAGATTTGCAAGTGCAGTCTTTGCTGAAATGCAGTCAAGCCCCTGAACTGCCCTGGGGACAGGGGGGACCAGCGGCCCCTCCCCTGCCTCCTGACGTCAGCTGGGTGTCACTATTCTCTGGAAGCCCTGCCCAGTGGTGTGACATCACAGGGCTGGACCGGCTTTGCTGGAAGGAAGGGTTCCGCCCTGGAGAGGAGGGCGGAGGGATCCCCCGGGTCTAGCGTGCAAACTGACTGCTGGGGTCACCGAAACTGCTGGCCTCTCTGCTGCCCACCCCCCACTCCCCCTGAAACCCAGGACTCCGGGGGCTGCTGCCACCGGTGTCTGAGTCAGCTCTCCGGGGCTGAGTTATGAATAACGTAAAGTCAGGCCTTCCCTGACTGCACTTAGTGTGGTTAAGAGGGTGGAATTTAGAGAATTCAGAGTATCGGGTCATCCTGGCCAATCTCAGCTCGTCACCAGTCAGCTGTGAGAGCCGGGCAGGTTCCTGACCTCACTGAGCCTCTTCTGTAAATCAGCGAGGGAGCACCTCCCTGGCAGGATGGTTGCGAAGATCAAGTGAAATGACCTACGCGGCGCTCGGGCACAGTGGCTGGTACGCAGCGCTGTGGGTCGATTTTTGAAAGATAAAATACGAATACCATGGAAGAAAACTGTAATAATAATAAAAAGCCAAAGTTCTAAACCTTGCGTTTACGTCACAGAAGAAGAGTGTAGGGTTTTGAGGAAGGGCCCCTCTGACCAAAGTTAACGGAAGTGATGTGGGGGTTCCCCTTCCAGAAGTAGAGGACCCAAGAGGGGACTGAGAAAATGGCCAGAAAAAGACAGCCTTCTGGTTACTCCAAAAACAAATGCACCTCCTCCTCTCTCTGCCTCTACACAGGCAGTTTTTTCCTGACCAGAACTCTTTGCTATTCCCTTCACATTTCTTTTTTACCAGTTAATTTCTACTCCGTCAGAGCCCTGAAGAAGCGAACTCAGACATCACCTCCCCCGAGAGGCTAACCCAGACCAACACCCCTCTCCGGGCACGGGGAAAGTGCCTCTCCGCTGTAGAACACTGCCTGCTCTTTCTTGTTTTTTATTCTATTTTGTGATGAATTGTCTCTTCCATTAGACTGTAAGCTTCCCTAGGCCAGGGACCTCTTGCTGTCTTGAATTCCCAGCAGAAATAGAGTAGGCATTTGTGAAATGAATGCAAATGAATGCACGGGAGAAACGGGCTACCCTGGGTGACGAATGTTTCCCTGGGCTTCTTCTGTCCGTGAAGGGGGCCTGGCTATAGGACCCAAAGTGCCCAGGACAGTCGTGGTTTATGCCGTTGTCCTGTCATGACTATTAATAGCACCGCTTTTCACCCACCAGAGTGTCCAGGTTTGAAGGATACATTTTATAGTCACCCTGGGTTGGAGAACCCAGGACAGGAAACCCTGTCTTGCCAACCAAAGGTTTCTTGCTACTTCTTGATTATTTCCTTTTGCTACCCCGTTGTTCACTTTCCCGGCTATGTTAAGGGATATTGCTGGAACACTCTGTCCCAGCCTGGGCCTGGGTTTTAAGGGCAATGGGCGACACTATAGGGACCCACAGAGGAGAAAGGTCAAAGTGAAGGTGGAAGGTGTGGCAACTCCTCTCAGGAGGGAAGCTCCCCTTCTAAGCCAATTAGGGGTGTCAGAGGTCTAATTAGGAAGCCAAAAAGAAAAGGCACAAATTGTACAAAGAATGCAATAGGCCTGGCTGGTATGTAAAGAGGAAATTACCATACAATCAACCTCTTTGTGTTTCTAAATCCTTGTGTGGTCTCAGGAGGGCCTGGCCCAGCTAAAGTGTGAGACCCAAAGTGCCCAGGGTGCAGGTGTGGAGACCTGAGAGTCCTCCTACCAAACACATGCAAATTTGAATTCTCAGCCAGGCGGGGCCTCCCAGGACAAGGCACACTCCCCCAGGCTGAGTGCACCCTCTCGGGACGGAGAGCTGCCTCTGTTTCTCCAAGGCCCCCAGCCATTCGCATCTCAATGCAGCGGGTGGGGTGGGGGGAGGTCTGAAAAAGAAAGAAAGACAGAGAGGATAGGAGAGGAATGGGTGAGTAACCATGGCGACCAGTCCATAAATGAAGACTCATGGAAAAGTCTGGAAGAGAGCTTGAGAAGGCATCTAGCCAGCAACTCACTCAATTTATTAAGGCTTACAGGGTGCCAGGCACTGGGTTAGGCCCTGGGGAGTACAGAAATGAAAACCAGTCCCCGCCATGGAAGCCCACAGGCTCCCAGAGGAGGCCAACAAGCACACTGAGCCCCACAGGGACTGGCAGGGGCGCTGGGCTGGAGGGAAGCCAGGAGTGCCACTGGGGCACAGGAAGTGCCAGTAGCCAGACTGGGGTGGGATCAGAGATATGACATCTGACCTCAGGCCTGAAGGGGAGTGGAGTCCCTCAAACCATGAGTTGGAGATCGGTTCAAAGAGGGAGAGAGGCATCCGGGGCCCAGGGGCAAAGAAGCTCTATGCCGAGGGAGACAGGGAAGAACGCAGGATTTGTAGAACCTTGAGCATGGGATAAGCCTTCTTACGAAAATTACCCTTGAGTTGTCTCACCTCGTAGTTCACAGTCAGTTACAGATCCAACTCCCTGTTCTACTGCTTCCCCCCTTCTCACTACTGCCCTTGACTAGTCTAAAAAAAAAAAAAGAAAAAGAAAAGAAAAATTACCCAAAATTTGGAAATAAGGCCAAAAAAAACCCAACTGTGTGGTCTTTCAAAAATCATTCTAGAGCATTAACAATCTGACCTAAGATTCATTAGCTACTTTAAAGATAATAGCCAGCTCTCCGTTTGACTACTTAGGACTGAGCAGGGCTCTGTAAATTTGATGTTAACTTGTAGGAAATTGGTAAATGGCAAATAATTTTTATCTGGTAGAAAAGACAATTTCAAAGATTACATTATTATACAGTATCACCTTATAGAATGTTAACTAGTGTTGTATCCAACATGGCAACCTTATTCCAGCATTCTTTTTTCCACTACATATGTACATATGGTCTCTTGTACCATCCGTTGAAGTAGCTTTACACTAATTAATGAATCAAATCTTTGATCTGTGCTTACTGTGTATGCAGGAGACATGGGTTTGACTTTTTGAAATTGCACAGCTGGTCCTCCATATCGTGGGTTCTGGATCCATGGAGTCAACCAGTCAGGGATCAAAATATTGGAAAAAATGATGGCTCCTCAAGAAACATGGCTCTTGGCTTCTCATAGGGCCCAGGCATACTATTTCTCTCAGGAAAGTCCCCCGTATCCAGGCAGAGTACTCTTGTGGGTAGGCCATGCCTGGAATCCTACTGCCCAGAGCCCAGGGCACCGCGAATGCCCCGCCCCTCTCTACTTCCTAAGCCCCCTGCCCATCCCTGTCCCCATCTCTCAGCCTGCAGCAGGCAGAGTCTTGGTCAGATGACTACCCATGGGCAGCAGGAGCTGGACACAAAGTCCTGGGCCAGCCATCACCATGGTGATGAGCTGGAGGGAGCTGGCCCAGAGGAGAATGCAGATCTGTCTCAGCCTACCCCCCACCCCCGCCCCTCTAGCCTGTCTCCCCAGCTGCCTCTGCTGCCCTCCCCCGAAAACATGCAGCCTAACTTTGCACCTGTCTTTGCCCTTCTCTGTCCCTCACTGGCTCTCTTAGGTCCCCATTCTACCCGTCCTCATCTCTTTCTGAAAGGGAACAACAGAAAGTGACTCTTACCATTTGGAATGTTGATTTTAGTGTGAACTAAAAATAAAATCCTAGGCCGAGCATGGTGGCTCATGCCTGTAATCCTAGCACTCTGGGAGGCCGAGGTGGGAGGATTGCTTGAGGGCAGGAGTTCGAGACCGGCCTGAGCAAGAGTGACATCCGTCTCTACTAAAAATAGAAAGAAATTAGCTGGACAATTAAAATATATACAGAAAAAATTAGCCGGGCATGGTGGCGCATGCCTGTAGTCCCAGCTACTCGTGAGGCTGAGGCAGGAGGATTGCTTGAGCCCAGGAGTTTGAGGTTGCTGTGGGGGAGGCTAATGCCATGGCACTCTAGCCCGGGCAACAGAGCCAGACTCTGTCTCAAAAAAAAAAAAAAAAATCCTAAGCTCTCTGCTCACTGAAGGGACCCCTCTCAGCCAAGGGGACCCCCAGAAACACCTTAAAACTGAGTTCCCAGCCTTGACAGGACGGGAGGGATAAAACACAATTACAGATACATATGATTTCTCTTTTCATAAATATTCATGACTCCTCCTGTGGCTTGCTGAATATGCATACTTGACCACCCCACCCCCAGTATAAAAATCTTGTTCTTTTCTCATTCTCTTCCTTCTCTCTCCTACCCAGGTCTGTTTCTGGCTATGACCTCAACCCTCCAGCGGGGCAGGAGCGATCTGAGCTCCCCTCTCGGCCTCTGCAGGAACCAGATGCCTGGGAAGCCCAGGAGGACGCTGTGAAGTGGCACAGCGGAGAGCTGGCCTTTGAAGCCACAGACACCGACACTGGACTTCGAATTCCCTCCCATCTGCCTGTTCAGTCACCAAAGTTCTCTGTGCCTCGGTTTCTTAAAAATGACTTGTTGTGATGATAAATTTCATATCTAGATTTCAGCTCGTTGTAGGTATACCGTAAAGACAAGTCCATAGGATGACAGCGGATGTCCCGAAAACTCATCTCTTCCCTCCCCCTGCCTAGTCTGCCTGGGTCTTCAGTCTGAGATCAAGAGGCTGCTCCTCTAGTCTTTTCTTTTTCTTCGAGACAGAGTCTCACTCTGTTGACCCGGGTAGAGTGCGGTGGCCTCATCGTAAATCACTGCAACCTCAAACTCCGGGGTTTAAGTGATCCTGCTGCCTCAGCCTCCCAAGTAGCTGGGACTATAGGCGTGTGCCATGACACCCAGCTAATTTTTCTATTTTTAGTAGAGATGGGGTCTTGCTCTTGCTCAGGATGGTCTTGAACTCCTGAGCTCAAGCGATCCTCCTGCCTGAGCCTCCCAGGGTGCTAGGATTACAGGCGTGAGCCACCACCTGCTCATCTAGTCCTGATGTCCCCCAGCCATGACCTCTGCAGCTGGCCCCAGGTACCAGCCCCCTGGCTGGGGCCGCCTCCCTTCCTCCCCCATATAGGCCCACTGGCCTCCTCTGCCAGGGTGGCAGCCTGCCCCAGCCGGCCTGAGCAGGACCGGGTTGGAAATGGGTTGGGAACACTTCCAGCCCCCGGCCGGGCCCAGTGTCAGTTTCAAGCCCTTGTGGGGTGGGAGGAGGCTCAGGGTGGGGCTGCCAAAGTCAACACAGCCCGTCTCCATGGGCAGGGACAGGTTTGGCACCTGCAGGCCGGGTTTCCAGCCCACATGCCTTGGTCTTGGCCTCTCCTGGGGTCAGCTGGAGTTTCTCTGCCTCATTTTTCCAAGTCTAAACTTCTCTGTCTCCATTGTGCACTCTGGTCATTTCTCTTCAGGACTACAGACGTGCACCCGCCACCCCCCACCTCTTACCCCAAACTTACACCTAAAAATGGAAACCACCTACCCCATACACAATAGATGGTGCATTAACATGACTTTGCTATTCCATTGTCTCCATTAGCATGACTTTACTACTGGTGGAGGCCTCCCCCCAGGTGAAAGACTGGATTGCACACTAGAAGAACCACCCAAAAGGCCCATCAGCTTTTCAAAGGAAGCATCAGCAGAGAGTTTGCTACCTACAATTCGATTCTTTGAATCCCTTACCTCGAAATTCCTCCCCTTGCTGTTCACACCAATCTGCCTACCACACGGTGACCTTATCCAATCCTAATCAAAGCCCCGCACACAGAGAGCCCACCTCAAACCAAACTTGCAATTCTCGATACCTTTCAACCTTGCCTTCCCTCCAAACCTCTGCTGAGTGGCAGTCTCCCTCACCAAGGCGAACAGGAAACCGGGCTTGGTGTCATCAGTAGGTTGTACTGGTGCTGTTTGGGGCACCAGCATTTAACACTCTACTTATCTTTCCCCCCAAAAGGAGTCATTCTGGTCCCCAGAGGTGCAGCCCCAATAAGATCCCAAACCTGGCCCTCGTGCCCCCTGAGCAGATGTGTCTCCTGAACTCCTCAGGGCCAAGCCCAGGCCTCCTGCCACGAGGACAGAAGGGATGGCAGGGAGGGAAGGGGCTGGATTTAATTAACAAATAGGTGAGGGGTGCAGCTGGGATGGGCAGAAGCCCCCACCAATCCAGACTTCTGTGCCTTGCACTGGAAGGGGAGCAAAGCTCTCACCCTCTCCAGCTGGATTTGTTTTGCAAACTCTGAGGGCGTCCTATGCCCAGGCCGCAGGGGAGCTGTGAGGGCAGGTGGGGAGGAGCAGGAGGCAGCTCCAGAGGGGACAGACCTGCTGCACTCAGATTGACAGCCTCCTCCCAACACGCCCCTTCCCTCCTATCTCCAAATATTCTCCACGTTCTCCTAACTCTCACTCTGCACCCCAAATCCTGCTCTCTACCTGTTTGCTCAGGTGTGGAAAAGGAGCCAGCCCTTCCTCCCAACAGAGGTGGGCATGCATTTTGAGCCCAAGGCTGGAACAACTCAGAAAGGAGCCCCCTTCAGCCCCCACTTGAGCCTGGGCATGCTCCTTGGGCGGACGTCACCAATGCCCTTTGCCTATTGCAGCAGGCTCGGTGGGAGCCACGCAGCTGCCTCACCCAGCACTGCCCTGTCCCTACCCCCTTCCCCACCCGGGGCGGGGCTGTCCTTCCTCTCCCGGGGCTCCCGGGGCTCGGGTCCCAGGGCTGTACAAAGAGTCCTTTGTCTGGGCTGGAAACAATTGTTCTCCCCTTTATGGAAACATGGGCTGTGTCCCATAATCGAGCCTTCAGAGGCTGGATCAAAGGGCACTGCAGCTCGGGGTGCTGGGATCATGGAGTTGTCCCAGAGCCACTGACAACCTGTCATCGGCCCCTAATCCCTGCCTTTCTTCCCTGGGCTGGGGCTGCGTGAGCCTTGGAGAGGGACAGGAGCTGGGGAGGCAGGAGGAGGACAGGGCGAGTCTCTCCCCCTCCTGGGCACCCGGGGCTCGGGTTACAGCCCCTGCCAGCGCAGCATTGGGTGTGAACGTGCACACAGGCACTACCTGGTGAGAAAGGGTGGTGCCTGGTTTGGCCCAGGGCCACCCCCTCTCCTGGATCCACCTCAATCGTCAAGTGGGGAGCAGCCCCTCAGCCTCACAGGGGCCTCTTCCCCGTTCGCTTTGGCGCAGGGTGAGTCTCTGCCCGGAGACGGGAGGATCTGTTCCGCCACAGTTCTCTAGCCCTGTGCCCATCGTCACCCCAGCCCCTCCCACCTCCCATTCCTGTCTCCCCCGCTCTCCAGGTGGCCTCCCCCGGCGTCACCCACGTCAGGCCTTGCCCTTCCCTCCCGCCCACGTCCACGTCGCAGGCCACCGGGCGGCTGAGGACAGGCAGGCTCCAGACCACAAACTCCTCCTCTGCCTCCACAAACGTACCCAGACACCTTTTCTTAGAACCCCCTTCACCCCACAAAATAACAAGCCCTAAATCACCTACCTAGACGTTAAAACCAGTCTCTCCCCCGGGGGAGGATGGGGCTGGAGCCTCCCCGGGCTGAGCTGCCATCAGCACTCGGAAAACCACATCATCAGAACTGACAAAGATCCAAGGGGCAAATTCAGGGGCTTGTGGCCCTGCCTGCTCCTCCCAACCATGGCAGTTCTGTGTACCTACTCTTTATTCTGGAGGGATCCATAGATTTTGCTGGTATTTCAAAACAATCTAAGAGTCACTGATGTCACCCAATCTGTATCATCGCACAGACAAAAGGCTGAGGTCAGGGTGGGAAACCAGCAAGTTTACTGGCACAACTGAGGCGAAAAGTCAGGTCTCCTAATTCCCAGGCCACAGGTGTGGACCCTGCTCTTTGTGTCTCCCTGCCAGCCGCCCGCCACAGGGGTTTATGACCTTTTGCATGGAAGGTCAGGGTCAATTCAAATGTCTAGGAAACCAAGTCCCTCCCCCAGGAAGCTCACGACCCAGCAGAGATGGAATGATAAGAGCTGTCACAGGGGTGTGAACGGACACTGGGGCTCTACCCAATGCACCCTACAGAGGCATGAGAAAGCTAGGCCTGTAAAGAAGGGAGGCCCCGGGGCCTCTGTGCCACCCTCAGCCAGGCTGGCTACGGACACGAGGGGCACGAGAGGCCCGAGGACAGCAGGCTGGGCAGCACACCAAGCAAGAGTGGGTTCTGGTGTGCAACCCGGGGTCCCCTCCCAAAGAAATTTAGTGTTCTGTCCAAGACACAGGTACAAGGCCTCACACTCTATTCTTCTCACAGCGGCCAGAATGCAAACCCTCCATGGCCCCACTGCACACCTTACAAAGTAAAGGCAGAAGTCCTGCAAAAGCCCTGTGATACCTGGCCTCCCGTCCCTCACTTCTGCCCAACCCCCTCCTCCTCTCTACTCCCACTGCACGGCCCCCCTCGCTGTACCCGCAGAGCCTCGGGCTCCAGCTATTCGCCCTCCCAGGGGCAGAAAGGTGTCAGAGCTTTCCTCACCCATGATAAGGGTCATGGCTCTGTCAAAACCACAAACGGGTTTCAGTCTAGGTCCAGTGTCTCTTTGCACAAAAATCCAATTATTGAGACAAGGATTGCCAAAGAAGAAAGAAGTTTTTAATATGATACACATCTTGTCGCATCAGAAGACCAAGAGAAACTGCCTCAGCTCTTAGTCTCCCTGACTAAGGGCTACCATGGGCCTTTAAAGGAGGGGCCATGGGCCTTGGGGCAGGTCATGACTTATCTCACAAGGGGCCACTTGCACTGGGGGCAGGTCGTGGGGACTGGAGAATCCGGGGCAGGAAGTCTGCCCTGGGGCTGTCAAGAAAATCCATCATTTCAGGCCTGGCTTGGCGGCTCAGCCTGTAATCCCAGCACTGTGGGAGGCCAAGGTGGGAGGATCACTTGAGGATCGTTTGAGCTCAGGAGTTCGAGACCAGCCTGAGCAAGAGCAAGACACCATCTCTAATAAAAATAGAAAGAAATTAGCCGGGCATGGTGGCGCATGCCTGTAGTCCCAGCTACTTGAGAGGCTGAGCCAGGAGGATTGCTTGAGCCCAGGAGTTTGAGGTTGCCATGAGCCATGGCACTCTACCCCGGGCAACAGAGCGAGATTCTGCCTCAAAAAAAAAGAAAAAACACATAGAGGTTCCTGGAGCCAGTGACAGTGGCCCACTCTCCTACAACAAAACACAAGTTAACAAGAGAAAAACAACAGATTCATTTAGTTAAAGTTCTATGTGACAAAAGAGCCTTCAGAAATGACCCAAAGACCCAAGAAAACTGTTTTTACGCTTAGGTTTGACGAAGAAGGGACAGCCGTGTGCGAAGGCGACTGGATGAAAGGGCGTGGTCTCATGGTGACAGGCTGAGGGGGACGCCCAGCAGGGCCTGGTCTGCTCAGGTCCTTCACGGCCTCTCGGTGGCAGCGTTCCTTCCTCCTGGGCATGAGGCAGGACCCTCTGGAGCGAGGGTCTTCAGGGGCGAAGGGAGAAGCGACCTCTCTAGGTCTATGCCTTGCTTTGGGGGAGAAGGGCTAGAGTTTCCCTGAGGTCCCTTGGGGAAGAGGAATCTGGTTTCCGTGACTTGCTCAGGGGGAGAAAGAGGGACGGGAGACGGGGGCCGGGGAGGGCCGGAGAGACCCGGCCTCTGAGGCCTTCGGTCTCCCGTCTCCTTGGGTTCAAAGCACTCAGCGTGCCCAGGCGCCCTGCTCTGGGGTACTGTGTTCTGAGCTCCAACACCCGCCGCCGTCTGTTACCAGCCTGCAAGTCCCTGCCCGAGGTGGCCCCATGGCTGTCGTCCTCAGGCCTCACCTCATCTCCATCCCTTTGTGCTGCTTTGCTGTCCTTCAGGGAACGCATGGGTCCCTGATGCACTTGTTTAATTACCCTCAGTGTCCCCACGTAGAACATTAGCCACATGAGGACAGAATTTGTTTTCTTCACTGCAGTCTCTCCGCCAGTGCTCACAGCAGCACAGCGGGAGCGCGAGGAAGAGCAATGACGCCTGTTGCACGAACGCAGGAAAAGGGGCGTTAGATCGACTACGCGGCCCCAATTTCCCCGCATGGAAAGTAGGAGGGGCCTAAACTGGACCTTTCAAGTCCCATCACCATCCCGCGGTTCGGCTGTGCCGGGCGGCCCTGGGGCGGGTGGCGGCGGGGCTGGGGGCGGGGGTTGCTCCAGGCTCTGAGCTGAGCCCGTGCGCCGCCGAGGACAGACATGGGGGGAGGAGCGATGGGAGGACCTTGCTAAGGACCAATCCAGAGGATTTCAAAATTCCGCCAGTGAGATAGGGCCCTGGGACCCTGCAACTAATAGCTGTACCTCCGTAAATAGGCACATCCCCTACGTACCCTAAAGCCAGAGCCTTAGGGGTCTTCTGCATTCTTCCTCTTCCCTCAGTCCCTACAACTGATCAACTTGCAAACCTACAATTCTCCCTAATTCCCCCGCCAGAACAGTAATCTTTATCAACACTGATATTTGTTGCGCTTGCCACAGGCCAGAGTCTGTTGGCCCCTAACAACCCAGGGACTGTTACCACCCCTCAAGCCCCTCCCTCCAGGGCCCTTCCACTGCTGGAAGACCCCCCCCCCAGGGTTATTTGGGTCTTAGACTAAATGTCACCTCCTCAGAGCAGTCTTCTCTGGCCACTCCCTATCACCCTCTAACAACCTGACAATCCCTATTTTAATTCGCCACAGAGCACTTGGCACTCCCTGCAGGTTTTCTGGTTTGGTGTCTGACTCCCCCATCAGAATGGAGGCCCCCCCAAGGGCTGGGTCTGTCTCCTTCACTTTGGCGTCGCACTCCCAGGACAGCACCAGGCCCAGCAGGCCATAGGCTGTCTGGCAACACAGGTTGAATGCAGAGCGACAGCTATGAGAGCAGACCAGAGAGGGTGAGTGGCAGGCCTGGGGTCTAACAGAGTGTGGCAGAGCCAGGAGCCGTCCTTCCACCCTTGTGCTTCCTGCCTATCGTGCATGTCTCTCGGATCCGGCCTCCACACACCAGCCAAAGTGGGCTTCCCAAAATGTAAATCAGATTCCTCCAACTCACCTTCCCATGCCTTCCACTTCTGCTTATAACCATCTCCAGACTTCTTCCCTGGGCCACCTGGCTGTCCTCAGCGGGCCTCTGCCCACCACTCTTTCCTGCCACCCCCAGCTTCTGTGGACACCAGACAGACCATGCTCACACGTACCGGGGGCTTTTGCACTTGCCCACTCCTCTCCAGGAAGCTTTTGCCTGGGCTCATTCTTCCCCACCGAGTCTCCTCTAAGACCACCCCCTGGTCTCCCCTGCTTGCCCTCTGCCACACCTCTTTTAGCATGTCCTCCACTGCACTCACACCCACTATAGTTATTGGTTTATCGTTTGTCCCTAGTCACCCAGAACATAGCTCATGCCTGGTGGCTTCCCCACTGTGTCTCTGGTGCCCAGAACTGTGCCTGGCGCAACGTGGCTACTCATTTCATATTTGTTGAATGAATAAATGCAAGAGTGAAAGCATTGGGAAGACGGCCCAATGGCAGCAAAGAAAAGGGGTTGGAAAGGCCGCCAGGGCTGGCTGCGGAGAGCTGTCCCACAGGACAAGAGGCCGCAGGACAGATCACAGATTACCGTAAAAGGCCCATGATACGGAGGCTCCTTGCTGTGCTGGGGAATCTGACTGGTGGGGGTAGAGTGCTGGTTATTAAAACTGGCAAAAAGCAAACAGACAAGGCTGGTGAGCTTAACCCAGTGCATCTCACTCCTCTTATCACATTTCTCTGAAGCTGTTATCTCTCTGGACTTCAAACAGCTGCCTCTTATCTGCAGCCCAGCCCAGGTAGTTATCAGGTTCTAGAATAACAGCTTTCCAGGCTGCTAGGAGCAGAGCCCAGTGCCAGGTCTGCAGCCTGGCGTGGGGAAGGCCCCCAAGTCTTCCCTCCCTGCACGGGGCAGGGCCCATTCTCTCTCTCCCAGCCCCCAGGTCCTTTATCACAGTCTGGGGAAGGGCAGGAGACAGCTTGAATCTCATGAAGCTGCCTTGGGTGAGGTCAGAGCTACAAAGTTCGGTTCATGTGTCCAGCTGGTCTCACCAACCACTCAAGTGACAGGTCCTAGGCCTCTTCTTACCACTTGAGCCATGGGTTCAAGTCTTAAATAGGCCCCCCGGGACCCCAAAACATGCCTCAGATGCCAGGCCTCTGAGAATACCCCAGTCTGCGGCACCCTTCCGTGCAAGCAGACAAGTTTACCAGGGAGAAGCAGGCCCTTCTATGTGCCTCAGTCTACCTTGCGCTGAGAAATCACTGCTCACCCACCTAGGACCAGGTCACCTCCAGGACTTTGAAGCCAGATGGGCGTGAGGGAGACTGGGTCACTCTGCAGTACAGGATGTGTCTCCTCACCCCCTTCACCACCCCAGCAGGACACGTCCTCTCACAGAGCTCGGGTGAAGTCCGGGAGGCCACAGGCTGACAGCCACCTGCCTCATTTCACAGCAGGGCGTGCCACCGCGCCCTGCCTTCAGCAGCTGCAGGAGTGCGTGCACGTGTGGAGGATGGGAAAGCTTCCTCAGCATCTTTAGAAGCTGTCCGGACCCCTGCCTGACGCACAAGGGGCCGACAAGGAGAAGCAGCACACGCAGAAGGGGAGTGGGGACAGCACGTCAGCACCCGTGCAGGGCAGTTCATCAGTAAATGAAGGCCAGAGGATCGGGGCAGAGGGGGCAGCTTGGACGTAACCTAGGGACAGAGGGGTGCTGTGGCAGGGCTTTTGGTAGAGGAGGGACAGCCCCAGATGCACAGGCTTGAAAGACCCTCCGGCTGCAGCGAGTAGGGAGGGGTCTGAGGGACACCCACTTGTGGGAGGAGACGCCAGCAGTGCGAGAGAGAAACGGATGACTCGAGACAGTCCACGGGGCGCGTGCATTTTCCCAACATAAAGACACTGAAAGGCAGACTCCTAGCATGTGGAGACTCCTCGGGAGTTTTTAAACTGCTTTTGAAAAAGAGGAGTCTTCATTCTCCAAAAGGCTGGGGAAGCCGCCATGTCCCAGGGCACCCCAAACCCTGGGGGCCTGCAAAGCCTTCCGTGACGTGGAGCAGGCTTGCTCTCCAGCCCTGGGTCCCTGTCTGCACCCCAGTGTCCAGCCTGACGCCTACCCCCTCCGCCCAGGTGACCGCAGTGGCCTGAGTCTCCACACCATAACACGCGCTGTCCCGTCTGTGGAGGATGCACCCCCCGCCCCCAACCTCCTGTGTCTCGTTCGACACCCGGTGCCGGCCGGCCCACAGGGAAGCTCTTGATCACTTGTGTTTGTTTTACACACGGCAGAGCCAATCACGCCCTCTTTACCTCCACTGCACAGAGCACACACCTCGAACATCGCACTCCGGTTGCTCGGCAATAACCTGTTTACTCGACGTCTCCACCCAGATGTGAGCGCCATGAGGACCGAGGCCGGGGCTCTTTCATCTTTGTGTCCCCACTGCCTGGCTCACAGTAGGTTTCCACAAGTGCTTGTTGAATGACTGCGTGGCACCTCTCTGAAACCTTCCCCAGTCGCCTCTGAGTAACCATAGCACACTCGAGCTGCCCCCTGTGTGTCCCTCCCCACACTCCTCTGTGGCCCAGTGGTCAATCCCGGACTCAGATGAGTCCAGGTCCAGCTTCTGGCTGCACCATCTGATGCCAATCTGGGGCACCCCTTCAGCCTCGGTTTCCCCTTGGCTTCCATATTCCATTAGGGAATTGGAAGAATGCAATCAGGTCATTCATCGCAAGAGTTTGGCAAATGTCAAATAAATGGTAACTTTGTTATTTTGGTCTCATCCACAGTTTTCTCACTCCCAGAATCCTAAAGCCAGCTGTTTAGTGCCTCAAAAGTTTGCTCTGAGGGGGATAAGACACCCTAGGTGTGGGCATCACAGAACAGGAAGGTCCAAAGGGAAGACAACATTTTTTTTTAAGAGATGGGGTCTTGCTATGTTGCCCAGGATGGTCTCCAACTCCTGGGCTCAAGTGATCCTCTCACCTCAGTCCCCTGAATAGCTGGGAACATGGAAGAATGAGAAAGGAAGAGGAAGGCTGGCCAGGATAGTGACCGAATCAGGAGGGACCTGAGTTTGCATGGGTGTGTCCGTGTGCATTGGAGTGGCAGGGCCAACCCTCAAGGTCCGGCACCAGCCCGCCAGCAGCTGGGCTCTGTGTGGCTATTCTGGCCCACGCTGGGTGGCTATTTCTGCCCCCACCCCTCCAGGGCTGTCCTTCTCGTGCTCCCTGGCTCTCCCCACAAACCTGCTGTCAATTTCCTGGAGTTGCTGTCCAGTTAGGAGTTTTGAGTCCTTGGAAGTGAAGAACAAAACTGTCACCAGGAACCCAGACTGACCACCTAGCAAATTACGGCATTTCCTGGGCCTCATAATCCTTTGTTTGTAATTTGGAAGAGCAACATCTATGTCATAGAATTTTTTTTTTTTTTTTTTTTAGACAGAGTCTCGCTCTGTTGTCTGGGCTAGAGTGCCGCAGGGT
Source organism: Lemur catta (assembly GCF_020740605.2). Lineage (NCBI taxonomy): Eukaryota > Metazoa > Chordata > Mammalia > Primates > Lemuridae > Lemur > Lemur catta. The sequence continues at coordinate 3,766,099 of NC_059150.1, read as the reverse complement.
CAGCCTAGCTCACGGCAACCTCAAACTCCTGGGCTCAAGCGATCTTCCTGCCTCAGCCTCCTGAGTAGCTGGGACTACAGGTGCACACCACCACGCCCAGTTAATTTTTCTATTTTTAGTAGAGATGAGGTCTCACTCTTGCTCAGGCTGGTCTTGAACTCCTGAGCTCAAACAATCCTCCCGCCTCAGCCTCCCAGAGTGCTAGGATCACAGGCGTGAGCCACCTCGCCCGGCAGATCTCATAGAATTTTAATGATTAAACCAGATCATATTAGAGTGGCTGTGTAATTTGTTACCCAAACTAAAATGCATTTGAGAGTGAAAGGGGCCCACTGTTAACATTCATACTGGAACAGCAGGCAAAGGCCAGGACTGCCCAGGCACACTGGGGGGCAAGGCCACCCTAGGTTCTGGGTTATCAGCCTCGCATGAGCAGTCACAGTGACAGCTGGCACTCACTGGCTCTTTGTGTGGTGTGTGGTTCCAAGTGCCGTGCCTTGTTTGATCCTCACAATGGAGAGAAGTACCCATGTCACAGGTGGATACCCCCCATTTTACAGGTGAATAAACCAAGGCAGAGAACAGTTAAGTCATATGTCTTGGGTCATTTCCCAAATGGAAATGATGGCATTAGAAGCTGAACCCAGAGTCCTGTCCAGTTTTATGTTCCAGCTCCTTAATCAAACACCCTCAGAATATAGCTCCACTCAAACTCCCTGGCCCTGCTGTGCGGTGACTAATTCCCGCAGCTCATATGGTACCTTTTCTCTGTCATTAGGGCCAGCACTGCCCCAGTGGGGTGACCCTGACTTACAGACTGAGAATGCAGAATAGGAGGTGGGGGTAGGTCCTGATGGGGCACAGTTGTCTTGCTGGGGAGAGGCCACTGCATGGCCCTGGAGCAAGGTTGGGGGTGCGGCTGTGCCAGCTCTAAATTTGGAGGCTGGGCCCCAGCTGCAGACTCAGGAGCCTAGAGTGTCAGACTCCTCAGGACACTTCCCCCAGATGTCTCCACACATGTCTCCATCTCACGTGTCAGGGGCCCCGACTTTTCTCACCAGGACTGTGACTTTGGTATGACAGACCTGCCTTGACTAAGTATCTAGCCAGCTTTGAAATCCAGTTGTCTGACTATTAAATCCTAGGCTCAGTCCTCAGTTTTCTGGGCCCTCCCACAGCAGCTGATGCGAGCTCCTTTATCTATTACACAACCAAAGAGGCCTCTGACGTGCCCCCTCAGCCCTTCCTTGTCCCTCTGCAGAGCTTTAGCGGCTCAGCAACAGCCCTTTAGTGTCCCTCTCCTGACAGACACCGGGTCCGCCACGCCTATCACGCCCCTGGTACGGGGCACTTTCCGGTGCATTCTCTCCGGCTGGCACGCCATCCCGATTTACCACCAGTGAAAGTTCCAGCAGCGTCACCTTGTGCCCAAAGCCCTCTACGCTTCACTCACCACCAGCGATGAGCCCTTATGGCCACTGGGCATGGGTGGCCCAGCTCCCAAACCCCAGCTCATCACCTGCTTTCTGGGACACGCCCAACTGGGCTCTCTGGAAGCAGACGTCAGACAGAGCATCAGAAATTCACCAGGGATCAACGTTTGGGACAGTAAGGGAGGGCAGCAGCACTGCACAGAGGGAGAAGTCCATCTGCCGTGCAGACCTCTGACGCCTGGACCAGCCAGCAGAGAGCTTTGAAGTGAGCGGTGCCTGTCAGAGTTGTCCTGCAGGGGCCGAGGTGGCCCCAGGTGGTTATTCCCCCATCTTGCTCAGTCACCAGGTCCAGCCTGCCCTGGGGAGGCCGTGGCCTTGGGCTCTCTGAATGGGCTCTCTAAAACCCATTGAATTGTATACTTTAAATAGATAAATGGTACGGTATGTGAGTTGTATCTCAGAAAAGCTGTTTAAAAAAATAATTATCAAGGCCATGCTGCATTACCTTCTACTATCGGCCACGCACTGTTCTAGGTGCTGCAGATGCAGCGGTGTGGAAGACAGTCTTGCTCTGTCGCCCGGGCTAGAGTGCAGTGGCATCAGCCTAGCTCACAGCAACCTCAAATTCCTGGGCTCAAGCCTTCCTCCTGCCTCGGCCTCCCGAGTAGGTGGGACTATAGGCATGAGCCACCACACTCAGCTAATTTTTCTATTTTTTGTAGAGATGGGGTCTTGCTCTTGCTCATGCTGGTCTCAAACTTCTGGCCTCAAGCAATCCTCCCACCTCCCAGAGTGCTAGGATTGCAGGCGTGAGCCACCACACTGGCCTTCATTTTTGTTCTAATTAATGTTTATTGAGCAATTACGATGCTCCAGGCTCTGAGATTTAATGGTAATAAAGACACAAAACCTCTCTTATGGCATTCGTCTCAGGCGTGTTGTATTATGCTCAATCGTGCATTTATTTAGTCAGCAAACTTTTACAGAGAACCTACTAAGTGCCGGGTACGCAGTGCTGCCCAGCACACAACCCCCGATACTCTGGAGGAGGCGACAGGCACGTGAGCCGGCAGTGTGGAGGCGACATGGGTAGGCCTCTGTCTCGGAGCCTCACTCGACTCCAAGCTCCACAGCGACAGACTCTATGTCTGATTCAGCTTCGTCTTATCTATAAATAAGTGCTCCACAGGTGTGTGCTGCATTAACATAAACTTGGTGCCTTTCCAGTTGGGACTGGACGCATCAGGGCCTCCCCTTTAAGCCTCCCCTGCCCCCTCCCAGACTGAGGCAAACCAGAAGCTCTGGGCTCCCCTGTCCCCTTCTACTCCTGCAGCCTCAGGTGACAGAGCTCCTCCCCAGTCCCCTCATCCCTGCCATCAGCCCCTCCTGGAATGCGCCCCTTGTAGCGTAGCAGAGCCTGTCTCTCCAGAGAAAGGGCTGCGGGAAAGAAACCAGAAAAGGCAGTTGCACTGGCTCCCTACCCGCCTTCACCCCCAGGATACGTTTCCTGCCAGGCTCCAGGGTCCCCGGGCTACCCCCCTAACCGTACTAATCTCCCTTCACGGGGAGCCTGTCTCCTCCGGGCCAGACCCCAGCAGGGAGGCAGGCGTCGGCCACCACAGCATGATTGGGCCCCACCCTCTGCAGTTACAGTCGCCCCGTGCATCCTAGCTGACAACCTCGCTGACAACCCAGCCGAGCGCTGTGCCGGGTTCGTGACTCCAGCCTGTTTGCAGAGCGCTGGCGGCTGACAGAGCGGACGTTCTGCTCCATTCTCTGGCCCTGGGCCCACTCGACGCACCCGCCCCCACACAAGCGAGGCCAGCTCAGGTTACACCAGTGCACCCACGGCTACAAAGGAGGCCTGCGGCTGGGTGGGGGCTTGGGTGCCATCTGAGGCCTCTGGGAGACCAGTGAGGGCGTGCAACGGCCTTCGTTGTCATAGCCACCCAAATCTGGGGACAGCCCTACTTCCCTTTTCCCAGGATTCATTGTATGGAGCCTCATCAAGCCACTCTGGGCTTGTCCACACTTGCCCCGTTCCCCTGAGTGTAGCGTCAGTGCCAGCCTTAGCCCTTCCCCATCTTGACCCCACTGCACCTGGGGAGAGCAGCTCGGATAATCGTAGCAAGAGCAGGGACCGTTTGTCGATCACGGGCATGATACTTCCATCACCTGTGCTCATGGCTGCGATACCATCCTCTAAGCAAACACCTCGACGCCACTCGTGATTCCTCTATTTCTCAGGTGTCATAGCTAATTCATCAGCAAATCCTTTCTGCTCCACCACCAAAATATAATCCCACTCTCTCCCTTTCTTACCACGCTCCACCCTAGTCCAACACGCCGTCATCTCCACTGGGCCACTGCCATGGCTGCCTAGCCTCTGTCCCGCCTCCACTCCTGGTCCTCTGTCCACATGGTCACCACAGAGAGCTTTTAAAAATGTAAGTCAGGGCTGGGCGCGGTGGCTCATACCTGTGATTCTAGCACTCTGGGAGGCCAAGGCAGGAGGATTGCTTGAGGGCGGGAGTTCGAGACCAGCCTGAGAAAGAATGAGATCCCCATCTCTATTAAAAAAAAAATAGAAAATATTAGCTGGCCAACTAAAAATAGAAACAAAAAATTGGCCAGGCGTCATGGCACATGCTTGTAGTCCCAGCTACTTGGGAGGCTGAGGCAGGAGGATCGCTTGAGCCCAGGAGTTTGAGGTTGCTGTGAGCTAGGCTGACGCCACGGCACTCTAGCCCAGCCAACAGAGGGAGACTCTGTCTCAAAAAAATAAATAAAAAAATATAATATAAAAACGTAAGTCATATTGGATGACTCCCTGATTCAAAACTATGGTTTCCCATCACCCACAGCAGGACACCCCAGCTCTTTGCTCTGGCCTGCAAGACCCTGTGCCTTCTGCTCCCTCTGTGGGGAGCGCGGACGCCATTACAAGATGGTGCCGATTTCCGGTGGCTTGGCTGAGGTAAACAAGTGTGGCGCATGCGCAGTACATCTGTAGGTCTGTTACATAAGTATGCATATGAGGTTTTCTGGCTTGGCCTATTGGTGACCGCTTGTGATTGACTTTGACCTATCTCTGTTACTTCCTGTTTCCCTGAGGGTATATTACTGTGTGAGAGCTTGTGCTCAGGGTCTTCCGCATCTTGAAGCTTAGAGGGATCCCCAATAAAGCACTGTAGAAGAACTCCTGTTGCCGCGTCTTCCTTGCTGGCGAGGCGGGCGCGACATCCCTCGGGGTCTGCCTCCATGTAGTAGCAGGCCTCAGCACCTCCCTGGTTCTCCAGAGCACCCAGCTTTGTTCTGCCTCGAGGCCCACCTGCTGATCCTCTTCCCAGATAGGTCTCAGCTCCAATCTCCGAGAGCCCTCGCCCAGCACCCTATTAGACCCCCTTTCCCAGCCCTGCCTCCCTCTCCAGCTCCACACTTGGGCATCGTGTCTTCAGCACCCTTATCCACCTGGTGGTCTGTTTTTGTTTTTTTTGTTTTTTTTCGTTTTTTTTTAGACAGAGTCTCACCCTGTTGCCTGGGCTAGAGTGCTGTGGCGCCAGCCTAGCTCACAGCAACCTCAAACTCCTGGGCTCAAGCAATCCTCCTGCCTCAGCCTCCCCAGTAGCTGGAACTACAAGGCATGCGCCACCATGCCCGGCTAATTTCTTTCTATTTTTAGTAGAGATGGAGTCTTGTTCTTGCTCAGGCTGGTCTCGAACTCCTGAGCTCAAACGATCCTCCCGCCTTGGCCTCCCAGAGTGCTAGGATTACAGGCGTGAGCCACCGCGCCCGGCCTAAAATTTTTTTTTTAATTTTCAATTTTTAGAGAGGAGTCACGCGGCTCCACTGGGGCTGAGTCATGGGAGCCCAGTCAGGTCACTGCCTCTGCGCTCCCCAGCAATATGAGATTGAAAATTAAAAACAAACCAAAGCAAAGCAAAGCAAAACAAAATTGGTCATTCACCGCAGTGTAGAAGACCTGGCTGGAGTCCAGCCTCCACCACTGTATGCTCACAGTTTGACCTTGGGTGAGGACTCAACCGTGTGACTCTTCAGTTACCTCCTAAGTAAAAAGGGATAGTAGCAGTGCCTGCCTCACAGGGTTGCTGAAAGACTGCAGATGAGCTAACACATGCAGAACACTCGCCTACGTAACAGGTGGCAGCGCCTCCTTTCCACCCCCTCCCAGCCCTTCTGTGACTCTGGAATGACACATCCTGAGACACACAGAGAAACCCAGTGTGAGACGCAGCCACGGAGCAATCACGGGCGGAGACGGGCAGAGTCGCGGCTCCAGGGAGTCGGGGACCAGCAGGAGAGCTGGAAAATCCCTTCTAGACACAGCAGGTGCGGTACTGAGCACCTCAGCCTTTCGGGGTGCCTGTGCCAGGACCAGGACTAACCTGGGAAGGAGATCAGAATGTGCCACCCCAAAATATGCCAGTCTGGCAAAAGGGTTACTTTGAGCTGAAGATGACTGAGAAAGCAGACACGGGAGGAGCTGTCTGCCCTCTCCCTGTAGGGCACAAATTTCCCTTGGACGCTGCCTCCCTCTCCTGTACCAGGAGGAGGAGAACAACCCTGATCGCCAGAGACTCACCAAGATGAGTCTGCATGTAAAAAAATGACTAAATAATCCTTATCTACCATTAGCTTCCCCCATATGTTTACTTTCCCACAATTTACTGCCGCTAGAAGCCCAAACCCCTTTTCTTATCTAGTCACTTCTCCACAATTTTTCACTCTTTGTTAAAATGGTATATAAGCCCCCGAGTCTAACTGCTTCTTTGGGTTTTCATTTCTTTTCTGTGTAGCTCCCATGCATATAAAATTAAAAACGTCAATTACATTGAACGCCTTTTCTCTTGTTCATCTGTCTTTGGTCAGCTCTGTTGCCCAGTAACAGACTCAAAGACCACAGAGGAGAAGTTTTTCATTCTCTAGGTTTGTTTTAATTAGTATTAGACCCTTAGCCCTTGAGGGCAGATATCCCACCTCCCATCAGCTTCCTGGCCTGGTCCTCTGTCTGCCAGTGAGCGCCCTGGCGTCCCTGTGGGAGGCCTGCAGCTTATTTGGTTACTACCAGGCCACTGTGATGTCCAAGATGCTGGCAGGGGGGTGGATTAAGGCAGGGGAGAGGTAGCCACAGCTGCTATGGGCTGGTGGCCGTGGGCTGTGAGCTCAGCAGGGGTGGGGCTGGAATGCAGGGGCTGCGGGGGCAGCAACAAAGCTAATTCTCCAGCTCTGGTGACATGCTCCGCTGGGTTTCGGCACGGTGGCCTTGTGGGAAGCGGCAGTAGGCAACGGGCCACGGATTTGGAGGACCTGGCACGATTCCTCCTAGAGCTGAGAGACAGGCTGGGGGCTGAGAGCAACACTCACAGGGCTGGGAGCCTTTATGGGCACTGGACAGTCCGACCTGGAGCTGCAGCCCCCACACTCCCTGGGGGTCAGGACTGCTCCACTCAGGGCAGGTTAGGCAAGCCCGGCCCCCGCTGCCCACAGCCTCGTCTCGGTGCCCCCTGCAGAGGAAACAAGAGACTCTCCCTCTCAAAGATCTGTCAGAGAAACCACCCGTCATCACAATATAGGCAGGTCTTCAGCAAAGGACAGGCGAAGACGACATCCAAGTCACTGTGTCCCAGGACACTCAGGGTCAGGTGTGGGGGGTGCGAGGCCGTGGCACAGCCATCGCGGGCACACGCAGGAAGGCAGACCAAGCCAGCAGTCCTCAGCTGTGGGCACAGCGAGCCTCCCGCTTGCTCAGCAGGACCCCCTAAAGTAGGCCCCCCAGGTGGTCCTGGAGCTGAGCCTCTGTGTGCTGACCCGCTATGCTGAGAAGCTGAGCAGGGATGGGACCCCAGCACAGGGAGCAGGGCCGGCACCCCCTCCGCCCCACTGGAGGGACGGTGGTGCAGATGCGGCAGGGTGGGACAATGAAGGATGTCCTGTGTGAGACCCTCCCATCCAAGTACTAACCAGGCCCGCCCCCGCTTAGCTTCTGAGATCAGACGGGATCGGGCACATTCGTGGTGGTGTGGCCGTAGACCTGTCTGAGATCCTGGCCTTCTGGGGAAGGAGAGAGCGAGATCGCTTGGTGAGAGTCGGAGGAGATAAAGGGGGGCGGGAAGGAGCCGACTGGGGCAGCGCCTGCCTGGATGGATGCCATCGGGGGTGGTAGAGTCACCGCTGAACACTGGCATGATCTAAGCACCCAGCAAAGGGCTGGGCACATGGTGGGCAGTCAGTACATATTTGGTGAATGAGGGCCCAGTCATCACCGTTGAGAGAGACAGAAAGGTCAGGTGGAAAACACATCCTACGTGAACTTGGTCAGTTAATACTCCGATGGAAGAGGAAATTTCTTCCCCCAAGTGAGTCACTCCTACGCAAGGCCTCCTGCCCCTGCCCAGGAGCCTGACTCTGACCTGCCTGAGATAAATCTGGGGGCTGCAGACGTCCAAGGGGCCGGACACTAGCGTTCCTCTTCCTGTAGGACAGAGGCTCTGCCTCCTGACTCAGGCTTCCCTCACCCAGCACCTCTAGTCCTCCCCTGCAGCCCTTCCCGAAGTCGCCTTTTCCTTGCTCCTTCCAGAACCCCCAGCTCCAGGCTCATTCTCACTTCCTCAACTGACCTGACCGCAGGACAAAGCCCAAGGGGGTCAGAGCCACCGGGGTGCCTGGTGCAGCCACCTCACCCCAGGTACCCATGTCACCGTGGGGTCTCTCATCAAGGACCAGTGGCTGAGGCGTAGATCCTACTGCCCATTCTACTCCGTCTCTCTCTAAACCTCAGTTTCCCTCTAGAAAGTGCCCACTGAGGATGAAGAGTTTTTGGTCCTCTTGCGTCTGATGACTTGGACACAACTTTCCGGCACTCCCCGGGCAAGGTAGCCCCCCTAGAGGCATCCTGTCCTCTTCAAGTTGGCCAAGAACACCTGGCCCAAGGCAGCAAGAGCCTGGCACCTGTGCTGCCATGCAAAGGACCAGAGCTTGCTCCTCAAGGGCCTGAGTCCCCTGCCAGTACTGCCACCACTCCCCGCCCCTGAGAGCCCTGCCCAACCTGTCCTACAGGTGTGTCTGGCTCAGGACCAGCAGCCCAGCACCCAACTCACTTACGGGAAGGGAGGATGTAAACAGAGGACAAGGGGCGGGCAGAGGACAAAGGCAACCTGGGTCTTTTGTTTGTACCTCACTCAGCTCAGAGGCTGCTCACCTCACACCTGGGGGGCTGGCACCCTGGGACCTGGGACCTGCCCACAAAGGGGCAGCATGCGGTGCCACAAGCTGTCCCCATCTCCCCTCCAAGGTTTTACCTCTCCCATCCCCATCCCGTGTCTGTTGCCAGAGCCATCCTTGGCCCACCTGTCCTCTTGCCCAGCACCGTCTTGGCCTAGGCAAGTCCCCCCCCCAACTCAGCCTATGGCCAGGACTCAAACAGAGAGTGGCAAGTGCTGAGTCAGTGGCCAGCATGTGCCACGTGGCCTGCTCAGCCAGGAGGGAGGCGCTTGGGTTTCGTTTTCCCCGAGAGAAGACAGAGGTTGGCAGGCCAGGACACCTGGCAGGGCCTCAGCAGCAGTCAGTGGGAACCCAGGCAGCCTGACAACACTCACGATGTACTTAGGATCCACTTAGGATGCTCACAGTGCTTGATCCATGGGAAATTCAAAAAGTTCCAAGTATTTGACAAATATTCCTTGACTATCCACCAGGTTTCAGGCCCTCTTCTAGGGGCTGGGAGGTAGCAATGAACAAAACAAAGACCCTGCCTGCCCATGCTAGCCTCCATTCTAGGGGGTGGGAGGCATGAAACAAGATAAATACACAAACATGTCCTGCAATAGATACAGACGCGTGCTGGGGAGAGCGAGAAAGCACGGGGGGTGGAGGGCTGCCAGGGAGGTCTCCTTATGAAGAGGTTGTTTGAGTAAAGATTGGAAGCCAGTAAGCGACAGACAGACCTTGGGGAATCTGGAAGGGAGGAACATTCTGGGCAGAGCAAGGAGACAACACAGGCCTTGAGGTGGGAACATATGTGACAAGTTGGGGGACCAGTGGAGAAGCCGGTGCACCTGCAGGGGGCGGGCAGGGCACCTAACACAGACCTGGGGCCCGGGGGGTTCTGAGCAGAGGAACGTCATGAATTTACTTGTGATTTAACTGCATGGCTCTGGCTGCTGGATGAGACAAAAAACTGTTAGCTATCAGTTTTGCAAATTTTTTAAAAATTATAGCAAAATATACATAACATTTTAACCATTTTTAAGCATACAGTCCTGTGGCATTAAGTACAGTGCCACCATCACCACCAGCCACCTCCACGTCTCTTTTCAGACTCCCAGACTGACACTGTGTTAAACAGTAGCTCCCCTGCCCCCAGCCCCGCAGCCACCGTGGGACTTTCTGTCTCTGTGACTCCCACTGCTCTAGGCACCTGGGTCAGTGGGGTCCTGCAGCCTGTGTCCTTTTTCATCTGGCCTGTTTCACTTCGCTTTTATCTTTTATTCTTTCGTTATTAAGTGGTAATAATGATACCTGCTTTGACTCCCCGAGAACTGTCACATGAAGACCCAAAGAGGTGAGGAATGTGAAGACGTTTGTAAATGGTAAAGCCCGATTTGAATGTTAAGATTGTCGGTACCATTATTTGTCCCCAGGCGGGTCTGTGCAACTGGCCATGAGATAGGACGTGCTGCACTGGGGACATTTCTGAGCTTCCTTCCAGACAGTAAAGGGACAGGGCGGGTCACCCAGTGCTGGGCAGGTGGGAAGCTGCAGATCTTGGGTCCATGGTCTGGGGCTTGCAGGAAAAGGCCCTTCCTGGCTGATGTGCTGACCCTAACGCAGGGCAGGGAAGCCAGCTCCTGCGACAGCCTCCTGACACCACAGAGCCCCCTCCTGCCGCATCTGTGCTGCTCACCACGCCCCTGAGCATTCCCCAAAGCTCCAGCCACCCTAGGGTAGAAGCCCCTGCAAGCAACTACACCAGTCCCTTACCCCTGACTGCTATTGGATACGAGTGTTAGGACAGAGATATTTCCTGGGAATCTGGGGAGCACAGAGGAGTATGGAGCCCAGTCTGGGCCAGAGGAGGAGAGTGTCAGGGAAGGTTTCCAAATACCATCGCGTCACCCTCTGCTCGGTAATAACAGCAGTAGTGTAGCTTACGGAGTGACGCCGTGTGCCACTCTGCAAGCTGCACGGGCATGACAGCAGTTAGCCTTCTCACGAACCCCGCAAGGCAGGGACGCTAAGGAAACTGAGGCTCAGAGAGGTTCAGCCACTTGCTCAAGATGACACAGCTCCTATCTGGCAATGCCAGGGTGGAGTCTGAGGCCTGCCGGCCTCCGCAGTCTGCACTCTGTCACATCGCAGGCTGTGCACTCTGTCACATCGCAGGCTGCCTTCCGAAAGGCAGGGCCACCCAAGGTGGGGCAAGGGTGCTACCCTCGGTGGGTCACAGCGGTTCATAAGATGGGCTTCGGTGGTTTATGGAGAAACATGTCCAAAAGTTTACTAAGTATTGGTTCACTTTAATGTACAGTCAAATCCTTGAAGAGACATAAAACTGGAAAGTTTCCTTTTGAATTCAATGTTATTTAAGTAAAAAGGGAAATCTTTTTTTTCCTAAGGTCTCAATTCACTTCTAATTTAACTTTCCAGGTATCACATCAAAATGTTATGCTTATGAACCGGGATTTTTAAAAATTGTGGTATTAATAAAATAGACGTATTACCATTTGAGTTATTTTTAAGCATCCATTTCTGTGCCATTACAGTGTCGTCACACTGCTGTGCAGTCGTCACCATCACCCGTCTCTAGAACTGTCATCTTCCCAGACTGGAACTCTGACCCCATCCTCCCCCACCTCCACCCCTGGAAGGCCCTGGCAGTCTCCATCCTGCTTTCTGTCTTCGTGAGTTTGCCTGTTCTAGGCACCGCACATAAGTGGGATCATGTAATATTTGTTCTCCTGTGTCCGGCTTATTTCACGTGTGCTGTGAAGACGAGCCTAAAGCAAACACGTGGCAATACATGATAGTTCAGGAGGTGTGCGGTGTGACATGGTACAGGCTGTGGGACCAGAGGCCTTCTCAGCCATCCCTGTCCCTGAGGACAAGCCCATGACCAGATCTGCTAAGCTGGGACGTTCTGGAAGCATGTTGGGAACAAGAGGAAGAGGAGGTAGAAAGGGGGTCAAGTGCAAGTCCTCACCAAAGGTCGAGCAGGTGTTACTTGGCTGTTCGGGAGCCCTTGTGCTCCCAGGCCTGTGGGGCAGGGCTGGCTGTGCACCTCGACCTGCCTGGCAGGCAGCTGATCCGCGGCTCAGCGACGGATTGCGCCTCCAGAAAGGAGCCGGGCTCCGCTCCAAGCCTTCTGGCGCCATTTTCTTGCACCTGTCTGACTGGGTAGTGCCCAAGCAAAGGCATCCAAGGGACTTTGTACTGCTGCTGACCCAGATGCTTCCAAGAAACCCAGCGGAAACCAGTGACTAGATGTGCTAGATCTCAGAGTTCTGAGTCAACAGGGGAGATAAAACGTAGGGCAGGGACAAGAGTAAGTCCTCAGCAGAGACAAGAGTAAGTTTGGGAAATCTCCAGGGATTGGAGGCTTCTGGGATTGAAACAAATGAAGGCATTTCCAGAACAGAGAGGGAGAATTCAGGATCAAGGTCACAGTAGGCAGACTCCTGGCACATGGTCTCTAGGCCCCATGAACCAGAGGTATCAGGATGTGAGGTTTCTTTCCAAAGGACACATTCATTGCCCGGTATTTTCTGAGCAAATGTGATGTGTATGCTGTGGGTACTCTGTGCTGAGCGGCCGTGCCTGCTCCAGGCTTATGGTACCTTCTCCAGCTCCGTCTGCGGTTTGGATACCTGTGTGCAGCCCAGCCCTGCAAGCCAATCAATTCTAGCTTCTGACTCAGATTACTCCTTTCTGGTTTTACTTATTTATTATTTATTTATAAAGAGATGGCGTCTCACTATGCTGCCCCGGCTGGAGTACAGTGGCTACCCACAGGAGTGACCCCACTACTGATCAGCACGGGAGTTTGATTCAGATTCTTTCTTTTTTCTTTTTTTTGATTTATAAAACTTATTTTTGCTAAACATATCATTTTTTAATCAAATATAAGATGGTACTTATTCACTGTCAGAAGCATGCTAATTTCAGAGATGGTCATGTGAAAGAATGGCCAGCGGTGACTGTAAGAAGCCACTGATTGAGAACTGAAAGATGTGTCCTCTTTCAAAGTTGTTAAAATATAACAAAAATATCTTTCGAATCAATAAAATTTGGCATATACACATATAAATGCTGGTCTCTGACATTAGGGACCGACAATCTCTAGACTAATATTTGAGATCAGCAGTATCAGATTCTTTTCTTTTTCTTTTTTTTTCTTTTTTAAGACAGTCTCGCTCTGTCACCCTAGGTAGAGTGCAGTGGCATCATCGTGACTGCAAACTCCGGGGCTCAAGGGATCCTCCCTCCTCGGCCTCCCAGAGTGCTACGATTACAGGCATGAGCCACCGCACCTGGCCAATAAATTTTTCTGAAATCCAGAATCTTGTGATATTTCTTGAGCAAAAAAATAGTTTTCTAATGTATAATTTGCATTTGCATCGCTGGAGAACCATTTACCAACAGCTAAGGTCAGTACTTCTACTTCTGAAAACAGAAAGATTACGCAGGACTATGTCTTAGAAAATAGTTCCTTTTTAAAATTCACAGCGATCATGAGAAACGTTGATTTGAAAAAGGACGCGCTTCAAGCGTGAATGGGGTCCTCACGGGAAAAAGAGCTCCAGCCACAAGGTCTTCCGTGGGACTTTCCCTTGGAGGAACATCCCTTAATGAGAGAAACTCATGTTTTTCCTGGTCAAGAACTTGCTGCCCCAAGCTGGTAATACTAGTTCAATGTTGGATATGAGTCTATTTCTGGGCTGGGAAGTGCTTTTGGTGTCACGGGTAATCTACACACTGACGAACGAACGGAGCAAACAGAATGCCAAGATCTTGGGTGGTAAAAAGAGATTTTTAAATACGCATTTAAGTTGAGCTGCAAATATACACTTTAGAACAATGCTAGATAGATAAAAAGCCACCTAAGCTCGTGTAAAATGTAAAATGTTTGCCATGAGGAAGCCTTCCATGTCAAATGTATATTTGTGGATACTACGGACAAGTATTTACGACACTTCTAAGCAGTGATGCCGGTAGCAAGCACGGGGCCACCACATACCCGAGCCCCGGCCGGGTGGGCCTCCGAGGCCCTCTGGGACAAGGTTGGTTAACCATTCGCTCTGCTCCGGGGTGAGGTAATCTGATCTCCCTAGGGAGAGGCGATAACTTTGGGTAAACCAGCCCAGCCTGCACTGCAGGGCTGACGTCACCCCGACCCCCGCAGAGGCAGGGAGCCAGGCCGGGGCAGGGGTGGGGGGCTCTCCGGCTAAGGGCACATTCCTGACTGAATTCACCCCCTGGGCTGTCCTGGGAGAAACCAGCAGCCAGTCCCCGGGCCCTGGGGCAGCAGAACTGACCTCAGGCTGAAAGAAAGAGATCCGTAGGAGCCCCTCTGCCTAGGTGGAGGGGGCCTGGCGGGGGGCAGGCTGGGGGCAGAGAAGTGACTCTGCAGATGGTGAGGAGGAGTCTGCGGACCCTCAGTCCCGGCCCCTCTCTGCTTTTCGGCGCCTGCTGTGTGCCAGGTGCTCGCTCGCCATAGACGATCTTATTTAATCTTCAGGACAACCCAGGAGAGGGGTGGAGGTGTGAGCCACACTGTAGAGATAGGAAAGCCCAGGCGGCCAGCGGGAAGCTCCCACCCCAGGATTACCCAGCAGTCAAGGCTAACTGGGGACTTCAACCAGGCAGGTGGCTCCAGCACTCTGAGCCACAATGTCATCCCACCTGTCCCCCTCCCTCCGCCTCCGCCTTTTCACATCCAGTCCCTTGCAAACCCTGGTGCCTGTGGTTCTATCTCGGAGAGGAAGGCTTGTGGAGAGCTGATTCAGTTTCCCCATCCAGCCCAAGGGTGTGGTGGAGAAGAAAAGTCAACAACAGCAAAGAGGTCAACCTTTACCCATTGATCAGACCTTTAGGTCCTCAGCCTTGCCGAGGTCACCAATTAGGGGTTCAAAGATGTAAACTAGTGGCTTTTTTTTTTTGTGAGATAGGGTCTTGTACTGTTGCCTGGGCTAGAGTGTGGTGGCACCATCATAGCTCACTGCAACCTCAAACTCCTGGGCTCAAGTGATCCTCCTGCCTCAGCCTCCCGAGTAGCTGGGACCATAGGTGCACACCACCACACTAGGCTGATTTTTCTATTTTTGATAGCGATGGGGCTCACTCTTGCTCAGGCTGGTCTTGAACTCCTGAGCTCAAGCGATCCTCCTGCCTTGGCCTCCCAGAGTGCTAGGATTACAGACATGAGCCACTGCATCAGGCCCCATTAACTTCTTTATGAGGTGTGAGATGGGTACACATGCATTTATTTATTTTATTTTTTTTTCACTTAACAAATAAGCATATTTTTAAATAAAATGTGATGTCGTAAGTGATAATATTATGCATTGGGAGTTTGGTTTGGGAGGAATTTTTAAAGACACAAAATACTTAAAGAGAGGATTTGGGGAGGATGGCAGAGCAGGAAGAACTGGAATCCATCTCCCACCTGACAGAATGTGTCTGATGTAACTATTTGGAAACTCTGGAGTCCACTGAAGGCTTGCAACTCCCAGAGGAGGGCTTGGGTGGTCAATTCTAGTTAATTTCAGGTCTTGGCACAGTAGTGTTGCCCACGCCCCACCACTGGCCTGAGCTAGGCAGCTGTGCACTATTCTTGGAGCAGCCTACACATAGCTTGGTTGACCCAGACTGGGCCACAAGGACCTTGTCCTCCAAACATCAGGGGTCTGTGCTCTGACTGAAGCTTCTGGACACAGGGTGCAGGCAAAGAGGTGGGTGGCCAGTGTGTTACACCTCCCCTCCATTGCAAGCCCCTCCCCCTCCAGCTGATTTGATTTGGGGGGATTTAAAGGGCTGGGGCCCCTTTCCTCCCCTTTGTATTTCTCTTTTTCCCCTTTTGGGAGCAATACATTAAAGATGGGGACATTCAAAACAACTGCATACACAGGGCAAGTGAGAGGGTGACTGCACATGCTCAGGGAAAGGCTCAGAAAAGACTTGAAAAGACCCTGAGTTTGCACCTCAGGCTGATCCTTGGCACAGAGACAGACTGTAACAACCAAAAAGGCAAAAACAATAAACAACAAGAAAAAACAGGAAACCATGGGGAAGGGGGGAAAATGTGTTTTCTAGCATTTCCACATTATGAGATTCAAATGTCCAGTTTTCAATGAAAAAATCACAAGGTGTACAAAGAAACAGGAAGGTATGGCTCATTCAAAAGAAAAAAAAAGAGAGAGAGAGAGAGAAAGGGACACTGTCCCCAGAAAAGGGCCTGATGGCAGATGTCCTTAGTGAAGATTTCAAAGAGTGTTCCTCCTGTCTTTTGGAAGAAATGTCCTGATTTAGCCAAGATCAATAAATAAAAGAGTGTTCCTCTAGATCCTCAAAGAACTACAGGAAGATAAGGATAAAAATAAGGAAATGATGTATGAACAAAATAGAACTGTTAATAAAAAGGATAGTAAACCTAAAAATGCGCCAAAAAGAATCCTGGAGCTGAAAAGTATAACAACTAACTGAAATGAAAACTTCATTAGAGGAACTGACAGGCAAGTTTGAGCAGGCAGAAGAATCAGTCCCCTTGAAAATAGACAGTGGAAACTACAGAGACTGAGGAACAGAAAGAAAAAAGATTGAAGAAAAGTCAGCAGAGCCTAAAGGACCCCACAGGACCCCGTCAAGAGGACCAACTTATCCACTGTGGGATTCCAGAAGGAGGAGGAGAGAGAGAGAAAGGGGCACAGAGAATATTTGGGGAAACAATAGCTGAAAACGTCCCCAATCTGATGAAACACAAGAATATAAACATCCAACTAGCTCAAGGAACTCCAAGTAAGATGAACTCACAGAGACCCCCAACAAGACACGTTATCATATTTTCAAAAGCCAAAGGCAATGAGAGAACCTCGAAAAGGAGCAAGAGAAACGACTGTTCACAAACAGGAGACCCTCGATAAGACTATCAGATTTCCCATCAGAGACTATGGAGTCCGGAAGGCAGTCGGCCAGTATGTTCAAAGTGGCACTCAAGAATCTGTCCTTCAAAAGTGAGGAAGAAATTAAGATATTCGTAGATAAACAAAAGCTGCAGGGGTATGTTACCACTAGACCTGCCCTACAAGAAATGCTCAAGGGAATCCGGCAGGCTGAAATGAAAGGACACTGGACAGTAAGTTGAAGCCATAGGAAGAAATAAATATCTCAATAAACTTAACTACATGGGCAATTGTAAAAGCTAGTATTATTATAACAATGGTTAATAACTCTACTTTTTGTTTTCTACATAATTTAAGAGACTAATGCACTTAAAACAATTATTTATGTTTTGGGACACGTAATGTACAAACATGTAATTTTGTGACATCAGACACCAAAACGGGTGGGAGTGGAGTTGAAAATGAGCAGAGTTTTCATATGTTATTGAAGTTAAGCTGGTGTAAATTCAAATTGAGTGTTATAACTTCAGGATATGAAATGTAACCTCCATGGTAACCACACAGAAAATCGCTGTAGAATATGCACAAAAGGAAATAAGAAAAGAATTTAAACATCTCATTACAAAATATCTACCAAACACAAAAGAAAAGAAACAGGCCGTGTGCGATGGCCTAATCCTAATCCCAGCAGAGTGCCTAACTCCAGCACTCTAGGAGGCCGAGGCGAGAGGATTGCTTGAGCTCAGGAGTTCGAGACCAGCCTGAGCAAGAGCGAGACCCCAACTCTACTAAAAATAGAAAGAAATTAGCTGGACAACTAAAAATAT
This sequence comes from Lemur catta, assembly GCF_020740605.2. Lineage (NCBI taxonomy): Eukaryota > Metazoa > Chordata > Mammalia > Primates > Lemuridae > Lemur > Lemur catta. The sequence goes on along the minus strand of NC_059150.1, from coordinate 3,748,705 downwards.
ACAGAAAAAATTAGCTGGGCATGGTGGCGCATGCCTATAGTCCCAGCTACTTGGGAGGCTGAGGCAGGAGGATGCTTGAGCCCAGGAGTTTGAGGTTGCTGTGAGCTAGGCTGACACCACAGACTCTAGCCTGGACAATAGAGTGAGACTCTGTCTCAAAAAAAAAAAAAAAAAAAAAAAAAGACAATAAACATAAGTGGTGGGAGAAGTAGAGGGTTATATAGTAATAGTTGCAGACTTTGGTGTCAGTAATGGGTACAACAACCACACGGAAGGTAAGTAAGGAAACAACACAAGAAACCCACTAGCTCTAACACACATACACAGAACACACTGCCCAACAACAAAAGTGTACACACAGGACATCCACTTTCCCCACTTCTACTCGACATAGCACTGGAACTTCTAGCCAGAGCAGTTAGGCAAGAAAAAGATTTTTAAAAGGCATCCAAATTGGAAAGGAAGAAATAAAATTATCTTTGTTTACAAACGACAAGATCTTTTAGGTAGAACACCCTAAACATTCCACAAAAAACCATTAGAGCTGATGAATGAATTTAGCAAAGTAGTAGGATACAAAGTCAACACACAAAACTCCGTTGCCTTTCCATACACTGACAATCCGAAAAGGAAATTATGGAAACAACTGCATTTATAATAGCACAGAAAAGAAAGAAATACATAGGAATTAACTAATGAGGAGAAGACTTGTGCCATGAAAACTGCGAAACATTGCTGAAAGATATTAAAAAAGAGAAATTAAATGGAAAAATCATAAAAGTAAACAGAAAAATTAAAGAAGACAAATGAAATGGAAACACACCCCATGTTCATGGATTGAAGAACTAATATTCTTAAGATGTCAATACTACCCAAAGAAATCTACAGAGTTAATGTCATCGTTACCAAAATCTCAATGATATATTTTGCAGACATAGAAATATCCATCCTAAAATTTACGGGATATCAAAGGATCCCAGATAGACAAAATAATCTTGGAAAAGGAGAATACGGCCGGGTGTGGTGGCTCACGTCTGTAATCCTGGGAGGCCGAGGCGGGAGGATTGCTTGAGCTCAGGAGTTCGAGACCAGCCTGAGCAAGAGCGAGACCTCATCTGTACCAAAAATAGAAAAAAGTATAAAACTCTTAGAAGAAAACAGAGCGAAAGCATCACGACGTTGGATTTGTGAATCATTTCTTAGACACAACACTTGGGGCACAGACAACAACGCAACAGGCAAATTGGACCTCGTGGAAATTAAATTTTGTGCGTGAAAAGACAGTATCGACAGAGTCACACGGCGACCCACACAACGGGAGAAGATAGTTGCAAATCACACATCTGACGAACACCCTGACTATGCAGAGAACTCGAACTGATGTTTTTTGCAGAGAAGACGCACAAACGGCCAATGAGCAAATGAAAAGACTCTCGGCGTCACAAATGAGGGAAATGCAAATGGAAACCACAGTGAGCTCCCATTCACCCCCCCTGGGATGGCCACCATCAAACCAGCAGGACAGTTTCGGGGGACGTGGAGAGATCGGAACCTCTGCGCACTGTGTTGGTGACGTCAAACGGCGTGGCCACTGTGGAAACCAGTGTGGCCTCAAAAGACTGAGCACAGGTGTCACGTGGTGTGGCAATGCCACTTCGGGGTGGATGCTCAGAAGAACTGACAGGGCCCCAAGGGCCACAGCGCCGGAGCCCCTGCCAGGCCCAGCCCAGCGGGGCCCACCCAGGACGGGCTGGCATGGCCGGCTCCTGTCCCAGCCAGAGCTGCCTCCTCGAGGAGCCCCAGCTGCCGGGCTGTGGGGGGTGCTCGGGACGGGATCCCCAGGGATTTCAGAGTTGCCGCCTCCCAGGGTCACACAGCCAGCTCCCAGTACGAGCCTCTCCATGCACACTGTACGGCTTAAGTCTCCGGAGAGCCCAGTGGGTGCACGGAGGTTCACGTCCCACCCGTCCTGGCCTTTCTCAGACAACCAGGACGGCACAGACAGCCCGTTTGGGACAAAGTCCTCCTCGTGACACCCCCTTCCCCACCACACAAAATCCTTCCCGCCCCCGCCCTGTGGCCTCCCTGCCCCTCGCTCCTCCCACCTGCCAAAGTCTTCCCACCCGTCCTCACAGTCACCTCCCCGTCCCCGTGGGCCTATCACGGGAGGGGTGACATGGCCCTTCACAGGGGGCCGCCCATCCGCCAACTCCCCCAGGATGACCCTCCCAGGACCAGGTGACTCCGCAGACTGCACTGGGGACCTTCTCACCCCGAGACCCTTAGCGCCCACCCAGGACCCCCCACGGGTGACAGGTGCTAGGCCAAGTAACACAGCGAGAAGAAACAATTAAAAGGCAGCCAGGTGTGACGATGCACACCTGTAGTCCTGGCTCCTCGGGAGGCTGAGGCGGGAGGTCACCTGAGCCTGGGTGTTCGCGGCTGTAGTGCGCTGTAATCGCGCCACTGCAGCCTGACCCTTGCAGCTGCGGACCCCTGACCCAGCACTGACGACATCATATAATCAGTGATGGTTCCCATCCTTTCCCCCTTCTCTCCTTAGCGTCCTGCAAAGCTATTTAGATTGGTAGAAACTCGTGTGCTGTTGTTTATGCCACACGGAAGATACCCAGTGACTGTGTCGAGTTCAGTCCAGGGGGGCTTGGACTTCCTGTGGGGAGGTTTTAGGGCTCTGAACTGGGGAGCAAACCACGAGCCCTGTCTGCAGCCACCGGACACGTTATCGATAACAGAGCAGTCACACTCATCAGCAAGTATGAATCCTCACTGCCCACCTGCCCCCAACTCTGGAACCCTCAGCTTTAGCCCCAAAATGAGGTGAGGAGGAGGCTTCGCCAGGGAGGAAGGTGGCGCCGGGGCCAGAGCTGGCTCCAGTCTGCAGGGAGCCCAGAGCTGGTCCTTGTCCTGCACACAGAGGCGGCCTGGGGTCCCCACAGCCCTGCACGACCCCTCAGCACCCCAGAAGCCCCACACACCCTCGCACGCAAGCACAGCTCTGCAAAGGCTCCCTGGCGGCACGGGGCCTGCACGTTCCGGTGGCTCACTCACCGTCCCTCGGGTGGCATGGACGGGACGGCTCGGGGACCAGCTAGCCAAGATGTCGCCCGCTAGACTCACACAGCCGTGAGCTCCTGACCTGCGGAGGCTGCGTTCCTCGTTCCTCCAACGGTGCCTGTCGGTTCTAATTCCGCCTCTCACTCGGGTAACAGGGAAGATGGCGCCCAGGTGGGCCCCTCCCAGCGCTGGCACGGCGAGGTCCGGATCCTCGGAGCCCAGCGATTTTAAGGATAACGTTCCACGTCTCCACGTAAATCTCCGCTTCTGCACAGCCCGATCCCATTTACCCAGATTGCGCACGTGACGACCCGGCCCTCCAAGGCTCCGACCCCCCTGCTGCGCCCATCCCTGGAGGGCAGTTGTGTCTGCTGTGCCTCTTGGGGTCCGTCCCTCTAGAGCCCTCTGGTATCTCCCTCGATCTCCATCTTGTGAACTAAAATAAAATTTTACCGGCTGATGAAACGGACCCCTCCTGGCCTCGGGGAGGCCCTGAAACTGAGTTACTGGCCACGAGGAGGGGGTCAGACCTGCCTCTTCATGCCCCTCCCTTCTTGGAGACGTCCTCTGTGACTCACTGACAGGCTGAGGCTCTGCTAGTCACTCCTGCAGGTCCTCAGTTTACACCACAAATATATGGCCAGTAGCTTGTGTCTGATTAACAGACTTGCTTTTAAAACATTCCAAGCCCTTAGACAAAGTTTCATGTCTTTAACCAATTACAGGTCAAAGAGTCTTTAAACCCACCTATAACCTGTAAGCCCCTACTTCAAGATGGCCCACCTTTTCTGGCCAAACCCATGTCCACCTTCCATGTATCGATTTATCACTTTACCTGCAACCCCCATCTCCCTGAAATGTATAAAACCAAACTGTGACCCAGCCACGGCCAGTCCACTTGCTCAAGGCTTCCTGGGCCTGGCTCCAGGCCATAGTCATCAACTTTGGCTCAGAGTAAATCTCTTTACATTATTTTACAGCGTTTGGCTCCTTTTCCATTCATAATTTTATAAAATAGCGTAAAAAGCCAAGCCCCAGCCATTTCCTTAAAAGGGTAGACTGGAGTTTGGAGGAAGCTATAAGATAATAAAGATTAAGAAGCCAATTTGGACCCAATGAAAACTCCAGGTGATTTTAAACTAATCAACTTCCCCTTTCAAGGAACTAAAAGTGATTAATTGACACAAAGGACCAGACCTAAGTCACCTGCTCTTCCTAGGTGCTGTGGCCCCAGAAAGCCACCTTCTTCACTCCTCCCACCCAGGCTCTGCAGGTGCCTGTGGAGCCGCCCGACCCCTGCAGTGCACTGCTCAGTGCACGGGGCCTTCTTCCTCCATCCGGCCCCTAAACATACAGTAGTTCTACCCTTGGATTTGGTTTCCCTCCATTTTTCTGCACATTCTCCCTGAGTGGTATTCAAACCCTGAGCTTCAACTATCATTTAGATGCTTGATGACCCTGAAAGCTGTATTTTGGGCTCAAGCCTCCCTCCTGAACACCTGCCTACTGACCATCTCAAGCGCCTCAGACCTACCAAGTCAGCCGTGGGGTCAGCATCTCCGGCACACTCTGCTCTTCCTCCTGAAGAGCCGCAGCCCCGTCTACCCCCAGCCAAGTCCGAATCTCTGTGCCACCCTGACTCTGTCTTCCCACCGCCTCTTGGGGGCCTTCGCATTAGGCCATGGTGACACCTTCTGACCACTGGCCCCGCCCCACGCCTGGTCTCTGCTGCCGTCACTGCCACTCAGGCCGGCAGGTCCTCTCCTGGGACCTGTAACGGCCTTCTCCTTAGTGTCCTTGCCTTCAATGTTACGCCATCAACGTAGCCTCTATCCACGGGATGTTTCCAGAAAGCAATTATGACGATGTCCCCCACTATAAACACCTTGGCCCATCCCGCGCCTGCCTTTACCTTTGGGTCTAACGAAGCATTCCAGGGTCTATATACCACTAAGCCTCGTTTTTGGCCACCCCCACCTGGGATGCTGGCTCCTCTCCTATTCCGTTTCTTCCCATTCTCTATATAAATGGTAGCATTTTCACGCATCTTCACCTTTGCACATGACGTTCTTTCTGCCTGGGTGACCCTCATCTCTGTGCCCTGGGGAGCTCCTACTCATCTCCCCAGAACCCACCCACACCTGTTCCAAAGCCTGTGTTCTGCTCTGTGGTTTGAGTTTCACTTTATATCTCCTTTCATCATACTGTTATTCCCAGTGTGTGAAGCATCCGCTTACTCATAGGACTTCAAGAGGGGAGAGTCCTTGTCTTGGCTTCCTTTATGTCATCAATGCCTGGCACAAAGCAGATTCTTTAATGAATCATTATTGTTATTGTTTTATTGTCATCCTTGCACAGGGGCCATGTAATCGTCTCTGTATCATTCCAATTTTAGTGTATGTGCTGCCAAAGTGAGCATATGAATCATTATTTTTAATAGAGGCATAGCATTCCATATTATAAACATATGAGTCATACTTTGGTTAACTAATTCCAAATATTAAACATGTTGTTAATTTCACTTTTTTGAATTACTTATGTTCATTTTTCAAAATAGTAAAAGCATTTGTCTTCTTTTTTTTTTCATTCCAATCATATCCTGCATGAAGTCTTCTTCTTCTTCTTCTTCTTCTTCTTCTTTTTTTTAAATCCACCCTCCACCTTCTTTTTTTATGTTAAGAGAAATACAGGCCGGGTGCGATGGCTCACGCCTGTGATCCTAGCACTCTGGGAGGCCGAGGTGGGAGGATTGCTTGAGACCAGAAGTTTGAGACCAGCATGAGCAAGAACAAGACCTCATCTCTACTAAAAAATAGAAAAATTAGCCAGGCATGGTGGCACATACCTGTAGTCCCAGCTACCAGGGAGGCTGAGGCGAGAGGATCACTGGAGCCAGGAGTTTGAGGTTGCAGAGAGGTTGCTGCACTGTAGCCCAGGCAACAAAGTGAGACCATGTCTCAATAAAGAGAAAGAGAGAAAGAAAGAGAGAGAGAAATACAACCTTATTCTAAAAGAAAATTCAGGCAATACAGAAAGGCATAAAAACAAAAGTAAAAATCATGCATAATTTCTCTAGCCAAAGATGGTCATTGTTACCCTGCTGATATATATCCTTCCAGACTGTTTTCTATGGATACATATATCCATAGTTATTTCTACATTTTCAAACCAAAACTGAGACATACAATGCATGCTCTTTCATAACCAGCCTTCTTCACTTAATAGTATATAATGAACATTCCTTATCATTAAATATCATAGATCGTTATTTGTAATGACTGCATAATGTTTCCTTGTACGAGTATCACAATTTATTCAACAAATCCCCTTTCTCTGGACATTTTGGTTGTTACCAAGATGCCATGAATCTCCTCGTAGATACATCTCTGTACACTAATCTGATTATTTGCTTGAAAATATATCCCTTGATGCTGAATACTTGTGTTAAGGCTTTTAAACAATATGTGCAATTGTTCTTCCGAAAGCATCTCCCAATTCACATCTGGACCAGTGGTTCATCTCAGGTTTGAGTTTTTTCATATCCTCACCAGCTCTAGACATCAGTTGCATTTTTTTTCCCGATTTGGTGTATGAAAAGTACTATCCCCAATGACCTTAAGCTGCTTTTGCATCTCAGACAAGGAGAGGGCAGACAGTAGATGTGTCTGTCTGCGTTCTCCAGAGAGAGTGTAATTTTCCAAACGCCAGCATTTGCTCTGCCTGGCGCGTTCCCTCTCGGCCAGGAATCAGCCAGGGGAGCAAGCCCGTGATGCAAGCGCTCTAGACCCCAGCGTGCCCTGCAAGCACACGAGGGAGATGAGCACAGACCAGAGGATGCTGGGACTTTCCCCTGGACATGGTGGCTTGGGTCACTGAGGCTGGCAGGTGTGGAGGTGGGCAGGTGAGGTTGAGTCATGCGGGACACTGGGCGTGGTTTCCAGAGTTGACGTGCAGGTTCCAGTAACGGGCGGCTGAGCTGGGCTAATTGCTGCTGCTGTTGCCTCAGCCCAGCCCTGCACGTAGCAGGAGGAGGAGGAGGAGGAGGAGGAGGAGGGCAGGACAAGAATGGAGAAGGCAACACTACCAAGGGATGGCCACCATGAGAATCGCAAGCACTGAAAACTCAGCTCCCATCCTTCCCCCAGGACCCAGGGGTCTCGGGAAAGCAGCGTGAACCGAATGCACCCCCGACCCCAGGCATGTTTGTGTGTCAACAGGGCACTTCTCAAACTGCACATCTAGCAGTGAGATTCAGGCACCTGTGCAACAGGGAGACATTTGGGTTATTTAGCCCCTCTCAAAACAGCGTCAGCTGTGGAGTTGAAGAGAGTGGGTCAGGAAGCCAGGGTTCAAGTCCTAAACTTACTAGCTCTGAAAACGTGAGCTGTTTCCTAACCTCTCTAAAGCCCCAGCTTCCTCATCTGTGAAATGAGATGCTCATCCTCTACCTCGCAGACGTGTTTGGAGGTTTACACAGATGTCTTTGGAAGTTCTTAGGCTCCAGCCTAAGACAGAGTGTCGCTTTGTTGCCCGCGCCAGAGTGAGTGCCATGGCGTCAGCCTCACTCACAGCAACCTCAAACTCCTGGGCTTCAGCGATCCTACTGCCTCGGCCTCCCAGGTAGCTGGGACTACAGGCATGCGCCACCATTCCTGGCTAATTTTACAAGACTTTTCCCTACTGGATCCCCTGCACCCAGCATGAAGCCATGCACACAGCAGACAGTAATGACACTGAGAGAATGAATGACGTATATAAAACAAGAACTGGACACATCGGTCAGCTGTCAGTATTAAGCTCAGGCTCTATATCCGTATGCTGTGTGACTTTGAGCAAGTCCCCTTCCTTTTCTGAATCTCAGTTTTCTCATCTACAAAGTGCAGATTGTTCTTCTAGATCTAGTGCTTTGTGCTACAAATCACTGGTAAAGAGTTGCGATGTGCGGATTAATTTAAGGCACTTATTTTTCCTGAAAAGGGATGAGTTGGGGGGAGAATATACGAACAGCTATTGTATAGACAAATGCGGTTCTGCTAACTCTCCGCCCCAGCAGAGAGTGAGGTGTATGGATGGGAGGAGACTGTGGGCAGTGGGGGCATCTTTGGGCACTGTGAGTTAAGCACCTGTGCCAAGCCCAGAGGGCCGTGCAGAGATACTGCACTATGCATGAGAGCCGCGATATGCCATGCATTGAACTGGGCTAAAAATGGTCTTGGAGGTGAGAACATTTGCTACTTTCCAGTAAGTCTCAGGGGGCCCTGGGGCCCATCCCAGTCCCTCACAGAAGGGGCGGGCTGGGTTTTCATGCCCATGAGCATCGCTATGCCCCCACGCCCCCAGCCCCATCATCTGTTTACTCACTGACATCCTCAACAGGCCGTCACTTTGCCAGGCAGAGGGGCAGAGAACGTGCTCCTAGCCTGGAAGCAGTAGGTGGGGGTCAGGCACAGATGTTCTCAACCAGGGCTTGAAAACTCAACGCCTCCACGTGGAGGGGGTGCCTGTGGCCTCATGACTCCACAGCTGCAGACCGTGGTCCAGTGGGACAGCTGGCTCAGGTTGGCCAGTCTTCTGATTGCTTTTTAAAGAGAAGCCACAAATTCAGTTTTTTTCTGTGAAAATTTTTCTGATTTTAAAAAGTTGGCAACTTTTTCATTTTTTGGTGGCTGTTGCGAACATATCTGTAGTAGAAGGCATGATGGGTAGTTCCATGGAGCTCTTACCAGTCCCAGGGGGCAGGAGGGCACAGTGGCTTCATGGGCATGTGACCCGTGCACTCATCCTGCAAGACCCTGAGCTTAGAGGACCAGGCCCCATAAAGGGTTAATGCGCCACTGCTGTGGCCATGTTGAAATTTTACGAGTACCCAAATACTCACTTTGCGCTGGGCTCTGCAAATTATGTAGTGGGTCCTGACTGCAGGGAGGGGCTGAACGCACCTGGCGGGGGGAGGGACAGAAGGGAGGTCAGGAAATGCTTCAAAGAAGGGACCAGTTAGACGGTTAGGTGGGAGGCAGGGGATGAACAGAGGAAACAGAAGGCTGAGCCAGTGAGCCGGAGGCTGATCCGCAGCAGGGGACCGAGCCCGCGTGTGAGCGGGTGCGGCTGAGACTGTGGCCTGTGAGAGAGAGAGTGTGTGTGTGTGTGTGTGTGTGTGTGCGTGCTCTGTGTGTGTATGCACATAGTGTCTGCAGTGCATGCAAGTGCATGAGAGTGAGGGTTTGGGAGCGTGTCTGCATGAGTGTGAGGATGTACGTTAGCATGTGAGTGCGTGGTGTGTGAGTGCGTGGTGTGTGAGTGCGGGTCACAAGAGTGTGTGTGGTGTGTGGGTGCTCGAGTGTGATTCATGAGTGCGTATGACCGTGTGTGGCATGTGAGCGTGTGGGGTGTGTGTGTGGGGGTCCAGGTGAGTGTGCGTGAGCGTAGGTGCTACGTGCATGTGTGCTGTGTGCCATGTGAGTCGAGGCGAGGTGGTGGCCAGGACAGGGAGAGTCACAGGGCAGCTTAACAAATATTGATCGAGCACCTTCTCTGGGCCAGGCACTGTGCGAGGGGCTGGGTGAGTGATCCAGAGGTGCTCACAGCCCAGCTCGGGCGGGAGACGTGCGAACAGGTCGTGGACTAGGAGAGCAGACTGAAGTAAGACCCCCGATAAACACGCCCACTCGTTACCTGCTTCACCCAACAGGGCCTGACTCGGGGTTTCCTGGGAATGGGTGGAGGGCGGGGCTGTGCGGGAATCCGGGACGTCAGGGAGGCCGACCCCAGCCCCTCTGCGGACACACCCCAACACGGGAGCAGTGACCTCCCTCTGACCAGCACAGCGACAGACACGCCCGACCCACAGAAGCAGATAAGAGGTGACCAGCAGTTCAGGGCAGGATATAAACAGCCCGGCCCTGTGGCCTCTCCCCACCCCCACTCCCCAGCCCAGGACACACCCAAGGGGACAGCGAAGGGTAGGGTAGGAGCCCATTCGGAGGCCCCTGGGCTGCTGAGAGCGCCAGGGGACAGAGAGGGGACAGACAGGGGAAGGAGGGGGGCAGGGAGGGGCCAAGCAAGGCCAGCCTGGGTGCCTGTGCAGGTCTCTGCAGTGCCTTGAGGGGGTGGGGGGTGGACAGGGATGCTGGGGAGAAAGACTACCTGAGTGAGAAGTGTGGCTCTCTCCAGGGCGGCCCTCTCCTGGCTCTGCCCCTCTGCCCCAGCCTCCAGGGCAGCCTCACCTGGGTCCCCACCCCCACCCGGGCTCCCACCCCCACCTGGTTCCCGACCTCCACCTGGGCCCCTACCCCACCCGGGCCCCCACCCCCACCTGGCCGGTGACCTTGGGCCAGCCACTAGCCTCAGCAGCGAAATGGGGACACCCAGTCTCCTCGGAGGGCTGTGGGGCGGATCAAATGAGATAATGGGATGAGGAAAGCGCCTCATAAACTGAAAATGGCAGGACAAAGGTCAGCAGCAGTGCGGGCAGCTGCCTCCCAGCCCTTCGGCGGTGGAGGATTAAGGGGCTTGGCCTGCGGTCTCGGCCCTCCTCCCCCCCTCACCTCTGGGCTACTCGCCTCGCTGGACTCCTCAGAGCTGAAGAAATGGGGGTCACGGGAGGCGCAGCAAGTATGTCTGGGGTTCCCAAGGCTCCTCCCTCACTGCTCGGCTGGATGACTTCAGGCAACACTGGGTCACTGGCTTAAGGATGCAAAGACCCCCAGATAACGTGGGTGAAGTCATCAGCACATTAATATGTGTTTAGCACATACTAATTTTCAAGATGTGAGGCTAAGTAGTTGCCAAAGGTCCCCCCCACCAATAAGGGCCAGGTCGGCCCTGAGCCTGCTCGGTCTGAGGGTGGCCCTGAGCCTGCTGGGTCTGAGGGTGGTCCTGTGCCAGCTCACCCTTCAGAAAGGGAATGTGAAAGACGTCTTCTTCCAAAATGGCTCCAGAGGACTCTCGGTTGGTTCTCTCAAGACCCTACTGTTCTCCCCAGCCAACTTCCTCACCCTCCTTCCCACCATTCCTTGTTTCTCCAGAGCAAGCCCCATTTACACACACACACACAATCACTTCTGCTTTCCTAAAATCCCTTCAGCAAATCTGGCATTTCCAACAAATATTTCAAATTTACAAAATGGGATTTTAATGTGTCCTATGGAATTTGAAGCCTCAAACTTAAGGAAATTTCTACCTGGAAGGTATTCTGTTAGTAAAACCCATCAATAAAACGTCCTCTCTAAAACCTAGACACAGTGGCCGGGTGTGGTGGCTCACGCCTGTAATCCTAGCACTCCAGGAGGCCGAGGTTCAAGAATCACTTGAGCTCAGGAGTTCAAGACCAGCCTGAGCAATAGCAAGACCCTGTCTCCACTAAAAACAGAAAAAATTAGCCAGGCATGGTGCTGAGCGCCTGTAGTCCCAGCTACTCTGAAGGCTGAGGCAGGAGGATGGCTTGAGCCCAGGAATTGGAGGTTGCAGTGAGCTATCATGATGCCACTGCACTCTACCCAAGCGGCAGAGTGACTCTGCCTCAAAAACAAAAATAAGAAATAAAACCGAGGCCGGGCGCAGTGGCTCACGCCTGTAATCCTAGCACTCTGGGAGGCCGAGGCGGTGGATTGCTCAAGGTCAGGAGTTCGAGACCAGCCTGAGCAAGAGCGAGACCCCCGTCTCTACTAAAAAAAATGGAAAGAAATTATCTGGCCAACTAAAATATATATAGAAAAAATTAGCCGGGCATGGTGGCACATGCCTGTAGTCCCAGCTACCCGGGAGGCTGAGGCAGTAGTAGGATCGCTGAAGCCCAGGAGTTTGAGGTTGCTGTGAGCTAGGCTGACGCCATGGCACTCACTCTAGCCCGGGCAACAAAGCGAGACTGTGTCTCAAAAAAAAAAAACAAAAAACAACAAAAAAAACCGAGACACATTATCACTATGGAAATCGAATAACATAGTTCTGGTATCTACTGAGAATTAAGTTAGAAGAGCCCCAAATGGAGAAAAGCTCCCATGAAAGGCTGGAGGACAGACCCCAGGTGCACCTACTGAACCTTATTTTCTACATCTGTAAAATGGGAACAACAGTCCCCTTCTCTCTCATCGAGAGAGGATTCAATGAGGCCAAGTGGTGCCACACACAGTGCCTGGCGTTAAGACTCTGCTGCCAGCAAGAGCCAGTTCCTTCCCCCGTTCTCCCTCATCTCCATCTGGTTTTGTTGTTTCCCTTCATAAGATCCTAACTCTGATTTCATGTCCGACACGAACGCTAAGATTCACATTGCTGATATTCAGCTTACAGCCAACTTGGCTGCAATGCAACAAACTGTCAATTCCGCAAGGCAGGACGTACAACTCTAGACTTCTTAGAGAACATCAGGTCCAAACTCCAGCCTTACAGGAGGAAGCTGCCCCAGAGAGGACAGACTTGGCCAAGGTCACTGGAGCAAAGTGTCATGGCAGCAGGACAAACCCTGGCCTCAGCTTCCCGAGCTCACGTCCTCGTGTGCGCGAAGTCTTGTAAAATGTTTCCTCCCCTGCTTCAGTCTGTAAGCCCAGCCCTGCTGCTCTGGAAAATCCACACCTGCCCTCCCGCCTGCCTCTACCCTGCCCTCAGCCCAGTAGACCCCCCTCCGCTCCCCTGTCCTCCTCCCCTCCAGCCCTCGAAAGTATCCAAGCCAGAGGCCCAAATTTCAGTACACAGGGAGCTAAGACAAAGGTTAGAAAAAGCCCAGCAGGCACTTTATTGGAGGCCTCTGCCTCCATCCACAGGAGCCAGGAGCCCAGCCTGGGGGCTCTGGCATCGCCCCAACCCTCGCTGGCCCAGACCAAGGCCTACAACAGTCAGTCTGGCCACCAGCACTCGGGGGGAGAGGAGTGGGGAGGGGAATGTTTTAGAAAAAATAGATCTCTATGTACATCTGTCATATTTATAGCACATAAATTAGGGAGTACTCTGACCCCCACCCATGGAGCCCGAGCGCTGGACAGGGAGGTGGAAACCAGTCCGGAGAGGAGGCGCTGGAGGACCACCCCGTGCAGGCCTCTCCGTCCCCTCCGTCACAGTGCAAGCCTAGGGCCACCCCTGGCCTCGCTGGCTCAGCCCAGTCATCTGCAGGAGGAGGGTGTCAGGTGTGGTCTGCCGCTGGTTGAGTTCCAGGAGGCACCAGGTAAAATGAGACGCACGTGTGGCGGAGTGAGCAGACCAGTCGCTTCAACCCCCCCGACCCAGCTTGTAATTCCAACAGGAGGGCAGGGAGGAGAGGACACAGGCTCCAAAGCCCAGGACGATGGTGACGAAGTTCAGCTACACCAGAATGTCAGCTTCTCTCCCCCGCACAGCAGGGAGCGGGCCCCGCACGGGGGCCTTCCGGCCTGCCTCCTCCCAGGAGGGCTGCCGGCCTTGAGTGGTCCGTGAGTTTGGTCCCGGGTCCAGTTCCGACCCTCAGTTCCGACTCTGGACAACCTCTTCCTCCTTCCAGCCGCTGGAGTTTTTGCCAAACTTGTAGACAAGCCGCCGACCGTCCACCCGTTCCAGGATCTCCCGTTTGTAGTAGTACCTGGGCGGGCAGGAGAAGGGGGGTTGGAGGAGCTCAGGCACGAGACAAGCCCCGGACCGCCAACGCCTGCCTGCCCTCTGGCCGAGCTATCCCCACGTGACCTGTCCCCGCTGGTTTCCACCCGACTAGCTGGAGCCTGAGCCCCACTCCCTGAGCTCTCCCTCCCACCTGCGTGGAGGAGCTGTCTGCTCCTTTGCCACTCTGGCCTGAAACCGTGTCCGGGGAGCCTGGTTCTGCCCCGGTTTCCCTGGCTCTTATGGCTGTGTCGTGGGGCTTATCATGAAACCACGTGACTTTAGGGCCACTCGGGACCTTAAGGTGGTCTAGGCCACCCTTGTCGTACACAGGAGGAAACTGAGGCCCAGGAACAAGCAACTTAATTGCTTCAATGGTGAGAGGGCCAGGCCTGGCGTGGGCACGGGCCAGGCCCTCTTCACCACCCTCGGGTGCCTTCCCGAGACAAGCCTTGCTGGTGACACCGGGCAGTGCTGCCGATGGCACTGTGCGTGCTCTGCGCCAGGCTAACACGCCTCCACACGAGCACTCAGGCCGACACGCCGTTATCCTCACCCTGCGGGGCTCACACTTGTCACACACACTCAGTTGGGCAGGTAGGTGCCGTGTGCATCCTTGTCATGAGTCCTGGCCACCAGCTCACCTCATGGCCCGGCTCAGCTTCTCGTAGGTCATGTTGCTGTTCTTTTTCTTCTGCCCCCACAGCTGGGCCACGGCCTCGGACCGCAGGAACTTGAAGACACCCTCGTGCCGGTTCTCCCACTTCATGAGGCCCTCGTTGAGCTCCGGGTGGATGAGGATGTCCCGGATGAACTCCCACAGGTGGGTGCCTCTGGGGGCTGCAAGGCCAGATGCCATCAGTTAGCAGCCCAGTGTCCCCTCCCACCCAAGACCAGTGGGTCCTGCCCGTCCCCGCACACTGCCGACTCGTGGCCACGGGACAGGCCCCTCCAGAGCCCCTGGCTGAGCCCTCTGTGCGGGTTTTGTAGAGGCTGCTCCCTCCTCACCTCCCCGCTAGACGGGAGCTCCGGGGAGGCCCCACTGACAGCCCAGATGTTTCGCTCGTGCAGATGCTGAGCAAACGTCTGGCTGGGTCCAGCAGTGACTGAGGCATCTGGGGGCTCCCGGTCCACTGGGGGCCACAGTGAAAGCAAACACACCAATGGGTGGGGAGAGCTTGAGAGCACAGGGACCGGAGAGCTGGCCCCAGTTTAAGGGATGAGGGGACAGCTGCCAGGGAAAATAACCCCCTGAGGACAAGAAGAAAACCAGGCCCGTGTCTGTGTGTGTGTGTGTGTGTGTGAGAGAGAGAGAGAGAGAGAGAGAGAGAGAGAGAGAGAGAGAGAGAGAGAGAGGGAGAGAGAGGAGGGAGGAAGGAGGAGGTGGAGATCTCCCGTGGTTCACAGTGGCTGCAGCACACAGTGCCTGAGGTCAAGGGACAGAATGACTCATGGCTACAGGGCCCTCCAAACCCTCTGCAGGCTGGGAGCCCAGCAGTCCAGGTACTGTCCTCTTTGCCTGGAGTCTCAGCCCCCCGTGACTCTCGGGGCCACCCAAGCACCCCCAGCTGCCTCCCCACACCATCAAGGGTGTCCCAGCAGGCAGGACAGCGGCCAGGTGCAGGCAACTGGAGCGAGCGGGCAGGAAACCTGAGCTCCGGTGCCGTGGGCCTCCCTCCAGGAGCCTCAGTTTCCCTCCTCTGCAGGACCACACAGCTAGGCTCCACAATCAGGTGTTGACAAATGCCACAGATGCCCCTGCCCGCCACCACTGTGCCCGGGCTTCCCGAAGGGAGGGTGGCCGTGCGAGAGGCCAGGGCGGCAGGAGGAGGTGCCCCTCCATGGGGCAGTGGCCCCCGCCTGGCGCGGGCGTCGTGCTCACCATGCTTGCTCTTCTTGCCCTCCAGACGCTCCCAGTACTCCTTGCTCAGCTTTCGGGGCCGGCCCCGCTTCCGCTTCCCGTGCTTAGGGTCCCCCTTCTTATAGTCGGGGAAGCCATCTGTGGGGACAGGAGGGGTGGGCGGTCAAGAGAGGGCGAGGCAGAGTTTGGGGGGCAGCCCCCTGGCAGGAAAAGCCTGCAGCAGAGCAGGGGTGGGGAGGGCACTGCTGAATGGGGCCCCCTCTTGGGGACTGAGGCGCCCTCCTCTCACCCCTGGGGAAGAGTTTGCTGTCAGTGAGATCCAGGTCCACGTCGCTTCCACCGGAGTCCGAGGAGTGGGAGCTCTGGGGAGTGCCGGTCCCTGGGGGCGAGGTCCGAGTGAGCGCCCTGCCGGCCCCACTCTCGGGGTGCCAGAAGGCAGGAGTGAGTGCCGGGAGCCGGGGGCTCAGGGGCACGTGGGGGCGGGGCCGTGGCCTGGGCAGGCCCCTCACCTGTGGTCGAGATGTCCGAGCTGCCGGGGGAGGGGGCTCCCGCGCCGTAGCTGCCGGGGTGGTACGGGCTCACCTGCTGGCAGTCGTCCAGCAGCTCCTGGGCGAAGGGGCTGCCCTGGTCTGGGGAGAGGAGTGACAGCTCAGAGGGGGCTCAGGGGACCGGGAAGGACAGGTAAGGCTGCCCAGAGGGCTGCTGGCACTTTCTAGTTGACGGAGGAAGAAGTCCTGGGAGGAGGGGTCGTCTGTAGCACTCCGGGGAGAGGCAGGGATGGGACAGGACGGGCTGGGGAAGGGAGCAAACACGGGTTCTCACCGAAGGGGCCTGGGTTTTCGAGGGCCTCCTGGAAGGCCATGCCGTCCTTCTCCAGCAGCTCGATGATCCAGCTGAGCTCGTCGGAGGAGCTGGAAGCTGGTGAGGAAGGAAGGAGGGTCACAATCCCCTCACCCCAGCCCAGCCTGAGCTCTAGGACTCAGGAAATGGAGCCAACCCCCCGCCTTTGGCCCAGGGCCCCGGTGGCACCAGTGGCCTGGACTCACTGAGGTCCCGCAGCTGGGCGTGGAGCTGGTCCCCCAGAGGCCCGAAGACCAGACGCAGCTCCTCCAGGGCACAGCTGCACAGGGCGGCCCCGTCCATGTCGCAGCGGGAGAAGTCGATGGAGCTCGCGTCGTACTTGTTCTTCTCCACCTGGTAGCTGATCCAGTCCAGGACCTGCGCCTTCGACCAGAACCGGGGCTCCTCCCCGGACCAGCTGCCCTTCTCTGCGAGGGACAGAGGCTCAGCAGGCGGCCGGCGGCCCCCACAGCCCCATTCCTGGCACCCACCGGGGTTTCCCACCCAGCCCTGAGCCTCCCTGCAGTGGGGAGGCGGCGCTCGCGCACCCTGGTCCTGGCACCTGGTGCCCACCTCGGCCTGACACGGCGCCCACAGACGCCAGCACCTCAGCCCCTTCTGCGTCCTCGGCCCAGCCCTGGAATTCGCCTGGAGACCCTCCCCGCTGCCCGGTCCCCCACTTGCCTAACACGCTCTTGGATGGGTCTGTCTCCCCCTCCCGAAGGCAGCCCGTCCCACCCTGTGGGACCCACCTGTACCCTCCAGCGACACCTGGGGGTTGCCAAGGGTCAGCGCCGCATCATCAGCCCCGAAGGCGGCAGCGGCGGGGGCAGAGGCCAGGGTGGGGTCCTCCGCGCTGTACATAGCGCTGAAGTAGTTGCTGAAAACGTTGCTGATCTCACAGGTTGCAGCCATGAGGCTACCTGGGGAGGGGGAACGGGGTTGCTGAGGGGCCGGGGTCCCAGCCTGGGCGGGAGCAGCCCCAAGGGGCGAGAAGGTCGACAGCTCTGTGGGCACCTGCTCTTCTACAAGGGCTTCAGGATCTCAGAGCAAGGCGGGGCCACAAGACCCCGCTGCCGGGGTTCCCTCCGCAGATCGCCCGGCCCCTGAGCCGGACGAGCAGTCGTGGCCACACTGTCGCTGACAAGGACAGTCTCTGTTCACTACCCGCCTCGGGACTCCGACAGCCCCACAGTCCCGCTCGGAGATTCCGCACTGGGGCGGGCAGGTTCAGAACTGCAAATCTACTCGACCCCGCCTCAGTTTCCCAAGGCCTGGGCTAGGGAACGACAGGCGGGGGCCCTACCGGAGTCGGGGTGCGTGTGTGGCAGGAGGCTTTGAAGCTGCAGGCGGGGGAGAAATCCGGGCTGTGTACAGTTCTCCAGGTGGCGCTGAGGTGTGTGGCCAGGGCGGTCCCCCACCCCGGCCTAAATAGAGCTGCGCGGCAGCTCCGCCCCGAGCCCGGCTCTTATAGTGTGTCCCCAGCGGTAACCTGAGCTGCCGGCTCATTGGACGGAGGGGATTTCCTGGCCTTTAGACCAGGCTCCGGGCCCCATGTGATTTGCATATTCTATGCCACTTACCTGGGATCCTGGCAGGCGGTGCTGGGAAATCTGGCCCTGCTGGTTTAATGATTATCGGAGCCTGTCATCCCGCGCCCTCTGGGGTTGGGCACAGGGCACTGGCCGGGGCAGGTGGCGGGAACGGTGCTGGGGTGGGCGTCTCGTCTGTGCTTTCGGCTGCCCTCTGGCCCAGGAAATTCCTCCCGGGGGCCAGGCCGGGGATGGGCTCGGCAGGGGAAGGGCAAGTGGGGGAACCTGAACTCCTGGCTGAACCGGGTCAGAAAGGCTGCTGGCCCCCAGATTTCCAGACGTCTGGGGACAAGGGGGCCTAATAGAGAGAGAAGATACTGGGGTTTAGGGACTTTTCCCACAACACCCAGGATTCCGGGCACAGGCTGGGAGGCCCTGCAGGCTTGACACTGGACAATATTCACTGGCTCATGGGTAGGGCCAGGCCTGCCAGCCTAGTCCCCCCCCCAGGCTCCCCCCTCAAGGTGCCCAGCATGGGGCCCAGTCGTTGGCACCCGCTTTGTTGGCAAGGCCTTAGCACCCATTGCCTGCCTGGGCTCCATCCAAGCATCAGGGCTGCTCCAGCCACTTCTGCAGAGACCGGGCTGTATTGATACCTGAGTTTTTCCCTCAGCACTTGAAGGCGCCCTCCTGCCCAGGGGCTGCCAGAGGTGCGGCGCCCCCGTGGTTAGGTTCACCCGCCTCTGCCCTCCCGTGTCCAGGTCCCGTCTGCTGCCCTCTAGCGGTCAGAGCCCGGCTCCCTGGGTCACGTCACTCAAAGGAGACAAGGGGGACGCATAGCATGTGTTTACTATTTACCAAGCACTTTTAAACCTATTCTGTCACTTAATGCTCACACACAAAACAGCTAGTAGGGAACGCACAGTTATCACCATTTTATAGACCAGAAAATTGCCGCTTGGAGGGTTGGGGGGCTTGGCCAGACCACACAGAGTTAGTTAGACGGCGGGCTGGGATTTAAATGCAGGTATGCTGCACGCTGACACTCCCACTCTTTCCCCGGACAGCGCCAGATTCTTCTGGCCTCAGAGTCCTCCCGCCCAGCTCCACGGCCAGGGCCCTCGCTGGTGGGTCCCCGGTGCCGGTGGCTCTCTATGGCCTGTGTCCTGTAGACCCTGGGCAGGACCCTTGGATTCTGCACTTTGGTTTCCCCATCTGTAAAAACGAGGCTTTTTGGATTCAATAATCCCTAAGATCTCTCCCAGATCTAGTTTTTTATGTATCTAAAACATAGGACCGGAGTGTCTCTCTCCTCCGCTTCATTAACGCCACAACACAGGTGGCCCCCGCCTCCTCAGCCAGAGGGTGGGTGAAATGGTTACTCAAACAAAAGGTGACTCCACCTCCAGAGATATATGCTTGTCTTTAACTCTATAGCCCGAGGACTAAGAAAGTCCTTTCCAGAGAATCTGCTTCTCATCTTCCTTGTCTCAGAAACTACTGGGTGCCCAGGAGAGAAGGTTAAAGCCCAGGAACCCCCCAACGAGGCCAGGGGGGCAGGAGAGTCTGGGGCTGCGGGTAGGATTTCCCCCAGCCCCTAAGGGGGCCTCCCCCAGGGAGCCTGAGGCGACACACCCTCTGCCCAGTCACCCGCCCTGGAATGTGGGAGAACCGGCTTCCAGCCCGGGGCTGCTCACGTGCTCCCGGCCCTGAAGAGCACCTGGCCCAGGCCAGGGTTCCGGACAGGGGAGAGCAGGAGGATGCGTGGAGAATCAGGGTATCAGCTCCCTTGAGGCTTCTTCCCGGGAGAAAGGGAGCTGAGATAAGGAATTCCTATAGCCTAGCACTTTAAGTGGGAAACACTTGGAATTGAGGTCAGAGCCTTGGGGGGATGAGGACCAGGTGGGGCAGAGGTTCCAGGGTGGCGGTCAAAGAAGCTACTGAGCAGGAGGCTGGGGGCTTTCGCGGCCCATTAACCTCCCCCGAGAGCTTGCCCAGATGGTGACACAGCTTCATCTTGGGGACAGGAGGATGTCCTATAAAAGGACAGGCACAGGTGCAGCCACACTGGAGGCCTCACAAAGTGAGTGGAGTCGGAGTGGCCTTTTTTTTGAGACAGAGTCTTGCTCTGTTGCCCGGGCTAGAGTGCCGTGGCATCAGCCTAGCTCACGGCAACCTCAGACACCTGGGCTCAAGCAATCCTCCTGCCTCAGCCTCCCGAGTAGCTGGCACTACTGGCATGCGCCGCCATGCCCAGCTAATTTTTTCTCTCTATATACATATATATATATATATATTTTTTTTTTTTTTAGTTGTCCTGCTAATTTCTTTCTTTTTTTAGTAGAGACGGGGTCTTGCTCTTGCTCAGGCTGGTCTTGAACTGAGCTCAAACGATCTGCCTGCCTCGGCCTCCCAGAGTGCTGGGATTACAGGCGTGAGCCACGGCACTGGCCAAAGCTTAAGCTTTCTTCCCCAACCCTTGTGCAGGGGAGGGAAGAGGGCTGTGTTGATGACCTAAAGCCAAGGACAGGGCAGAGCCACAGACAGAGACTGGTTCGGGGTTGCCCTCTAAGAAAGGAAACTTAAACATATTTAAATATTTCTTCCAGTCCTCCCTTCATCCCGCTCCCAAACCCAAGCTGCTAACTGCTTAGATCCCCACGTCGAGGCCAGGAAATCAGAAGTTAGTGCCAAGTGCTGAAGACTCCTGATGACCACACCATTCAGATGGTTATCCAGGAGCAAAGGCAGGTGAGGCCCGGCAAAGCCCCTGGGCTGGGGAGAAGGGCAGGGGAAGGACACCAGAATACACATTTTATTGCTTCATCTATTTTAGTGATGGGAAAGATGAATGGGAATGGTGCTGCAGAGAGAGAATTCAGCTGCCTGCACAGACAGCCGGAATGCTACGCTTTTGCTCATTTTTCCTGCAGCAGCCGCGCCATTCGGCCATATGTTTCCCATACGCATGTGTGGGACACACCTCCTGCAGCCTGGCCGTTCGCTAAGGACAGGGAAACACTGTCATTCTCCGAGTCTCCCCCAGTGACTGTCTCTGAACACACACACAGAGGGGACCCCGGGTAGATGAAATTTAATAGATAACTCCAACTTATCTATTTTTTGCTTAAAAACATTTATTAAAATAAGGATTAAACCCGAAAAAAGAAAAACCAGAGTGGCAGCCCTTTGCATAGTGCAAGAAAGAAAGGAAGGAAGGGAGGAAGGGAGGGAGGGAGAGAAGGAGGGAAAGCAGGGAGGGAGGAAGGCGGGCAAGCCCTCTTCACCTCTCCCGGAGACCTAAGCCGGGAGGAGGGAGAAGGCCAGCTGTCCCTCGATGCCAGCAGCCTGCGGGGAGGACAGCTGTGGGCAGGTCCTCAGGACTCAGTGGGCCAGAGAGGTTCCCAGCAGAGCAGAAGCCCGAGAGCCACGGATGCCCAGCCCAGAGAACAGATTATTCCGAGGGGATACAAATTTTAGGAAGTCGATTGAAAAACTGGGATTTGGGAACAAACAATTATTCTGAAAGCCCGCAAAGTGTGGAGAGGCAGAGGCCCTGTGCACGAGCCTCTAACTGCCCTTCGGCTCCACGATCTGCCGGACGTAGTTGACAACGTTGCTGTGGAGCTGGGAGGCGGTGGACGCAAAGGTCTCTTTGGCGAGGGTCCGGGCCACCTCGCTGCCACTCATCATGGCATGGTACAGCGGCAGGGTGTACTTCTGTTTCCCCTGCAAGAAACACACACGCTCACACACGTGTGCCCCAGCAGCCCGCCCAGGGGGCCTGTGCAGCCCTCTCGCCCCCAGCAGCAGTCACAGGTGCTAACGGGGACGTGGGGACCCGTCCTGGGATGAGGAGTTTCCCAGTCAGAAGGGCTCTAATTCTGACATCTTCTCGGGGGTCAGGGATCCGTGGAGATAGATGTCAGTGTGCATCCCAGTCCACGCTAACACAGGGACAGCTACACGTGACAAAACTAGTGAGATGGGTCGACGCCGTGGGACGCCAAGCTTTGGGAAAGCTGTAGGTGGCCGGCCACCCAGGTAACAGCAGGTATCAAAGGCTGCAGCACACAAGCTCAGGGCCACCTAAGGTCCAGCTGCAGTTAAGTAACAGAAAACCCACAAGTCAAATTCACACGGGTGGGAGCCAGCTACATCGCAAGCTCCCACAACCCCGAGGCTCGAGGAAGCCGTGGGCAGGCTCAGAATGTCCCCACTCAGGCAGGCGGCTCCCACGTCACACAGGTGAGGGACTCCGAGCATGGCTTTGTGTCCAGGCCAGCCCCCTCCCTGCCCTGGAATCTGATGACCCTGAGAGTCACCCTGAGAGCCCCGGGCCCTTCCCAACAGGGCAACTCTCACAGGGTCATGTAGGATCCGGCCGGTGTCTCAACTCTTCTCGAGTCACAAGGCTTCTTCCCCCGGAGCGGAGACCTATCATCTTACCTCACCGTCTCGCCTGTCCTTTGGCCCCTTTCCCTCTGTGTCTTCCCCATGACCAGCCCCCGCGTTACGCATTACCCTCTTTCCCAGTTTTGGGTCAGCTCTGACCGGCTTTTCCCCCGCAGGTCTCACCAGCTGATGCAAAAGCTCCCCAAGCCTGTGGGCTTCCCCTTTCCCCAGGGCGATGCCGGCACCGGCCACACCGAAAACCAGACGGAGCGGCAGCCTCCAGGAGGTCACCTGACCCCTCCTCTGTCGCTCAGACGCAGCTCTGCCCACACCACGGCTTCAAGCATGTCAAGCGTGGCGCAGTGGTCCACAGCGTGGGGTGGGGGGACAGGGGACGGGTCACCCACCTGGCTCTGCAGGAACTCCTTCACCTTCCAGAAGTCCTCCTGGTGGTCGTTCTTAAGGACGATTTGGCCCCATCGTAGCCGCAGCTCCGCATTCCGGGCATTTGAGATCTTTGGGTACATCTCTCCCAGTTTTTTCACATTCCCTGGAAATACAAAACAATGGTTCGTGAACGACCAGCAGAGGCAGCCGGGAAGCCCCATTCTCGGGGACACCGTGCGTCGGCCCTTGGGCCCCCCAACAGTGCCGGGACGGACCTCCAGGAGGCTCCCCCTCCCACTCCACCCCTCCCTCCGTTCATCTCATGCTCTGACATGCTGATGTTCTGTTCCCACCTTTACTGAATTTCCAAGGCTCTTCCACCAATTGTCCCTTAATATTACTATAGACCTTCTACTCTTTTCTTGTAATCACCCTATTTTCCTTCCCAGATTAAAACACAGGTATTCCCCTAAAATACCCCACCCCACTTCTCCTACCAACCTAGAAATCACTGCAGCTTCAGCCTTTTTCCATCCCTTGGTGAACACTATTTCCGACTGTGCAGCAACGAAGTGTTAGTGGTTAAGAGCTGTGGGTGGTTCAGATCCCACCCACCCATTTACTGGCTGTGTGACCCATTTGCACCTCAAGTTCACTGTCTGTTACCTAGGAATTATAACCCTAGCACCCACGTCACAGAGAGTAACAAGGATGAAATAACTTAATAGGCACAGAGAGCGCACGAGAGCCCCCTGCAGAGCCTGACAACGTGGTGAACGGCAGGTACGAGCAGGTGTCACAGGTGTAACCCGCAGCCGTTGGATGGCACGTCCCCTGCAAAGTGCCAGACTCCCTGTTACCTCGGCAGTCCCCGAGGGGCACGCGTCACAACTTTTTCTGAGTCTCCCTCTGGCCCCGGTATAAAGCTCTGCACACGAGGAGCCTTGACTCAGCACATTGAAGAAACAACCCACTTTTTCTTACCAGGAGGGAGAGGGGATTTCTGGAGGATCTTATCCAGGAAGTAGACCAGCTGGTAGGTCTTCCAGGGAGAGATGGCCACAGCTTCGATGGCCTTCGTGTCCAGCTCCTCGGCCGCCCACAGCTGGGCCAGGTTGTCAGCAGGCTTCATGAGCGAGTCCCCGGGGGAGAGGTCGGGGAGGTGCGGGGGCCAGCCAGGGGTGTTCAGCCACCGGTCAAACTCAAACCCTGTTTGGTAGAAGGAGACACTGTCCGAATCCTCTGGCCAGGTCACAGTCAACGTGCCCAAACACCCCCCAGAGACCCGGGGCTCCTGCCTCTCTCCACCCCAAACTCTCTCTCCAGCGTTTGACATCACCTTCCCACACAACTACTCGCTCCAGCAGGGGTCCAATCGTGACGATGGCTAGGGGCTCTCGCAGTAAGACCGGGCTGTGTCTGCTTCTACTGGGACAGTGTTTCTTGTACCAAATTTACACTGTGCCGTCAGAGCCGAGTTGGCGGGTGCCGTATTCCAGAACACGCTCCCCCAATCCCAGGACAGCACTGTGCTTAGCACTGGGGCTCCCACCCAGCCCTGCCATGAGCTAGCTGGGAGGCCACAGGCATGTCACTTCACCTCTCTGGACCTCTGTTTTATCTGTAAAACGGCCAGGGGCGGGGAGTGGGGAGTGACAGGCCCTACCTTAGTTGACAGCTGTGAGGATTAAATGAGCAAATACACATGAAAAGCCTCACGTACTGCCTGGTGCACGGTAAGGACTCAGTCGTTATTCACTGTTGTTGACTACAGCGTCTCATGGCCTTGAAACGCAGGCCTCCAACCCACGAGCAGGCACCACTAAGGCCTGCCCAGTCCCCACCGCCAGAGGATGCCAACTTCACCAAACCAACGCCAGAGTGACTCAGGGCTCGCGGTGCCAAGTGAGGGTATGTCTAAGAGACTGTCCCTTCCACGACAGGACATTTCCACTCTCTCCAGGAAGCAGGGCGGCCACTGGGCTGGCCACACGGGCCACTCCACAGCCTTCAGGCAGGGGCTGCGGCCGCAGCAACAAGGCTCTGGGCCCAGCGAAGGGCCTGACTACACGCCCAGGGCTGAGGAAGACAGGAGAGAGCGGAGAGGGTCAGAAAACGAGGCAGAGAAGCGGCAGAGAAGTCATCTCTGTGGAATAAAGCCTCAGACGCTGGGTTTGCTCCCAAAGCACCATTTACCAGAGGACTGTGACCCAGCGTCCTCCTGCCTGTCTTGGTCTTTCCTAAGGTAACTCCCACACAGTTCTCCACTCTCTCCCAGAAGCCTGTGGGCCAGCTGCTCTGCTCACCTGGAATGGAATCCACTCTCTTTTCCTTCAGCTCGGGGAAATATTCCAAGTAGAACTCGAGAAAGTCTTCGGCCATGATACTTTTGAATTTAAACTCGTCCACATAGGCCTGTGGGAAGGGCAGTGCTGTGCAGGGACCCCTGGCCCCGGGGGCAGCAGAGCCCTCCGTGTCGTGGCCTCTTCCAGCCCCTCACCTCTTCCGCCCCCGTCTCCACCCTCGCGCTCCGGCCCAGCCGCGCCGTCTGCTCCTCTTCCTTCTCCCCTCCTGAGAGAGGTGACTGTACCTTGAGAAATTTGTCAAACTGATCCTGATCCCCCACCAAGTGGGCCAGGTACGAGACAAAGCAGAAACCTTTCTCGTAGGGGGTCTCGTTGTACGTGTCGTCCGGGTCAACACCTGGCGGAGGAGAGGACAGACGGGGTTGGAGCCTGGTAACTGTCACCCTTCCTCTCCTCTCTAGCCCCAGCTCCACAGACTAACCGTGGAAGAGACCAGAACTCGGCTTCCCCGGGGACAGCAAGGCCAAGAAGGTTTGCAGATGCATCTTGGCCTCGCCCAGGGCACGGCAGAGATCTCAGAGGGCCACTCGCCATGGCTCCAGTGAGAGGACAGACACTAAGAGGACAAAGACGGCAGCTCCAGCCCTGGTGGTTACCACCTGTGTACTCAACCTCCCTCCCGGAGCAAGTGTTGTTTACAGCTGCGCTGGGCTACAGCTAATTGCCAGGCTGTAAGAAGTTCATTTCCACAGTCAGCGGCATCAAGGAATATGAGCTTCAAGTGCACAAAAACGTTTTGGATTAGTCACCCACGGAACTGAAGAAGAATGTTAGAAAATAAAAAGCTCTGAACTTGGAGTGAGGACCGGGGTCTGAGTTCCAGTGGTGCCCTGATTACAGGCATGACCTTGGACAAGTGACTTCACTTGTCTGGCACTCGGTCCTGTCCTCTATGCAACAAGGCTAATAGCTTACAGAACCCACAGGTCTGGCTTGATACAAAGGAACGGGGGGAAGGAGCTTCGTGAAATGATACGGACCTGCAAGATGCGCAGAGCTGGACGGCACTCCCACCTGGCTAAAGCGGCTTGGCTTTAGCAGCCCAGAGGCCAGAGCGTTGGCTGCCAAGAGCCCTGGAAGCCCCCCCGCCAGGACAGCATGGTGAGCCTGCGCTAATCCACGCGGAGCTCGGGCTGACGCGGGGCTCCAAGCTCAATTTAGGGGAGGGGGTTGCAGACAGAGCCTGCTGCACCTGGCTCGATCTTCACCCGGAGCTTGTTGAGCGGGTTTTCCTCGCCGCTGATGTCCATGTGCTGGCGCAGCAGCGCCCGCCCCGTCGCTGCCTCCAAGCAGGTGTACGCAGCCCCTGCGGCAAAACCAAACAGAAGCCCCCAGAAGGCTTGTTGCCACCGCGTCCGACAAGCTTTCCTGACGCTGGCGCTGTGCTGCCCCCTTGTGGTCGCAAGAAGAACAGCGACAGATGCCTGAAGCTTAATACTCTACGACCCTCGTGGGGACCTGAGAGCAAACAGGGTCACTGGCGGGGACCCTGACTCCGCCCCCAGCTGCCCGCTGCTCGGGCTACAAGGACTGGGCGAATCACATCTTTTCTCTGACGGTTACCTTTTTCTATCAACATATTTTTAGATAATAATTTGATCTTCTATGAAAACTTAGACTGTTTTTACCTGACTGCTCCTGTTGGACAAGAGAAACTATCACCCCCCAATTTTTTTAAATCTCCTTCTGCCTTTAAAAATAACGACTGAGAGCGCAGTGGAGGGGAAGAGGACCAGGTTTTTGAAACAGCCAGCTCTGCCACACACCAGATGCTCTGACTCTGAGCCAGTGACTTAACCTCCCTTGGCCTCAGTTTCTTCCTCTGCACAATGGGGTAATAATATTTGCTTGCCCGACTCCTAGGAGCTGATTAAGACAGTGAAAAACATGCTCATGCTCTATATATTCTGTGGGTTTTTGTTTTGTTCTGTTTGTTTGTTTGTTTTTGAGACAGGGTCTCGCTCTTTTGCCTGGGCTGGGCTAGAGAGCAGTGGTATTATAGCTGCAGCCTCCAACTCCTGGGCTGAAGCGATCCTCCTGCCTCAGCCTCCTGGGACAACAGACATATGTCATCACGCCCAGATAATTTTTCTATTTTTTGTAGAGACGGGGTCTCGCTCTTGCTCAGGCTGGTCTTGAACTCCTGACCTTAAGCAATCCTCCCACCTTGGCCTCCCAAAGTGCTAGGATTACATGCATGAGCTACTGTGTCTGGCTATATACTCTGAATGAAACTATAAACTTACATGAACTTTCTGGGAGGTAAGGGACAACTTATACTAAAAAGACTTTAAAACGTTCAGACCCAGAAATTATGTTTCTAAGAATTTACCCTTATGGAAATCATCTTGAGATATGCATTGTTTCTCAAAATATTTCAATGGAAAATCAGTAACAAATGAGCTTTCTAACAACTGGAGATTGACTAAAACATCCATACTATGCAGCTACAGAAGAAAATTTAATTAGGGAAGTGTTTAATTTTATTAAGTTAAAAAAAAGCCAATTGTAAAACACTGTATGCTTTGATAATTCACACACACACATAAAAATGTTTGAAAGGATATAGTACCACCTCCTCCCTTCACACCCACTTGTACCCTAAAACCCCAAAGGCAGATCCCACTGGCCTTGCAGGCCAAGGAATGGGAGGCAGAATCCTTGGGAGAACGGCGGGCACGTACCGAAGAGGATGGTGGAGATCCTCCGCTGGGCGTACATGGTGAAACCTTCGTTGAGCCAGAATTCACCCCAGTTGGCATTGGTGACCAGGTTCCCAAACCAACTGTGGGAGATCTCGTGGATGATGACATCAGCCAAGGAGCGGTCCCCTGCTAGCAGGCAGGGGGTGACAAAGGTCAGACAAGGGTTCTCCATTCCTCCAAACGGAAAGGATGGTGGCATGAAGAGCAAGTCGTACCTGCCGAGAGGGTGGGAGGGTCACAGAGAGGCCCCGGCTCCCCGGAGCAGACCCCGCCTCGCTGCCCTGAGCAATGGCTTTCCCAGTCCCCTGCCAAGCCCTACGACATGCACCCACTACACAGGCAGAGTACAGTCCTCTGCCCAGTGCTGACAATGAAGTCCAGCTCCTCCATCCTTCTCCCAGGTGGCTTTCCTGCCTTGCTGGGACTTCCTTTTTCCAGGTGGGGTTTGCTCTCTTGGAGACGGCTCTCTAAGCCTTTCTGTTTCCCTCTCTGCTTCCAAGCACGATGTGAGTTATTATCAGCTCTATCACATTTAGCTCATTGGAGGCCAACTTGGGGTCATAAAGACCAAAGCGGAGCCTTTCATCTAAGGAGCCTAAAGACAGAAGATGTCAAAGGAAACAATGGAGTGTGGGCAACTTCCAGCCGTGAGGAAAGACAGGCCAGCGAGGGCCCCACCATGTTCGCTTGGGCAGCACATGTACTGAAAGGGCCCCAACAGTGCTTCCCCGTCTCAAACTTGGGAACGGCAAGGCACGTTTTTGTCACCTCCAGAACCTCTCTCCCGGGGTCCCCTGCTCAGCAATGCTGGGGAGCCTGGCTCATCCCTTCCTCTTCTCATCCTCCTCTCCCTCACTAACGGGGTTCGGGAAACGCTGCTCTGGGAGAAGGAAGAGAGGCAACGCCAGAAGTGAGAGTGGAAACCGGGGACTCGGTTTAACGGAAGACGTCAGACTCGCGCTATACCACACCTTCCCCAAACATAGGGTCCAAAAAGCTTCTCTCCTGTTGCCAGAAATTCTTCTATCACCCCGTTGTACTCCTCCTTGGCAGCATCAATCAGACAGGGCTCAGCCCACACCCGGCTCCTAAAGACAAGAGTGCTGTTTAGAGACTGTCGCTGTGACCCAATCCAAAGAGCACCTGTAGAAGAAAAGTGGCCCCAGTCCCGTATTTGGGCCAAATGAATGTGACAGTGTGGCATGCCACAGAGACAAGAGATGCAAGGTCAGATCACCTGCACGGATCCGAGAGACTGCTCAGCACACCTGGGAAATGAGAACCCAAGATAGCCTGGTGGAGGCAGCTGCTGCCTCCTCTACGTAACAGGATCCGAACCCACAGCGCTGCGGGTTACGGCTTCAGCACTGACTGCGAGCTCGCAAAAGGCATTTCGCCTCTCTGAGCCTCGGTTTCCTCATCTGTAGTGAAGATTAAATACAACAGCATGCAACAGCCTTCATACAGTGGCTTATACAGTAAACCTACGTATGAGGGAGGGGAGGAAAGTATTCTAATAACAGAATCTTTGGAATTGAAAGAAACCTTAAGAGATAAACCTATTAATGTTAATAGAAAATTGTTAATTGTCTTAGGTGCAATAACAGTATTGTGGTTATAAGGGAGAATGTCATTATTTCTCAGAGAGGCACACTGAATTACTTGCTTTTAAATGGACTAGCAACAACAAATGCAAATCCACTCATGAGTAAAACTGATACGGCAAAATGGACGGGCATGCAAGCGTTCAATGCGTCACCCTTTCAATTTTCTGTGTATTTGAAATGTTCATGCTAAAAAGATGGGAAGGCTGGTCCGAGTGCAGTGGTGTTTGTGACTAACTGATCACAACCAGTTACAGATTCCTTTGTTCCTTCTCCACTCCCACTGCTTCACTTGACCAGCCTTCAAAAAAATTTTATTTCAAAAAATAAAAAATAGGCCGGGCGCAGTGGCTCACGCCTGTAATCTTAGCACTCTGGGAGGCTGACCGGAAGGATTAATTGAGCTCAGGAGATTGAGACCAGCCTGAGCAAGAGTGAGACCCTGTCTCTATTAAAAATAGAAAGAAATTAGCTGGACAACTAAAAATATATAGAAAAAGTTAGCTGGGCATGGTGGCGCATGCCTGTAGTCCCAGCTACTCGGGAGGGTGAGGCAGGAGGATCGCTTGAGCCCAGGAGTTTGAGGTTGCTGTGAGCTAGGCTGACGCCATGGCACTGTAGCCTGGGCAACAGAGTGAGACTCTGTCTCAAA
This sequence comes from Lemur catta, assembly GCF_020740605.2. Taxonomy (NCBI): domain Eukaryota; kingdom Metazoa; phylum Chordata; class Mammalia; order Primates; family Lemuridae; genus Lemur; species Lemur catta. The sequence continues at coordinate 3,718,731 of NC_059150.1, read as the reverse complement.
AAAAAAAAAAAGTTAACCTACAAGAATGGGTGAGCTTCCCCAAGAAAAGCACAAAGAAGAGAACGGGTGATGGACAGAACCCTGGGACAGCAACACACTAGGGGCTGGGCACAGGAGAGACCAGGAAGGACTAACCAGGGGGCCTCAGAGCCAGGACAGGGGAGTGTCAGGAAGCCAGAGGAGGGTCTACAGAGGCAGGAAAAAAGAGCAGAACACGGAGACAAGGATTAAAATGCACCCAGGGTGTTTTCTGTATTTAGGCGAGTGGCCTCTCTTCCTACAGAGTTTCAACAGCATGACAGGGGCAGGGGTGTGGGAGGTGGAGCCAGGTGTGTGCTTGCAACTCAGGTGACCTCCTACGAAGGGAGGAGAGGCCGGCGTGCTAGAAGAAAACATGGAGTCAAGGGGGTTTTCGGTTTTGAGTTTGCTTTTTGCTTTGCTTTAGTCTGAGGGAAACTGGAGCACCCCCAGGGCTGAGGGGGAGGCTGCAGACCTGAAGACAGAGGGGTAAATGGTAGAACGCAGCCCCACAGGACACGGGGAAGGACTGCATCCACCGCCCAGAGACACCTGTCTCTAATGAGGAAGGACCCCCGTCAGAGTCTGGAAGGATGGAGGGAAATGAAGAAGGCTTTTTAAGCAGAGGAGAGGAAGTGGACATCATCACATCTGACGAAGTAAATATTCTCAGGAAAGTAGGAGATAAGATCGTGTGCTTGGGTGGGGATATGGGGTTTCCATAGCAAACTTGAAGACAATGATCAAGTCCTAGAACAGCTTAAGGGAAGTGAGATGGAAACAGAAATAAAAGGACTGTTGAGCGATCTTGCAAGCACACCTGCAGCTGGAGACAACGTTGGGTACGTTTTTCTTGAAAACCACACCAATGTCTATTTCAACTTTCCTTTAATCCCAACTTTTCACCAAGAAACTAGGCATGTACAGTGCGATCGCTGTGCAGTTTCATTATTTTCTACATCTCCCCAACGCCCACCCACAGAAAGGGAATTATAACATGTGACTGAGGGCTGGGATGTGACAGCAGCAGGACCGTGGGCACAGGGGCTTGGAGTATTGGTATGAGACCATCAGCCGCACTCCTGGGTCAGGGAGAGAAGCCAGGAGCGGGTGCCTGCTGTGGACAAAGCAAGCAGCTTAAAGGAAGGGAGGCCGCCACGAGCACAAGGAGGAGACATGGCGGGATACGTGGGCGTGAGGCCATCAGAGGAAGGTTAGGAGGGCGCAGTCAGAAGGTGAATGAGGGCAAGGTGCTTACAAGCTCTGATATGGTCAGTCCACGACAATGGCGATGTCTAGGCCCTAGAGCGTGGCTGACGGAGTGGAGACTGAGTAGAGGAGGCTGAGAAACCTGAAGCTACCCTCAACCCTATATGTTAGATGTGATATCCATGTGGAGTGAAAAGCCACCAAAGAGGATGTGACAGGCCACCAGGCTAAGAAAAAGCTCATGGCACAGGGGTCAAAGTCTTCGGGGAGTTACTTGTGAACTGCTTCACCACCAGCTTGGATACGCAAGTGAACAAAATCCGTCAGCCCAGTGGACTTCACCTCACTACAACTAGAAGGATCAACACAGGCCAGGCAGGCTCACCCAGGATCCTTCCCTGGTTTCAGTGCATGCGCTGCCAAAGCAAGCACATGATCCTTCCCCCAGTACGCACGCTCCTGCCAAAAGAAGTTAAGATGCTCTAGTCAAGCTGGGATCTCATCACCAGCCACACATAGTGCAGAGGGCACTGGGTTTATCATAGAAATACCTGAATTTTAATGTTTTGTTGGCATGACCTTCTGCAAGACATGCCAGCAGAGCCTTGGTTTGCTTATCTGCAAAATGGAGACAACATCATCCTCATTAAGTCTGTGTAAGGATTAGAAGAGATTCTCCATAAAAGGGCTTCCTGGGATCTATCCATAACTCTCTCTGTCCAGGATTTCCTCCCTGTGGGAATGGGGACTGGGACAGGAGGCCTGCTTTGCCAGAAGGCCCCCCGCCCATATAACTTACTCCGGTAAGATCCTAAGACGTGACCCATGGGCCACGGACTATCCATCTGATAGGGGAAGGAATAAGTCATCACAACCAGTTAAATGGATTCTGTCACCCAGTTCAATATGCTGGGTTGTCATTCTATTACAGAGGGTTCAAAAAAATAATTATTATCCAATATGTTCAGAATCCATTGTTCTCCCTTTTCCCATTAATAGTGCATACTCTTACTAATAGAACCTTAGGAAGGGTAGTGACATTCCTTCTTGTCCACTGCAAAGATGACATCCTTCTGGTTATCTGCCACCCTGCCTATCAGGAAGACAGCCCTTTGTCGGAGGGCGCTTTGTCTTTCCGGACTGAATTTCCAGGTATTGTCTGGACGTGTGCTGGAAGCAGACACCAGTGGGATCCCGTCTGCTATTCCATCTGATACAGCAGAACTAAGACTCCTGAGACTAGCACTGTTACGGAGCCCAGGTGTGAAGTCCGAGGCTTGTAACTAATCTTGTCAGGGACACCACTGCCTCCGGGAGCTGAGAGCAAGGTCAGCGATTAAGAACAGCAACAGAGGCAGGAAAAGGGTCACAGCTTTATTGCCCAACCTTTCTTTGATCTTCTCACAGAGAGATTAAGCTATACTGGCAGATAATATGATAGCCAGGAAAAAACTAATACTCCTGGTCAATTTTTTTTTCTCAGGAAACCTTGCAAAACCCTTTTTTATCTCCACTAAATCCATCTAACTTCACAGAGGTATCCCTGTAACCACAGGTTTAAGTTCATGCAGCTGCAGCAGACAGAAAGGAGAGTCTGCTTCCCTCTCTAGAGAGTAACAATGACACCAAAGTTGTACATTTCCAGGAAATAAGTGCCAGAGAAAATGGGGAGATTTGGTACAAAGGTAAAAAAGTGAATATAGTTGCAAGAAGGGCATTTAGAACTTAAAGATACTAATCAAGATCAATCTTCCAAAACTGCTGCCCACGCTGCAGCATCACCCTGCAAGGCAACGCAGGACAGCAGCGACTGCCAGCAGGACTGCTGGTCTCACTCCAGACGGCAGGGTGGGACTGGAGGGCAGGAGAGAGGAAGGGGGGGAGGAAGAGTGCGTCCTGCAGCGGCACTCATGCTGCAGGCTCGTCCGCTGCAGAACGGCTCCAGACTGAGACAGAGGGCCCGAGACTGCCCCAAGAGCCCCCCAGCAGGTCCACTGGTCAGGGTCCTCCTTGCCTCTGAGGCCAATCCAACCTTCCCCGTGGGGTCTTCGTTTCCTACCTGGGTCCAACTTCAGCCGAAACCAGATCTCCGATGGCCAAAGCTATCAGATAGGAGGGGATGGGCTGGCACATCTGGAAGAAGAACTTATTTGGACCTCTCTTCTCCCAGGTGCTAGCACTCATCACAGCTGTGAAGCCATCTGGGACCTGACAACAGAGAACGCTTAGGAGACTTGACTTGGAGAGACTCTCCTTTTGATTAGCTCGAAGAACAGCACGACCAGCAACCTGCCTGGTGCACGACAGTGACCCAGAGTCCACCCTGGAGAACACAACGGCTTCGAGAAACTAAACCTGTGCTAAACTAATGGGATTTGGAGGAAGGCCATATAAAATTTCAGTTAGAATTTAAAAGTAAGCAATCGTTCAGAGGTACCACTGGATGGATATAACAATTTACCAACTGAAATGTGACCTGACAGATCTAAACTTACATTCTTAATCCCAAGGGCAGGTGCACCTAACCTTAGTCCCCTTACCTCAACAAGAGCCGAATATTTGCATTTCACTGCAGGGGTGTCGAAGCATGGGAAGAAGGCCCGGTTGAGGACGGCCTGACCCTGGGTGTAGACAAAGGGCTTCTTCTTTCCCGCTGTCTGCTCAGGAGCCAACCAGCAAACCTAAGAGAACAGAACATTTCAGAACGGACATCTCCTATATGAGCTCAGTCTGGCCAGAGAAAGGAGCTAGCGGGCATGGGAAAATTTTAGGTAAGCCATAAAATCTTTCTGCCAGCCAGTTTGGCTCTGACGGGATAGTTGTCTCCTCTTGTGTATTTAGTTCACCCTGGAATCCACTGCACAAGGCAGAGCCACCACCAAGAGCCCATTCCTCACCCTACCCCGTGGGTCATCTCAGAAATCCCAGACCTGGCCTCTGACCCTGTCATCTGGCCTCTTCCTGTGTTCTTCTCCCTGTAGAAGTTTCTCATCAAACAAACAAATAAGGCAGCAACTGTACTTGGAGAAGAGAAGACACAGAAAAGCAGAACCTAGCTAGGAGTCATGTGATTAATATGTGTTTTTCATTCCTAAAACTGACCTTCTCAGAATACATATATTTTATATTATGGGCATTGGTTATATGATTCTTAATTTGTTTTCTGTTAGCCCTTAAACCAAGGGCAAATCTGAGTGATTACAACAAACTCAATTTCTGCCTACAGCAAAAAGGAGTTCTCTTACAACACAGATACAATGGGGGTGGAGGTACGTCAGTGACAAGGACCCTTTAGAATTTAGAGAAGGATTAGACTATGGCAGGAAGATTGCAGAGGGGCAGCAAAACTTTCTGTTTGAGCCTTCAAAAGCCAGCAGGATTCAGGCGGTTGGAAAGGCAGGAGGACAGTCACAGGGAGATGAGCGGAAGCAAGAGCAGAGCACACGTGGCTGCAGACTCTGGCAATGCGTGGGAGGTTCTGGAGGCGGAGTGGGGGGGCATGTCGGGCAGGTGTAACGAAGGGCTCTGAAGACAGAGGTATCTGACACCTATTATAAGAGGCATAAAGAAGCCGCACTGGGATGCTGGGTTTTCCTTTGCTTGAGTTGTTTGTGTGTGAAAAATTTAGTCTCGTTCCAAGGAGAACAGCACAGTGTGGAAAGAGGAGAGGAAAAGAATAACCCCACAGTGGAGAAAGCTGACAAGCACCAGCCGGGTGACTGAGGTCAGCGCGGACAGTCATAAATCATGTTGCTACTATGTACCCTCAATATGAGGTGATGAAAATGGCACTTGACCTTGGTGAATTTCTGCTCAAAAACCCATAATCCCAGACTAATTATGAGGAAAAAAAATCAGCGAATTCCAGTAGAGGGACATCCTACAACATACCTGACCAACATCCCTCAAAACTGTCAAGGTCATCAAAAACAAAGAAAGTCTGAGAATTGTCACAGCCCCAAGAAGAATCTAAGGATACATGACAGCTAAATATAACAGGGTATTCTAGATGGGATCTTGGAAAAGAAAAAGAAATTTGAAAAACTACTTAAGACTTCAGTGAGTAATAATGTATCAGTACTGGTTCATCAACTGTAACAAATGTATCATACTAATGTAAAACAGTAGCAATAGGAGAAAGTGGGGGGGGGTGTATGGGAAGCCTGTATTATCCACTCAATTTTTTTTTTCAAATAAAGCCTATTAATTTAAAAAAATGAGTTGGCAATAGGAGCTCACACTTATATATTATAGATTACTCACTTGTACCAGGCACTTATGTAAAGATAATTTAACTTATTTCAAGCACTTAGACTAGTTCCTGGCACATCTTAATAAATATTAGTCATCAACCCCTCCATCAAAATTCCTTATTCATCATCTTTGCTGGGGGTTTCTTTCTATTTTTTTAAATGACACAAGGATAACGGAACACAGGGTCTGGCAGTACGCACTCTTTGGGTGCTACTTACAGGGATGAGGGTGAGAACTCCCACGGGAATGGGGGCAATGAGCAGAGAGAGGAAGGAAGATCTTCGCAGCGGAAAGGACAGTGCTTTGTAAAGTGCAGACTCTGCCACTCTAAGTTAAAACTATTCGGTTATGACATTTAAGTTGAGGTGCCACTTTCAGTGGACAATGACAGGGAGGGCTCGATTTTTCCAATCACCCTGTTTAATTTTTAGTTCCTGCCAAAAATCAGGAACCAAAATATAACAGCAACCAAACACATTAACAGAGGTTATGTTTCCCTAGAGGCACCGGAATTTTCCTTTGCCTTAGCCATATCATTGTGTGCTTTGGACTTTCATTTTCTAAATAAGTTCTATCGCAGGGTTCACATATTCCCCAGTAGTGAAAGGTGGAAACAGCTTCTCTTTGAGCCAGTCTAAGAGCAAAGGAGACTGGCCAGATAAGCAAATTTCAAATGCAGGCAGCACTTTACTGTGGAACTTGTAACCCACCCTATCCTGGAAGAAACTAGCACCCACAGCCTGAGGACTCTCATGAAGGATTTTCTCTTATAGATGTAGTAGGCCACATAACCTTCCACCCTCTTACTTCCAATATTCCCCCCTGCAAAAAAAGAGTCAACCAACAGTGAGAAGGCCAAGCTATTATAAAGTCTAGACCACCCTAATTCCAGTTCTCTTTTACTCAAATTCTTCTGTTAATCAAATCCAAGACTTCACAGGAGGAAACCAAAGTAATTATCAGGGCTTCGGAGTCGTTTTAAGACGAGGAACTAGAAGGGCACATAGAACAAAGGGCCGAGCCAGCATCTGGCTGATTAGCCAACGTTCTCCAGGGTCACCAAAAAGCGGAAGTAAAGTACCTGATTATCAGGGACCTACGCCCAAAAATCTGAGCCAGGATTAAGTTAAAGTGTCTGCATCGTTCGTTATCCAGAAGCCACGCAGGCTATCAGACACGGTGGCGACGGCGAGAGGGAACGTGGGACAATCCAGACAAGCCACAGAGGAGGGAGGACAGGCAGGCAGGGGGGAAAGGACCGACGTCCACGGCACGGTGGCCAGAGCCGCCGGCGCCCAGCAGAGGGGCCGCCCAGCCCGGGAGGGACGCGGGGCGCTGCGTAGGAGGCCGGGGGCGTGCGCCGGGGACCCTCCCGGGCAGCGCGGCGAGGGTTTCTCCCTTTCCCTCCTCCGGGGCGGGTCAGCGCCGGTCGGAGGCCTCCGGGCGGAAGGAAGCGGCCGGGCGAGGCCTGGGGCCGCGCTGGGCTCCGGGGACGCACTCACCCCGGGTCCCTCCCCGACGCGGTAGGTGAGCAGCACCTGGAAGCGCTCGGCGGCGCGGCAGGGCTGCGGGAGGGCCACGCACAGGGCCTGGCCGTAGTGCGAGAAGGGCCGCGTGTGGAAGGGCACCGGCTCCGCGGGCGGCCCCTCCGCGCAGGGCTGCCCCCGCCGCAGCGCCGCCGCCGTCACCTCGAGGCACGGGTGCGAGTCGAGCAGCAGCTCGGTGGCGCCCTCGGGCACCAGGCAGCGCAGGTCCAGGGCCGCCGTGCCGCTCAGCGCCCGGCTCCCGGGGCCCGGCCCCGGCGGCCCGAACTCGGCCCGCAGGTCCAGGTGCAAGTGCAGCATCTCGAAGGCTCGGAAGTTGGAGGCCGAGGCCACGTCCACGGCCTGCGCCGAGTGCAGCGGCCGCTTGGCCGCGCCGCCGCCGCCGCCAGCCGAGGGCTCGCAGCTCGCCATGGCCCGCAGCGCCGTTGCTCTCCGCGGGGACGGTCGCCGCTCGGCCCGCTGCAGCGGGAAGCCCCGCCCCCGACACGGCCCCGCCCCGCCCGAGAAGCCCCGCCCGAGAAGCCCCGCCCCGACACGGCCCCGCCCCTCTGTGGGCCCCGCCCACCAAGGAAGCCACGCCCACAACCCCCGGACCAGGCCGCACCCGCCTCCCTGCGCCCCGCAGCCCCAGCCTTGTAGCTTTAACCCGGGGACCTCGGGATTTGGGGTGAAAGAGGGCGGTGGGATAATCGGGGCCACATTTGCCCAGACTTATCCTACTGTGACGTTACAGTATCCCAGGGGGTCATCACCCTTCTTTGCTGCTGTTTCCTGTTTCCTCGTCTTCCAGGAAGGTGGTGGGAAGGGGCGGACCCAAGACTGGACGGGCCGCAGTTCAAGATCCCACACTCTGGGCTCGGCCCATGATTAAGACTGTGTCTCACCTTGGGCAGATGGCCAAGAAAGGTGAATCTTTTCGAGCCTCTTTCTCACCTACAAAATAATAACAATAACTGTCGCACGAGTAATGTGTCTAATGCGCTTGGTAGACAGTAAAACCCTATCCAACGTCTCGGAATTCCACACCAGATCCAGGCTCTTCCCCCAGCGCTCCAGGCAGGCCTGTTCCCATCCTTGCGCCAAGGCCCCGGGACCGCACCGCACAGTTTAGCCCTTAGCTGGCCATCGCCTGTTGCTGTTATTCCCCTTACTGTAACGTCCAGCTTTTGAGCTAGCGACGTCCCTGCCGCATGCTCCATCTCTCCTCTGCTCCACGGGCGGAAGTGGCCTTTCTATGAATAATGATGATATTTTCACCCATCAGTTGGGAAATGAGATTTTTAAAGAGGACAATGTAGGAAGTTTTTCATAAAAAGAAATAGTATCCTAGTTTTAAAGAGTTGAAATAGATTTTATTTTGTGAAGTGATGCTTATGGTAGATAATAATTTCATATAAGTTCAATGTCAGTTTTCTTAACTCCAAAAACCGTAGGAAACTTTTCCTACAGCATTGAGCACAGTGCTTGGTACATACTACATATTTAATACATCTACCTTGAATTTATTTAATCTTATGCAATAAGTTTTTGTTGAGTATCTACTATATACCAGTTGTTAGGCCGGGTGCTAGGGATATAACTGGAATAAGTCTGGGACAGTCCCTGTCCTTGTGGCGCTCAGAGTCTTGCTCACATTTTAGCATACACACAAGAAAACAAGTCATGACAATTCCATGTGCTGTGCCATGATGTGGGAAGAAAAGTTTGCAGTGGGAGCACAAACGGGAGACACCCAGCCTGAGCCCTCCAACTAAGTATTGCTGGAGGAAGTTGTTCTTGCCTACAGGGTAAAAGCTGTTTGGAGTGGCCACGCACGGTGGCTCACACCTGTAATCTTAGCACTCTGGGAGGCTGAGGTGGGTGGATCATTTGAGCTCAAGAGTTCGAGACCAGCCTGAGCAAGAGCAAGACCCCATCTCTACTAAAAATAAGAAAAAAAAATAGAAAGAAATTAGCTGGACAACTAAAAATATGTAGAAAAAACTAGCCAGGCATGGTGGTGCTTACCTGTAGTCCCAGCTACTCGGGAGGCTGAGGCAGGAGGATCCCTTGAGCCCAGGAGTTTGAGGTTGCTGTGAGCTAGGCTGACGCCAGGGCACTCAGCCTGGGCAACAGAGCGAGACTGTCTCAAACAAAAAAAAAAAAAGGGAACAAACTGTTGATTCACACATCATCATGGATGAATCCTAAATGCGCTTTGCTAAATTGAGGGAGAAGAGATCCAATTACTACATATTGTTATGGTTCCATTTATATGATGTTTTGGGAAAATCCTGGGACAGTATAGAAAAACCCCCAAAATGAGAGGGAACCGATAGATCAAAGAAAGACTCTGGCAAGTCCAGCTTGGTGAGTTAGATGAGTTTATTAAAGGTTACTTATTAGGGCACTTGCTCCTGGGCAGCACAGGAATTTCTTCCCCAGGAGCTCTTTGCCAGCAAAATCCGCATCTGCCCCCTGCTGTGGTGCTGGTTTAGATCTCTTCCCAATGAGTAACGCGAAGTTCTTACATTGTATCTTTGCTTGCTCACAGTGAAACAAATCACACAGGCACAGGACCATCGTCATATGGTGTCATGCAACCTGTTATGTTAATGTTACAAATTTCCATTAAGTGGGGATTTTAGTATGACAATTAGCTGACGGGTACTACAGGACAGCCACCAGCTCTAAAGCACTGACAGCCGGTCTGTGGTCGCCATTTCAAGGCAAGAAAGTGCCGAGGCATCCAATAAAGCGCTGGGTACTTTTCCTGGGTCCAGCAGTTATCTTGGTACCTGCTCGTCTACTTTGTAGCAGTTTTGCTGAGCACTCCAGGCTAGCACAGTGTTTCTGTTCTGTGGTAGGGAACTTGCATTTTTTTCCCTCATATGACATTCTTGAAATGACAAAATTATAGGAACAGAAAACATATCAGTGGTTGCCATGGATGGAAGGACTCGGAGGAACCGTTGACTATAAAAAGGCAGCATGAGGAAATTTGGGAAGTGATGCAACTGTTCTGTGACAAACTGTGGTGGCAGATACCCATCTCCATGCATTTGTGAAAATGCACAGAACTGTACGCCATAAAGATTAAATTTTACTGAATGTAAATTTAAAAAAAAATCAACCAAGATGTGGAGAGAAGGATGGAATGAAGACTGAGGAAACGAATACAACTGTATCACATAACCACACTGAAGGGAGTGGGGAAGAAAGGAGTAGACCTAAATCACTTTGGAAAATGTTTTGAGTAGATACCAAAAGACTAAAAAGAACTGTGTAAAAACACTGTAGTCTAGGTGGCAAAACCATACTCACAGAAGTATGGTTTCATTAAGTCCAAAATATTTTATATTTAACTAGGATTGAACAAATGAGTAAATTATTATAATGAGAGCCAGGTTTCTTGCTGTTACAACTGAGGAAAGAAAGATGGCTAAAATCAATCCTGTGGTGCTAGACTGGAGTTGGAGGGACTGGTGGTGTTTGTTTTATAAACACATGGACGGAAACAGAAATAAACATAGACGTACATGAGCATGGGTTATATCTTGCATGTCTGTACCAGCTTTTGGCACTGGAATGGCCTGGAAGCAATGACACCTAGTGGCAATGAGCCTATCTTGCATCCAGATTTTGGTTTCTAAATACCATTCTCCAGTAAAAGGAACTTCTTGTTGAAGAGGTTGATTTCAGGGTTTGGGCAGGGAAAATACAAGATGAGCCGGGGGCATCTTGTGGTGCTATCAAGTAATTAAGGGCAAAAAAAAACCAAAAAACAAAAATGAAAAGCAATGTTGAAAGAGCTTAAGCGTCATCCAGAAAGAGCTCTCAATGGCTGAAGTTAGAACCACCCAAGCAAATAAATAACAGTATTGGATTATAGCACCCAAATAAAAGAAATAAATACTCAAGTCCATACTGATAAAAATAAGTAAATAAATAAATGGGAGAGAAGAGATGATTCTTCCTTACAGCAGAATTCTAATTAATACATGCAAAACAAATGAGAAACAGAAAATCTGTTACAACACCACGTGCTGAACTTAGTGGACAAAAGTGTAAGCAAAAACAGGATATTTGCAGTTTCAAAGTTTCTCCCCCCAAATATTTATTAATTACAAAAGGAAAAAATAGTAATTTTACTATTGACTGCAGAAAGCCAGAATATACCACTTTAACCAAGTGACCGAGGTTAGTATCACCAGTAATAAACACAGGTACCAACTGCCCCCAGATACGATGCTCTGAGAAGAGTGTATTGACTCTGTGGTGTCCTTTCCAACAATGCATAACTTTAATAAGAACATATCAAACCCAAACCAAGGGTTTCTTCAGAACAAGGCTACTATTCTTCCAAAGTATCAAGGTCACAAAAGACAAGCAAGACAGAAACTGTCACAGATTAGAAAAGACTAAGGAGATAAGACAATTTACAGAATTCGGGATCCTGTATTAGTCCTGAAACAGAAAAAGGACATTACAGGAAAAACTGGAGAGATCCAAATAAAGTCTGTAGTTTAGTTAATGTAACTAATGTCTTAGTTTTGATACTTGTTTTATAGTTATATAAGATGTTAACATAATGGGAAGCTGAGTGAAATGTATACTGGAACTATTTCTGCAATTTTTCTGTAACTCTAAGGTTATGTCAAAACTAAACAATTTAATATAAAAAAATACAAAGAAATACATGGGAATGACAAACACCAAATTCAGGATAACAGGTAACTCTTGTGGGATGTAGGTGAATGAAATTAGGGAGCTATGCATAAGGAATTCCAACCGTGTGAAGAATGTTTATTTCTTATGGTATGGGGAGGGTACATGGATATTTAAATATATTTTTATTACATTTGCATGCCCAAAATACGATACATCTCTTTAAAAAGCTTCAGACTTTTGAACTAGGTAAAGTCACATCTGCCTATAGTTTACTCATTCACTCAATATTTATCAAGTTATCTATTATAAAATATGGTTCCTATACTCAAGAAATTCAATTTCATCATCTATTGAGATTCAATCCTGCTTCTCCTGCGTTGGTTGTGGGCACAGAGTCTCTGCCACAAGGACTCAACTCTGACATTATAGCAAGAAAGCCACAGACAATACATGTACGAACACATGGCTGTGTTCTGTAAGTTATTCACAAAAATAGCTTGGGCGTGGTGTGCTGAGCCATGATGTAACAGACTGAACAGAATTTAGACAATGAGTTTTAACTAAAACTAACATACCACAGGGTGGAGCTATGATCGTGCTTTCGTGATCGGTAGACATTTCTTTCAACAGCAGGTGCAGCTGTACCGACGTCTTCCAAACCCTGACCAGAAATTCACTGTTGCATGCCAATCTCACACAAAGCGTCAGATTCTAGGAAAAACAGATGGGATCTCTCTGATGGGCATTTCGACCTTGAAATTGAGAAACTAACTCCATTATTCCAGGAAAGACCTAGGGAAAAGCTCCTTCCTATTTGCTTGTTGCTCCAATTATTTATCTTGGGATTAAAACAATTTGGGTGTTTCACCTTTTATCCTAAGCTCTACTCTGTATACCAAATTTAGTTTTAGAATATTTCATGCCAGTATTTAAAAAATGTATTTATTATAATCTAGACTACCTTGTTTCCTCTCATTTGCTAAACTGGGAAAAAAAAACCCAAAAAACCACACCTACACACCTCCAAAAAACTTATCAATGGATTTCATAATTCAGTGTTAGTAGGAAATGAGGGAGAACAGATGAATAGGTATATAATAAAAAAATACTGTAAGAAGTTCATAGTGAAATCTAGGTGGGGCTATAGGTGTTCACTGTAAAACTCAACTATAATTACAAGTTTGAGAATTTTCATTTAAAAATGTTAGGAAAAAGGGGGACAGGGAGAAAAATGAAAATTAAAAAACCTCTTCCAATCTCTTCTACTGTGCTGGGTGTGACAAGACAGGGAAAGGCCCAGTCCAAGCACCCTGAGCAGAATGCAAATAAGGCACCTCAGTTGGGTCTTAGATGACTATCAAGTATGAGCCAGCAAATAAAAGGGGGTGGGCAGAGGAGATAGCACAAGTTTGCTTTTGGATGGTTTATAAAACACTTATGCCAGGAACACCACAGATGGTATTATACTTACGGTTTCAAGTGAAAATTAAAGAATAGCTTGCTTTTGCCTCTTTTCCTCTACTTTCCATCTCCAAACTGGACACATCAGGGTATAAACCAATGGCTCCAAGACAAGCTCTAGCACTAAGGGTGGAAAGCCACAAGAACAGAGCCTGTCCTGACTATAGGATAAAGAAAAAGGAGGCTACCAACCAAGTGGAAAGAGGCAAAAAGGGCAACTGGGCATGGTGGTAAGAGCCTGTGGGCTGAGGCAGGAGGATCACTTGAACCCAGGAGTTCAAGGCCAGCCTGGGCAATACAGTGAGACCTTGTCTCTTAAAAAAAAAAAAAAAATTAAAGGAGGCAGGAAGTCTAGGAAACATAACTGGAAAGGTTTTTCTAGGGGTTTCTACCTAGTGTCCTGCATATGGTAGATAAAATTTGAAGTCCTTCCAAAAAAACTTGTTTTTCCTATCTTTTGTAATGTTCCACTCTTTTGCCCCACCCCTAATTCCAGAAAATTCATCCGTAAACAGGTAGTACTTCAGATATGCTGAGTTGAAGACACCAGAGTTAACCAATAAAACGGCAAAAACACACCAGCATAACATATACACAAGCCTGAAAGAATCAGAATCTGTGGCCAGGCATGGTGGCTCACGCCTATAATCCCTGCACTTTGGAAGCCCAAGGTGGGAGGATCACTTGAACTCAGGAGTTTTGAGACCAGCATGGGCAACATGACAAGATCCGTCTCCACAAAAATAAATAAATAAAAAAAATTAGCTGGGCATGGTGGCACACACCTGTAGTCCCAGCTACTCTGGAGGCTGAGGCAGGAGGATCACTTGAGCCCAGGAGTTCCAGGTTGTACTGAGCTATGATTACACCACTGTACTCCAACTGGGGCAACAGAGCAAGATCCTATCTTTAAAAAAAAAAAAAAAGTCAGAATTTGCACGAAAGGACCTTACTTTCCAAACTGATACACCACTTAAAAGGAATTTAGGAGACCTTAAGAAATGTAAAGCATTTGCTTGGCAATTCAACATGTTCTCAGTTTGAATTGCTCTTCGAACATACGACTCCTTGTATTTATGACTGACAGTTGGAGAGCCATAGACTTAAAAACAAATTATCTCCAAAAAAGATATATAAATGGCCAATAAGCACATGAAAGCTAAGTATCATTAGTCATGACGGAAATGCAAATCACAACCACAATGAGATACGACTTCACATCTACTAGGATGGCCATAATACAAAAAAACAAAAAGGAAAATAACACAATGTTGGCAAGGACATAGAGAAATTAGAACCCTTGTGTTGCTGTTGGGAATATAAAATGGTACAGCTGATGGGAAAACAGTTTACCAGCTCCTCAAAGTTAAATACAGAACTACCATATGACCTAGCTATACACTCCCAGGTATATATCCAAAAGAACCAAAAGTAGAGACTCAAACAGATATCTGCACCCCAATGTTCATAGCAGCATAATTCACAATAGCCAAAAGGTGGAAACAACCCAAGTGACCATCACAGATGAATGAATAAACAAAATGTGGTATATACAACAATGGAGCATTATTCGGCCATAAAAAGGAATGAGTTTTGATATACGCTACAACATGGATCGACCTTAAAACATATGCTAATTCAGATACAGGACAAATCTTATAGGATTCCACTTATATGAGGTACCAGAATAGGCAAATTCAGACAGAAAGTAGAACTGTGGTTACCAGGGGGTGGGGGAAGAATGGGAAGTTGTTATTTAATGGGTACAGAGTTTATACTGGTGATGATAACATTTTGCATATGCATAGTGGTGATACAACATTGTAACAATTTCAGTGCCACTGAATTGTACACTTACAAATTCTTAAGATAATAAAAGTTTACGTATATTTTATCACAATAAAAACCCTAAACTATCATATCACAGTAAGTGATTAAATGCTTGCTGTATGTGTGGCATTGGGCCAAAAGACAAATCTGTGTTTATAGCACACACGTGGATTTGCTCTCCATTCCAGACACATGCGGGCAAACCGGGAATTACTAATACCACGCCTTCTATAAAGCCACATGTCACTTCCAATGTACTCAGGAAAATGTCCTCCTCAGAAATGCTAATCCATTTTCCAGGCCCAAACAATGCCCAAAATACACCCTTTATAGACGAGTCGCTTCAGAGGACTTGGAACACATCAAAAATAGCACATATTTTATGTTTAAGCATATAATGAACATCAGACTTTTCCAGTATTGCTGTACCCTCCGTGAATTCTTCATATAGAATTGAGTATATTGGAAGCAAGTTGTTTCTGGTAAAGTTTCTGATTATCAGGAATCAAGACACAACAGCCCTAAAGGTAAGAGAGTTTTGTATCTAACATCTTCAAAACCAAGACACAGCATACTTTACTTTCAAAGTAGAGTACAAATATTTTACCATATCCTTCAAACCACAGAGCATTCCACTGTAAGATGATTCACGTTGACTCTGCATGATTCTTCTCACACGTCATTCACTTCAAGTTAGATGAGGGACGAACTATAAAACATGCATTATTTGAAGTATGCGAGCATGAAAAGTAGAACTCTAAAACTTATCTTAAAAAAACAGTAAGTTCCAGGAGCTTTTTATTGTTTGAGTAACAGAACACACAAAACCAGGCAGAGAAGTCCTCAAGGAAATGATGGTCACGTCTCACTGTTATTTGACCTTTGGTCCTTCATCTTTTAAGCACTTATATGTTCTTTTCATGATATTAGACACTTATTTGGATCACAAATGCAATTCAAGTGTGAATAAATAAATGTATTATCTTTTAAGACCCCTACCCCATGTTCCTTTAAATAGAAAAAAGTACTAAATGTCTCTTCATAGCCTATTTGGCCATAGTTTTAAAAACCTATGGTTTTAAAAACAGATTGTGACTTGATCTTCTGAAATCCTTCTCAAACTACAGCTCATTCTGTTTAAAGAAATCCTGGGAAAGATGTCCTACTGATATTGTCGATAGTCTCCAAAAGGTGAGGACGGCAACTGTGTTGAAGGCAACTGGGAGGGGTCTTCAGCAAACTGAGGGCCTACAAGTAAGAAAAAAGGTTTTAAGAAATCATCTGAATATTATATAATTAAAAAGAACAAGTCTCTATAGAAAGTAAATCAATCAACTAAAAAATACTTGCTATATTACAGTTGTAACTTGAATTTCTTTATACACCCACTTAATTGTCATTAGCATAGTGGAGAACCTTCAAATTTGGTATAATATATGACAGACTGATTTCTGTTATGTTCCAGAATGAACAGCTTTCAAATGCTATGCTAGGAAAGTCAGATGGATTAATTATATCAAGAAGCAACATTCAAGTTTTTAAACCAATTGCTATAACAAGCTGCCATATATCAAGATTGGAAGAATCTCTCCCACCTCTTATTTTCCAGTAGCTTTTAAAAATTTTTTTTCACAAAGTTTAAGTATCTTAGTCATGTTTTAAGAGAACTTGGTAATCCAATTTATATAACCAATTAAGCAAGAAATGAGCTCTGAAATGGGAAGATACCCTGTAGCTTGCTATAGAACAAAGTCTTACAGTTTTAGTTTTCAAAACATGGAAGGGCCTATAAACTAAGAAAAAAATGCAGCTCTTAAAAAAAGGAGACTTTTACAGTACTAATCTATCTTTTTTTTCTTTAGGGAAACTGAAGTAGACTAGAAAATAGCTGGAAGGAAGAGAGAAAGAGGGCAAAATTCCCTGACGTTTGCCAAGTGCTTTATTCCAGCCACATATTTTTATTTCATTATACAAGTCATATCTGTTCATTATAGAAAAACTGAAAAGATACTGGGTGAAAAAGATAAACCAAAGACAAACATTGTTACCATTTAGATACAGTTCTTTTTTGAGACAGAGTCTGGCTCTGTTGCCTGGGCTAGAGTGCCGTGGCATCAGCCTAGCTCACAGCAACCTCAAACTCCTGGGCTTAAGCAATCCTCCTGCCTCAGCCTCCCGAGAAGCTGGGACTACAGGTATGCGCCACCATGCCCGGCTAATTTTTTCTACATATTTTTAGTTGTCCAGCTAATTTCTTTCTATTTTTGGTAGCGATGGGGTCTCACTCTTGCTCAGGCTGGTCTCAAACTCCTGACTTCGATCGATCCTCCTGCCTCGGCCTCCCAAAGTGCTAGGATAACAGTTGTGAGCCACTGCACCTGGCCTCTATGTAATCTTTTATCACAGTTTTAAGAACTTTTTCATGTAAGTTCATTGGAAAAATATAATTAATGTCACAGATTTCCCCCCATACAGCTTTTCAGAAACACACTTCCTGTCTAAAAATACACCTCTTTTAAGCTGCTTCTATATAAATGCTTAGTTTTAATTACTGAAAAGGAGATTCCCTCTAAGAGAAAAAGCCTAAAGCAAAGTAACCAAGGTTAATTCCCATAAGACAATGTAACTAGTTAAGTTTGTTATATCCATTTCTGAATTTCTGCAAATAATGGAACAATCTTTTGATGTTTTATATGAAATTTTTCACATTAAATTGGTCAAAACAAATTAAAAAGCAAAATTAGGAAGTGACCATCATAACAGAGTGTTAACACACAAGTAAGGACTGAAAAAATAGAAACATGAGGTGACAGGGTCCATAAGGCCATCTAGATCACCCCACTAGCATATGTAGGTGCGCCTGAAAATCATGCCAGAGATATCGAATCTCTTGCTAGGTGCCTGAGGGAAATCAAATCAAATTGGGAGGTATGAGCTATTCCTAAGTATATGCTGAATCTTTTCCAAGCTCCAAAAATAATTTTCAACACATCTCACTATTCTATATATTTCCTTCCCAAATGCCAGGTCATGTATGTTTTCACTACTATAAACCATACAGGATCTTTCTGCTTTCTTCCAACGTCAAGGGATATTTTGATTTAGACACTGAAGTTTTTTTTGTTTTTTGTTTTGTTTTGTTTTTTTAATTTAAAGAGAGAGGGTCCTGTTATGTGTCCAGGCAGGCCTCAAACTCCTGGGCTCAAGCGATCCTCCTGCCTCAGCCTCCCAAGTAGCTGGGACTACAGGTGCATTGCTACCGTGCTACAGTGTCCAGCTTAGACACTGAAATTTTTGATAGTTACAAGAAACTGTACAAGTTAACGGCCGGGCAGAGTGGCTCATACCTGTAATCCCAGCTACTCGAGAGGCTGAGGCATAAGGATTACTTAAGCCCAGGAGTTCAAGACCAGCCTGGGTAACATAGCAAGACCCTGTCTCTACAAAAAATTTAAAAAATTAGCCGAGCATTGTGGTGCATGACTGTAGTCCTAGCTACTCAGAAGGCTGAGGCAAAAGGATGGCTTGAGCCCAGGAATTGGGGGTTGCAGTGAACTATCATTGTACCACTGTACTATAGCCTGGGCAGTAGAGCGAGATTCTGTCTCTTAAAAAAAATAAAAATAGAAGAAACTGTACAAGTTAACAGCTAACCAAATATTATTCTATGACCATGTAATGATCATTCTGCCCACAATTTTTCTCCTATGCATCACATAAGAGGAACAATTAGCAACAAATTACATTACCAACTTCTCGAAGAGACTTTTCCTACAAACTCTAAAGTGACCCTTCCAAACGTAAGTCACTTTCTACCACTCTATTTTATTTTCTTCAAAGCAAGCAACACTATCTGAAATAATCTCATTTATCTATGAATGTTAGTCTGTCTTCCCTCACTAGAATGTTAAGTCCTTGAGGGCAGGGACTGTGCTGTTTACTACTGTATCCTCAGCACCCACAACAGTGCCCAGCACATAGATGTACAGTAAGAGGTTGTCAACTGACTACCATTATTGTTACACATCTGCATAACCATTATTCAAGCACCTTTAGAATCACCATAAATTTCTTAGAAGAAGCAAATAAGCACTAATAAAACTTAAGAACTATAATAAAAGATCAACAGCAAATTATCTAACCAAAGCATTTTTGTTTTTGTGGCTAAAAATGATTACATTTATGTCCACCTTTTCAACTAGAACCAGAGCCTATTATCGTAGTCCCCATAAACCACACCATATTAGTACATAATGTAGAGAAATCAAAAACTACCAGACAAAATTTGTCTTTCTTAACATCCGGAAACCATTCCAAAATGTCTGCACTATGGTGTTAAGTAGAAAGGAGACTCACCATTGGGAAACTGTGCAGAGGCAAATCTTGTCAACAAGATACCAGCTCCTTCAATTAAAGCTAGGAGAATGCCACCCATTGCGGCTGACCCAACCATGGCCACTGGTCCATCTGAAGACATTAATAACAAAGAGATTACTTCAATAGATAGTAAAGGAGGGTGCTATCTATATTGCTGTCCCCATTTCCAAACTCTTGTTCTCATTGTCCAAGACCCAGTCAACAAACTATGGCACACAGGTCAAATCCACCCCACTGCCTGTATCTGTAAAGCAAGTTTTATTGGACAACAGCCATGCTCTTTCGCTTATATAACTGTGACTGCTTTCATGCTATGACAGCAGAGTTGAGTAGTTGTGACAAAGACCACAAAGCTGCTCAAAGCCTAAAATATTTACTTTCTGGCCTTTTACAGAAACAGTTTGTGAACCCTGGTCTAAACCACTAAGCCCAAAGAAATTCTGGGTTGCTCTCTGTCCCAAAGATCCAGAAGATAGTTCTAAGCTCTTTATTTATAACAATCCTATGTAGCAGGTACTATTACTAATTCCAGAATACTGATAAAGAAACAATAGCACAAAAAGTTTGGTAAATTGCCCAGTCACACAGCTAATAAATGGCAGAACTGGGACCTAAAGTGTTCTTAACTACTGTAATATAAGGGTTAGAACCCCATGCTATCTTATTCTCAAAAGTTCCAAATAAATGAATACGCTTAATTTTTTTCAAATCACTATATACTGATACAGTGAATTTGAATAACATGAATACGGTGTATTTATGCTATACCAAATTAAGCAATGCTCAGTTTTACATATTACAGATGTCATTCCATTAAGACAGGTTAAGTTTTTCCCAAAAAGTGTGGCTTCTACCCGTGTCTTTAGTGATTGCTTACTTCTTGCTGCCAGGATGGCTCCTGTTAAGGCTCCACTCGTGATGGAGTTCCAGGGATCCTCCTTTCCTCTGACTTGAACCATACTGCAGTCAATCATGGAAAACAGACCTCCCCAAACTGCGAAGCTACCTATTTCATTTTAAAAAGAAACAAACAAATACTAATTTCACCTAATATTTGAAATGTTATAGTCAAGAATAAGTTTATATAACACTCAGTATATTTTCAAAACCCTCATACTCCAAAAAAATACATGTAAACACAGGTTTGAATAAACACTGAACAAAAGTAAGAATATTTATCTTTTGAATAAAGCTCGGATTATATTTATATCAGCTGCAAAATTAGCAATGGCCCAAAGCCTAGAAGAAATAAGCCAGGACTGATAGTCAGGCTGCATATGTCTAGCAACATGCAAATCACCCTTTCGGAACAACATCTCTGCTTACGCAGCAATACACAAGATCAAACCACCCTGCTTCCTCCTACCTTCTCCTTTTCTTTTCTAACTTTACTTACCTCTATTTTTTCCTCTCTTTATTAAGTGTCACTAAAAATCACTGATGAAAATATTAATACAAAAGAAATCCAGCTATTCTGGAATGTATTACACGTGTAAGCCAATATATGCTCAAGTGGCAAATGAACGATATAAGTACTTAGAATTATGGAACATCAAGAGAATAGAAACTACCTTTCCATCCTTTATTTCTCAAGCACAAATCTAAAAACAACTTTACATCAGCAGATTACTTGACACTTAAACTCTACCTAAACACAAAAATAATTTTACAAAACAAAGACCCATACACATAGACACACAAGTACAAACAAAATCTAAAAATATTATAACACCAGGATTTTAATTGTCAGCATTTCTGGGTGACATAACAGATGGTTTAATATCTTTGTGCCTTTCTATATTTTCCAAATCTTCTAAAATGAATACAGAAGATCTTTATCATATGAAAAGGGTGATTATACTAAATGCTGCATTTAACTAGGAAGAACGAAAGAATGAGAAAAGAAAAAGAAAAATCTCAAGGTAGCAGGTAACACGATGTGTTAACAGGAACAATAAACTGAGTTCCACCAAATATTTGAACCAGCCCATCTCCTGGATCTTTCCCAGTTCTCACGTTATCAGTTAAATCTAGTAGATAGTACCAGTGGAAGTTACAGCAAAAGCTCCCTCATTTTTGGTACAATATTAGATATCATATACTACATAACAATAAATCAGTTGTTTTACCTCAGTAATTCTATGCCCTGGGAAAGCGCTTATGATGTCTAAGTATGTTACAACTATTTCACTAAATTTTTCAGACAAGACTCTTCCACTTCCTCACAAGGGTCTGAAATCTCCCCATTCCCTAAGAATCACTGCCAGAGTAAGCTAAGGTTATACGAGAGTCCAAGCAGGGTAAGGAGGGTATCTACGCAGAAGGGTAGCCTGGTGTGGGGAGCCAGAGCAAGGTGAGCGGGAAGTCAACACCCTTGGGTGTCAGAGAATGAGCAGAGTAAGGACAGACTCACAGGGAAGGGCAGCCTGGCATGGAGTGTCAGAGTATATCCAGGGCACCCTGCTGCAGAGTGCAATAGTCCAAGCAGGGCAAGGAGGGAGGTATACATATGAAAAAATAATGAACTCCATGGGGCTGATTTGGAATCACAAGGTATCAATGTGAACTCATGATTTTTAATATATTCAGATTTATATAAATTCGTGTGTATGTATGTAATTAGTGTATGTTTATATATACATACACACACAGGACACATGTTTTCAAGCTCTATTACAAAGAGGGCATGGGAATAGCAACACCCCAATAATAATAATAACAACACACTCAGTGCCCACAGTTTGGCTTCTAAATACCATTCTCAACTAAAAGGAACTAGGAGAAATGGCAGACTCAATGGCTAAGACAGGGAAAGTACAAAATGAGCCCAGAACAGCTCCCAAAATGCAAGAAAGTACTTGAAGAATAACAAAGACATGCCAAAACCCTATCTTATTCCCCCTATGAAAATATAAAACCTTTCAGGATACAACTGTGATTTTTCCATGTTGCCTGTCCCTGAATCTTGATTTGAAGGCCGTTGTAAATGCTCACACCAAATTAAATTGAAAATGTCACCCCCAGAAATGCTGACAATTAAAATCTTGGTGTTATGTTTTTAGATGTTTGTACTTGTGTATATATGTGTATGTCTACTTTTGGAATTCAAGACTAGGACTTCTCAATATACTGTTTCCCAAAAGAGGCTGATCTCAAGGATTTGAAATGGATGATTTCTATTCACTCATACCACCATCCACTCTTCCTGTATTTTACCCTGCTTTTTAAAAAAATAAACTTTAATTTTGCAATAGTTTTAGATTTTTTTTTTTTTTAAGAGACAGGGTCTCACTATGTTGCCCAAGCTGGCCTCAAACTCCTAGACGTATGTGATCCTCCCACCTGAGCATTCTGAAGAGCTAGGACTACAGGCATGTGCCACTGAGCCAGGCTCCAGTAATTTCACATTTAGACATATTTAGAAAAGTTGTGAAGAATGTATGGAGTTCCCATATATCTCACACCAGTTTTCCCTATTACTAACATCTACATCAGCATGGGGGATTTGTCACAACTAATGACCCAATATTGATACATTATTGTTAACTGAAGTCCATACTTAATTCAGATTTCCTTAGTTTTTATGTCCTTTTTCTGTTCCAGGGCACTACCTTTCATTTAGTTGCCATGTCTCCTTAGGCTTCTCTTGGCAGTGACAGTTATCTGATTGTTTTTTAACTCAGTGAAGTTAAGGTGATAGAAACAGCATCTCAAAAACCAAGTAAAAACCTACATGGCTTCTGCATATACTAGAGGTTCAGGGTTTGGTGTGACTTTTCATTCTTGAACAACACAGTAACCACAAATACAAAGGAAAATTAGTTACTATTTACTTTCCAGAGTATGCAATTATTACAAAGGGGAAAGGAAACAAAAAAGATACTTCAACCAAATCACCTCAACCCTCAAGGCCTCAATTTCCTCATTTAGAAATGAGGATAATAACAGTACTAACTTCTTTCACTTCAGTGAGAATTAAATAAGATAATGTTGTAAAACACTTAGTATAGCACTTGGCAAATAGTAAGCACTCAATAAATGGCAGCTATTAGCTACTGTCTTCAAAATAAAAATATGCTAAAAACAGAGATTATTCTGAGGCAAAAAATTTCTAAGGATGACTGAAGTGTTAAGTCTTTTTCGTGTCTTACATACAGTCTCTCCAATCTGACTATATCTTTGTAAGTGAATGTAAGCTCCAAACTTTTTTGTCATCTCCCTTTTTCCAGCTTCTGAATAACCAAGTTTAATACATTAACTTCCATGTGAGTTGTATTTAACTCACACTAGTTTTGAGCCCGGGGCCTTGTGAAACATATGTAATGCACACGTCTCTTTATTTTATTTATTTATTTTTTGAGACAGAGTCTGACTCTGTTGCCTGGGCTAGAGTACCATGGCCTCAGCCTAGCTCACAGCAACCTCAAATTCCTGGGCTCAAGCGATCCTCCTGCCTCAGCCTCCTAAGTAGTTGGGTGGGACTATAGGTATATACCACCATGTCTGGCTAATTTTTTTCTATTTTTAGTAGAGACAGGGTCTCACTCTTGCTCAGGCTGGTCTCATACTCCTGACCTCAAGCGATCCTCCAGGCTCAGCCTCCCAGAGCACTAGGATTACAGGTGTGAGCCACTGTGCCTGGCTATGCACATGTCTCTTTACCTGGGGGGCCATGTGAACTACTTTTCAAGCTGCATTTAACTCACGCACAGAAAACAATAAAAAACAACGTTTTTTCATTAAATTAGAAAGGGTCATTTGTTTTCAAAGTTTTTATTCTGTTTTGGTAATAAAACACCATGGCCACAAGGAAAAAAAGTTTTTTTCTAGTGTGGCAGTCAATGTGTTAAAAAGCACAAAGGATATAATCTTTTCAAATTTTGCAATGACCTCTGCACAATGTCTAAAAGCCAACCTTGGAGCAAAGCCCAATCAGGCTGATCAGTTTCTCTCTCATGAAACCCCAATCCTTCAGATCACATTCGCTTCAGCTTTATGTTACCTCAGAAGCTATCGTTCCTGACTCTCACAAACCTGAACTTTAAACACATTGTCTTCCTTCTGGAGAAGGAAAAGAAAAAAAAAAAAAAAAAAAATCACTAAGCATCTGAAGGACACAGACAAAATTTTCAAATGAATACAATAATTCAAGCCAACTTTCTGAACAAACCATAAATTAAGAAGAACCTACAGAGATATTAGTTTGTGACAAGCTGCTAGACGAAATTAAAATCACTAACTGGTATCATCTAAAAAGAAAAAGCATAGCTCCATATTCAAATAAACAGAAAAAAATTGATCTAGAGTACAAATGAAAAAATTCTGCTCACCTCCCAACTGTGGAGCCCTGGTTTTAATAGCTGTCAAACTCCCTCGTAGTCTGTGGTTTACTCCCTATAATAAAACAAAAGGAAGCAACCAAAAATACAATATATTGCAAGTATAATACACTTCTACCCACTGATGGGACCACCAGTAATATTACCAAAGCCACCTATCAGGTGATGGTAAAATAAGACCATCACCTACTTACCACTGGAGAATTTCGAAAACCTTTGATAGCTTGAAAGATACCACCACCAATGGTACCCATTGTAAAGGCCCCACCGCAGTCATCCACAATTCGCCAGGGGCTAAGAACGGGGGGAAAAAAAGATGATCATATTTCTCATTCATAAACCATAAAGCCTTCTTTGCTAACACAGTAAGGGATGCAACAGTTTCCACAGCAACAGAGCAGTCAAAGATCAAAGCAGTTCTGACTACAAAACTAATCAGATAACTGACTATATTGCTTTAGGACATACGTACTAAGAGAAAACAAAGGGCTACCTACTGATATAGTAAAAGAAAACTCATTATTTTTATAAGATCTTTATCTCAACAAAGTTAAATAATTTACCCCCCTGTTAAGCTGTCATTATGCCAATATCAAGCAGCAGTTTACAGTATGCTGAGTCCTGCGTATCTGAACACAATCCAGGAAGGGGATAACTGCCTTTAAAGTAGGTAAGTTGGAAGAGCCAGGAGGCACTGAAACATGTATCTTGTATGCCATTTGGTGGAGGTTGGGGGGAGGAAGCATACAGCAGGCTTCAGGGCTAAGGATAGTAATGTAATAATAACTCAGAGTCCTGGGCATCTTCACAACTTGAGCACACCTTGGTTCTTGCTCCTACATAATCAAAAATGTGATTAACCCAAATAGTGAGATTTGATTTTTCACTTATGATCCCAGAAACTTTAAACTTAGACAACCTGGGACTACTCTCTGATAGCAATTACACCGTTTTATAATTATCTATGTGCCTAATTTATTCATGTTTTTATTCCTTGAACCTAACCAACTGCTAACACAGAGCCCTCACTCAATAAATGCTGAATGAAAGAATGAATTTCTGCTAATGGCTTTTCACAACACATAAGCTACTATTTCTTCCTATGTTACAGATAACTTTTGCCCCTCCCTCCCCTCCAAGGGGTAATTCCAAGCAAGAAAACAAGACTCTAGCCTAACGGAGCTTATCCAACCCCCTTGGGTAAAATCCATGCTCCACTCATTTGAAATGCTTCACCCTGCGGACACGCACCACGATACAAGCAAGGCCTCAAGCACAGCACTCCCTCAGAGGCCTATCTCGCTTTCCTCAACACAGGGACCGAGCAAGGCGAGGCGTGGGAACGCGTCCAAGGTCACCTCAGCGGGCAGACAGGACAACGGACCCCGCACGAGGCCAACTGTGCCCTGCGTCGGGAGGAGGTTCCGAGGCTCCAAGAAACCCAAGCCTGAACCGCCTCCTCATCCACCACAAGGTCACAGGAGCGCTGGGTTGGGGGCGGCGGGGTCCACGAGGCCGAGCGGACGGGGTGGGGTACGGGGCTGAGAAGCCGACTGGCCGCTCGAGTCCGCACTGCCCACGGCTAGCTGGCCCAAGCTGACGAACCTGCGGCTGCGTACGGCCAGCAGCTCGGGAGACTAGAGAGGGGACAGCGAGGGCCGCGGACAGAAGGTGAGACTCACCAAGGCTCTCGAGCATACTCCTCCATCTTGACTCCAGCGGCGCAAGGGATGCCGGGCAAGCTGGGCGGAGCCTGACCCCAACCGCGGAAGTGATTCCCGAGAGGAGGGCGCTGAGGTCTGCAGGGATTGGGTCATGGTTTTCCCCCGCAGCCAATGGGAGCCGGCCCTCCCCGGAAGCTGCGAATGACAAAGCGTTCCTTACCCCGTAACCGGTTTCCGTGGCCTGGGGTAAACCTGATATTTCGCTAGGATTCTTCAAACTTACCAAATACGTTTCTTTTTTCCAGTACTTTTGCTGTCAACTGTGAATTAACGCTACCTAATTCGTCATGGATTGTGAACATCTTACCGACTACACGTAGCTCTTTTAGGGCTCAGTCCTTTATAGTCCTTTATAGTAACCAGGTGCCCGGAATGCAGTAGATGCTCAGTGTTTGTGAAGCGGAACTATTTGGGCCATCTGTAGTGCCGTGACCAATTTGCAGCCCCCGATTTGCGAGCCACAGACGCCAGGATCACCAGAAGGGGTGAGGGATGTTCAGCCCCGAGAAGAGGAGACTAAAGGGGCGGGGACAAAGTCCAAAAAAATACCAAACCAAAAAAAAAAAAAAAAAACCTCAATCATGTGATGGCTGTTAAAGGTGCTCTTCTCCATTCTGTACTTTTGCAATCGACTTTGAAACAGCCCGATGCGGTGGTTCACGCCTATAATCCCAGCACTTTGGGAGGCTAAGGCGAGAGGATTGCTTGAGTCCAGGAGTTCTAGACCAGCGTGAGCAACATAACGGAGAAACCCCATCTCTACAAAGCATTAAAAAAAAAAAAAATTAGCTAGGCTGGTGGCATGCGCCTGTAGAATCGCCTGGGCCCAGGAGGTTGAGGCTGCAGTGAGCTATGATGGCGCTACTGCACTCCAGCCTGCAGGACAGAGCCAGACCCTGTCTCTAAGAAAAATAAATTTTTTAAAATGTACACATTTATTTTATGGAAAAGTCAGTGTAATAAGTAATAGAAGACTACAAAGAAGAGTGAAGTTCCCTCCAAAAGCTTGGAAATGAGGTAAACAGATGAACTGAACCCTCCATAGAACTAAAGATTATCAATAAATATGTCTTGTATGTGAGAACAGTTCATCTGATTTGGATGTATAAGTTCCAGAAGGCCTATTTGGAATGTGACTGTAATTAAGAACACTTAAATCTAATTAAGTGTACAAGCTGAAGAGAGAATGTGGGAGAGGAGTAACATGAAGCCTCAAAGGAGGAACTCAGCAAGAACCTGATGTTTAGTCAGCACCCCAGACCTAGTGAACATAAATATTTCAGTAACTAGAGATTTACGCTCTCATGGGGCAAGGATATTTTTTCGTGTTTCACCAGGACCCAGATGAAATATCCCTTAGCTCTAGCTACTTCTCTTTGCTCTTATTCCATATTCATTATGCAGTCTTCTAATTATTATTTGGCTTCTAAATAGATTTCCCTACAGGAGAGAATGCCCTGACCTGTGCTCATAGCTATTCTTGTCCACTTGGTAGTTAACACCGGTTTATGCATCTTGTGAGGCTGATTCTTTTGACTCAATCACCAAGAATAGTCAGGGTTCTCCAAAGAAACAGAACCAATAGGTCGTATATATATAAGGAGATTTATTATGAGGAATTGTCTCACGTGATTATGGAGGTTGAGAAGTCTCATGATCTGTGTTTGCAAGCTGAATACCCAGGAAAACCAGTGGTATAATTCAGTCCAAGTCCAAAAGCCAGAGAACCAGGTGAGCCGATGGTGCAAATCCCAGTTCGAGGGTAGGAAAAGATGAGATGAAATATCCCAGCTCATCCATGAGGCAGGAAAAGAGGGACAAGTTTCTCCTTCCTCTGCCTTTTGCTCTTTCATTCAGGTCCTCAATGGATTGGATGATGCCCACCCACACTGGGGAGGGAAATCTACTTTACTTAGTCCACCAATTCAAACGCTATTCTCCTCTGGAGACACCCTCCCACACATATGAAGAAACAATGTTTAATCTGGGCACCTAATGGCCCACTCAAGTTGACACATAAAATTAACCATCACCGTGACACTGAGTTTCTGAGTTTACAAAGTCCAGAATCTGGGTGTGGTTACTCAGCTCATTTCATTCCAAAAGTTCCTATCTGGAAGTTTACTGTTCTGGGAGGCTTTGCTCAAGGGGCCAGCAAGCATTCTTAGACTTCTCTCTCTCTGCTCTCTTTTAACTGCAACAGTTACAGGATAGTTTTGGCTGGGCGAGGCCCAGGATTTAGTCTTTGTTGGCTAGAGGAGGAAGATGTCATCCCTCCTCAACCCACTTCCATTTGGCTCCAGGATGCTGAGTGAAGAAATTTTTTTAAAGGGTGCAAAGAAAAGAAATCAGTACTCTAATTTCTCCCTAGTGAGTCTTAAAGAAGTCTAGGGGACTGTGGTGGCCTTACCTGATAGAATGGTCCAGGATACAAAGGCAGGATAGAAGAAAGCAATGGAAACCCAAGGGAAGATTTTCAGAGCAGTGAGCAGTCTCCCTGGGGCCCTAGGGAGTAAAAGGCTTCAGGTGGAGTCCAAGGCTTGTCAGAAAAGCCAGCTATTTGGAATTGTGGGACCTGAGGCAGAAAAGATACAGGGGTTTATGTGTAGAAACCTTTGGAGGCCATGAGTCCTGCCCTTTAAATTTGGAAATTGTGCATTTAATTTTTGAGGATGTTCCTAGAGCAGAGACCACTGGGCCCAGAAGAAAAGGCCACTGGTACCAGATGGGCCGGGGGCTGACCCTGGGGCTGAAGATCCTTACTTGCCTTTAGGCTCTGACTCCTCCACAGGGTGCAGTGACTATATTTGCAAAAATCCTGAAAAAGAAGACTCCTTGGAAGCTGGGAAGGGAGCTGCTTTCAGCTGACTGGGGGACTAGAGGGTGGCTAAGTTGGCCCCAGAGCCAGGGACCCCAGAAGGTGATGCCTTTTCTAGGCAGCGTGAGAGTGAAGAGCAACTGACCTGAGAGGGCATGGGGGCAGGGCATGAGTGCAAGGCGTGCTGTGGCCACCCAGCAATCAAAGGGAAAGCCAGGGACGGTCTAGCTCAAGTCCTTTGTGACCACACCCTGACCCTGTCTCCCTACAAAGTTAATGTGTCTTCAGTTGCTCTCTTAACCATTCCTTTACCTCTCTAGCTTGCTTTACTTTGCCTTACATTCTAATTATTTTTTATCCCATTAAAGTATACATTTTTAAGAGAATAACAAAGTAACAATGTTGTGATTATTTTTGTTTCCCTCTCCTCATAGTGCCTGGCAGGGTGCTACATATATAAAATAGTATCTGAATAAATGCTTGAATGAATGAATGAAGTGAGAGCCAGGTGAGAAGGGGTATGTGTGTGTGTGTGTGTGTGTGTGTGTGTGTATGTGAGGGTGATTACTGTTGAAAGAAAGAGAGGAAAAGGTGAGAGAAGATGTAGGATGGGGAGAAAAGAAGATAGGACAAGAGGAAATAATTATAATAATATTTATGTACTGATAAATATTGTGTTTACCATGAATCAGGTATATCAACTAAATGTTTTCATGTGTGTGACCTAATTTAATGTTCACAGAAATCTTGCATGGTAGGCACAACCGTTGTCCTTATTTTACAGATGGTGAAGCCAAGTCTCCGAGAAGAAGGTGGCTTGCCCAAAGTCACGTGGCCAGTTAGTGGCGATACCAGAACCTAGCACAGGTCCATTGGCTTCAAGGGCCCAAGCTCTTAACTGTGAAACCAAACTGCTATCCAGCCTCCCCTGTTGTATTTTCCCCGTAACCTCTGTACTTCTCTTTTGAGACATTTTGCTGACTTTTAACTATTTAATGGATTATTTAAAATTATTTGTTTAATAACTATTATATCTTCACTGATAGAATTTAAGTCCAAAAAGCCAGGGACCACATTGATTTTGTATCTTTAGTTATATCCTTTGTTCTTAGAACAATGCCTGACATACAATAGGCAATCAATAAATACTAATATGTACCTACTGGCTGACCAACAGCTTGTCTGCTGACTTTAACTTGACAGCCCCCAGGCTTCCCGGAGCCCTTCCCCCACTCTTCCCTCTGGGCTTTCCCTGCGTCACTTCTGTCCTCTAGTCCCACCAGCGAGCACCGTTCCTCTCCCCAGCCTTAACCTAAAGCTGAGCTAGTGGACATTAAATGCCACTGCCAAGTTTTAGTCCCAGACGATCCCTGGACTCAGCAAATGCTGATCAAGTGACTGTCTCTCTCTGGCTTAGGATGGAAAGATGCCAGGAAAGATCGAAGCATCTACCCCGATGGGTTACACCAGGGCTTCTAGAAGGGATTTTGTGGCAGCAGGGAGGGGGGCAGGAGATTGAATGTCTCTGTGACTTGTGCAGGGCAGCGTGATGGATGAGCAGTGGAAAGCCCTTCTACGAAACATGCCAGACCTGTTGCAATAGTATCTCTCCCAACAGCCCAGCATTCTGTCTCCCTGAAGACACGCTAAATCGTGCTCTGGATTTATATGTGGGTGGCAACCTGCCAGCTCCTCCTCTGTGCTCCCAAAGGAGGTCTGTCTACAGATGCCCCAGGAGAGGAAGAAGCATCTGAGAACTGGAGGAGGTTTGAGCCCTTTTCCCAAGAGGCTTGGAGCTTCATGGAAAGCGACAGCCCTTTAAGAGTTTCCTGACTTCTGCAGATCCTACTCTCTTTCCCAAACAGCCTGCCAGTTTTCAGTTTTGGTACACAGTGAGAAGGATTCTCTCTCTCTCTCTTTCCTCTCTCTCTCTCAAAGTGGCCAAAGGAGGCTAGAGTGTCGGATGCTCAGCATTCAGGTTGTCCTTGGAAGAAGAGAATGGGTACAGGGGTGGTTAGCGGTATTGGCCCCTCATCTTGAGCATCTTTCCTGGGGCCATAAGTGCCTGGGAGTCCCCCAGCACACTACCAAATACAGTAGCAAGAAGTCAAAGAAACACACACTGACCACAGCGACATCCACCCGGTGATGGAGAAGTAAAATATGTGCTTGAACATGCCTCGCGCCGGCCAGTTCACAAACCCCCATGGCCTCGTCCCTGCTTGTCTGGCTCTCCGTGGCTGTGATCTGCTTCTGCCAGCCTCTGCATTTTTGTATCTTTTTCTCATTGCGTGGCCCCCTTGTCTTTAAAAGGCTAAACTGCTCTGTACTAAATTTGGTCACGCAGCGCTCCAAGATTCCCTGGAATGTCCTCAAGTTTCAAACAGCTCTGACAGCGAGGCAGACCCGCCCCCAGCTCGGGTATTGGCTTCCCCTTTCGGGGCTGGGCAGTTGTCGCGTCTTATTGGCCGCTGGTTAGACCAGCCAGGGTCCACTAGCCCTGGGCTGCAGGGAGGCTGCTGCGAGCAGTTAACACTTCAGCACCTGTAGCACAGCAGGGCCAAGGAGCTGCAGTCCTCCACCAGCTGGGGGTCTGCTCCCAAGCCCACTCTGCTCCCTCCAGATCAGCTCACCCTCTCCCTTCCCTGCCCCCCAGGACTCCCATAGCCTCTGGCAAGAGCCTCAGCCCACTTTGCCAAGATGTCCAGGGTAGCCAAGTACCGCCGGCAGGTGAGCGAAGACCCCGACATCGACAGCCTGCTGTCCACCCTGTCTCCCGAGGAGATGGAGGAGCTGGAGAAGGAGCTGGATGTGGTGGACCCAGACGGGAGCGTTCCCGTGGGGCTGCGGCAGAGAAACCAGACGGAGAAGCAGTCCACGGGCACGTACAACCGGGAAGCCATGCTCAACTTCTGCGAAAAGGAGACCAAGAAACTTATCCAGAGGGAGATGTCCGTGGACGTGAGTGAGCACAAGGAGGGAAGGGGGGGACGGAGGGCTGGAGACTGTGACTCTGGGACTAGGATGCTTCTTTCCTTAGAAGAAAGGTTCTTGTTGACAAAGGATTTAATGCTGCAGAACTGATTACTCTACGTTGAACTAGCAGTGTGAACCTCTTACCCCTAATTTCTGTTCTATAAGCGGCAGTTGGACGTGTTGGAGGAACACACCATCCCACAAAATCAAATAGGCCTCTTAGTCGAATGGGAGCTGGAAGGTGTCCTTGAAGAGTTCATTGTCAAGTTGACTCCATCCCTGTCCCTCAATGCCTTTATTTTTCTTCAGCACTCATCCCACCCCATACACGAGGAGGGGCAAACGGATAGAATTATACTTGCAGTCTCCTGCCAGCCACCCAGAAAGAGCAAGCTAAACTCTCCTTATGGGAGAGAGACTCATTTCTAAGCCCCCGTCTCTGTGGGCCTCTTGTGGCACATGGACCATTCGCGGAGGGGCAGGGGCAGGTGGGCTTCCCAAAGCAAAGGGGGAGACAGGGCCAGGGGCCCATGGGCTGGGAAATGTGTCTTCAAAATGTGGCAGCTTCAATTTTATTCCCAGGGAAGATGTTTTTGTTTGGTTGGTTTTTGCACTCTCCCTTTTACAAGCGAGCAAGGCCATTTTGCTGGGGGATGAAGATATTTCACCGGAAGGGGACAGAGGAGGGGAGAGGAGAGATGTCTGTGGAAGCCTCTGCCCACTTTCGGATGGGCTTAAGCAAAACTCGCTTTCTGCTTTTCAGGGCTGGCACAAAGGAATTTTTTTTTTTCACCATTGTGTTCATATGTGTTTTCTTTGGACAAACTAGCCTGCCCTCCAATTGAGAATGACTTTCTAGCATCCCTTTGCCCACAGGAAAGAGTGTTTGGTGGGAAAACTGTTCTTCTAATTATCTGCACTAGTTCTCTTCTGCTCAGCCACATCTCTTGCACACTAGCTGTTACTTGTGAATTATTGCAAGAGAAAGTTCAGTCTCAATTCTTGTTTTTGTTTTACTTCTATGGAAACTGAGGCCCAGAGCTTGAGATGACATGCTCATTTTCACAGAGGAACTGATGAAGGGAATATTATCTAAAACTGCCGTGGAATATCTGGCTGGGTATGAAATTCTGTCGACTGCTAGTCCCCGAGCATGTTGGTGGACACAGCCCTGACTCCTTGCGTGCAGGGATGGGACAGTAGGGAGGAGGCGAGAAGGGGAAGGCAAAGGGAGGGGAGGAGCTGGAGCTCTGTCTGCCCTGAATCTCTCCCCCGCCCCCTGCCGGGGCCTGTGGTTAAGGCTCTGCCAAGAAGAGGGGAGAGTGCGGGAAGCCAGGAGGCTCAGGAATTTATGTCCTGTGCACCAGGTGGTTGCCCTGATGTAACTATGATCATGATGAGTAAATACGAAAACGTTTATGGAAAAAACGATTGCACTTACTGTGAGGGCCTGGTGCCTCAAAACAGCTATCAGGAGGCAAGCAGAAAGAAACGACACACAGCCAAAGGCCTTGGCACCCCTGTAAATCTTTGGCTGTACTTGTCCCTCACTCCCGGTCCCCAGGCCCTGTGCCCATCACTGCCTCATGCCCAGTGGCTGCTTCCAGTGCTCAGAAAGCTACTCCTGAGGCTGAAGTCAAACAAAACACTCTTAATCACAAGCAAGATGTTCAGGCCACGGTGTGAGGAATTCTCATGTTCCTGGAAATTTCATCCTCATAGCCTTTTGCTCAGCCAGTGAATTCCGTGGCCAGCCTCCCGCCCCTGCCCCGCTTTCCCCGCCCCTGCCAGGTGCACACTGCTCTCTGCAGACAGAGCCCGAGGCAAGGAGCAGAGGGTGGCGTGCGTGCTTGTGTGCACCGCCTTGGTATGTGGAGGTGCCTTTAGGACCATTTTCCCTCATGGAGTTGGGCTGTTCCCCCCAGTCTGAGGGCACACGTCGGCATAACGGCTGGCTGGAGTTCGGGGTGCTTACTGAGCTGTGGGCAGAAGTCATCTTTGTAAATCTGGGTGAATGGGAATGAACCCTAGCAAGTGGCCTGTTTAGCACCATTAGCAAAATAGTGAGTGTGCAGTAAAGAACTTGGATTTCAGGATCAGAGAAACCTGGTTTGAGTACCAAGACTCAGTTTCTTCGTCTACAAAATGAGGATGTCAGTACCCATCTCAGGGCATTGCTGTGAAGACGAAAAGGGGTAACAATGTAAAGCACTTAGCTCAGAGCTTGGCATACAACAAACACTCTATAAACGGCAGCTATGAAGTTAATTCCTTTGGGTCAAGGAACCCAGAAATTGGCAAAGCAAGCCAAAAGCAAATCTCTACCCCTGCCAAGCCCCTCCCTTCCCTCCGTCCCCTGAGGGCTGTGCAAGTCATGCCTGTTGGGTCACCGAGTGGCCAGAGTAAACAAGCAAAGCCTGGGTGCTTAGGGTGGGGGTCACCAACACCACCGACACAGAACGGTGGGTGGACCCCGGCTGCCGGACCAGCTGCAGCCCTCACTAACAGCGGCCTTCACTCCGTGTGAGGAGCTAGACAATTGTCACAACAGGGAGGAAATGTGAGCCTGTTTCTCTTGACTTGAGGAAGAACAGCAAGATGAGCATTTACTAAGAACCTTCTACATGCCAACCACATTCACCCTTTCTTTAATTTAAGCCTGACAATTCTTGGGAGATAAATATTTTTATTCCCTTTATCTCAGAGAGGTGGAATAACTGTCCCAGGGTCACACGGCTAATAAGTGGCCTGCCTGACTTTGAGATCTTTGCCACCCTAATAATGCCAGTCCCTGCCCTCGAGAATGTACAACCTAATTAGAGTCACAAAACACATGCGTACGGAGCCACCAGAGTGTTGCGGAGCTGTGTCCCCACACTCACAGGCTGTCACAGGCGCAGTGGCTGTCATACAGTCTGGCTGAATGCTCCTCGCCCCACCCCTGTGAGTAGGAACATAACTATTAAAAGCAAGGGTGGGTTACAGACAGCAAATCTTGACGAGATACTGAGTGGTATTAAGGAATTTTTATTCATTCCTTTTAGGTGTGATCATGGTATTGTACATAAGCTTTTTAAAGCATCCTCATCTTTTAGACATAAATATTGAAATATTTATGGGAAAAGTTGATTGGATTTGGGAATTTGCTTTAAAATGATCTGGGTGGGAATATAGATGAAACAAGATTGGCCACCAGCTGATAATTGTTGAAGCGAGGTGATGAGTCTACATGGGTGTTCGTTATATTATTTTCTGTTGTATATGTTTAAAATGTTTCATAATGAATTTAAAAAAAAATAGAAACCAAGAATGGGAGGCAGGCCCAGTGTGGGCCTTAAGCTCTGGCTTTTCCTGGGGGGAGAGCCCCAACAGCCATGCTCTGGCTACATGCCAAGTGGGTCTGGACTGCAGAAGGGACCTTGGGCTGCTTCTCCCTCAGCAGGGTGGGATATTCCAGGGGTCTTCTGGATTGTTTACCACCTCTTTCATAAATATGCCCCCTCACCTCCAGACCAACTGCCATCTGTCCTTCCCTGTCTGGGGCACCACTCCTGCAGGTTAGTCGTCCCTGCCCCCGCACAAGGTTAGGCACCTTGTCTGAGCCCCCAATACCCTCTCTGTTCCATCCCCCTCAGGACTTGGCTTTTTTGGAATTACCTGCTTTCTTGGCTGTCTCCCTTACCAGCCCGTGTGATTCCGGAGGGCAAATGCTAACACAGGGCCCAGCACACAGTAGGCCCCCAGCCTCTGTTCGTTGAATGAATGCTACCAGGTTAGCAGGAGGTTAGGGTGGAGCCTGGAAGAACTGACCCCACCCGGCTTCTCTCCCTCCCCTTAAAGGGCCAGACCTCTCGGCCAGTGTGGCTCCACCCGGTCCTCTGGTAACTCACCTTCAGCCCAGGTGGAAGACAAAGCCCCTGCGCAAGCGTGTAGCCAGCAGTTCGGTGAAACTCGTGTCCTGGGCTCAGGTTTCAGGAACCGGATCCCAACGGGTCAACTCATGTGTTCTCTTTCCTTCCCAAGCGGGAAAGAAAATCTCCAGCCTGCCTCCCCCTTCCTTCTCCCTGGTGATACCAGGGACTGGGGATTAGCACCTGCACCCGACCAGGGCGGGGGCAGCCGAGCTGGGGTGGAGGGAGGTTCTCACTAGAGGTAAACTTGAGAAGCAAACCTGAAGCTCCTCACTAGCCAGCAGCCACAAGGCCTGAGCCTCCTGACCTTCCCCTCCGGCTGCCTGCACAGCCTCGCAGCCCCCTCCCCCTGCAGTGCTAACTCACCCCTCCCCCACCGGTTCTAGTTCACGGCTCAGTGTCCGTGGTATCCCTTGGGGAAGGCCTGAGGCCAGCAGCACCAACCCTCAGAATGCCCTTTGCAGAGGGCTGGGCCCTGTCAGGAGTGCACTGGGCAGCACGGCTGGTCGCTTAAGGAGATTAACCCCGACTGGTACACACCCAAAATAGCCCCAGAGTCCAGGGTGGAGAGGGCAGGAGAGGTGATGGGGGCCTGTTGACCCAGGGAGGCAAAAGCAGCCACCCAGAGAGGGCTGGGCAAGGCTCTCCCTGGAGTTTGAAGCTGCCTCCATCCAGAGTTTGAAAGAGCAGCTGACTATTTCTTAAAATAGGTGGTGGAATCCACAGGCGTTTGTTTTAAATATTGTTCTTGCTCGCATAAGTTTTCTTCTGTATATATATCATCTTTACAGAGTGTTGAGTAAGCGAGAAGCGAGGCATCGTGCCTGCCCCCCCCCAGTGCTGCCCCCCCCCCCCCGCCCCCGTGCTGCCTTCTCCTTGCTGGGAAGCAGGTGTAAGAGCTTGGCTGGACGGCAAATGCAAAAGGATGGCAGGACACGTGGATAGGACCAAGGAGTGCTTGGAACATGAAACGGTTTGCCAGTGGGAGGGGGATATAGATGGTTAAGGGGGGGGTATGAGTTCCTACTGACCAAGGGGAGGGCCGCTACCACCCTCATGGAAGACTGGAGGCTTCGAGGTTTCTGGGGGCTTCATGGTTCCCGGGCTGGGACAGGAAGGTGAGGACAAAGTCCTGGTCTAACCTGTCTGTGCTCCTTCGGCCTCTCTCTCCACCAAGAGACTCTGGAGTATCTGTGTCAGACGCCGTCAGCATACGCACAGCTGGGCCCGGAGTGTGCAAAGCCCGACTGAAGTACACTGGGAGAGACAGACACGTACATGTGCACACACACGCGCTCACACACACACACACACACACACACACACACACACACACACACACACACGGCAGGAACGGAGGAACTGCCAAAAGCACAAGGAATCGGGGGAGGGCAAGAGAAGCTGATGTCCGTGTGCCTGCCAGGCTGAGCAGGAACACCCTGAGCTAGAGAACACAGGCCTTTGCAGATCAGGCCTTCCTTGCCTATCAGAGCACTTCTGGCATAACCAGGGAAGAGGAAGCGGTTTGGCTCCAGCGCACAGTTCCCCAAGGATTTGTTAGCATCTGGGCAGTGGGGGAGGTGGAAGGCCTGTAGGTGTCCGGAATCAGATAGGTCCAGGTTTGAATTCTGCTTCTGCCCCTACGGATCC
The DNA here is from genome assembly GCF_020740605.2 of Lemur catta. Taxonomy (NCBI): domain Eukaryota; kingdom Metazoa; phylum Chordata; class Mammalia; order Primates; family Lemuridae; genus Lemur; species Lemur catta. The sequence continues at coordinate 3,680,970 of NC_059150.1, read as the reverse complement.
AGTGGACCTGAGTAAGTTACCTGAGGAAGGAAGAACATTAACTTTATTGAGTCCCTTCTGGTGCCAAAGGCTTCATCGGTGTCACCCCGTTAGCACAGCCTCTGGAGGCTCAGGTACTGTGCCTGTCAGGTGGGAATGAAACATCAACCTTGAAGGGGTGTCGTGCAGATTGAATAGGATAAGATATTGAAAGTGTCTGGCACTGCATGAGAGACCTTGGCTCACTCTAAATTCTTTAGACTTCATACCTGTATGTATGCTAAATCAACATTTTTTTAAATCTCTCATGAAGTTAAAAAAAATACTGTCAGTGGGAGTGAAGGCATGACAAGGGACAGGGGGAAGGGGGGAGAAAAGCAAGGAGCTAAGTTCGAGGAAGAAAGCGGGGCTTATTGACTTGCCCCCGTGGCCTGATTTCTCTGAGCCTCTGCCTAATTTATTTTACGCCCCCGGCTCAGGGGTCCAAACTGAGTTGCTGGGTTGGAAAAATGGCAGAGCAAAGGAGATTAGGGGGAGCTTCGAGACTGGTGGACTCTCCTCGCCTGCAGCCTTCCAGCCCGGCATGAGCTCAGAAAGCCAAGCCTGTTTTGGAGGCTTCAGCTGTCTCTGGGGTCCACTGCGGAAAGGACAAGCCAGTGTCAGGATGCTGTTTACAAACAGCTAGGAATAGAAGGGCCTCCTGCTCCCATGGCCCCCCACCGCCTCCTCCCCTCACCTGCCTTCCCTCATGGAGGACCCACGGGCTCCTTCAGGTTGTCACCTCGCTAGCTCTTACTTCCTGACCAAACAGGCAGGACTGGCAGGACCCCCGCCCTCTGAGACAGGCAGGTGAAAGGTGCAGCATCCTTGTGGCAGGAGTCCCAGGCAAAGCTCTGGGTGCAGAATGCATTGAGTCGAGTGGTTAGAATAGTCTCCTCAGAGGCCAACTGGATCTGGATTCGAATCCTATTCTGCCTGTGGCTGGCTAAATGACTCAACAAGTTACTTTACCTCTCTGAGCCTGAGTTTCCCATCTATAAAATGGAAATTACAATGCCTGGTGTAGGATAGTGGTGAGGTTTAAGCCAAATAGTCTGCAGAAAGCACCGAGCAGAGCGCTGGGTTGGAAACCTGGGGGTAAGGGCGGGTGAACGTTGGTCTCCTCCCCACCTTTCCCTGCTGTCTGTGCCACCCATCCCCATTCTCTTCGTTCTTCTCATGGACAGGGTTCACCATGATGTTGTGTGTGCAAGGGGGAAGATGACGCCATTAAGTCATTAATCCCCCAACTATTTAGTGGGTTCCTATTATATTAGGCATTTTCTAAATGCCAGGGTAGAGTAGTGGATAAGGCAGACAAGGTTCTTGCCCACATGGAGACCATACAGGGCTGGGTGAGACAGACAGTAGCCATACATGCATGTCTAGATCCCACAGAGCAAATATGCACACAGCATGTACATTATAAAGAAGAATAATGCTGTTTAAGGAAAGAGTCTATGACTGACCATAGTGGTGGGTCCATTTCCGACAGGGCGGTCAGGGTTTTTGCCACCAAAGAGGTGACATTGCAGCAGAGCCGGGGGTGGACCACAGGGGCCAGCCATGGAAAGTTCTGGGGAAAAGCTTTCCAGGCAGAGGGAGCAGCAAATGCAAAGGCCCTGGGGTGGGAGCAGGCTTAATGTGTTGAGGAGAAGCCAGGCCAGTGCGAGCCGGGAGGAAGGCTGCAGGAGATAAGGCCCTAGAGGTAAGGAGGGTTCAGATGATGCAGGGCCTTTTAGGGCAGCAGAGGGAGTTTGGATTTTTATTCCCATGCCCACGTTCAGTCATGGCAGAGAAGGAGCCAGGGAAGGGACTGAGAGGTGGGATGACACTCCAAGTGATAAAAGGGCTTCGGAGAAGAGAGAGTACTCTACCATGTCCGTTCCTCCTGCGAGGTTTAACAAGATGAGCCAGAGAATCAACCATAGTACTGGTAAGTGGAAGCCACTGGAACCTCGGCAAGAGTGATTTCACTGTGCTGAAGAGTGGACTCAAAAGACAGAGTAGTGGATAAGGGTTAGAGACAGAGTCTAGACAAGTCTCTTTTGTTCTCAGAGTTGTGTTCTGATGGGAAGAAAAAGGAGGGTGGCAGCTGGAGGTAAATGTGGAATGCAGGCAGGATGTTCTTTAAGACAGGGACTGTTACAGCAGTTCATACGCTGATGGGGACAATCCAGTAGAGAGGGAAACGCTGATGACAGCAGGAAAGGCGGCAAGGAGGGGTGGCGTGCGCTGGAGTGGAGGGGTTGCCTCAGCAGCAGGCGGTCATCTTCAGTGTGGGGGAGGCAGCAGATGGGCGAGGGTGCAGTCAGGATGACAAATGTGGTGAGGGGAGGATGAGGTTGATGTCTTATGGGTTGACATGTACAAGGTGCTGCTCTGGGAGGACAACGCTGGTGGCCATAGGCTGGATTGAAGGGAGGAGAAACTTAGGAGGCTGTGACAGTACATTGGGAATGGCTGGGTCATGGAGAATGCAGAGTGAATTTTAATTTCTTCATTTGTAAGTAGAGATGGTACTACCTAGCTTGTAGGTCTCTGTGAGGATCAGATACAAAAGTCTGAAGAAGGTCTAACATGGTGCATTGCAAATAGTAGGCACTTAATTGATAGCCAACATCATTTCTAATGGAGTCCATCTTTAAGAGCTGTCATATCCTTTGAGCACGTTCTGCCTGCTGTCCTTCCGACCCTCTCTGTTGAGATTTGGACATTTCACTACGGCCTAGGTCAGATTCCCCTACCCCAGGACTCCTAACTTTCCCAAAGATAATGACTTAAAGGCACATCCCACTTCATGGCCTCTCCTCATTCTTAGCCTTACTTACTCCCAATATGGACCGACTTCTCTTCCATCCAATTTTGGGGCTCTTTCTGGCCTTATTTTCCTCTTTAGCTTATCTCTTACTTCGGTCGTTCTCAGCGTTATCCTTAATTCTCGTGCTCGTTCCTCCCAGCCTTTCATCACCCTCAGCCTGGATGAAACTAACCACTTGGCATTCCTATTCTACACCCAAGCTGCTGATCACACCTGGAGAATATAACACAGCCATATATAGGTGCCTCCGTGGATTAAGATCCAATAACCTCAGCCCAGAAAACCTCTACGTGTACCCCTTACTCCCTTTACACTTTATTCCAAAAGGTAACCTTTCTCTGAAAACCTGCTCGTCCCACCATCTCTCTTTTCACCTTCAACAGATGATCTAGCCTCTTACTTCACTGAGACACTTGAAACCATAAGGGAAGAATGCCTTCAAATTCCTCTTCTGCCACCTGAAAATTTATAAGCAGCCATATATGCAAGGTTTCCCCTTTCTCTCTTCTCTCATGGGAAGGATATCCCTCTTCCTGTCCCAGGCTAGCATCCCCCCCTCCCACTTTTCAGATTCGTTCGTTCCAGCCTCCACAGGACAGGGACCTTTGCTCCTGTAAACCTCTCTCTCTCTCTTCAACATTTCTTTCTGTTGGCTCTTTCTCTGCAGTTCCACCTTCTCTCCTTTCCTTCTTATCCACACTGTAGCGAATGGTGTCTACGTTCACTGTCACCCTGCAAGTCTCTGCTCCATGGCTGTGCTGACATCAGCCTTGACCAGGTATCCAAGGACCTCCTTGTTGCTTTATCCAGGGCACACTTTTTAGTCTTTATCCCATTTGTTTACTTCGTGGCATTTAACCACTCTCTCATTCTTAAAACACTCATTTCCCTTGGTGCCAAGATACCATGTTTGCCTGGTTTTCCTTTTATCTCTCTAGCTATTCCTTTCTAGTCTCCTCTGAGAGCAACTCTTCCTCTAATGCCTAAATATTGTTCCCCAGGGCTCTGTCCTTCCTATGCAGTCTTCACCGGGACCTTCCTCCAACTCCATGGAGTCAGCTTCCACCCAAATGCTCTATCTCTATCTCTGGCCTAGATCTCTGTTTTGAGTTCTAGATCATTCAGTTGCCTTTTGGACACCTCAAGTGTCTCGAATTCAACTAGTCTGGAAATAAATTAATCATTGTCACCCCACGTCACCCCTGAACCTGCTTTTCCTCCTACATTCCACGCTTTGGTAAATAGCAGCAGCATCTAACCAGACACGGAGGTCATAGCCCTGGGAGTTATCCTGCTCTAATCCCTTTCCCAGTGTTTCCAGACTTCCTGGGGATAGAATCCTGTAGATTCTACCTCTGTGATCTCGCTTAGCTCTGCCCCTCCTCCCTATTCCACTTCTATCACTTCCACCCGTATCACTTATCAGCTAGAAGAATGCCGTGACCTCCTAACTGATCTCCCTGCCTCTCTTCTCACACCATTGCAATCCATCCCCCTCACAGCTGCCAGTGTCTTATTTTAAAATGAAATCATGATCTTGACTCTCCCTGCATAAAAGTCTTCAGTTGCTCAACAGAGCTTCCATGATCAAGTTCACAGTCCTTAGCATGGCTGAGAAGGCTCTTGGCAATCCAATGCCTCTCTATCCTCCCTATCTCTCAGGCTACTAATACTCTTCCCCTTGACCTTTGCCCTTTGCTGCAGTTATACTTGACCACTGGTGCGCCGAAGGTGCCATGCTTTATCTTGCTTCCTTTGGGCCTTTGGACATACCACCACCTCTAACTGGGATGGCAGGCACGGCCAACCCTTATTCCTCTTTCAAGGCTCAGCTTGGTTGATACCTTTTCTAGAAGGCTTTCCTGACCCATCTAGTTTGGGTTGTGTGCTCCACCTCTGTGTCCACAAAACACCTTCTGCAGCTTCCGGCACTTCCTGTACCATATACACGTAACACATCATTTCAGCATTGTCTGTTTCTGTGCTTTGTCCAAACTGCTTGAGGGCAGGGGCTGACTCTTATTCATCTTTGTGTCCCCAGCAGTGAACGATACCTGGTTTAATAAATGCCTGTTGAATGAACAAAGGATGAAGAGTTTGCAAATACCATTCTTATCAAACTTGATTGAATTTACAGAAGTTGTAATTCATCTATACTCTTCTGAGACTGTTTGAAAATATGATTTTGTGTCCAACTCCTCAAATGAAGGGAGATTTGGCAGTGACCCTTTTTCCCCCCAGTTTCTGTAAACGACTGAGTAAATCGGTCCAAAATGTACACCCTGGGGTCTGAATGGTTGGGATAGGTCACTGCCGTATTTCCCCTTCAGTTTGAACTTGTTCCATTTTTTTCTTCCTTTTCTTGCTCTTCTCTTTCCAGCTTTGTAGGGATCTGAGAGTGCAGGCTAACGTTTGCATTCTGACCCAGTCGTGTCCACCTATGATCCCTGGGGCCACAGAATTTGCTCTGTACGCAGCCAGCTGAGGCCTTCAGCTCCCATCATTTGGATTCTTCCCTAAAATACGTGGAGAAGTTCATCAGCTTTGCCTCTAGATCTAGAAAAAGTAATACAGCTCTCCTAGAGAACTTGATATAAGCAGATTTCCCTTTGGATCATACCCATAAGAGCAGGAGAGGGAGCTGCCTTCCTCGCGGTACCCCAGAGCCTACCCCTATGGAAGGCCCAGTGCCCGGATGTGTGGGCATGATGACATAGAAGGTCTGGATACACCAGTTCTGCAGCCATATAGATGAAGAATTGCCCTTCGGAAGCCTGAGCTGTGAGGCTGGAGTCAAGGAGGAGCAGAGCTGGGATTAGGTCCTTGTAGACAAATGATCGGCTTTTCTCAGCCAGGCTTCTGTAAGAGAATTGAGCCCTACAGAAAATGAACTGAGTGACTTCCTCAATTCTCCCTGTCTCAGTACATTCTGTGCTGCTGTAACAAGATACCACAGACTGGGTAATTTATAGCAAGCAGAAATTTATTTGACTTGTGGTTCTGAAGGCTGGGAAGTCCAAGATCCAGGGGCAGTGTCTGGTGAGGGACTCGTTTCTGCATTATCCCATGGCAGAAGGCAGAAAGACAAGAGAGAGCAAGAGAGGCCAAGAGGGGGCCAAACTCGTGCTTTTATAAGGGACCCACTTCCACGATAATGGCATTCGTCCATTCGTACGAGCAGTGCCCCCATGACCCAACACCTCCCATTAGGCCCCACTTCCCCACATCCTGTATCGATGATTGAGTTTTCAACACATGAACTTTGGAAGACACATTCCAAGCATAGCACTCCCAAAGATGCTAAATAGCTGGTCCCATTCTCAATACACAAGGAAGAAATTTATTGATCACGTACAATGGATGCCTTAGGGCATTAAGGGCTTAAACTTTCTTCTGGAATTCTGGTTGCCTGAGCCCGACATTGGGCCGTTTTGCTTACACCAGGTTTTGCCAAGGTGGATCATCCCACCTACCCCGATGGCAGCATCTCTTCCACTTGCCACTTAGTGATAACCCACCAGTCCCATGTCCTCTACTGCACTGAAAAGCAGAACTTAATTTCTAAGTCACCAGTAATGACCCTGAAGTACTGAAGACTCAAGTGTTCCAATGGGCAAGGGTCTTTCGGGTGGGGAGGCTTTTGGTTCTATTCCCAGTCCCTGTAATTGTTACCTGAAAGGCAGGAGTAGGGGGTGGTGTACAGAGTATAAGCATTCTATTGCTACCTTTACTGTTTTCAAAAAATGTATAATTATAATGTAGTAAGGCTCATATAGACAATATAAAAAACATGGTGAAAAAAGAGAAAATAGCCAATAATTCTTTGTCTTATTAACTAAAGGTATTAGGAGTGGTCAATTTTTCTGTGTATACTTCTATATGTACTTTTCCTGTTGTAGCTGAGATCATTTAATGCACACACACATATTCACATAAATTTTTGTTTCCCTCTTTTTTTTTTGCTTATCATATTATAGTCATTTTCCCACATCACTAAAAATTCTTCCTAAACATCATTTTCAGTAGATGTCATCATAGTGCATCGTATGGCTGTGTTGACCCATTTGCCTATATTTGGACATTTACATGGTTCCTAATAAATATACTTTCCAAGGCCCCAAACAGATCCCCAGAGCCTCAGCACAGCTCCTTCCCTTGGCCTCTGGCACCCATCCCCGGAGAGACAGAGCCAGCCAAACAGATGATAAATAGAACTGTTAACACGCTCTTCCCTCAGCTGGGCCGTAAGGCCAGACGGGTGAAACAAAACTCCGAAAGGAGAGAAAGGACTCACTGGGCGCTGGTGACGAGGGGACTGAGGGTCAGCTCGCCGTGCAAACGCTCCGCAGCCCCGGGAAACATGAGGCCACGCAGGTTATTTTTTAGAAGATCAAGGTCTTTTTTTTTCTGAGACAGAGTCTCGCTCTGTTGCCCGGGCTAGAGTGCCATGGCGTCAGCCTAGCTCACAGCAACCTCAAACTCCTGGGCTCAAGCAATCCTCCTGCCTCAGCCTCCCGAGTAGCTGGGACTACACGCATGTGCCACCATGCCCGGCTAATTTTTTCTATATATTTTTAGTTGTTCAGCTAATTTCTTTCTATTTATAGTAGATGGGGTCTCGCTTTTGTTCAGGCTGGTCTTGAACTCCTGAGCTCAAAGGATCCACCGGCCTCGGCCTCCCAGAGTGCTAGGATTACAGGCGTGAGCCACCGCGCCTGGCCGAAGACCAAGTTCTTGATGTTGGAATATCCGCCAAGCCAAGCTAACCCCTCCTCCTTCTCGCTTTGACTCCTGCGGGGAATGTGTCGGTTTGTGGCACCGTGGGTGCAGCAGACGTGCCTGGTTTCCCCTTGTCTTGGGAGGGAAGAATTGTTCCTACTTAAAAAGAAAATCAAGGCTCCAGCCTCAGAAAACTTCAGGTCTAGGGAGGCTGACAAGCAGGGAAGGTCAACTAGTTCCTCCTCCTGCTTCCCGAGGGCCCTGTCCCAAAGACACTCCATACCAATGGCACACCAGAACCAGATCCGCACGACACCAGGTCATGAGGCAAAGTAATTTTTCCCTTCCGAGAAAATTAGAAAAAGAGTATCTCACACCAAGCGCATAGGTGAGCGCTCAGTTGCTGTCGTGGGACATCACACAATACGCCCCAGCTCATCCAGGCCCAACAGTATTAATGACAGAACCTAATGCCCCGCATCTGTGTTGAGCTGACTGCGCTGGTACGTACGGTACCTCATTTGATCCTCCCGTCAGCCTCGTAAGGGGAATTGGGTGCGTGGGCTGTAATCTGCTCGGCAGGTGAAGAAACTGAAGCTTAAAGAGGTCACCCAGCTGAAAGTCTTGAACACTTTCTTCTGACATCAAGTTGCAACAAACTGTGCATAACTTAACAGAAAAAAAAAAAAAGATCTGTCCCTCCAGCCTTCTTTTTGGACCCCCACTAGAACGAGAGATACATTTGTTCATTCGGCATTTCTGAAACACCCACCGTATGCCCAGTTCCAGGATCAGAGCCGCTCAGTCCTGTGGCTTTCCTGCCACCGCGCTGTGCTCTGGAGACCCTCCGCGTTCTGCCTGTGGGCTCTGGCCAGGCCGCTGCGCTGCCCTCCCATAGACCCCGGGGCACAGCTGCCGGGAATCACCCAGCCTGGTAAAATCCACGTGCCCCGGCTCCTCCCCCAGCCTTCACCCTCAGAGACTCATTCACCTGGCTTCTCCGCCCGCCTCAAAGTTGCCGCTTTCTCTCTCCCTTGAGGTTCTTCTCCCCACGCCTTGCTGTGGAAGAGGCTTTGGTCTCCCCAGCTTGCCTCTTCCCGGTGACACTGGGGCCCATCACACAAGCCCTGTATGATTTAGGGGTTTTTTAATTGCTTATTGCAAATGGAATAGACCTGGCCCACATGGGAAGTGACAACCGCTCTCACTCCATGCTGTTGACTATGGTAACCACCTGCCACAGGCGCCTGACTTGAAATGGGGCCATTGTGAATCCAGATGGGCTGTAACTGGAACATTCACACTGGATTTCAAAGACTTAGCAGGGACAAAAGAATGTAAAATATCTTAATTTCATGTTGATTACATGTTGAAGTGAAAAATATTCCCAAAGTGCTAGGATTACAGGCATCAGCCAACTATGCCTGGCCCCTTTTAAATTTTTAAATTTAAATGTTTTTAAATTAAGAAAAAATTGTATTGAGCCATAATTCGCATACCATAAAATTCACTCTTAAAGTGTGCAATTCAGTGGGTTTTTTTAGCATATTCACAAAATTATACAATCAACACCACTACCTAATTTCAGACTATTTTCATCACCCCCAGAGGAAACCCTTCATCAGCAGTCACTCCTTACTTCCCCTTCCCCTAGCCCCCGGCAACCACTAATCTACTGTCTGGCTTTGTGGACCTGCCTATTGTGGACGTTTCGTATAAATAGAATCATCCCATATGTGGCCCTTTGGATCTGGCTTCTTTAAATTATCATATTGTCAAGGTTCATTCATTACATCGCATGATACTTCATTCCCTTTTATGGCTGCATATTATTCTGTTGTACGGATATAGCACATTTGTTACACATTTATCAGTTAAGGGACATTTGGGTGATTTCCACTTTGTGGCTATTGTGAGTGGTTCTGCTGTGAACATTTGTGTACACGCTTCTGTATGGACATATATTTGCAATTCTCTTGGGCACATAGCTAGACATGGAATTGCTGGGTCATACGGTAACTATATTTAACTTTTTGAGAAACTGACAGAATGTTTTTCAAAATGGGTGCCCCATTTATATTCTTAACAGCAAGGTACGAGAGTTCCAATTTCTCCATGTCCTTGTCAACACTTATTATTATCTGTTTTTTGTTATAGACACCTAGTAGGTGTGAAGTGTGTCTCATCGTGGTTTTGCCAGTCTCAAAGGAAATGGGTTTTATTTCATTAAATAATGTGGCAATTTCCTTGCTCCTATTCCTTAAGTCCCTTTGGTCTTTCTGATGACTCACTTTCCAGAATCATATTTACTTTTGTGGGTTTTATTGCTACTTTTACACTTATGACTCCCAAACCTACATCTCAAACCCAAATCTCTTTCCTGAGCCTCAGATCCTTGTTAATGCCAACTTGTTAGGCGTTTAAATTTTATTGTGGCCACAACAATTCATCATCTCCATTGCCATCCTCGTCTTCCCCTCCGTATTACCCGTCATGGTTACAAGCATCACTACCTATCCAGTCAGCCAAACTGGAGATCTTGGAGTCATCCTTCATTCCTCCTTGTCCTTCTCCGCTTCCCTGACTCTTATTAATTAGTTCTGCTGCAGAACTGTCTGTGGGATGCATCTCCCTCCTCTGAACTCACTGCTCAGCCTTGGTCCAGGATCTCATAATGTCTTGCCTGAACTTGGCAGTAGCCTCCTACTGGTCTCTTCCCCTCAGTTTCTCCCAGCCTGAACTCCACTCTCCAAACAGCTGCCAGGGCTATTTTTCTAAAACGAAAATCTAGTTGTCATGTCTCTGGTTAAGAATATGTACGCTTCTCCCTTGCCCACCGAGTGAAGCTCAGGTTCCTTCACGTGGTGCATAAAGTCTGTTGTGACCTGGCTCCAGGGCAAATTCTGGCACATGTCCCACCCCTACTTCCTCTGCCCCGCTCCAGTTACAAAGGACTCCTCAACAATCCCTGGATTTGCCATGCTCCCATAAATCACATGCTTTTGCCTGTTTTGTCCCCTCTTGTCTCCTATGCCCAAATGACGTCCTCGGTAGGAGGCCACCTCTAAAGCTTTACTCCCACCTCCTCCAGGCACCCCGCCCCATGACCGCATTGTGTATTTGCTGGGTCTTTCGCTGTGTAAGACCACTGGGCATCCTTGATTGAGTGGTTTGACATCCTTGTTGGCTGCCTCTCTTCCCCCTAGATCCTGAATTCTCATTTTCCCTCCTAGTGGAATGACCAGACCCACCTCCCATTGGCCTTGAGCTTAAAGATTCAGCTCGGCGCTCAGCTGTTCTCCAGCTCTGACTTCCTCAGCTAGCAAGGGGATCCCATCTCTGTGGCCTTGGCACAAGGAGATCTTGTGTCTCCCAGGGCCTCAGCTGCTAGAAGGGAGCCGCATTTGGGAGTTGTTAATGGCCCCACAGCATGATGTCTTTCCAGAACAACCCACAAGGCCTGGGAAAAGGTGGCTCCAGGTATATCATTTTACTGGGGTAAAAACCCCAAGAAGAGTCAGTGGCGAGCAGAGGTGGCATTGAAACCAATATCTTCCATTTTCTCTCCACAGTCCTGGGCCCCTCTGGAGACTTTAGAAAGATGTTGAAGAGGCTTCTCACAATGGTTTAGTGGCAGCCTGAGTAAGAATGAGACTTCCTCTCTACCAAAAATAGAAAAAACTAGCCTGGCATGGTGGCATGTGCCTGTAGTCCCAGCTACTTGGGAGGCTGAGGCTGGAGGATCGCTTGAGCCCAGGAGTTTGAGGTTGCTGTGAGCTATGATGACACCACTATACTCTAGTCTAGCCTCAGTGACAGAGCGAGACCCTGTCTCAAAAAAAAAAAAAAATAGTTTAGTGGCCAGGCTGGAGAGATGTGGAATGGAAGGAGGTGCAGTTGGATGCTGCTTGGTGGCTCCCTGGAGGTGTGTAGTAGGGCACCAGAGAGTTGTGCCCTCGACTCTGCCCTGTCCAGTGGGCATAAAGATCTAGAAGGCCTACCTATTAGGCTTGCAGACTACCTGAAGCTGAGAGGAACAGTGGGCATTTTTACTTATTTATTTAAAACAAATTTTTTGTAGGGATGGGGTCTTGCTATGTTGCCCAGGCTGGCCTCAAATTCATGGCCTCAAGTGATCCTCCCACCTCAGCCTCCCAAAGTACTGGGTGGCATGAGCCACCATGCCTGACCTACAGTGAGCTTTTAAATAGCAGAACCAGGATCCAGAAAGTTCTGGTCAGGCTGGAATGATGGGCTTAGTCTAAGAGATGAACTTTTGTAGCCTAGAGAAGAACAGCCTCAAGGAGAGAGCACATTAATCTCAAATACATAGAGAACCCTCATATGGAAGAGAGGGGGTAGCTTTGTTTTGTATGGCCCCAGGGACATAACCAGAACCAGAAGGGCCTTCTGAGATAGAGTCAGCTTAAAGGAGAAGAAGAAGGAAAAAAAAAAAAAAAGCTTGGCTTCTTCAGGAAGAACTGAGCTCCCTGTCACTGGACATGTTCAAGCACAAACTGCTTGGGAGGGACACTACAGGTAGGATTGAAATATTTGCATTTCATCCCAGCAAGTATTTATTAATTGCAAAGTGCTCTGCCAGGCCAGGCACTGAGGATCAAAATAAGGACCTGTCCTTGCCCTCCAGTGGCTCAGCATGGCGGTAAGTGGAGGGGTCGCCCTGCGCTCAGCCTGCACAGGGGGACAGCGGGGGGCTCCTAACGCAGGGGCTGGGTGAGGGCCAGGGACAGGGCCCTGGGGCTGAGTGTTGCTAGAGCATTAGGAGGAATTAGTGCTATTCACTGTTTAGGTAAGATAATGGTATCATAGCTATCTTTTAAAAAGTTTCTGTCTTCTAGAGATACACGCTGAAATATGTGTGCATGAAATGACATATCTGGAATCTGCTTATAAATAATCCGCAGGCGGGAGAAAAACGGGCGGGCATATAGATGAAACAGGACTGGCTGTATGTCAAGAACTGTTGAAGGTGGGCAGTGGGTTATAGGTTCCTTATGCTGTTCTCTCTAGTTCGTGTACATTTGGAATTTCTCATAATAAAACGCTAAAAAGAAGGAGGAGGAAGAAAGGAAGAATGCGCCAGGCAGAGAAGAGGAGAGGACATCCATCCTAGAGGGGGTGCAGCACACTTAAAGGCAGCAAGGCTGGTCGCTGTGCCGGAGCGCAAGCGTGGGGCAGCAGGGTACAGAGGGGTGCAGGCAGGGCCACAGACGGCCCAGCTCAGGAGTCTGCATTTCATTCCGAAAGCATGGGAGCCACTGACCAGATTCACATTTTCGAAAGCTCTTCCTTGCTGCAGAGTGCAGACGGCTCAAGGAGAAGGAAGGCAGGAGGCAGGGAGTCACTTGGGAGGCAGATGATGGTGGCCCCAAGCACAGCAGTAGCGAGGGAGGGGTGGTGAGGGAGCTGATCGCAGATATGCTAGGGAGGGAGGATGCAGGGAGCGCCGTGAGGGCAGGGGATGCTGTTCCAGAAGGTAGAGAAGGCAGGAAGGTGGAGCTCTGCCCCACCCAACATCCTCTGCTCCTGCCTTTCTATCAAGCCTAGGACTGGCTACAGCATGTGTAGGACCTAGTGCAAAATGAAAATGTGGGGTCCTGGGGCCCCCTGTTCAAGAATGATTAAGACTTTCAATTAAAGCAAAAGCTCGGAGACTGCAGAGCATTGAACCGAGCCGAGGGCCCTTCTGCACATGGGGCCTTGTGGGACTTCAGAGGTCAAACTCCCACGAAGCTGGCCCTGATGAGGCCACTGCAGCCTTTTCTGTTTAGAACACGGGACGGGGGGAGTGTGTGAGAGCCAGGGCCCTGCTCACAGCCCCAGGCAGCAAGAGAACAGCATGTTCCTCCTGCCACCCCCCGGGACCCGAGTGGGACCCAGCGCTCTGGGACAAATAGCTTGCGTGAGTATAGATCTTTACAGAGTTTTCCAGACTGGCCTGGGTTTTCGTCTGTGCTAGGATGAGATGGAGCAGCAGAAAGTACTGGCCAGGCATTTCAGAGAGCAGAGTGCTAAAGCGACTTGTTTGTCTCTCCAAAGAGGCTTCCTGGTTTCTCCAAAAATGGGGTTTGCTACAAGCTTCCCAGTATGAGTCACCAGACCAGTTGGCAAGACATTTAGATCTGCAGAGAGCACTGGAGCTGACCCCTCAACGGCAGAGAATATCTGCCACTAGGACTGTCAGCCCCAGAGATGGGCTCTTCACAGGCCCCGGGCAGAAAGCAGAGCGGCGCTGCCAGTGCAGGCCGGGGCTCGGAGCCCTCGCCGCAGAACCCCTCTGTCGTCTATCCAGTACTCAGAGCCCTGGTGGCAGGAGCAGGGCCTGGTAGAAGCAAGCACTGCTCACCCTGCCTTCCTTTGGTGCCTCTTGGTGGGCAGGGTTGGGGAGAAGGCAGCCTCAAGAGGGTAAAACCAAGGTCAGAAGCCCACTGAGCATCTAATTTTCACCCCATCAGGAGTCAGGGTCTATAGCCTGGGTCCCCACGGTGTGCCACCTTAGTTTGTCACTCTCCTGGGTTAGTTTTCCCAGTGCTTGGCAATGAGACCCTTAAATTGAAATGGCCTGTGTGCATTAGCTTTGAGACTAAAAATGAAATAAACGGAGGTGGGAAAACTCTACCCCACTCCATAGTCAGGCCTGGAAGAAGAAACTGGGAACTGTGTGAACAGTGGCGTGACAATGGGCAAACTGGGGTGGTTGGGCTCCTGCACTGAATGTGCCACCACACTCTGCCACAAAGTAGGAGGAATCCTGACCGCCGTGACACTTCTTGATGGCTTTAGCGCCAGGCTTTCCAGTGAAGGGAATAGTAGTAACTGGGGGAGACGGCCCGGCCCGGAGCAGCGGTGCTGTGGCTCTTGCTGCCCTCCCAGAAGCCCACCAAGAGGTGGGCAAAAGCCATGGGCCCCCTTCCTCCCAGGTGCTCCCTCCTCCCACCCTGGACACAAAGTCCAAGGGAACGCTGGGTGTCCCCACAGCCTCGGGGTGACATTCAGTTCACCAGCCACTGCAGAGATTCCCGCTCTATCCGTCTCTGCGTCCCCGGAGCTGAGCCCAGTGCCTGGGCACTCAGTAAGCGTGTGTAGGGCCGAGTGATCGGACGCCCACACGGGCTCTCTGTGTGTGTGTGATGTGCTTTGCGGGGAGCTCCGGCAGGAGTGTGGCTTTCGTCCCCTGGTGCATCACTGAGACAATGGAAGCGTGGCATAGTAGGTAAGGGCATGTGTGTTAGAGCCCAGGAGATACGAGCTTGAACTCCAGTCCTTCCACTTACTACTTACATAATTTGTTTAAGAATGACATCATTGACAAAATGCGGAAAAGGTCAACGGCAACCCTGGGAGCCATGAGTCCCCGTTGTCCAGAAGTGGTGAATTTTCAGCAGTTTATTTCTTTGGTGCTACAGTGATATGATGGTCGTTAAGACCACAGTGAAAATAAGTGTATAGGGAACAGTGGAAAAGGAAGACCGGGAGACACAAGTGAAGGTCACCGAGTGTGAAGGGCCCTGGCTCCCACCGGCCGTCCCCGAAAGGGCTGCTCCCTCGGGCCTCCTCTTGCTGGGACTGCAGCCTCACCAGGCTCTGCCCACTTCGGACGGCAGTGCTGAGGGGTGAATTACGCAGATGACTTGTGTAAACCTGGCTCAGTGTCTCACACCTTGTAAACACTCAATGGTGGCTGTGGATATTGTTGTTAACGTTCTTGTGTCGGTGTTGGGCGGCTGGGGGGAAGGGCCGTCTCTGCACCGGGTGTGCAGGTGGAAGGTGGCTTGGTGTGCAGCCCCACTCACACGAGACAGTGCCGTACACAGGTTCAAAGGTCAGACTCCAGAGCCCGAGAACCTGAACTTGAATCCTTGCTTCATCGTGGAATAGCTGTGTGATCTTGCGCGTCAGTTTCTTCTTCTGTAAAATGGGGATGAAAATACTCACTGCCTCTTGGAGTTGCCCAGATTGGTGACTGTCTGTGAAGCTGGTGGAGCAGCACGTGGGCCGCGCTCGCTGAGGTCAGCTACTGTGGGAAAGGGAGCGAGCCACTGTGCTGATGAGGGTGAGGCGTTGGGAAGCTGCTGGGAGACTCCCTGGACCGAGCACCTGCGAAAGCGGTTGGACACAGGTTGTAGAACTTGCCTCTCAGGGGGACTGGCGACCAGGGTGGGGACCATGCCCTGTGGAAATGCGGGCTCCAAGCTATGAAGTGAGTTCCTGCAGTTTCAGAGTTCCTCTGGTGTCTTCCCTGGCAGGAGGGATGGCCATTCCCAGACTATCTGCCCATCTGTGGATGTTCTGCCAGGCCGTGGAGCCCGTGTGCACCCCCGGGAGTTGCTGCCATGCGCACAAGTGGGCTGGCTCCTGGCAAGCAGGGAGAAGCCAGACAGAGGTCAAGCAGGGTGGGGACGGGGCAGCAGGAGGCATCTGGGACGCCTGCAGGAGCATAGCTTTTCTTAGCTCCGTGACTGCATGGGCCTTGGCTTCTCTGCCCAGAGCCTACCAGGTACACACGTTCCCCTGGGGGGGCCCCCCGGATGACCCTTCTGAAGCCCTGAGCTGTGCCCAAATGGCCCGCATTCTTTTGGGGAACGAGGGGCACAAGCCCCCAGCATTGCTTGTCATGTGTGTCCGTGTGGACCGGCTCTCAGACTGTCACCAGGGCTTCAGATTGGCAGCAGGGCCGGCCGGGAGCTCTGCTGGGCTCTGGCGTTGGGGGGCCATGCAGGGGCACGGGTGGGGTCTCTCTGAGCCTGATGCCTCTCCATTTCTCACGGTTCCCCTGTGGATTATTTGGGGATGGTGCATTCTGCTGTCGTGGCCAACAAGCATTCACAGAGCACCTACGATGTACAGACCCCCTGGCTGGGCATTCCTATACTCCCTCCTGCCTCAGTCAAGGGCTGGGAGCTCCAGCCCTGCAGAGTCGCCGGTGGTCTCAGAAAGCACAGTGAGAAGGCAATTCTGGAGCCCCCATCATGTAACAAAGGCTTTAACCTCAAATTAGCAATTCTGTTTTGAGCACCCGTTTCTTAGGGGATTAGCTGTACTCCAGTTATGGGCAGCCGCTGAGTCTATGTGTGGGTCTCTGTGTACAAGCCTTGGAACCTTCCAGAAAGTATGTTTCCAGAGGTGTTAACTCCAAGGAGGTGAGGGTTTACTGTCACCCATTTCCCATTTCCTCCCCCCCTTCCCCAGCCCCATCTCTGGAGTCTCAGTTTCCCCGTAGGCCCCTTATAGCTACGAGGGGTGAGTGGATGGGGTCTCTCAGCACCAACCCTGCCAAGGGCCGTGGAGACAATGTTGCCCAGAGCAGAGGACTTTGAAACAGGGGAAGCAGCACAGGGTGCCCTGGGAGGAGTCAGGACTGGGATAGCAAAGAAAGGGCTTCTGGGAGGAGCCGAGGCCTAGTCCCTGAGCCACTGCTGGGGGGGACTGAGGAACTTCAGTCTGGGGATGGCTCAGAAAGGGACTGCCTGGCCCCTTTAGGGAGACGGCATTGGTCCTGTGGCTGCCCTGAAGGGAAGGAAGCCCTTGGAGGCAGCAGCCTGCTCTGGGGGGGTCCGTGTCCTCAGCACCCTCTGCTGCATACACTTTGGTGTCAGTTTGTCCCCTTGTCTGCCATGTCCCCTAAATTTCAAGGGCAAGACCGTGTCTCATGTAGCACTGTGTCCCTAATATGGCTTTTTTTTTTTTTTTTTGAGACAGAATCTCACTCTGTTGCCTGGGCTAGAGTGCTGTGGCATCAGCCTAGCTCACAGCAACCTCAAACTCCTGGGCTCAAGCGATCCTCCTGCCTCAGCCTCCCAAGTAGCTGGGACTACAGGCATGTACCACCATGCCCGGCTAAATTTTTATATATATTTTTAGTTGTCCAGATAATTTCTATTTTTTAGTAGAGACGGGGTCTCACTCTTGCTCAGGCTGGTCTCGAACTCCTGACCTCAAGCCATCCTCCCGCCTCGACCTCCCAGAGTGCTAGGATTACAGGCGTGAGCCACGGCGCCCGGCCCCTAGTATGGCGTTGATAGAAGCCTCCCGTGAGTGAAGCCGTGGATGCATGAGCAAGCAAGGCCCCAGAAGGATTCTTGGTGGACTGGCTCTAGGGGACAGACCACAGGCCAGACACAGGGCCCCACAAGTACAGGTCCCCACAAGTGCTGGTTGCCCTAAAGCTGGGAAGGGATGAGGCTGTTGTGGGAAGCCTCCCCCTCCGTCACACCGATCATATGGTGACAGAGGCAGGGTGGAGTGGGAGAGGGACAGGCATCATCCCCACCAACAATGGCAACTAGCATCTTTCTTCTTGGTGGAAGACAATAAAAGAGGTGGCACCCCACGTGGAATAAGGCAGGAGATAGAGGGGTGAGCTCCCCTGGTCCCTGCTCGCCCAGTACCCTGCTGCCCGCCTTGCCTGTCACACCAGCCCTGTCAGGGAGCTGCCCTCCAGGGGACCATGGGCAGGCCCCCCAGCCTGTGGCCAGCTCCTCTCTGCCCTCACTTGTACAGACAGATGACACTCCAGCTGCAGTGCCTGATGTCAGGAAGTCCCCTGGTGGCTGGAGGGAGTGGGGCCAGGGCCCCAGCCCTCTGCTTGGACAGCTCCATGGCAGGAGCGTGGGGGACGCTGGTGTAGGACCGGGAAGGACAGGTGGTAAGGGGTCTGTGCCCTGGAGCAGGACTGGGAGATGGCGCATATTTGCCAGGCACTTTCCTGGTAAATGTAACTTTGATTCGGGAGAAACAAGCAGCAGCCACGGCCCAGTGCAAGGTGACGACGCTGCTGCCTCCCAGCGAGCGCCAGAGCCACGGTCCCCGAGGCTGTCAGTGCCCTCAGGGCCCTGAGCCGAGGCCTGGGAAGAGAGTCTACCAAAGGCAGAGCTGGGGACCCCACGGTTCCTGTCCCCAGCCTGGAACTTGAGTTGGGGCATCCTGGATGCCTCCAGTGGGAAGCCTTCAGGGCACCACCAGGCAGCCCGGGGGGACATGGCAAGAGTGGCATGGAACCACCTGAAACGGCATCGCATCAGTCTTGCTTTGGGAAAGGAACAAATGCTCCTGAATTCATGGCGGTGGCATCACAGGTGAGGGTGCAGTCATTGCCTTTCAGCCCTGCCCTCTTTGGCTCTGTCGCCCGTGGGCAGGCGGCTGGCAAGTGAACTCTGCAGGCAAAGGCAGTCCTGTACCTCCCCAGCTCCTGCGGGAGCCGTTCCCCCGGGTCCATCTGCGGCTGCCTGGGGCCAGGATGGCTGCAGAGAGGGAGGTGCCCTGTCCTCAGGTGATGAGTCACAGGAAGGAAAGGGACGGCCCGGGGCAGGGTCAGTGTGAACTAACTGCCATGGGGGGGCTGGGTGCTAAGTGCAGCCCCCAGCAAGTTCTCATGTTTAAGGGATGTCTGGATAGACAATTCTTTTCCTCTCCCCGTTTGGCCCTTGGCAAGGGAGCTGGTGCAAAGTTCTCTGCTCTGTTGGATGGGACAGGACTTCTAGACGAGGCAGCCTCAGAGGGCCCGAGGCAGGGAGAAGACGCTGTGTTCTGCCCATCTGAACCTACCAAAGGCATGTCCCCTGCTCCTGCCTCCGTGACAGACACAGAGCAACATCATGTGGCCACAGGGCCTGGGGGAGGTGGGGACAAGAAGCTGTTTCTTACCTCTGAGCCTGATCACTAGATCCCTCAGGGTGTCACAGGTCACTAGAGGTTTTCGGAAGGCAACCGTTCCCTTCCCCTGCTTCTACTCGGGACCCCCAAACCACCCCTGTGGGCTTCCCCTAACCCTAAAGCTTCTCCCAAGGAGAAAAAGGGATTACCGCTACGAAGGTCTCTCATCCAGAGGCCTGTGGACCTTCACTGCATGGAGGTTCTTTGTTATATCTGACCTAAGTCCTCTCGCTACACGGGAGGGAAGGTCAAGTAAGGCCCAGGGGCAGTAACACAGGCAAATAAATAACCTCTGGAAGTCACCAGGATGTACCACCAGTTCCAGAAGCAAGAAGACGTTGTCCCGGTCCCCCTTTCAGATAAGCACGAAGGAAACAGCTCTGCTATGTGCGGAGCTCTCAGCTCAACAGAAATCCCAACGCGGGGAGGACTCTGGGCTCCTTCTCCTTTTAAGGCAACGTCTGAGCTCTCAGGGCTTCACGAGCTACAACAAGCCCCAGCCCCACTCATTCCTGGCTATTTGGAGGAAACTGATGATTAATCAGCCCTCTCCCTCCTCCCCCAGCCTGTTTTTCATTAGGTTCTTTTTAAAGGGTTGGCACACCTCCTCAGGGACAGACACTCGGCAGATCCTCACCAACTGGCCCCAGCGTAGGGGAGCACCTGGTGGGGGGGGTGGGGAGCAGTCCCGGATGAGGACGAAGGGGAGAAGTCAGGATGTGGGGTGTCAGTCAGGGAAGGGAGAGGGTTAACAAGTTGGAAACTGAGTCCTGGCTGGAAGGTTCTGAACGGGAGTCCTGGGTCTGAAGGGGGCTGGCGAGAGGAGGAGGCTGGGGGGTGAGGTTCTGTGGACAGCAGGGCACTCAGACCCTGATGGGGAAGGTCAGACACAATGACGTTGACTTGATGGCAGCTGGTGAGACCATCGGGTCTGAAACCCAGGTTTTCCTGAACTTGCCCGTGAGGTTGGTTAAGTTGTCATCTCTCTGGATCCCAGTTTCCCTGTAACTGAAGCTGTGAGGAGCACGGAACTCTGCAGGGGCAGCTGGGCTGTGCGCAGTGGGCTTCAGAACTCTCCAAGGGGGCACACTTTGGGAAGGGAGGGAAGAGGGGAGGAGGGCAGGAGTCTGCCCTGGGGGCCTGACCTCTAGACCTCGGGCTTGGAGAGGCTGTTCCATCCAGCTTGTCACCTGCAGGCTCCCAAAGGGGACGGAATCTGTGACGACACCACTCTTAACTTGGCGGCATTTGGGAGGGGGAAAGGGAATTGCCCAAGGACCGAGGGCAGATTGTTACAAGAGCTTCCTAAAAGGGCTGACCCACCGGGTTTCCTCCTTTCCATGCTGTCTGCGTTCTCCTTTCTTTCTCTCCCTTTCAAATCAAGGTCCAGTAAAGTGACCATCATTTCTGCCCCAGGGTGATCTGAAGGGTCAGAGCCAGTTCCCTGGGAGCCAGAGTGAGTGTGAGGGGTGCACTCTGCCCCGGCTCCCTCTCCACAGCCCCGGGGAGGCCTGCAGTGCAGCTGCCCTGGGGCCTTGGGGCAGGAGGCTAGGACAGACACATTCCAGGGCCCATCTCACCAGGCCCCGTGCCCCTTGGCTGCCTCTTGTGATTGTAGCAGACGAGCCAAAGACTTTCGCTGCTAAATAAACCCAGGGGCCGGTCCCCAGTGGCATGTGTTTGCAGTGCAGGTACAAACTGTTTCCATGTCTTCCCTCTGCGGGGCTCTGTGGGCCAGAGCCCTGGAGGAGAGTTGTGTTCCCTTTCTTCCTTCCCCTCTTCACACCCTCAGCCGGGCACTCCTGAAAGACAGAACACCCTTCCAATACTCAGACCACAGACTCTTCCTCTTACAAAACCATCAGGGAAGGACGTCACAGCATCCCTTTAAGTCCCGGTTGCTCTGCGGTCTCCATCACAGCGGGGCAGGTAAATCCGGTCTCTGCTGGGGAGAAGCGAGGACTCCCAAGGCAGGGCTCAGACCGGATGCGGCTTCGTGGAGGAAGGGACAGGGCCCCATGGAGGTGCAGGGTGGCCTGTGCCGCGTGTAAAACTCAAGCCCCTATGACAGCTCAGCTGGCCCAGTCCCATCCCCCCCCAGCAACTTCTCAGTGTCTGGGTGGCCAAAATGGAGTAGCAGACTCTGAGATCCCCAACCTGCAGCATCCTCCCAGCTGACGCGGCAGACGCCAGGCTCCTCACAGGAAGGTACTTGTCCTTAGCAGAGTTTTTGCTATAAAATAGGGACAGTACTGTGAATCTTTAAAAAAAGACACACATACTTGATGTTAAAGTATATCCTCTATTCTGTCTACCTTACTTTATAATTAGCTCCTTCTTAATTCAATGAGATGATGATAGTTGATATAATTTATAAATATCCTTAATTGGTAAAATGTCAGCAACCCTATGTGGATCTCCCCAACTTTATTTTTTCTTTGCAAACGTACTGGCTTGCAAAATTGCAGTATCTGAGGACCACTGACCTACCCCTTAGAAGCAGGGCCGGGACTAGGGTGGGGGACGTGAGGCACTCGCCTTGGGCACAGAATGCAAGTGGGCGAGTGCCAGGAAACTCCGTGAGCAAGACAGCTGGTATTTTAATGTATATTTTTAAAAATAGTAATGCAAAAAATCCACGATGAACAGAAATGCAAAATTTTAAATAAAGACAAGATCAGTGTTAGGGAGTTTTCCTTTTGCCGCAGGGTCCCGCACGATTTGGCAGGGCGTGGTTGGCAGCAGTCCTTCCAAGTCACCCGTGACAGAGGAGGGCAATTCTGGGCCTGAGAATGCTCTGGAAAGGCGCTGCTGCAGCCTCGCAGGTGCCCACTTCGGGGGCTCAAGACCCTGAGGCCTTGAGTCGGCCCACGCTCTGTGGCTTGAGCCCAAGTCCCTGTCCTGCCACCCTCAGTGGAGACATCCCCCACCCCCAAACGCCACCGTCCCCCACAGGCCAAGGGCAGTTATGTAAGCGCCCCCCACCCAGCCCCGGACTCATTCCTCCCTCCGTGGCCAGCACTTCATGTTTATTTTTCTTTTCTGAATTCTTAGGAGAGCAAGCAAGCAGAGACCAAGACGGATGCCAAGAATGGAGAGGAAAGGGGCAAAGATGCCAGCAAAAAGTCCCTGGGCCCCAGACGGGACTCAGACCTGGGGAAGGAGCCAAAGAGGGGCGGTTTGCAGAAAAGCTTCTCCAGAGACAGAGACGAGGCTGAGGGCAGAAGCGGCGAGAAGCCCAAGGAGGAGAAGACCATCAGGGGCATCGACAGGGGCCGGGTCCGGGCTGCGGTGGACAAGAAGGAGGGGGGGAAGGACGGGAGGGGGGAGGAGAGGACGGCGGCCACCAGGAAGGAGGAGGAGAAGAAGGCGAGTGACAGGAACACGGGTTTGAGCAGAGACAAGGATAAAAAGAGAGAGGAGCTGAAGGACGTGGCCAAGAAAGAGGATGGTGCGAAGGTCAAAGGGGAGAGTAGGAACACAGACATCAGACCCGAGGACGAGACGATGAAAAGAGCAGCTGGCAGCACAGACACGAAACGGCAGGACGACAAGGCGAAGAGAGGAACTGGGAGCACAGACGCGAAAAAGGAGGACGGAAAAGCCAAGAAGGATGAGTCCCGCAATGAAAAGGAAGCCAAGGAGGAGAGCAAGACCAAAACAGCAGAGAAACAGGCCCCTGGCGGCGCCCCCAAGCCCTCTGAGGGACCTGCCAAGGCGGAGGAGGAAGCGGCCCCCAGCATATTCGACGAGCCTCTGGAGAAGGTGAAGAACAACGACCCCGAGATGACCGAGGTGAACGTCAACAACTCAGACTGTATCACAAACGAGATCTTGGTCCGGTTCACCGAGGCCCTGGAGTTCAACACTGTGGTCAAGGTGTTCGCCTTGGCCAACACGCGAGCGGACGACCA
Organism: Lemur catta; assembly: GCF_020740605.2. NCBI lineage: Eukaryota > Metazoa > Chordata > Mammalia > Primates > Lemuridae > Lemur > Lemur catta. Next base: position 3,657,825 of record NC_059150.1, on the reverse strand, counting down.
CGTGGCCTTCGCCATCGCCATCATGCTCAAGGCCAACAAGACCATCACCAGCCTCAACCTGGACTCCAACCACATCACCGGCAAAGGCATCCTGGCCATCTTCCGGGCCCTCCTCCAGAACAACACGCTGACCGAGCTGCGCTTCCACAACCAGCGACACATCTGCGGCGGCAAGACGGAGATGGAGATCGCCAAGCTGCTCAAGGAGAACACCACCCTGCTCAAGCTGGGCTACCACTTCGAGCTGGCCGGGCCCCGCATGACGGTCACCAACCTGCTCAGCCGCAACATGGACAAGCAGCGGCAAAAGCGGCTGCAGGAGCAGAGGCAGGCGCAGGAAGCCGGCGGAGAAAAGAAGGATCGGCTGGAGGTGCCCAAGGTTGGGGCCCTGGCCAAGGGCTCCCCCAAACCTTCACCCCAACCATCTCCAAAGCCCTCTCCAAAGAACTCGCCCAAGAAAGGGGGTGCTCCAGCTGCCCCACCCCCGCCGCCCCCTCCCTTGGCTCCACCCCTTATCATGGAGAACCTGAAGAACTCACTGTCACCAGCTACCCAGAGGAAGATGGGAGACAAAGTCCTCCCTGCCCAGGAGAAGAATTCTCGTGACCAGCTACTGGCCGCCATCCGCTCCAGCAACCTCAAGCAGCTCAAGAAGTTAAGTAGTCGTGGGCAGGCGCCGGCAGGGCCGGGGCAGGCAGGGGCCGGGAGGGGAGGGCAGGGCTGCAGAGGGAGCGCACGCAGAGGTGCTCACGTCGGCTGCAGGCGATACACAGACTCCCGGGGGCCCCGGGGGACTTCAGGTCACCTCAGCCAGCCTCCTGCCTCCAGACAGGCCACACCTGTACCTCTCTTGGGGTGAGACTCCAGCCTTCCTTCAGGGGCTTCCTTTGGCCTCTCACTCCACACTCTGACCCCGCCATCTTGCGGTCACACCTGTTCCTCCTTGAAATGGAGAAACGGCCTCTCCCAGTGACCTCTGCTTTACTTGAGCCCACTCAGGACCGGCCACGTCCTGCAGATCCGTCTGTCCGGAAGGTCTCTGTGGGGCTCACCCCTCAGGAGAGCCTGCCTTTGACCTCCCCGTGCCACGGACACATGAGCCATCCCTGACACCTGCTTCTCAAAGCCCTGCCTCCCTGGAAGTCCCGCCTGGGTGGCAGAGTCCATGGCCGTTTGCCCATCTGACTGGGTACTCTGCCCCATGACACCGTGTGGGACCGGACACCAGGAGATAAAGGACAACCCCGATTGTAGCTCCAGTGGTCATTTGATGGCATCCAGTTTTTAAAGAAAAGGGAAAATGTCCCCTCGGTGCCAGCACCTCCTTGTTCATCCCACAGACACAACACAGGGGGGTTTCCAGTGTGCTGTCCTTCCAGAAGGGAGGGCCGTGGGGTGAATTCCAGGGGCCCCTTGCCGAGCTCCCTTCCTAACCTGACTCTGCTCTGCCCCTACAGGTGGAAGTGCCCAAACTGCTTCAGTAGGACCAGGCTGCCAGGCCCTGTCTGCCAATGCCATGACTGCCCAGGCCTCCCCTCCCAGGGCCACGCAGACCCTGCCCACCCCACCCCTGGCCGACCTGCCGTGGCTATCTCTGTTCTGCCGTGGAAGAGCTTGAGGCCTGGGCCACGCTCAAGGAAGGATGCCTTATCTCTTCTCACTTTCCTTTTCTCGTCTCTGAGGCTCTCCAAAGATGTCTCTTGTACCAGGAGCTGAGGTTTCCAGACAAGAAGAGTCCTTTCAGCACGTCACTGCCCCGGGCCCATGATCCAGGAAGGCTGTCCCGCAGGGACCACACGTCCACCCCAGCCCCACTGCCCTCCAGGGCCAGGATTCAGGCCTCTGAGGAGCCCACGGGGCCAGCTGTGGGGCCAGTGGCACTGTGTGTGGGGCAGTGGCAGGAGGAGGAAGCGGGCATGGGGGCCCCAGGGGAGAGCAGGGAGGGGCTGAGGACACCCCGAACCCCTCCCTGTGGTTGGCCCGGGCTAGTCAGACCCGGTGGGGGCAGCTGGCCTGGGTGGACAGTGCCTGGGGGGAGTAGGCTCCAGACGGGAGGAGAGGGACACACAGCAGCTGGACCTGAAGGTTTGATGCCAAAGCAGACATTTTCCTCACACCCACCTGCTGTTGTACAAATAGCTGTGTATCTGTTTTTCCATAAGATTTTGATAATATATACAAACCTTTAGCTGTGAACGGCTGTGCCCCACCTCTGTGCTGCACTGGGGGCCTGCTCCTCACCCTGGCCTCCCTGGGGGACGTGGGATGCTCAGGTCCCTGCCATGCCACCCAAGTTGACCATGAAGTAAGTGCGTGTCCGCAAGAGGTGCAGCGTGGCGGGGAGCCCGGACTCTGAGTAGAAGACTCCCACGCACCTGGTTGTCCGGCCCAGGCGGCCAGGCCGGGTCTGCTCCCGCGCCTGTCTTGCTGCGGAGTCAGCTGTCGGGGTGACGGGGCAGAGCAGAGCACAGGGCCCTGCGATGGCTATATTAGGCATGTTCAGGGGATGCTTATTCCAAGACTCTTCCTAACTGTGGGCTCGGGGCCAGGTCCTCACAGCAGTCACAGGCCCAGGAAGGCAGCAGGCAGAGAAGTGGGGTGACTGTCCGGGGAGCAGCACCCCCACCAGTGTGCCTAATCATCCCCAGCCCTCCCCCGTCACCGATTTTGCCTCCTGCCCCAGCTGCGGCCCCTCCCGACCTGGCAGTGCCACCACGCCCACCACAGGTGGACATCAGAGACATCTTTCTTTTACTGGCTTGAAGGTGCTGGCACCCCTTCGCACTGTGGAACTGCCACCTTGGGGCTGGGTCAGTTGCAGGTTTTTCTGCCTCCAGGTTTTGCCTCAGCAGCAGGGAGCACAGCAGCTCCACCGTCTTTGGGGTGGGGGTGAGGGGCCCCTGCTAGGAAGCAGGATCGCTGCTCTAGGTCTGGCCAAAACCAGAGGGCAGAGAACTCAGATCTGGGTACGGTACTCCACCATTCCGTCCACCCGTTGCCCGTCACCCCAGTAACCTAAGCAATGGCGGGCCCAGGACACAGAGACAGACACTTGCTGGCTCCTGGACCTCAAAGGGTGTTAGCCGGAGCTAAGCCCAGCTAGGGCTTCCGTCCACCCTGCGCCTGCTGGGCGCCGGGCACCAGCGAGATGCTCTAAGCCGCCTCAGCCGCTCCTTCGCCCTGTGAGCTGGATGCCAAGATTCTCCCCATTTTGCAGGTAGAGCTTGGCCCCGAGAGGGTAACACGTCCATGATCTCACAGCCAATAAAAGGCAGCGCTCGGGTCTTTAGCCCATAGAACTGCTTCTGATGACAGCTCCCCTCCTCCCCTTACTGCAATGACACCAGTGACGGTCCCTCGGGAGGCACTAGAAGCCTAACCTACCGGAAGCGAATCTTGAGACTCCAACAGAACCTGTCACCTTGGGAAGCCCTTCTACCAAACTTAAAACACGATTTAGCCAGAGGAAAAACCACTGCCTACTGTCTCCGAGCCCCTGTTCCGCGCTGCCGGGGGACGCCGCCCGGTTCAGGTTGTTGTCATCACTCCCCTGGTGCACTTGAACCTGACGCGGGGGCGCAGCGCCACCTGGGGGCAGACCGCGGCCAGGTTCCCCGCGGCTCCACCGGCCGCGCTGGGGACCCGGGGGAGATGGGCGGGTGGGACCGTCTAGGGAGGCGACGCCGCCCCGCGGCCTCGACGGGGCAGGAAGAGCGCCGGGAACAGGGCAGACACGTGCACTGCGGGGCTGCGGGGCTGCGGAAAAGGGGCCCAAACGCGCGGCGGCCGCGTGCTGCCAGGCCTGCGCCCCGCGCCGCCCGCCTTCCCTTCCTGAGACCCGGGGCTCGGAGGGGGAGGCGGCTGCTGGGAAGGATCTATCCTCGCCCAGCACCCGTATGTTAACGGGGCAGAAAATGAGGTTCGAAGAAAGCAAATAGCTTGTCCAAGTTCATGAGTCTGAACTCGGGCCCAGGTCGCCTACCTCCCGGTTCATTCTGCAGACCCGGGCCAAGCAAGGTCTGCCCTCCCCAGCCTTTGCCTGCAGAGCCCGCTGACATACCCGCCCCCACGCCACCATCACTTCCCGAGGGATCACATTTCCCGTCTGCCGCCCTCGCTCCCTGCCCTCGGCCCAGCTGTTGCGCCCCAGGCTTCTGGCCTCCCGGCCCTGGCCCTGCAGAAGTGCCTTTCGCTCCACCTTGGCCCTGCAGGGAGCCCTGGCGCTGGCTGTGGGCAGGATGGTGGGCACCAGGGGCTGCTGAAGCCCTTGTCCCAGGTGCTGTTTAGAAGCAAGACCTGCAGGTGAGCAAGGGGCTCCAGGCCCAGGGCACTGCGAGTCAGGTGTCAGCCACTTCTTGGGGCTCCCTTTAAGAAATAGGAGATCTGGCTGAGGGCCACCCTGGAGCATGCTGCTGGGCCACCAAGTCTGGACTGCCGGGCACTGCCCCAGCCCCAACTGGCATGCTCAGGCTGACCTCTGAGGTTGGCCTGGGGCGGGGGGCCTGAGTCCCTGCACCCTGCTAGGGGCTGCTGGCTGTGGTGCTGGGCCAGGCTGCTGGCCTGGGAGTGTCCCAGAGAGTTCGACCCCCCTAAGCCCCTGACCCCAGCACCTTCTGCTCATCCTGCTCTGGCTGCAGGTGGCCTCTGCACCTTCTCCCTGTCTCTCTGTTCCCTCCTCCAGCCCTCTGGCCCCCATTCCTTTATCTCACCCCTCCCTGGCCTCTCCCCCTCCCAGTGTGTCTCCACTTTCTTGCTAACTTTCTCCTCCACCCCCCACCCCGGCCATTGCACTTACCCGTGTCCCTCCCTAGCTCTCTCCCTGCACCGACCTCTTCCAGCCTCCTTTGAGCTCTGCTTCCCCCCACCCTGCCTGGCAAGATTCCTGCCCCATTTGTTTCTGTGTAAAAATGTCCCTTCTCCATCTGCACAGGACCCTACTGACACCACCAAGGCCCCCCAGTCCCTGAGGGCTGCCCCTCCCACCCCATCCCTGCCTGCCCTCATAGGGTACCTGACTGGTCTTCCGGGGTGCTAGTTAAGGAGCAAGGGGATCAGGAGGGGCACCTACAGCTCTGTGCTCGCCCTGGCCTTGCTGGGCGCCCCTGAAGATGAGCCAGACAGGAGGGGTGGGAGGAGCCTGCCATGCTTTGGGAGAGACGCAGGAATCCTGCAACCTGAGAGGCCTCCTCTCTGCTCGGAGCACGTGAAAGCCCCACCCAGTCACCGTTTCCCCCTTTCTTAGAATTCTCTTACTTTCAGTGCTTTGCAGAGTTAATTGACTGGAAATGGGGCAACTCCCCTTCCACCATCAGCTGTGGCCCAGGTAAACCTGCTTCCTGCCCTAGACTACAAAGCAATTTGTCACTGGCCCCAGGTTGTTGATTCAAGGATAATTAATTCTGCCTGGCCCGGCTTTGCATACATTGACACATCGTTTCTCAGGCACACTCAGAAACCTCAACCTGCAACTCTCCACCTCCCAGCTTCAGGAGAGAGAGGAGACTGGACCCCAAACCTCAGATGACCTGGAGACCCTCTCTCCTAAAGTGTGAAGCCAGGATACTCCACCGTCAAGGAGAAAGCAGCTCCGCAGCTGTGGCCTCAGCCCTGGCCCCGCCAGCAGCAGGGGTCCCTCTGGGCCCTCTGGGTCAGATCTGGTCGGGGGGGGGGTCTGTGGGCCCCTGCAGATTTCACTGAGAAGGGGAAACCGTGAACCTGGGGGCAGAGCTCTGCCCAAAGGGGATTCTGACCCTGGCCCCAAAGCTCTGGCCCAGGAGCTCCTGCCTTCCAGGCTGTGTGACAAGAGATAATCCCACAGATTATGTGGGTGGCAGAGGGCCCTGGGGACAGGGTCAGCACAAAGGCCATACCAGAACCCAACTGCGCTGCAGGAGTCCAGAGGCCTGAGGAAGAGGAAGCTGCAGGGGCAGGGCAGGAGAGCAGGGCCTGTGGCTGCAGGGGGCTGGAGTCCTGGGAAGGTGAGCAACATGAGGAGGGAGGAGCCGGAGGGGGCATGCTGGGAGAAGAGGCCTGGGGGAAGGAGGAGACTCTGGGATGGCCGGGCTTTGGCAAGCTGAGCGGACACTTTTCCCACTTGAATTTAAAACTGTAAAACTTCCTTCCCTGGATCTGTCACCAGACAGGTCCTGAGAGCACAAGGACCATGACTTCAGGGAGCAAGGCAAGGGAAAACAGGCAGCTCCAGGGGTGGGGGCACCCGCTGCCCCTTCTAAGCAGGTCACATCCCTCACTGCCTAGCTCAGTGGGGGGCACAGACATGGGCCTGGGACTGATGACCAAGCAAATGCCGGAAGCGCCTTGCCCCAGTCCCTTGGGTGGCCCCGTCTCTCCACTTAGGTCCTAGTCCTAGAACCTCTAATCAGGAAGGAAAGACAGGACTAACAGTTTCATGGACTGTGGATAATATTTCACCCCCAGGACAGCCACGAGGTATTATCCCCACTCTATAGATGAGGACACTGAGGCTTGCAGACCTTCAGAGACATGCCCAAGGTCAGAGAGTGGTGGGACCCAGATTCGAATCTAAGGGTGCCCGAATGCAAATGTGCACCCTCTTTGAAGCTGTGGGAAGATCCACCTCGCCGGCTTTGGGAACCAGCCTGGTTCTGCCTGTGGCTGGGGGTGAGGGTGCTGCCGTGCTCCGGCGCTGGCCCTCCCCTGCATTTCCCAACGTGGAGTGGGCGGAGTCTGCGCCCAGCTGGAGGCAGTGCTGCTGGAAGGCGGGGATGAGTCCAATGACACAGCTGACATGAGTTACATCTTTACAGCTTTAATCCAGCAGGCCAGAGCCCTGGCCAGTGGGGCAGTCAGAGAGGAGGGCTACTGCCAGCTGCTGATCAAGCCTCCTCCCTGCCCCCACCCCAGCCCACGATGGGCAAACAGGAGGGCCCCAGCCTTCTGGGCTGGGATCCTAGGAGCAGAGGGACTATTTGAAAGCAGGGGCTGTGACCCAGCTATCATCTCCCTCCCTTGTCCTCAGTAAAATCAGCCCACCAACCCCAAACCCTCCCCCCGACCCCTCATTCATGGCCCAGTTCCAGCTTGGCTCCTGCTCCGCGTCCTGGGGCTCTGTCCCAGTAGGGCCCAGTACTTGGCTTGGTCTGGGGCCTGGTGACTAGAGGGCCCCTGCCCACCCCCAGGGCCAGTGCAGGTACAGGATGAGGGCATCTCCCAAGGTTGGCATCACTGAAGGGGCAGCGGAGACAAGGCTGGTTCCTCAGGCTCCGGGGTAAGAGGGCTGTGGCGGCACATAGGGAGGAGGAGCTGAAAGCCAAAGAGACAGGACGAGGGTCAGTCAGTTGTGGCACAGGAGGACACGAAGTAAACTTCCATCCCCAGGGTACACGGGACCAGGGGGAAGAGCTGGCCTGGAGGCTGCTAGCTAGAGGAGGAGCAAGTCTGGAAGAGGGGGTCTGGGAGTGAGAGGGGTGCAGGGGGGGTCCTAGGGCAAGGGGTCAGCCAGGCAGCAGTGGGAGGGCTCCAGGCTGCTCACTTACCTGCAGGGTTGTAGATCGGGGACCCAGCTGGGTACATTGGGTACTGCGGAGCAGGACCACCAGGTGGGTACATGAAGCCAGGCTGTGGGGGTGCAGGGCCAGCTTTGGGGTCCTGGGGGTATGGGTATACTGGCTGTACTGGGATGCCTGTCATTGGAATCTCCTGGCCTAGATGGGGGATAAAGATTAGCATTCAGAGATCCACCTCTCTTAGGAAGCCTTCTCCTGCCCAGGAAACCAAGGCAAGCGCCCTGGGGCGGCCCTCTGGCAGGCTGCAGGCTGGCCACCTGCAGCCTCCCAGACTCAGCCTGGCAGAGTTGAGCAGGGGGCTGTGCACAGGGCCCGGCTGGTCAGTCTGTGTTTAGCAAGTTTGCTCCCCTCAGCAGGTTTCACAGACCTCATGAGTCAGGGCGCAGCCCACGGAAGGTCCCACTTGGGCAAGGAGGGGAGAGTGCCAGGGCCGGTATCCTGTAATCTAGCAGAGCTGCCACCAAGGGGGTCCTCTCCTAGCTCTCCCTCCCACACTGATCTCCCACGTGGCATTGCTGTCCCCACGCCCATCAGGTTTGGGCATATGTGCAGTCACATGCCAACACTCCGGCACACATTCCGCTGTGTGCTGGAGCACGCCAGTTCACGCTCACCACTGCAGACCCCACCCCGTGTACTTACGAGGCGTCGTGTGTGCGTGCACACACCCACTGCACACTCCACAGCGCTGACAGACTGCACCTCCGTGCACATCTGAGTGTTCATGTGCACGAACATACATGTACACACAGCCTGCCATTCCCACATACCCTGGGCACATTCTAATATTCATGGGCTCACAGGCATCGTCTGGGTTTCCATGGCAGCAGGAGTGCGTGTACTGAAGTGTACACACACTGCTCCACACACACCAATCCTTGACCTCTCTGGTGCCCGTCCCGGGGCTCGGCCTGGTTCGCCTCGGGCCCACCTTGCCCGGAACCACGCGTACCTTCAAAGGGACTCTGGAGCTGCTGGCGCCGGCGGTACAGGTAGCAACAGGAGCAGAGGAAGCAGCAGACGGTGGTGGCAACCACGGCAACAAAGAGGATCACAGCTGAGGTGATGCCTGCGATGGTCTTGGGACTTTAGACAAAGAACAGGCCCTCTCACCTTCCCGCACTCACAGGGGTCCTCATCCCGCTGGCTCCAACTCCCGGCCAGCCGGGGGCCACAGCAAGCTGAGGTTGGGGGCTGCTTGGGGGGCTCTGCCCGTCCCTGTGGAGGAGACCTTGGGGGACCTCCACTTCCCAGAGGCTTTGCCGCCTGGCTGGCCAGTGCGAGGCATGCTGGGATTCGTCGTGCCCCCGCTGCTTCCCGGCTCAACTCAATCCACTGGACTCACAACACGTTAGCAACGAAAGGGCCCTTGGCAACAATCTAGAGCCACCTTTTCAAACCTTACTTTAATCAGAAGTCTCTTTATATCTGTTTTATGTATTAGTGATTTATGTATTAGTGATTTTTTTTCAAAAAAAAAAAAGGTTGAGAATCACTAATCCTGGCAACCTGCTCATTTTATGAAGAGGAAACAATGACCCATAGGGGGAAGTGTCTTCCCCACGATCACGCAGCGAGTAAGACGTGGACGTGGGAGTCGAGCCGGAGCGTCTGCCTCGGTGCCAGAGCTTCCTCCACGAAGCTACCCTGCAGCCCTGCACCCACCCTCCCCGGGTAGCCCTGCACCCTCCCTCCCCGGGACCTGGGGACCAAGGGGAGGGCTCCAGAGAGAGCCTGGGAACACCGGGGCCAGCCCAAGCCCGTGAGGGTAACTGACACGCTGTTCTGGAACTCCCAAGCACCGGCATAACCACCGGCTCTGTCACCAGGTGGAGTGACTCCATGCGCTACGGATGTGGAGGGGGACCATGGAGAGGAGGCAGGAGCCGGGGAGGAGGAAGGGGGGGTGGAGGGGGGGATGGAGAGGAGGATGGAGAGGGCTGCGGCGCGGAGGCGGGAGCCCACCTGAAGGACAGGCAGTGCTTCTGCTGCCTCTCGGTGATGAGCAGGGTCAGGTCCCTGCAGCAGTAGCGGTGGTAGCAGGTCCCGCAGCAGAAGGTGAAGAACTCGCAGTTGAAGCCCGGGTGCCAGGAGCCATTCCGGTCCAGGTACCACAGGCAGTCCTCGCTGGCCAGCGCTGCGGGCGGGAGCGGGGCTGTCCGTGGCCACACTGAGCCCCGTTCCCCGGGGGCCTCCAGCCCGCTGGCTCCCGGACCCTGAGGCTGTCCCTCGTCTCCACCCTGGGAGTCTGGGTCCCTGCGCCCCAGAGGCCTCCCCTGGAGCCGACCCTGCGGCCCGGGCTCGGCTTCCCGGGGTGGCCCAGCCTCGCGTCTCCCTCCTCCCGCTCTGCGGACCCCGCGGCGACGAGCGCGGCAGCCGAGGGCACCGGGCGCCGGGCCTGGGCTCGGCCCTCCTTCTCCTCCGCCCCCGCCCCAGCCCGCGCCCGGCTCCCCGTCCCCTTACCCAAGGGAGCCCCCAGCACCAGCAGGGCGATCGCGGCGAGCGGCGCGGCCTCGCGGAGCCCCGCGGAGGGCATGGCGGGGGCTGGGCTCGGCCGGGGCGGCCGCCCGGGGAAGGGACCGCAGGACGAAGCCGGCCGGCGGGAGCTGCGGCGGGGCCCAGCCAGCGGCCAGGCTCGGGCACCGCTCCCGCCTCCTTCGGGGGCGGGACTAATCGCCCCACCCGCAAAAACCCTGCCCGCGCCGCGCCGCGCACCGCCCAGGGGTCCACCCACCAGCGACGCCCACCCGGCGCTAGCTCTGAAGCTGGGCGCCCCTCACCCCTCAGAACACTGCCCTGCTCCCCTTGTCCCTGGCTCCACGGTGGCTCCTCCGGCCAGAGCCACCGTGGGCACAGCAGGCGGCTGGGCACTGCGGCCAGGGAGGCCTGGCTGGGCCCTGGGCCCGCCCCCGGCCTAGGCCCAATCACGGTGGCCGATCTCACAAGCCCTGATCCTGGTGCCACCTCCGAATCCCCAGACACATGGGCCAACCCTGGAGGGGCAGGGCCGGACCGTCCCCTATGCGGGGACCTCCTCTGCCCTAGTGTCCAGCCTGGGACATCCTGTTGGGGGGCGGTGGAGAGGGAAAGAGGCTAGGAGTCGCCCCGCCCCCACTGCCAGAACACAGGCACCCATTGAGAGGCAGTTTCAGAGCGGCTTTGTCCCCAGTGGTGCCCACAGGCCTGGACCCTGCCAGCTGCGCTGGCTCCCTAAGATGGCCCCTTCCCCCTCCAAGTGGCCAGCGCTGACATGCACCAGCCCATGGCCTCAGCAGCAGGGATGGGAGCCTCTGGGCCATCTGGGACCCGTCCAGTTAGACACACGTCACAGTGAAACCCTCTTCACAGAGTGAGCCTGGACTGACTGGCCAGAAGGTGCTGAGAAGGCAACAGTTAATGCAGGTGCAGACAGTGTTTCAGGGTGGGGGAAGCCAATCCATCCCCTTAGAGATTTATACTGGTTGCCAGTGACTATGCCCCAAGAACTGCCAATCAAGCTAGAGAGAACATCAAAAGCCTCCCTTAATCCCCGGCCTTGTACAAAGCACTTCTGCGCTTGGATATCTACTGCACTGGAATCTTTCCACAACTCCATGAGCTAAGCCAGGTTGTAATCCCATTTTACAGATAGAGAAACTAAGACTCACAGAAGTTAAAGAACTTGCTCAAGGTAATACAGCCAGTAAGTGGTAGAGGCAACAGTAGGACCCGACTCTTCCAAATCAGGGTGGAACCCCATCCCCCACAGCAGATGGTGCAGACAGTGAGCGTTCCTGGTGTTCTGGGGCGAGGGACCCAGGCTTGGTCACGGAAGGCCCAGTAGACTCTAAACGGGTTAGGGGAGGGCGGCCAAAAGAGGAGCTACTCCCCGCTGGGCCCCATGGGTGCTGGTGCACCCACCCAGGAGAGCTGGAATAAGGAGACGTCCGTTGCCATCCGCCTCCTCTTTCCTACACTACGAGCTCCATGACTGCAAGAACCATGTGGCTGTGTTCCCTGTTGTCACCCAGCCCTAGACATAGGTGCTCAGTCGTCGTTGTTCGACCCTCAGATGAAGGGCTGTCTGACTCTCTCGTGTGTCCCCTGCCCCATCTCATCTGTCCCTTCATTATTGCTTCTCTGAGTGTCTTTAGCTTCTCCCTTCTTACCAGCTTCTCTTCCCTAGGAAAATGAAATTCTAAGTCTTTACTACGAAAAAAAAAAAAAAAACCAAAAAACCAAACCACATGCTTCCTGAAACCCATCGCTCTCTAGCTACTTTCCTGCTTTTCTTCTTTTTCCTCCAATTAGTCCTCCTCAAAGCTTATACCCCTGGCTGACACTTCCAGCTCACAGCAGGACCTGGCTCTGACCAGCACCGTCAGTGATTTTCTAATTGCAGAAGTCTAGGAAAGCTTTCCAGTCCACGGGGCGGGAGGTGATTAGACCTCTTGCTATCAGCAGACTGAGCCAGGTCTGGGCGTTGCTGCGGCCCTCCTTACCTTCCCGGGCCCCGGAGCCTCCGTCCACCCCACTATCTGGCCATGGAGGCTCCTGCCCCGCCTTTGTCTGGCCAGTGGTTTGAGCTGAGCCATTCTGAGAGAAGGGAAACTCCCTTCCTTTCCTAATTCCTGCCTCTCTCTGACCAGAGGAAAGGAAGGGAGTTTCCAGAGAGTGCTCTCCCTAGCAGAGGCCCCCTTCTCCTCCCTGCCCAGCCTCTGGCAGCCCAAACTCTGCAGACAGGTAATTACATATTCCTTCCGTCCGTAGGACTGTGAGTTCTGTCCTCCGTCTGATTTAATCTGCCACACCCTCTCTGGGGAGCCCTGGACACACGGATTCTCCTTGCAGTCCCCAGCTGGGGAGAGCAAGGCCCTGGAGCGCGCCAGGAGCTTGGCCAAGGTCTCATAGCTTACTTGGGGACTGAAGGACCCAGGTCTCCTGGCTCCCATTGCCCTAGAATAAACAAACATCTCTCCTAAATCAGAACGGTTTTCCTAGTGTCTAGCTTTAATCTTTCTTATAAATGAAGGCTGTCTCCTGGGTCTGTTCTCGGTGGGAGGGACCCGTGGGTGAAGGACAGTGGGTCAGCCTCGCTGCTCCCCAGCCACTGGTGAGGTGGAGCACTCTTCCCCAGAGGGATTTCTACCAATGCCTCTGTAGGATCGTCTCTCCCAGAACGCCAGGCCTCTGCTTATATGTGGAGTGCCCAGGACAGGCTGAGCCTCAGGAAAGAATGGGGCATAGCCAGGCAGGCTTGGATGGCGTCCGTGAGTAGCCCCCTGCTCAGGCACACCCGAGCTGTGGGGGCAGCGGCAGTCCCAGGCAGCCAGGCTCTGGGCTCGGGAGCGCAGCCTCGCCAGGGGGGTTGATGGGGAGGGCCAGGTTATCTTTAAATGGCACCTTACTCAGCCTGCACTCTGCCAGCTGGGCAGGGTGGGGGCAGACAAGTGTTATTTTGGGATCTGAGGGTAAGGAGGGAGGAAGGCTCTGTTTATAGCTCTCCCCTGTCTGTCCCTGCTCCCTCTCTTAGGAAGAGTTTGAGGCGATGGACCTCTCCAGCTGACCCTTTCCAACCTAGGGTCTCTGTTTTCAGCCTAGCTGTTCACCAGCTGCACAGATGGGAACGTTGAATCTAGAGGCACAGGGTATTTCTTGGCAAGACCAGCTCTGCAAGGGTAGGTTTAGGTGGTAAGAATTGCATTTGACTTGGGATTAGACTAATAGTAGCTAACATTAATACTATGAGGCAACACTATGAGTGCTTTGTATTATATTGACTTTATTTAATCCTCACAATCACTCCATGAAACATACTAATATTAAACCTGTTTTGTGCATTAGGAACTGGATATATAGATAATTTAAGGAGCTTGCTCAAAGTCACCCAGTGGGCAAGTGGCAGAGCCAGGTTCAAACCCAAGACAGTTTGACTCCAGAGCCCACTCTCTGAGCCACTAACTAGCGTGAGTCCTGCTCTGCCACTTACTGGCTCGGTGATCTTGAAGAAACCACCTAATCCTTGTCTTGGTTTTGAATTCGGAAACGGACTATGGTTCAGTTCAGCCCACCAGACTCCCCAAGTCAGAGCTAGCAGCGGTGCTCCTGTCCATTCTCTGTCCCTGTTCCATGGGTAAAGAACTGAAGGTCCCACGACACAGCGGGTGCACTGGTTTCTGGGCTCTTGCTGGTGAGCTTCCCCGTGTCAGGGATAAGGCCAGGGAGCTGGTGAGGGGTATGAGATCAGGTATGAATTTGCAATCACAAAATCAGGTGTGGAAGAAATACATTTATTTTCTTTTAATCAAAATAGATGAGAATGAGGCTCTATCCTGCTACCTGGCTTGTTGTCGTGGTTTGCTCCACCTTCCAGGGTCACTAAAGCTCCCGGGGCCGCACACAGTGCAAAACATTGGGGTGGGCCCTCTAGGCCTTGGTCCACACAAGTGCTGCCGATACACGTTTATAAGCCTGAAGATCCAGCAGTGTTGGTGTGTGTGCCCCAGGGACAGGGACCTCTCCAGGGGGCCTTGGTCACCAGGGCCCAGCATCCCCAGGGACTCCATGCGGCCTTTTCTCCAGGAAAGCCTTTTCTCTCACGTCCAGGTTCTCTGCCAGGATCAGGCAGAGTCCTCACCACTCATAGGCCCCATGGACTTCTCTGTCCCTTACTTGTCTTTTGGGACTACCCCCCGCCTCTTCCCGTTTTCCTTCAGGCCCTTGGGCCTAATCTCAGTCCACTAGAGCTGTCACCAGAGGGTACTGAAGCACAGCTAGTCCCAAGCAGTCTTGCTTTCCACCCTGCAAAGGCGACTAAGGCAAGGAAATGCAAAGACTTCGGGTTTGCTCTTGCACTGCGTGGAGGGAAAAATCTAGTGAAAGCAAACTAGCACACCAAAAACCTATAATGTCATGCCAATAACCACAGAAAAACTGTTTGGCAGGAGGAAGGCAAGCGCTGGGGCCACCACCTGTTTCTAGCCTGTTCCCCAGGCGGGGCTGCAGGGCTGGTCCCTTCCTCAGAGCTGTGCTCTCAAGCGCTCACCAGGACCCTAATTTAGCAGCAGCATCTGCGAAACTGAACTGAGTCACAGTTTAATCCAGTGAGTCAGGGAGACTGAGCCAAACACAGCCCCCAGCTATAGGTGGGGGTATAGGATGAGATACTTACCATTTGAGGTGCTTCAATTAAGTCATCTTTAATTCAAACTACAATCCTGTGAGGTAGATACTAGTTTCCTATTTTACAGATGAGGAAACCAAGGCTGGGAGGGAATGTCACTTGCCCCTCACTTTCCAGCTACGTAGTCACGCCAACTCAGAACAACACAAGGCCTGAAGGGACTTCCTAGGCCTCCTGGTCGGTGCTTCCTCATTGTTTTACATCCTGCAGAACACTGGCTACAAAATCATGTATTCCACACAGGGATAACAAACTTACTGAAATTTGCAATTTTAAAGAACCAGCAAAATCGCCACCCTTTTCTCACCTACTCAAAAAAAAAAGTAAAAAAATTGGAATGTGAGGGTCCTCGTTAGATGGCTAATGTTGGCTTGTACCATGTCAGAGAAAGGTAAATAATTCACAGATTTTGGAATTTTATTAACAATTACTTCTGGCTGCTTTGTTACTGGAATCCTGGCAAAGTGTGGGTAAGACCTAGTCTACACCCCTGTGCGAATGGGAATTTTCCATAACAGAGGAGACTGCTAGCTGAAGGCCCAGTCTCCGGTTGGGCACTCCCACCGATGCGGAGGACGTCCTTCCAACACTGCAAGACAATCCATTCCACAGCCGTGACTTTGGAAAATCCTCATCAGTCATTAAGTCCTATTGACTCTACCCTGTCAACGTCTCACTAATCCCACTCTTCCACCCCATCACCTCCAGTTACCGCCTCAGTCCAGGCGCTGGGCTGTCCCACTGGGACTGCTGTGGCTGCTGCCCGCCAGCATTCCTTTCCCCCACCTACCACTCCTTCGGCCCAGGTTCTAGATCGCCCTCCCAGTAATGTTTGGATGACAGCAGACCTGACCCTGTGCCAGCTCTGCTTCAAACTCTTGTGGTCTCCCATTCTCCAGAAGCAGCCTTGCAGGACCCTTCGCCATCTGGCCCTCGCTTGTCCTCCCAGCTTCATGTCTGGCTGAGACCCCCACGAACCATAAACTGTAAGACTTGAACGTGCTTACAAGCTCTGAAAAAAAGAATTGTTCCATTATGGTCTTTTCTTAAACACTTTCTCTGAAACGTCCTACCCCGCCCTTATCTGCCCGCCAAATGTATAGCAGAGGCAAGACAGAGAATCGGTAATAAGTACAAGCTGCTTGGATAGTTATCACACACCTGCCGTGTGACTTTCGGCAGATAACATTTAATATCTCTGCCTCAGTTTCATCACTCTGTAAAATGGGCTAAGCAAAATGACCTATTTTGTGACATTAGTAGGTGGGCTAAGAGATAACTCAAGTACAAGTATTCAGTGCAGCAGTAGGCACCAAAGTGCTCCTGAAACCTCAGCAGGTATTGTTACCCCCTTGCAAGTGCTCAGGTCAAGGGTCGCTGTCTCCACGCAACCTTACCTGGCTTCTTTCCCCTCGTTATCATCAGCCAGTCCCATTTTTGGGCAGTGGGAACGTTCACAGCACTTAGCTTCTGAGAGTACTCCCTGTATTTGTTATTACACTCTAGATGCTCCTTGACTTATGATGGGGTTACAGACTGATAAACCCTTCACAAGCTGGAAATATTTTAAGTCAAAAATGCATTTAATACACCTAATCTACTGAACATCACAGCTTAGCCCAGCCTGCCTTACACTTACTCAGAACACACACATTAGCCTACACTTGGGCAAAATTATCTAACACAAAGCTTTTTTTTTTTTTAATAATAAAGCATTGAGTATTTCATGTAATTTATTGAATCCCGTACTGAAAATGAAAAACAGAATGATTGTATGGATACCTGAAGTATGGTTTCTACTGAATGTGTATAGCTTTTGCACCACGATAAAATTGAGAAATTGGAAGTCAAACTGAGGACTGCATTTATTTCTGACCCCCTACTAGACGAGCTCCTGGAGGGAAGGGCCCAGCCTCGCCAGCATTCGGCGCTGGCCTTGCATGTCTACTAGAGGTTTAACGTCCAGTGACACTGAAAAGAGAGTAGCCAGAAATTGGCCTTTTGTTTATCATCTACGTGTTGGTCATAGGCCTGCCTGGCTGGGGCGGGACAGTGTAGTATGTCTTCCACTGGATAATCCTTTAGCTTCCCAAAGCAGTGTCCAAGTCTTCTTTAAACTGAGCATCCTTGGCTCCTGTAGGCGTCTTTCCCTTGACGCAGTTTAGGCCCTCTGTGTCTCGGCTTTCCTCTTACAGAGGGCTCGTCTGTCAGGGAGCCTCTTGGCGAGCACCAGAACAGAGCACCTACGACAGGCACACAAGACCGAAAGGATCTTCTGCACTATTCCAGAAAACCTGTTTCTACTATTCCAGCCTAGGACTACACTGGGGTTTTGGGGACACATTAACAGTTCCTGGCATAATAAACTCCACTACTGGCACACGACAGTTAGTGAGAAAACAGTTTTCTGTAGTCCTCAGCTGTTTCCATAGATACTATTGTCAATCTGCATTCACTGAAACCACATTACGATTCTGTTCATTTTTGTAGCTTGTAGAGATACTTGTTTGGATCCTAAATTGTCATCCTTCCCAGGGCTGTTATCTAAAAATTTGATCAGGCCAGGCAAGATGGCACACACTAAGCCTAGCACCCTGGGAGGCCAAGGTGGAAGGATCGCTTGAGTTCAGGAGTTCAAGACCAGCCTGAGCGAGACCCCGTCTCTACAAAAAATAGAAAACTTAGTCAGGCGTGGTTGTTCATGCCTGTAGCCCCAGGTACTTGGGAGGCTGAGGCA
The DNA here is from genome assembly GCF_020740605.2 of Lemur catta. Classification (NCBI taxonomy): domain Eukaryota; kingdom Metazoa; phylum Chordata; class Mammalia; order Primates; family Lemuridae; genus Lemur; species Lemur catta. The sequence goes on along the minus strand of NC_059150.1, from coordinate 3,640,379 downwards.
GGAGGATCCCTTGAGCCCAGGAGTTTGAGGTTGCAGTGAGCTACAATGATGTCACTGCACTCTAGCCAGGGCAACAATGAGACCCTGTCTTAAAAAAAAGTTGATCAGCATTCCTCCTTATCTAGTATTCTTTCTTGTATAAATTGCTTCAAATTCTTTTGTGGAATGGGTACAAAAACCTCATCCATCATTAATATTAGAGGGGTCAAGGGCAGATCGCTGGGGGCCCATCATCGGAAGCTGCCCCACAATGGGTTAACTTGTAGCTAGGTAGTCGGTCAGTTACCAACTTCTCTATCTTCTCAATGCTTTGACTTTACTGTGTCCAGATTGTTTTATCTAGTTGACAAAATTCAAGAAGACTATAAGGCCAGTTTGGCATCACCTGTTCTTAATGGACATCTATTAATTTTAAATCCATGATTACTTTTTCATCACTCTTATCTGCTTTTGAGTCATCTGTTGTAGTTTCATCCTTTCCAATCAATGTCACTTATAGGTCTGTGACTTGTGGTATCAGCTGCCTTTCTCGGACTTTTAACTTCTTTTCAGTCTTCTAGCGTTTCTTCCATTCTCCCTTCTGTTCCCTCCACTGAGAGCTCTACAATCTCCTGGGCAGACCCCCTCGTGTCGCAGCTGCTGGGTGTTCACCAGTCAGGAGACTGAAGCAGCTCAGTGTTCTCCTATTACCTCATTTGTCTCACCTTAGACTTCAATTCCTTCTGACCAGTTAGCCCTGCCTTTTCAGACTGAAGCCAGTTCTCTCCGGCCACAAAGACAGGAGACGAAATAGTGGCTAGAGTTCAACCTTCTGTCAACACCACGGGCCTCCAACAGATCTTTGTTCTTTCTGCTGACACTGGACATAGTCTCTTTGAATTCTTTTCCTCATCAACAGAATGGGAATAATATCTACTCTGTGTACCTGTTATACAGGTTTAATAAGATAATGTATATGAAAACGCTCTGGAAACACAAGGAAGTACATACCAAAGAGTCCAAGACCCTCTGCTCTTAACTACAGCTGTGTGTCTGTTAGCCAGGGGTGGCCTCCGAGTGACAGCAGGGCCCTTTCCTCAGGAGTCAAGTTGTCCCAGTCCACTCCAAAAATCAGCATGAGAAGAGCAGCAAGCGAGGACCCCCGCCAAGGGACTTAGGACTACTTTTGGCACTAAATATAGACTGCTTCTAATTAGCAGGCACAGAGGGGCCCGTGTCATTCTCAGTCTACGTGTGGGAGTCCCAAGCCTTTCCAAACTCAACAGTTCAGTGCTGCTGGCACGAGACCATTCTTTCGTGCCAAAATAGAGCCCGACAGCTTTGTGGAATGGTCTGCCACCTTCAGCACCAAACCCAACGGGGACTGTCTTAGATCACTATGGAGTAAGTCTCCAAGGCTCAGATGGTGGTTTTCTGAGCACCACTTGGTAAGATCTATCATCATTTCTCTAGTATCAGTGAGTTCCCCAATTCAAGGGAGAAAGCAGCTCGGGCAGAAGCAGTATTAGCCTCAGAACCTAGCTAACAGTGGACAACTGGGAACACAGCCTCAGGCTTTTCACAGATGGTGACTTTAACTGAACTACCCCAACTCAGTCCCTGAGGTTGAGCACTAGCGACACCTAGTGGCGAGAACTCATGACAGCTACTATAGGTTTCCTCAACAGTCCGACAGAGGACATGCCCCACCGTGGGCCCCTCTCCTTCAGAATGCACATTCAAATTTACGTTATATTCTCTTTCCCCTCTGTGAGAACAAGAACCTGAAGAAATATTCTGTAGCTACTAAAAATGGGGCACCAGAAGTGGGCACTATCCAAAGAAAGGAACCCTGAGCTTCTTCCTTCCCTTGATTTCTTATTCTCATTTACTCTTTGAACCCACAGGTAAATTTCCCTATTAAGGGACCTCCTTTAAAAATATGTGACTGAACGATGCCAGTGCCCTAAGAATCACTTTGAGCTAGGTTTGCCAAAACACACTAGAATGTCAAAATAGGCTCCACCTAATCCCTTTCCCCCCTATTTTTAACTTTCCTTCTAAAGGGAATAGAAGGCAAAGAGGTGCTAAGACACCTTATACCATGTGACTAAATTCATTTGTAAAGATTATTTTACTGTCCTAGAAAAATACACGTTGCAAATTTGAGGGCTACAACTTAACCACTTCAGAGGCTTCCTGAGGGAGAGGGGACACTTTGGATATCGGACTCTGTGGTAATGTGTGGGAGAGGCGTATTAAATATAGTTGGGTCAGGTGGATTTTTAAAGAGTCCTTTTTTCCCATTTTTTTTTTCTAAAAAAGGAAAAACAAATTGCCATCTGTCTGGCTTATTTTGCGTGTGTGCATGTATATATGGGAACAGTTGGGGGGAGGGGCTGTGTCATGCAATGAAGCGAAGACAGGAGGATGACTTCCCCTGACAGAGGAGCCTTAGTGTCGTAGAAGGGGAGCAAGGCCAAGAGGTCACTGGAGAGGGCTGAGAATGCAGCTGCTCCCGCCTGTTCCTCCTGAGAACCCAGGGCACCGCCGTCGAGGGGAGAACGCATGATGCTCTCTCAAGAGGCTTCTTATCCGAACACACCAGATGTCCTAGGAAAGCAGACAGGTCTGTTTCAGAACACACAAGGTGGTGACTTCCTGTGCTCTTGCGGCAGGGCAAAATAATCCATCAGCACATAATCCCTCTGGGCAACAATGTTCCTGGACTGGCCAGCAGACAACTCTAGGAACAGAGGTGGGGACAGAGCTGGGGAGAAAAAAGGTTCTAGAGATGGGATGTCTTCAAGGAGATGCTGAGAAATGTCCTTTGTTCCAGGATTCCTAAGTGGTGGCACTGGCGAGCTTGGTCTCAGCTGTCATCAGTGTCACTCTGCAGAGGCCAAGGGCCGAGGATCAGGATGCCACTCCAGGGTGAGAAAGTGCGTCTCAAGGCCAGGGAAGGCTGCAAAATGGTTTGTGGCTGGGCCAGCAGGAGCGAATGCAGAAAGGCTCCCCTTCTTAGATGCCGATGGTGTGTAGAACCCGCCTCTCGTTGTCATTAAGGTGGCCTGAGAACATTATGTAGCAGGGCTGCTGCGCAAACTGGCAGAGGAAGTCTGTGAGATATGCCTGGGGGGAAGAGAGGAGTGGATTACTGAGGGCTCCCAAGGTCACCCAGCTGCAGTGGGGTAAGAACCACCACCACGTGGTACAGGGAATGCTGCCTTTTAGACAGACGCCGGCTCCCCGAGGGATGGTCTTCTGTATTCTTGGGTCTAGTTTAGGTACAATCCAGGGACAAAATTCCACAGGAAAACAATTTTTTTTCAAGGCTGTATCTCATATTTCACTCCAGGGACTCTCACAACCTATCTTCAAGGAATTGGATTAAAACACTGGTACAAAACACTAGAGTACAAAGTCCCAGCCCACCCAAAGCCCTTGACCACTCAGCAAGATAAAACTCTCTCCCTTAGGGCTCCCATGAGGAACTATGAATGGATTTGAGCCCGTATTCCTGTTTCTGTGGCCTGGGACATTGTCACTTGTAAGACAACTTCTCTGGACACCCTCACCTGCAGATCAATCTGATAGAGAGGATCCTTCAGGGCATCAGGGTCATCTTCCTCATCATCCTCGTAGTAATCCTCCTCTGTTAGACATAGCCAACACAGGGCGCGTCAGGGCAGAGGCCCATGGTCAGGCCCTGAGCGGCAATACACCACCACATGGCTGGGGCAGAAGGGGCAGGAGCCCAAGTAATGTCCCTGTGGGCCCACCTCTCCCCTTACTTGGATACCCCATTCTTGGCACCAGTGTGCAAACAAAAGGTATTTACCATGGCTGTCCTCTTCTCCAACTGCTTACCATATTTACTTGTAGCAAGAATGTCAGATAAAAGTTGGCCAGCTAAACCATCCTCCTCTTCCTCCTCCTCTTCCTCCTGGTCCTCCCACATATCATTGGAGTCATCTACTTGGAGATGAAAAGCAGCTAGAGCATATTCATGCATTTTCCCTCCCCAGATCCAAACAGGCCAGAACAGATGGGCCTTGAGGACTTCTGCAATGTAGCCTATACCCCCCAATGGGGAGAGAACCAGTAAGTTTGAATGGAAGAATCTAGAGTGTTGCGGTGGGAAGGTAAAAGGTTGAAAGGCTTTTAAGAATTAAACCAAAAAAGGGCCAGTGTAGTTTGCCTCCTGGTTGACTCCCACCCCAAGCTCTGTAAGAGTTCAGAAGGCAGACCTGAAAAGTAACTCTTTAGATGGCTAGCATGGTACCAGCCACAGTGTAGCCATCCATAAACTTTTTTTCTTTTTTAAATTAGTGACTCAACAAACCAAACTGATAATTCAACAGTCTGTAATATGATCTGCCAGGTTAAAAGTCTCCTGGGAGTAAGGCCCTGGTGCACCTTGACTCCACTCTGCAGGAGTGGCCTGGCGAGCAGCATTGGCCTCCATGACATTGGAGAGCTCGTTGATGATCAGCTTTAGGATCTTGACCAGCAAAGGAATGTTTGTCCAGCGCTCTGGGTCTGGGAAGGAAGGAAAAGGCTTCAGGTCAGACTGTCACTGGGTTTACTTCCAGCAGTGTCCCTGTACCCCCTGTAATGCCACTCACCGGAGTTTACCATCCCTCAGGCTTTCCACCACCCCTGACTATACCCAGCCACCAAAGAATGATTTAAAGTCAAATAACTTTATTCTGCTTGTTATTATAACAGTTCAGAAATTGGGAGAGATAAGAGAGGTCAGGGATTGGAACACATAGGTTTTTGTCAGTAATTAAGCTCTGAAACCAAGTAACTACACACAGAGCATAGTACTCCAGTCCCCATGACTTGCCGTTTGAGAAGTAGTACAGGTGATAATAAACCTATAGCTAAAGACAGCAGCTCTGTACTCACTACCTGCAAATCATTGGAGACACAGGCTAAAAGGTAACTCAATAAAAAAACAAGCTGAATATCTGTGTCAAAGCCTCAGGATGAAGCTGTAAGCTGGGGATCCTTGCTACCTGAGACTACTTTTGTCAATTTTCTTTTTTTTTTTTCTGAGACAGAGTCTTGCTCTGTTGCCCAGGCTAGAGTGCCTTGGCGTCGGCCTAGCTCACAGCAACCTCAAACTCCTGGGCTCAAGCAATCCTCCTGCCTTAGCCTCCCGAGTAGCTGAGACTACAGGCATGCACTACCATGCCTGGCTAATTTTTTCTACATATATTTTTAGCTGTCCAGGTCATTTCTTTCTATTTTTAGTAGAGACGGGGTCTTGCTCTTGCTCAGGCTGGTCTTGAACTCCTGACCTCAAGCGATCCTCCCACCTCAGACTCCCAGAGTGCTAGGATTACAGGCGTGAGCCACCACGCCTGGCCACTTTTGTCAATTTTCAACAGGAAGGAACTGTATGTTACGATCCCTTGTTTACCTATAGTTTCCTGTTGCTTCTTTATCAAACGCATTGTTAATAATCGTTTTAAAAATATAGATCACAGTACATCCCTGCCCTCCACCCAGGCATCCTTAGCCCCTCGTTATGGAGAAGGGATTGGAGGGACGGCAGCATCACCCACTTTTGGCTGACTTAGAGCGGGTGCGGACGCCTTCATCCATGCTGTAGATTTCCTCTCCCTTCACACGGATATCCTGTAGCCGTTTGTCATCTGCATTGATGCCATGCTGGAGCAGTTTACACAGTGCCACAGAGCTGGCAAGGAAAAAGGTCAGTCAGCCACCCATCTAGAGTTCATGCCAAGGAGATAAGCAATTATGTCCTAAGACCCCCCTCTTTGATGGTGGGAATTCTGTTCACATCTAATTAGAAGAGATAAGAGAGTTTAGCTGAAAATGCGATTCAGAGTTCACGAGATGGTCAAATGAGATTTGTTCTTCTTGAACAAAGCTAGGATGAGCAAGCATCACAATGGCTACTGACACTGTAAGGTGCAATGGGGTTATGAGAATCAGTGGCATAAAAGTTCAGGATAGAAAGTTAGAAATCCAGGGTTAGAAGGCTTAAGTTTATAATGGAAAATAAGCCACTAGCAGTATTTAGCTGAGTGAAGTCTGCGGCAGAGGGGGATCTCTAGCAAGAGATCAGAAATATATGGTCTACCTATGGTGACTGTCTTTTGGGGACTTCAGGATGGCAGCTATAGGTTAGCAATAAATAAAGACGGGAAAAAGAGAACACAAGGTGCAGTTTGATATAACAACAACAATCAGTGTAGCAAGTTAGGGAAAGAAGAAACATGAGTAGTGGCATAAGGCCCAGAGATGGCGCCTACCTAACTTTGCCTTCGTATTGTCCATAGAACAGATGCTGTCGGCTTGTCCACTCAGCCATCACAAACTCCAGGGCAGGTTTGCCAGTAGGTCCTGGGAGGCTACACAGGAACTCCAAGAGAGGTTCCAGCTGAGTGTGCACCAGATGAGCGAACACCATGATCAGAGACTAGGAGATAACACAAAAGACATCTGCTTCAGGGAAATAAACTTCAGAGACATAGGAGAGGAGAAGGAATGGGCCGGTCAGTCAAGAAACAGAGTCCACGCACTGAGGGTACCATCCACAGGACAAGAAAATAGAGATTTCCTTGTCCATGCTTCTTGGGTAGAACAGATCCAAATTGACTTAATTGTTCTAAAAGGATAGTAAGAGAGAGGGTAGAACAACTCAGGGCCAACATACCAATTCCCATCTCAATCAGCCAAGGGGGAGGAGAGCCCAGCTCCCATGGTCCTCTTACCTGCATGACGCTGAGCGTCTCTGCCTGCTGCATCTTACTGAGGATGGCACGAAGAATCTGGTCTAGATTCTCCCCCAGCTCCCGCCCTGCCTTGGAGATGAGGGTGGACACGAGGCGGCCCACAAAGGCTGCGGTGAACTCTGAGGTGCGGGGGTCCAGGAGCTGGCTCACCACTTGCATCACGTACCACAGCCCATTGTGGCCCTGCTCATCATGCCACTGGGCTACCTGCTCCAGAGTCACTGACACATAGGCCCGCAAGCACTCTCCACCATTCTGGGGAGACAGGGGTGGCATGCAAGATTAGCAACTCGGGGATAGATGTCAGGAAATTCTCAGTCTGTATGGCCAAATGTTCTCAGAGGCCTAAACTTCATGAGGGTGGTAAGCATATAGGGTGTGAGGTGGGCTCCTGTTACTGGAGTTAAGAATTTACTGTTAAAGATATAAGTATCTTGACCCAATCAGCTATCTCAAAAATGCATATTTCTGATAACAAGAGTCAATGGCTGAGCAAAATAAGTTTTAACCATAAGGATCTATTTCTAGTACTAGAAAAATATGTCTATCATGTAGCAATAATTGGGGACACATAGGTCTTTATGGGAATAAAGACAGACCTCACACAAACTACCCTTTGCCTAGGGACTTCTAAGCTGATCAATATCCACTGGCAAGTTCCTATAACGTATGCAATCAATTGCAGTGGTAAACACCCGAAAAAATAACCAACTCATCTAAGAAACAGAAAGAGGAAAAATATTCAGGCATCTCTCCCTTTTTCAGAGGCCTATCACTTTGCTGACTTTATTAATAGAAGAAATAGCAGAAAGACTTTCTTATGACCCTAAATCTAGATGTCTGTAATCTCTTCCACAGTAGCAATACCCAGATACTATTGATGGGCAGGAAGCCCAGTGCACTCTTTAAGGTTATAGCATAGCCCAAAGCACAGAATGCTTGGCTTCTGCATTCCTGAGTCCTCTGGGTAAACACAGAGTTGAGAGACTTATATTCCTTAAGAATAAAACCATGGCAGGTTCTCAGCCTACTATAAACCCAGGGCTGGGGAGCTATCTTCCCTCTTCTAGTTTCCGTGTCTCAGATACCTGCATGGTGGCGTTGTCATCCGTGTGAAGCGTACACTGTGCCACTGCAGGGAAAGCTTGGCAGATGAGGAGCTGGGAAAGGGGAGGCTTTGTATTCCGTACTACTGTGGTCAGGATATCAATGGCTGTCTGAAAGAGAGAAGAAAGAGAAGAGTCAGAATTGCCTTTGGCACAGAAGGTGCCCAGCAACCAAGATTCTTACTGAGTGGATACAAAACAGCAACCCAGATAAAGCTCATTAATGAAAGGCAAGTTTCTGCAAGGAAAGGAGTAAGTAGATGGCAGACAGTGCCCTCAGCCCCATTACTTGATTAGACACAGGGGTGGGTGGAACGTGGTGGTGGCCAGGCAACGTACGTAGTGGTGCTGTGTAATGGGGGCATGTTGTTCAATTCCTTGAAGGCACCTCTGGAATAAGAACAGCTGTTTTCTTAAAGTCTCAGAGAATCACCTACTGTCCTTGTGGGCAGAGTAGCCCAGCAGAATCACCCCATGGATTTCTAATGTTATTGGGTTCTTGTCAATTAGGTGGAATCTGTGGGTGGCACTTGCAGATCTCTCTCTCTCTCTCACACACACAGACACACACAGACACACACACACAGCGAGAGGCCTTGCAGCTACTTACTGCACAGAGTCCTGCAGGGATCTTGTCTGCTGGGGCCTGCATTATGCTGACCAGGGTGGGAATCAGCCTCATTTGCATTGGGCCCTGACAGGCTTCTATCTGGGACAGCTCCTTGAAGATGTCTTGAGCCAGAGAGGCAACGACAGGATCTACAGTGGATAAGGCAACACAGAATCCCCCCACCCAACGGTCTGTATCTGCTTCTGGCTTAAGGATAACTCTTATCTGGCCCTAATCTAAGTTAACAACTTCTGCAATGATTATATATCACATACCTGGGACCTAGTGGGGCCACATGAATAACCTGAAAGAATAGGAGAGATGCTAAATCTTCAAGAGTTACAGTATGTATGCTTTCATTAAGGCAGGGACTAGTTATTAATAGCTACTCCTAAAACAAAATTTGGCTTTTTCTGGAGTAAATCTTTAAAGTCTTTATTCTTGCGTTCTTGTGAAACCTGGATTAATTATGACACAAAATGCTTAAAAAAAAAAAAAGCCCAACATAACTTTGTTAAGACATGAAAATTCCAAAAACTGCGAAAACACTGGCTGCCCCTGATTCTCATGTGTCATGGAGAAATAACACATATTTCCTATGGGGCAGCCATGATAGATAAGAACTCTCATAGCCATTTCTGGGGAAAAAGGTGAAACTTCCAAAAAGCAGAGCCTTATGAAGAAATGGAACTTTAGCCCAATCTACTTTACCTATAAGATAAAAATATCCTCTCTCTAGTATATAAAATATATGTAGCGTGTACTAAACTATACTAAAAAAAAATCATTGCAGCATCATTTTTTTTGGGGGGGGGGGGCGGGGAGTCTTCCAGTGAGGACTGGAAAACCTGCTAGACAAATTCTAAAAGAGCTGTGACACTTGCAGCATCATTTGTAATAGAAAAAAACCAGTAGCCAGGTGTGGTGGCACATGCCTGCAGTCCTAGCAATTGGGGGGCTCAGGTGGGAGGATCGCTTGAGCCCAGTTCAAAACTGCAGAGGACTATGATTGTGCCTGTTAATGGCCACTGCACTCTAGCCTAGGCAACATAATGAGACCTTGTTTTTAAAGAAAAAAAAAAAAGAAAGAAAAACCTTGGATGTTCATTAAACAGAATGGGTAAATAAATTATGATATAGCCATTTTATGCAATACTATGTGATACCTGAAAAGAATGAGATAAATCCAAGAATGCAATCTGTGAAGCTCTCTAGGATACATTTTTTCAGTGAAAAATCAAATAACATGTTTAGTATGATATCATATTATATACATAATCCTTACCCCTATATATGTTTCTGAGCTTCAATATTGGACTTCTCTTTTTAGAAACAAATATCCTTAATATTTTTTCTAGTAATAAAGTATTAATAAATACATTTACTACAGTAAAACTTAAAATGTAGAAAAGTAATAAAAAAAATCACCTGTAATTCTACCACCTGGAGATAACTACCCTTAATATTTTGATGTATTTTTTTTCTGGCATTTTTTCTACATACATTTTATACAAACATCCTTTTCTAAAACAAACCCAAAACTTGGGATCATATTCCACGGACTTCTTTTGAAAACAGTCTTTTCTCTTATTATAATGCAAGCACTTTCCGATGGTTTTAAATACTCCTTTGAAGCTTGATTTTCAATGGCTATATGGTAATTTATTTTATGGATATAATTAACTAATCTCTTTTTATCAGTTCCAAATTTTTGCTGCTATATAAAACATCTGATGAACACCTTTGTTCATAAACCTTTGCATGTATCCTTCTTCAGTATCTCTTTTTCTAAATTATAGTCCTATGCCTCTTCTTTTAGGACGTTTTTCTTCTAATTGCCGAATTTCCTACTGTATCATCAAAGTTATGAATTATGCGTTTTCCTTATTAGCCCTTTATTTACAAGCTTTTTCTCCCCAGTTCTTATTAGAGAGCAAACGTTACAGGATAGGTACTCCACTTTCTAACGCTGCTATATTTACAGCCCAACTCTATTCTTTGCTAACTGAAAACTACATATTTTGCTTATGATGCTAAGACCATCAGACCGAGGGAAACTTTCACCTAAATTCACCAGCTACCACGTTTTCTCTGGTGTCCCTTGTAACACATCCTCCTGGTGGCATACCATTACTGTACTTGAGGAAAATGGCGATGGTGAAGGGGCAGATTTTGCTTTCCATGCTGGCTGTGAATTCCGGGTCGACTGTACAAACGATGCATAGGGTCTCCATCACCAGGTTGAGGACTTCTGAGCTGAACTGGGCTGCTAGGTGAATTAGGCCATCAAGGATGCTGGGGAGAAAGGGCTGCAGCACGTGGGTACTCTCTGAGACTTTCAGTTGGTCACAGTAACTAGAGAGACGTAAAGAAGTAAGAATTATTCAAAAGCAAATCCCTCAATTTCTGGTTTTTCCAATCATTCTCACGTGTTACAGCATTTATATGTGTAGCTTTATGAAGCTAATTCTGAAATTAGGTATGTCTTTACATATATCTGTGGCAGAGTATATCAGCACCACCATTTCTACATTCTCTAATTTGCTTCTGCTTTGATTTTTGCTATTTTCTTTAAAATTTCATACCTTTCCCTATTTGGCAAATCCCAGCCATATCACTGCATCCAAATTTTCAAGGTATTAAGTTAATTGCCTTGTGACTCCTAAGACAACTGCTTTAGTCACATTTCTAAGATTTTGAGATTTATAAGCATTATTTTCTAAATAGAAATAGTGTTAACATCTTTTTCAATACAACTGTTATTTAATAGGAGACTGCTTTTTAACCTCCATGTTATAAAAATTTTGTGCTTTTTTTCTTGAGTTTTTTTGCATCCTAAAATGAGATCAATTTATATAAACATTCTATGCATACTTACAAAATTGGTGTACTATCTGTAGGGTTTAAAATTCTCTTTACATAGTTATACTGTATTTGCCTCTTATTCAATCAACAAATATTTACTGAGTGCTGCTTACTATTTACTATGTCCAAGGAGATACAGTTGTTAAAAATATATTGTCTGTCTTTACTTTTGTTTATCTTTAAAAAGCCAGTATGTTTAAAGGCAATAAAATTATCATTTCTGTATGTTAAAAGCACGAAGTTAAAAGTACTGAAAACAAGGCCCTCAGCAAGTACTCAATAAATGGTTTTTCTTAACTGTCTTAAGTGTCTTGTAACCATAATAATTGTGTCAGCTGACAAAGGTACACAATAACCAGTAAAACTGTGGGCTTTGTCCTCAGGTTTATCTACAGACTTTTTGATTTTTGGTCCTTAAAGTCTTGATTTTCAATACCACTTTGCTCTGACCTAACTTCTTCTGAAAAGCTTATACATGGCATGTGGCTTTGGTCAGCTCTCAACTTTTAGCCTAGGTTTTGGATCCATCCCTCTACCAGCACTCAGCTGTCTCCACCCTCCACCCTTTTCCATTCTAAGGGCTTATATTTACTTTGTCGCTCTAATAAATTTGAAACTGCACAGTCTGGTAGATCACAGAGATTGCATCATCTAACCAGACCATGTTGGCTCTTGTATGCCCTGCTAAGATGGTCTGGACTTTATTTTGGAAGCCAGTGTTTCTTTAGCTTTTTAACAAATTATTCCTAACACCTAATCTCCTTACCCTACCCCAAAGTCTTCAAGGAAAACTGACACCCCATTAGATATTATATATTAACATGTGGCTTCACGTACCACTTGACATGCTATGGCTTTCTTATGAAGGGCCTGTACCTCAGGGTTTGAAGAACACAACTGGGAGCCATGAAAGGCTTTAACTAGAGGATCAATAATATATCAGTTTTCTATTTTACAGAGATCAACTTGACAATTCAAATATGAATTGCAGTAGCGTGACGCTGGAGACAGATTAATTAGGAAGCTGCTGTAGTAATTCAGGCAAGAGAAGTTAAGAACACAATCTAGGGTAGTAGCGGTAGAAGACAGGGAAGAAGAGAAGAGAGGCTATGGAACTAAGACCTAAAGAGCAAAGATCTGGGATCTCCACCTTTATTAAAATAGGGAATAAAAGATCTCTATCTTTAGGTTTAAGATCTACAGGTACCAGATTTCCAGCTTTACTAAAACAGGGAATACAGGTAGGGCAGGTTTAGAGGCAGTAAATAGTAAGCTCAGTGGTCAATGTTTTGATTTTTGGGTATTTATAAAATATCCATCCTAGTATGGATAGTTTGTAGTGGATATATTAATTTGGAGCTCAGCAGAAAGTCTGGCATAAATATGATTTGAGAAAAGCTATACTTAGTTTATCTCTTAAGAAGATGGTACTTTTAATTATTTTAGAGGTTTTTTCTGCTTCACTTAGATTATAGCAGAAAAAGATGAGCCTCTGTTCATGGTTATAAGATTAAGTATTTAATTAGCAAATGCAGATAGAACAGGCACTCAGTACTTTCTAAAGACATATGTAAAGACACAGCATCTCAAAAGGTACCTCTCTGCCTCAAAATATAAGTAGAAAATGAATTTGGTGTTGGTAGTTTTTAGGATTCAATTGAGATGCTTAAGTTTGGAACTTAAAATATTCCTTAAAACTACAATGCTCCCTCTGGTCCGGGTAGGAATGTAAATAACTATTGATCCACTAGTACACTAGCTTGTGAAAAAGAGACATAAAATTGGGGGGAAAAAAGCAGTGTTTCTAGGCCACATTATCTCAAATTTGGTTTCTAGTACAGACACCATCAACCAATAAAATCCTACGCATTCAACAATTGCGCAACCCTCTGCAAGTTATTTATTTCTCGAAGCCTCAGGTTCTTCACCTTTGAAAGAAAGGGAGCTGACCTACATGATTTCAGAGCTGGAGTGAATTTAAAGGGAATGAGGAACAGAAGGGAACAAACAGGGTATCTTCTGGACGTGTAAAAGCCATGTCTCTAGGATAGTTTCTTTCCCTGTCCTTCCAATATTCACCCTGAAGGAGATTTTCAGCAGGAATTTCCAAGCAATATGATACACCAAACAACTGTGGTTTGGGATATCTCTTAAAATAAATGCTATCACCCTAAGGGAGCATACTTACCCCCAGATGGCTCTCACAGCAGAAATTCGAACTGATGGGGGTTGTGTCTCATGAAGACCACTAACTGTTGCCTGTAGGAACTGCTGGATCAGTTCAGGGGACATAGCAACAGTGAACCGACTGGCAGCCCAAAGTGCCCGACCCAAGAGGAAAGGAGACACTGGGAGAAAGACAAGAGCAATTAGGGCTGGACGATAGAAGTTCCTGCTACTTGCGCTTTCTCCCTACCACTGCCATTCCTCAGCTTTCCACAAGTAACTAGATGCCACATAACATACACAACTTATTTGAGAGAAAATCATGACCTTGTAAGATAAAAGCAAATGTGTGCCCTGTGGCACACAATCAATTACCCAGTGTCACTCTTCACTATTTCACTAAGCAGATCTTGAATACTCTTAGACTAAAAAGACTGACAGCCCAGGCCCCATTCCTACCTCCAGCTCTCACTATTCCTTACTTGCACTAGTTAGTCTTCTAAATGCCTTCTCCACTGCCAGTTTCTTCCTACTTTTGGACCACTGTTAGAACATTATAAATTACACCTCTGATCACGTCATTCTTCTATTTAAAATCTGTCAATAAACTCCACAGTCCACCAAATAAAGAGCACCTTAGTCAACATGGTATTCACAGCTCCCTAGGATCAGTGATTCTAGCATTACCTACGATTTCCTTTTATGGTTTCTAAACTGAAGCACATACCCCTCCCTAGCAACTTACATCTTACTTTGCTAGCTCTGTGCCTTGTTCATACAGGCCAACACAGTCACCTCTCCTTGCATTACCTGACTGATCTCTTGGGCTGAAGTAATCTCACCTGTCTCTGTGCCACTATAATCCTACGTCCTTAGCTTTCTTACATGTCATATATTTGTTTGATATTCCAGCCAGCAGTGTAAGGATTACTACACCCTGCCTACTATAAACTGCTAAGGAAAGACTATACTTACTCAGCCTGTCATAGGGCTTAACTTAGTTATTTATACCATAAACATGTAGCTGATGGAAATCACTGAACAGAATCTAACAAACTGTGCCAGTTAAATAATTACACAATGCAGATGCTCCTTAACTTATGATGGGGTTACATCCTGATAAACCCACCATAAGTTGAAAATACTGTAAGCCAAAAATGCATTTGATATACTTAACCTACCAAACATCATAGCTTAGCCTAGCCTACCTTAAACATGCTCAGAATGCTTATATTAGCCTGCAAACGGGCAGAATGCTCTATCACAAAGCTTATTCTATAATAAATGACTATTTTATAATACATGACTATTTTATGTAATTTATTAAATACTGTACTGAAAGTGAAAACAGAATGGTTGTATGGGTATTAGAGGTATGGTTTCTATTAAATGTATATCGCTTTTGCACCATTATAAAGTTAAAAAATTATAAGTTGAATCATCAGAAGTCAGGGACTGTTTGTAACTTTAAATAATGTAGAGCAGCAGTTCTCAAAGTATGGTCCAAAGACTCCTGGGAGTCCCTAAAATTAAAACTATTTTCATAGTAATACTAAGACATTATGTCTTTTTCACTCTCATTCTTTCACAACAGTACAGTGGAGTTTTCCAGAGGTTATATGATATGTGACATCATGGCTCTGACATCAAAAGGAATGCATATTTGCATTTCTTGTATTTTAAAAACTTCTCGGTTTTAATTTTTAGTATGTTAAATATTGATAAATTAAACCCACATAAAAATAGCTTTGGGATTGTTTGTAATTTTTAAGAGTATAAAGAGGTCCTGAGACCAAAAATTTTGAGAATGGTTGATATAGAAAAGCTTTTAGCTATAGGTAGGATTAACAAATAATATATATTGAGCCTTTTTCTAGTCTTAATATTAAATATTCTAAACTCTCCAAAGTTTTTGAAGATTCTTTGCTAGGGCAAACTCTATAAGAAATATAGGGTACAAAGATGTATTAGACATGATTTCTACTCTCAGAGAAATTACATTCTAGTAGGAGAAAGAAAACATATGCATAATGCAGCATATGATAAATGCAGAATTAAATAGGATATTCCCAATGGATCTGAGCTCTGGATATACAACCATTTTAATTTTGTGATTCAGAGAATGGAAGTGATGGAGTGAGATAGCTTGTAACAGATTACCTATTTAGAGTCACAGAGCAGAATGTTTTCGAGTGACGTAAGCTACTCCCAGGGCTACCCTATGAAGGAGAGGCATGAGAATGGAACAAATAATACCAATGTCCCATGATTTAAGTACTCAGAAAGGAAGCAAAAACAGCATTTTGGAATGGGGATCTGGCTTTAAGGATGAGAACAGGCATGGCATGAGCAGAGGCAAGTAGCAGAAAATGTCATATAGAGAGACAGCAATGATTCTTAGCTACTGCTCTGCATTGCTAGAGAAATCAGTCTAATAGTAAAGGCCACTTTCTTCTTTTTAAGGCAAGCAGATAATGCAAATATGAGAATGGAATATTTAAATTACTTAAATATTGGCCAAAAATAAAGTTTGAGAAAAATTACAGGAAACAAACAGGAAGAATGAGACTAACACAGAATGACTGAGAACACTCTGGATTTATAAATGAGAACAGAACTCAAGACAGAATTCTCAAGGTACAGCAAGCAGATTTGCACTCTAATCAAATGCCAAAAGCAACCATGAATGGGAATGATGATTTGGGGGAAACATGAGCATCACGGAAGAATTATGAACTAG
Organism: Lemur catta; assembly: GCF_020740605.2. NCBI lineage: Eukaryota > Metazoa > Chordata > Mammalia > Primates > Lemuridae > Lemur > Lemur catta. Next base: position 3,624,140 of record NC_059150.1, on the reverse strand, counting down.
TCTCTTAGTAGGTAAAGCCTGAGTCAAGGTCTCTGGGCTGTTTTAGAGGTTCAGGTAAGCTCAAGCTCTAGGGTACAAAGAATTTTCACCCAAGGGACACAAGAATACCTGCTATACCTGTCTAAATGAACAATATAAATGAGCTGATGATGGGTCTAGTCTAAAGAACTTCCGGAATCCTGGCATATGGTGAAACATACCTGAGAGGTTGAGGTCTGCAAGGACGACACTGGTCAGGAACCCATGCATGTCAAAATGGATCCTGCCATTTTTCACACTGTCAGTGATGATGGCCTTCACTGAGCCCAGGGCAAGCATGCATGCCTCATGGATCTTCCACCTGTGAAAAGATACCAGAGCCCGGTAAAACAAACTACATTGCCAAAAAAGTAAGTATTTGAGGGAAGAAGATTCAGAAAACAGCACTCTAATGCATGTTCCAATCTGTCCCAAAGGGGCTATTTACTTGCCCTTCCAATTTAAACCTATAGCTGAAATTTAATAGATTTTTCAGCCAGGTATAGTGGCTAATGCCTGTAATCTTAGAACTCTGGGAGGCCAAGGCAAGAGGACTCCTTGAGGCCAGGAGTTTGAGACCAGCCTAGGAGACATGGTGAGACCCCATCTCTACCCAACTCCCCGCCTGCCTTTAAAAACCAAAAAGACAGATTTTTCTATGAAAAACACAAGTCCTTCCTTTCAAGCTTTTTAAAAAGAGGTAAAACAAAAGCATCCTAATCAATTATTTTAAGATTGGGAAGAACTGCTTTAGAACAGATGATTCAAGGCAAGGGTTGGTTTGCCTCAGATGTGATGTCCCAAACATGTCTGTAAGTTAAGCCTCTGCTGTTCACTCTTACCAGTGCTCAGTGCCACTGTTTTTGGTTTGCTCAGCTTCTTGTAAATGCCGGGTGGCTGCTGCAGCCAGGGCTGCTGCACTCTCATTCTGGAAATCTGTGGCCACGGCCTATGGAAGAGGGGAGAAAAGTTAACAAATCTATTTGTGCACATTAAATGCATTTTAATTGCAAACTGTTTTAGTCAGGATAGTTAGAAGTGAATGGTTCTAACTCTTTCACATACACATGCTAAACCCTGATTAGGTGTATTAAAAATGTTACACCATTAGTTTAGGGACTCTAACAAAATTAGAGTAATACCTATTTTTCTGCAGTGCCTGGGCACCGTAAGGTTAAACCATTTGTTCTCTTCAGCTGTATTCAGCAGCGTATATGTGACCAATGATAGATTTAGCTTTGGATGACAATGGACCAAATATTTACTCTCAGAGCCTGATCATAGAAAAATAAGGCCAATCTACTAATTGAAATCTAGTGTAATCTTTCGTAGGTCTTTAGAAATATTAAATGATAATGAGAAGTGATTCAGCAACAATGAGAACAAACCTCCTACCCAACAGGAAGCAAGTGACAACAATTTCATAATACTTTAGCCTGGAGACAACTCTATGCTTTAGTCAGAAGAGCCAAAGAAAATAGAAGCTGGTGTTTACATGTTCATCTCTCAGCAATCTATTGTTTTTTCAAGTTTGCCAACCCATATTTGTGCTATAGATTCTTAGTAAAGAGTGGATTAAACTGAAATGTTCCTGATTCAATTACCCTTATTCATTGGAACACTTTATCCTCCACATAACTCTTTTTTTTTCTTTTTTGAGACAGAGTCTCGCTCTGTTGCCCGAGCTGGAGTGCCGTGGCGTCAAGCTCACAGCAACCTCAAACTCCTGGGCTTAAGCAATCCTTCTGCCTCAGCCTCCGGAGTAACTGGGACTACAGGCATGTGGCACCATGCCAGGCTAATTTTTTTCTATATATAGTTTTAGCTGTTCAGATCATTTCTTTCTATTTTTAGTAGAGACAGGGTCTCACTCTTGCTCAGGCTGGTCTCGAACTCCTGACCTCGAGCGATCCTCCCGCCTCGGCCTCCCAGAGTGCTAGGATTACAGACGTGAGCCACCGCACCCAGCCCAAACAACTCTTATATCTAATATTTACTTGTAAGTCAGAACCAGTAGCAATGATTTTGAAATTTCTTCATCTCCAACTTCATTTGAGAGGCTCTCTTGCATCCCCAAAAGTTTTAGATTAAGCCACCAACAATACTACTCACCTTGGGTTAGATATCTAGAAAGAAAATGCTCAAGTGACTGATTAGGATTATCTGGTTTAATTACCAAGGTAACCCCCCTCTTACCAGCAACAGGTCTTGAGCTGCAATTCTAACAGTATAGGAGAAAGTATCATCATCTTCATCTTCTACAAATTGTTGGGGGTTGGCTGTCCATACTTTGATCTGAAAAGATGACAAAGTTAGGTCTTTGCTTTGTGAGGCTGCCTATCTGATTCGTGTGTGCCCTCTTCTCATCAACAGAAACAGGAAGACTTTAACCTTTTATCCTGAACAAAACTCTAACCCCAAAAGTCTTTTCTTTTTGATATAAAGAAACAAATCCTTTATCAAGGTAGGCAGCAATGACTATTGCTCTCTAACAGACTCTATTTTAGATTTTGGCAGATTACCAGCTCTTTGCTGTCAACCAGCTGTTACTCTTTGATAGATCAATTTTCTGAATATATTAGGTCTGATGGGATATTTACTGTGAAAATTATCAATTCTTGTGCTGTTTTATATGAGAGGCATTATCTTATTCTTGAATGTTCTTTCCTGGTTTTAATGAACCACCAATGAGGCTAAGATCTGATCTACATTTCACTATTTATAGGGAAGGAATAAATTCTCCTAAATACCAGGGTTTTGGTTAGTGATCCTACAGAGATTTTCCTAATGGAAAAAGTGTTCTGAAAGTCTAATTATCTAATATAGGAGGTGATAAAACTCCAACACCCAGGGATTTGGCAATAATATAATGTCGCAGCTTTCCTAGAACTTCAAATGAAGTTATTCTCCCAGTGTCTATTTTTAGAAATAAAGTATTCACTTGACCAAGGGTTCACATTCATCAAATTGCACTTTCCAAATACAAGCTGATAACTATCTCCCCAAATATCATTTACCTGCTCCTCAGTGATTTGCATGTACAAGATAATATAGTAAATCAATTCAGGCAAGGCTTTCTTAACAGTGCTTTTGAATTTGCTATTTTCTAGTAGAGCATGGACAAATTCAAAAATGCTAAAGACGAGGTTTTCAAAGCCCAGGACTTCACCTACAGGAAATACACAAGAGAAGAAATTAAAGACAAGAAAACAAAGGGAAAGCATGTATGCTGGAAATGAAGTACATCATTTTTATAAATTATTGAATATTTAAAGTACTTGTTAATAATTATTCTCAAGGAATTGGTAGAGAGGGCTGAGGAATCAAAGAAAGGAACTTTGAGAATATTAAGTACTCTGGTTTTTCAAGTAAAATAATCAGAAATACCGAATATATTTTCCAGTATGTCTGAAATACTTAAAAATAGTAAAACAGAAATGAAAGTATTATCTTGGACCCCAACAGTAAAGTAGACAAAATGCCAGAAGTAGGCTGGATTAAATGGCCTTTAAGGCATCTTCCAACTCGGAAGTTCTGTGATTTATGAGATTTATGCAAATGTCAATGAGGAACAGATTACAGATTGCCAATTCTCATTTCCTCACATCTGATACATTGAAAAGAAATTTAATTAGAAAACTCACTTAAGAGCCTGAAGCCTCTTAAGTTACTATTCTTTTTTTCTGTTTCTGGCTTTTTTTTCCTTTCCCAGATCCCTTTTCCCACTAACTGGTATTTCTGTAAAGGTCAGATAAACTACATACCATCGGAGTCCACAGGATCTTCCACTTCCTCTGTGTAATTTACTTCTGTCCTCACATAAGTATGATGAAGAGTAAAGAAACAGAATTTGGAGTCTGCTTTACATATATTCTACAATGGAATATTACATATTCCAATACTAAGAGTAGAGACAATTAAAAAAAAAACAAAACCTGTTTTAAAAAGTGGAACCACATGAACACGAGACCCAGTGCCAGATTCCAACTATAGGGGGTAGTGGGTCCCTTAAGCTTTCAGGAAAGGATATAAAGCTGCACTTTCAGTCAGGGTGTTCCAAACAATAGGCAGAATCTGCTGCATGGAGGACACCATGTGCTTTGGGAAGTTTTTCACTAGGGCTGTCACTGCCTAAGAAGTTAACAGAAAAACATGCAGAGTTACAGTGATACCAGAAGAAATTCAGATCACCCCCTCAAACCCTAAATATCTCACTGGCAGTAAAGTTTACCTTTAAGACCTCCATCTTAAACCCACTGTCAGAGGTGGGGCCATCTGGTATCTGGAGTGCCTGAACGAAGGCCTCTGTGAACTGCTGCACCACGGGAAAGATCAGCACTTTGGCTGCACCCTGATAACAGAAACCAGAATCAATGCTGGACAAACCTCTAACCCATGGCTTCAACGCACGTATCAAACACTGAGATCTGAGGCATCTAAAGCTATTATGTAAGACCAACTTTTCGTAACTGCTTCTGAATCCCAGGGATCGTTTTTTCAGCTAGCTTTGTTTCACATGAGAGGGCTATAAAAGAGTAGGAGAGTTCTGGGTGATGACTAGTATGAAAAGGATACAGGATAAGGTGTTTGATGAAATGAGACTCAAACAAAAGGAAATTAAGCTATCTACAAATTAAAAATTTAATCAAAAAGTTAAATCTATTTAGAACACCAGTTTAGTGTGCTTTCTTGGTGCTAATATCATGAAATCAGTCAATGGTTTGCCTACAATATAAGGCATTAATAAAGACATATAAGCATGAAGTCTGTTACTATCCCCAAAAGTCACTTACCTTTTCTAGCTCCTCCATGTTACAGATCATATGGGCACAAGTGGTAAAAATCTCCACAGCTCGGGAACGGGTTCGAATACCATACACCTGGGAAAAACATTACAGCATAGCCATCAGATTGGAATGTGCACGTATATATGTATCTATGATTAGAAGTAAAATTACAACTCATCAATCCTCACACAAGACTGGATCCCTTAGAGAGATGAGAAATGTAATTCATTTATGTCCAGGAGACAGACTTTTATAATTCAGAAAATGGAAGGCAGCAGGATCAGAATGTTAGAACTTATTACAATTAGCCTTATATATGTGCCTCTGTGGGCTGATTTGATTAAAAATATCAGGCTGGGTAGTGCTTGCAATGCCAACACTGCCAATGTATTTCTTTTAAAATGCAGACCACCGGCTGGGGGCAAAGGGGAATAGGGAGGTTAAAACATTATCCATCAGGTATTCACATCTTATTGTGAATGAGTCACCATACATATACACATTAACCAAATACATATACACTATATTAAGGGTCTGTTATGTGTAATGCAGTGATAGATTACTTCCAATTACTTAGGTGAGGTTGGCTGGGGCATGGTGGCTCATGCCTGTAATCCTACTCTGGGAGGCCGAGGTGGGAGGATCGCTTGAGCTCAGGAGTTCAAGACCAGCCTGAGCAAGAGCAAGACCTTGTCTCTACTAAAAATGGAAAAATTAGCTGGGCGTCGTAGCATGTGCCTAAGGCTGAGGCAGGAGGATCGCTTGAGCCCACAAATTTGAGGTTGCTGTGAGCTAGGCTGACACCACGGTACTCTAGCCCAGGTGACAAAGTGAGACTCTGTCTCAAAAAAAAAAAAAAAATTAGGTGAGGTAGGTAAACTTAGGAGGGATAACTCAATGAGAGGCTAAAGGTAGCATGAAGGCAGTAGGTACTTAGGGGTTACAGGATGCCAGAAGGTATGAGATATATGAAGAAATATTTTAGCTATGTCACTCTTTTATCAAAGGCTTGCCCTTGTAGTTATGAATGAAAAGCCTAAGGTTAACTCAGATTCGTATCCAGATCTTTGTCAGTTCTAGTCTTTAGGTACGGTGATCAGGAGCGAACACCATCATCTCCCACCTGACGGGTGGAGGCTGACCAGAACCTGAACAGCCCTTATTCACTGTAATCTTGGAGCTGAGATTTCATACCTCAGCCATGGTGAAGATCTTATACATCTCTGGGAGAATGACAGGAGCAACAAGTGGCATCTGTGTGTCTGTCACTTCTCGAGTGAATTCTACAAAGAAAAAAGTGGTACTGTTAAGAAACAACAACACGGCTTTATAAAGATATTGAGTGTGAAATTTTCCAAACTGCTTCTCAGTGGTAGTTTCCAAACAAACTGCATACAGGTAAAGACACTGGCCTTGTAGTCTCACCCTGGGGAAGGAAAAGTGGCAAGAGTTACTGATTATTTGTTAGAAGAGAGAAGAGAATAATATGGAGATAGAAAATCTGTAATAGAACCTCATAAAAGTTCTTACGAGGTAAACTTTGAAAAATTCTATATTAATTTAGTTTGTGTCCATCTGGCAACATTCAAATACAATTTGAGGTCTCTTACCTTCGATTCTGTTTTCAGTTATTTTCCCTCGCAATTGTTTTGATGCACATAATAAAATATGTACATACTTACTAGGCTTCAGCTTCATTCTGTTTATGTTACTCTTCTCAGTGAATGATATTTATTGACCCAAAAGTCAGAGGCTGCTGCTAATTGGAATAGAAAGGGATTTCCTACATGAACACGGCAAAAAGCAACTTATACACAGTTCAACGAACTTGAAGAAGGTGAGGGAAATATGGGTCATATCTCTCCCTTCACTTTAAAAAAAAAAAATCACACATACCACACAGAAGGCACTGACCAAGATGACATAAAGGACACCAAGATGACATAAAGGACACTGGATTTCATGCTACTAAACAGTAGCATACAAGCCCTTGAGTTCAATCACTGTTCACTTTATCTGATGCTTTCCCACATTATCACTATAAATATGGAGCTAATCATTTGGGACACTTTCCAGGAGGTTATACAGCTAAAAATACAAGTTGGCATTTTCAAGGTTAATTTTGGGCAATATCAATCCCCACAAGTCAAATGAAGATCAAATACTCAAGACTGAGTTTTCTTTACTAGCTGTGGTTTCCTCCTAAAGAATAAATTCTGAGCTTTGAACTGTGAGTGAGCATTCTATTTTATTTAGAAATCCAGGGAAATTAGTCCAAACAAATATGATAGATGGTATACTAACGATAACAAGTTTTATGAAGAATGTAGTATAATTTAATTCTAATAATAAAGTGCTTAGATGCATTTTCTTGCTCTCCTATAATCATCCCTAGTAGTCTCAATTTATTAACACTTTACAGGTTTAAGTCCAAAATAAGTTTTCTGAGGTCATTCAGCAAGTCAGAAAAAGTCTTGGGACGCCAGCAACACCTGAATGTTCAAACTTCTTTGAGATGGAAGAAAAAGCTGCATGTTGTAGACCAAATATTTTCATATTTAGCTGCTATGTTTGCATTTCCTCCACACCATGAGCCTTAGTTAGTTCTCTTTTATGAACAGGTAAGTTTAATGGGAAACCTCATTAAAGTGAGAATGGTACAGTATCTTAAAAAACCCAGAAGAGAATCATTCTCATTCTCCTAATGGGTTCCTGCCCATCTAGCAATATCCTGTTATCTTCACGCATGCCTGAGTTTCTGCTGTCAGAGCACAGTTTGCCCTCGTTTGAAAATATCAGGAGCAGCTATTTAGGAATGGAGGTTGGCTGCTATCCACTCCATTACAAAAGGATACAAATTTCCCCAACAGTTCTTTCCCTCTGGCTGGCAGAAAAATGATCTCATTGAATAGTCATTTCCTTAGTCAAACAAAATGAGGGTTCTTCAGCATCCTGATCAGGATAAATGTACAACCACCTTTTTTCTCCAGGTCTGTCAAAAAGAAGCTGAACTTTGTGTTGGAAGACTGGGAAGGAATATGCTTCCTTTCCCTAGTAGAAAATATATCTGTTAATTGATATCCTGGCACAATAATGTTGTAAACAAAGAATACTACAAGGCGCGGTGACTCACGCCTGTAATCCTAGTACTCTGGGAGGCCAAGGTGGGAGAATTGCTTGAGCTCAGGCCAAGCCTGAGCAAAAATGATACCCCATCTCTACAGAAAATAGAAAAATAAGCTGGGCGTGGTTGTGAGCACCTATAGTCCCAGCTACTCTGGAGGCTGAGGTAGGAGGATCGCTTGAGCCCAGGAGTTTGAGGTTGCAGTGAGCTATGCTGACGCCGCTGTACTTCACCCAGGGCAATTGAGCAAGACTCTGTCTCAAAAAAAAAGAAAGAAAGAATCCTAAAAAGTCAATTCCATGGAGAAGGGTTTGTGAAGTCATCCGAATAATTAAAGTTATGAAGGAAAAGCAAGGGAAATAAGCAGGGAAATGAAAATCCGAGCAAGGCACATTTTGATCTTTTTGGTAAGTCAGCTCTGTATCTGGGCTAAAAACTGAAACTTTGGCACAGGCAATCAATAAGAATATAGTAGGGCCAGGCGTGGTGGCTCACTCCTGTAATCCCAGCACTTTGGGAGGACGAGGCGGGAGGACTGCTTGAGGCCAGCCTGAGGAATATGGTGAGACTTTGTCTCTACAAAAAATAAAAATTAGCCAAGCATGGTGGCACATGCTTATAGTCCCAGCTACTCGGGAAGCTGACACAGGAGTATCACTTGAACCCAGGAGTTGGAGGTCACAGTGAGCTATGATGACGCCACTGCCCCATTGCACTCTAGCCCAGGGCAACAGAGTGAGACTTTGTCTCCAAACACACACACACACACACACACACATATATATACACACACACACACACACATATATATATGTAGGGAGTAATTCCCATGCAGCTAGGGCATGGGAAGAGGGGATTTTGAAACAAAAGGAGAATAAGAATTTGCTTCTGACATAGAATTGATATTATCTACCATTAATATCACATGGACTAGTAAAATTGGGCCTCAGTTCAGTAAATTGAGATTCAGAAAGTAGAAACGGGCCGGGCGCGGTGGCTCACACCTGTAATCCTAGCACTCTGGGAGGCTGAGGCGGGTGGATTGCTCGAGGTCAGGAGTTGGAGACCAGCCTCAGCAAGAGCAAGACCCCATCTCTACTAAAAAATAGAAGCAAATTATCTGGCTAACTAAAAATACATATAGAAAAAAAAAAATTAGCCGGGCATGGTGGTACATATAGAAAAAAAAAAAAATTAGCCAGGCATGGTGGTGCATGCCTGTTGTCCCAGCTACTCGGGAGGCTGAGGCAGTAGGATTGCTTAAACCCAGGAGTTTGAGGTTGCTGTGAGCTAGGCTGATGCCACGGCACTCACTCTAGCCCAGGCAACAGAGCGAGACTCTGTCTCAAAAAAAAAAAAAAGAAAGTAGAAACGGCATTCACAAAGAATATATTTCAGCTAAGCTGAAAGTATACCGGTCATAGAGAAACAGAAAAAATATCAGTACGACTTCCACAAACCTATATGAACAGAAGGCAAAGATGGTTTCTACAAGATCCAGTACAAGATGGCTGAAGTCCAGTGAAGGGAAAACTGAATAGTGATTTCATCTAGGGGATAGGAAACAGGGTAGAACTTGCAAAGGAGTGGGAAACTCAAGACATCCTTAAGGATATACGAAGGCAAAATCTAGAAGGGAATGATAGATTTCGGGCTTAGAAGGGAGAGCCACCAAATCTCCTTCAACTAAAAGGTGAGGTATTTTTTATCAACTTCTCAAAACAAAGAGAAAGAAAAGATTATTCTCTAAACTTACTAAGTGAAGGTCAGGATTATATATGTGCACCTGTTTTTATCTTCTTTTTTATATTTCCATAAAAATTTCATTTGACTATTCTTAACTTTGTCTTAGTTGAACTAAGTAGAAAAATATATAATAAAAATGATAATCACAGTGACTAGAATTTTTTTTCACACTTGTGTCAACCTGTAGGGTTTTTTTTTTACAGTGACTAAAATTTACTGAGCACTTATCACGTCAGATATTGTACTAAACACTTTACAAAGATTAGCTCATTTAAACTACCAAAAGCTCTATTTGGTAGACACTATTATCATCTTAATTTTACATACAAGGAAACTCAGGTTCAAAGAGTTAGGTAAGTGAAGGGTCATGGTGAAGCCAGCATATGAATCCAAAATCTGAATACTTAATCACTAAGCTATTACTGTACTTTTAAGTGGTAAGGTTTGGTAGTTGAAATAATACTGTACCAGCCTAATCCCCTGGAAAATGCCAGTGGAGCTGGAGGGTAGATGTGGAGGTAAAAACTAGGAGGAAGGAGGGGTAGCAGTAGCAATTCCTACTGATCTGGGTCATTTTATCACATAGCTTCATGTAAGTACTCCTGTCACCTGGGATCCAAGTACCAGCACCAGGGGAAAGGGCTTTTGGTACCTGTCAGCACACGCATGGCTCCATGGACAGCATTTAAGTCTCCGCTCACCAACATCTCCATGAGCAGGTTGAAGAGCTGGGGCCAGGCTTCAGGCCAATCCCAGTGGGCAATGGCTGACACGGCATAGGCCACACTGGAGCGCACTTTGCTTATCGACTCTCTCAATCCATTGGGCAATAGCTCTCGGATAACAATTTTTGCCTGTAGAGGAGAAAGTCCATTTGCCATTAGATCAGGTTATAAGTGACTGGCAGAGAGCCCAGTCCAATCTGGAACTATGTTTGTAAAAAGCAAAATTGGAATTTGAACACAGGCCAGCCTGATACTCAAGCTCTCTTAGCTATAGCACTGTGCCCATAATGTCAGCCACCAATGTCCTTTTCTGCCTAGCCTTTTGATTGCTCAATGTTGTCAAAGAATGTTGACAGCCTAACCTCTTAAAATGGCCCCTCAAATCTTTTCAGGTAGACTAATCAAGTAACTGTCCTTACCCTCTCTGTAGTTTCAGGAGGCCTAAACTTCTCTGACTGAGCACACCAGTGAGTCTCCACATATTGTTTCAAGATGACTGATGCCAGCTGTGAAGAGAATAAGCCAAGTAGTACAGCAAAAAAAAGACTTTTTTCACACATAAAAACCATATATATGGCCTGATACATCTGAGGCATATCTAAATCGGGTACAAAATCCTAGGTTATTTATAAATTGGCCTTATTCTTTCTCTTTCCCATCAGAAAGTTTCATGACCAAATAAAGAGAAATTACTTATAAACTGGGCCAGTCTGGACTTACCTGACGGATTGCCAGTGCTCCCTGGGGATCCACAGTCAGCTCTGCCAAGTGAACACCAAATTCTGAAAGAGAATATTTTATTGTGAATCTAAGGGCATCCAAGAAACCCGTAACAATTTACTGAGCTCTAACTCTGATGCCAACAAGAAAAATTTCAGAAAGGAACTTGACCCATTGCTTCTAAAAGAGTTGATAACTGCTAAGATTGATTCCTCCAAATAAGACAACCAAGTTGGTCTGAAGGTCATGGCTTCTCATGAACAGTTCCAATACCCTCTCACTTTCTCCAATCATTGCATAGCATCTTCCAACCATCTTCCTTTCCAAGATGGTAACACCTTCCTCTTAGAACAATAAATGTGGTAAGGAATTAAAAATTTAAAAGGTGAGATTTCAGGAGTTGCCCAGATATATACCACCAGATATGAGATGATTAAGTCTAAGAAAACCTGGCTTCAAAAGCTGGAGTCTTAAAAATACAAAGGTTGCAAATAAACAGTTTCCAATAAACAATGTAAATGATAATCTTGAACTGCATATTGGGAGGTTATAAGCAACTCTTACCTAAAATTGAGATCTAATTTGTACTTGCAAAGGAATCAACTATCAAATATTTATTTGTGAAAACAGGAAGAAGAATGTAAAACCAAGAGTACATCATAATTTTCATATCTCACATTCGAAGGCTGCGGCTATCCAATGTAGTATCCATTAGTCACAATGGCTACTAAGTACCTGAAATGTGAGAATTTTAGTGAGACTTGAGGTGGCTACAAATGTAAAATACACATCACATTTCAAACTTAGTATGAGATAAAGAGTAAAATATCTTAATTTTTATATTAATTACATGTCGAAAGAATATTTTCCATTTATCAGGTTAAAGGAATACAGTATTAACAGTTTTATGTATCTTTTTGCCTTTTTAATACAGTGACTAGAGAATTCGAAATTTCACATGTGACTCATTTATTTCTTTTAGACAGCACTATGCTAGAGAATGAATAGCAGTTTTTCAGACTTGCTCAGTTTTGGTGGGTATACAGGTTACAATAGGCTCATCGCTCTCATTTGGAGGGAGCTAGAGATTAGTGTGGTTAAGAGCATGGGCTCTGGATTCGGGCAAGTTTAGATTCAAATCCTGAAGCTACCATGTCTATCCTCAGGCAAATTCCTTATCTTATCTTATCTTTTCTTCTTTTCTTTTCTTTTCTTTTCGACACAGGGTCTTGCTCTGAGTGCAGTGGGGTCATCAGAGCTCACAGCAACCTCAAACTCCTGGCTTGAGTGATCCTCCTGCCTCAGCCTCCCAAGTAGCTGGGACTACGGGTGCACGCCATCACGCCTGGCTCATTTTTCAATTTTTTGTAGAGACAGGGTCTCACTCTTGCTCAGGCTGGTCTCAAACTCCTGGTCTTAGGTGATTCTCACGACTCAGCCTCCAAAAATGCTATGATTATAGGCATAAAACACCACACCCAGCCCAAACTACCCTTTCTAAATGTCAGTTTCCTCCCTCACAAAATAAGAATATTGGTATCTATATATCAAGCAGTCCTCTGAAATTGAATGATATAATGAATGCAACGTGCTTAGTACAATATCTGCCATGTAGTAAAAACTTTAAGAAAAAAGTCAGTTATTCTGCTATTATTTTTATTGTTCATCATTAGTACATTGTTTGGCTTTCCTATCTATGTAATTCAAGTTAATTTCCCTGTAAAGTTCTACCATAACTGAAATACACTGGAATAGCCATACAAAGGGTATTTATGGCCAGGTGCAGTGGATCGCCCCCAAAATCCCAGCTACTTGGGAGGCTGGGGCAGGAGGATCACTTGAGGCCAGGAGGTCAAGACCAGCCTGGGAAACAGTGAGACCCTGCCTCAAAAAAAATTAGCTGGGCATGGTGGCACATCCCTGTAGTCCCAGCTGTTCTGAAGGCTGAGGTGGAAGGAATGCTTGAGCCCAGGAGTTCAAGGCTTCAGTGAGCTATGATGGTGTCACTGTACTCCAGCCTCGGTGACAGAGTGAGACACTCATCTCTTAAACAAAACAAGACAAAAGGTTATTTATGCAATGGAAAAACTTAGTATCAAGAAAGAGCTGTTACATACAATGTTTCATGTTCAAAGCTTGTCCAAGTAACAAGGTTAAAAACTACTGAAAATGAGCCAGGTGTGGTGGCTTGCATCTGTAATCCTAGCTACTCTGGAGGCTGAGGCGGGAAGATTGCTTGAGGCCAGGAGTTTGAGGCAGCAGTGAGCTATGATCACACCACTGCACTGGGCGACAGAGACCCCAACTCAACAAACAAAACTCCCATAAAACAAAACTACTGAAAATGGTCTATGCCCATATTTTTAAAAATGGTATTTTGGAAATAATTTTTAGATTTACAGGAAAGCTTAACAGTACAGAGTTCATGGATATCCTTCACTCATGTTCCTCTTACCTAACTATGGTTCAGTGCTCAAAAACCAGGAAACCAACATGGGTACAATATTATTAACTCACTAGACTTACTAAGAAATTCACCAGTTTTTTTCCTTATTGCCCTTTTTGTTTCAGGATCCAAGGATCCCACATTGCATTTGGTTGTCCGGTCTCTTTAGTTTCCTCCAATGTGTCTTTTATGACCAGAACACTTTTGATGAATACCGATCAGTAATTTTGTAGAATGTGTTACAATTTGGGTTTGACTGAAGTTTCCTCATGATTAGATTGAGGTTATGCGTTTTTGGCAAGAATACAAGAAAGTGATGCTGTGTCCTTTTCAGTATATCTAATCAGGGAGTACATAATGTTGATAAATTTTATTACTGGCAATGTTAACCTTGATCATGTGGCAAAGCTGGGGCTGCTAGGTTTCTCTGCTGTAGTGTTTTTCCCTTTGTAATTGATAAAAATCTTGGGAGAAAGACTTTGAGATTATGCTATCCTGTTTCTTTTCAAACTCTGACCCATTGATTTTAGCATCCACCTGTGGATGCTTCCTGTCTGTAACAATCATTACTGTGTTATTTGCCTAATGGTGATTTTGTATTTCCTTTATTCTCTTATTATTGGGAATTCTTATTTATTTAAACCTGTATGGACTCATAAGTATTTATTTTATGGGTTTTAATTCAATCTATCATTACTTATTTTGTTGCTCAAACTATTCCAGCTCTGGCCATTGGAACTCCTTTCGGTCTGCTCCTGTGTACTTCTATATAACCTCATTCTTTATTGAACACTTCCTTATTTTCTGGTATCATGAGGTGTTCTGGGCTTATCTTGCATTTTCTCTGCCCAAGCCCTGGAGTCAACTTCTCCTCCAAGGAACTCTGGTGCTTTTTAGTGGAGAATGATATTTAGAGAACAAGATCTAAGTACTAGGTATTCTCATTACTACTAGGGTATCAGTATTCCTAGGCTCTCTCAGAGAACAGAGCTAGGAAATATAGTACACCTATCTACCCATCCATCCATCCATCCATCCATCCAACCCACTGATACCTCAGATGACAATCCAACACCTCAAGGTTCATTCTACTCTTACCCCTTTCCTTATTTGTAATTTTTCTTGACAGGGATAAACCTGGCTCTTATTATCTACAAAAAAATTTGTACAATCTTAAAATATAAAGTATGTATAAAACTATTAACCTATACTCTTGTGAAAAACAGATTAACTGAAGTACAATTTTTGTATGTACAGTTCTTTTTGTCTTTAGCTTACAGTATGCAGTCAAATACTATTTTTTACTAAATACTATAACACTATTTTACAAAGTGTTTACTATTTATAAATACTACTTTACAAAGTTACTTAGGTTATTTTCTTCCTCATCACCTAATAATAGTCATGTTATTCATTTGCAATACAATTAGGTTCAACTTGTATTGTTACTACTTGTATTCCACTTTGAGTTCTCTCCCACATTGTTTTATTTTAATTAGTTAATTTGTTTCTGGGTATGTGAAACATTACTATGATTCTGAGTCAAAGCGACACAAAAAGGAATATTCCAAGAAGTGTTGCTTCTTCCTCATCCCTATTAACTTGTCTTCATTACTCCCTTCTTTCTGACTCTTCCCCACCTACTCCATGTATGTGGGTAACCAAGTTTCTGCTTTTCTTTCCTGTATTTCTTTTGCACAAATGAACAGACACATGTGCATTTTCTTACATCCCTTCTTGTTTACATAAGTAGTATATCATAATCTTTTGCATTTTGCTTTTATTCAGTTAACATTATATCCTGAGATTTCCAATTCAGTTCATAGAGATTCCTTGTTCTTTTTCATAGCTGTACAATGTACCATTATGTATACGCACCACATTTTATTTATTCACTCTCCTATGTATGGGCAGTTAGGTTTCTTCCAATATTTTGCTTTTATAAACTATGTTGCAGTAGATAACATTGTGCAAATGTATTTTCACATTGTTGAAGGTATGTCTTTAGGGTAGATTCTGAGAAGTAGGATTGTGGGCCAAGAGCTGAGCGCATATGTAGTGCTATTGAGTGTGGTCAAATTTTCTTTCAGAATAGTACCAATTTGCGCTCCCATCAGTAATGTATAAGAGTAATGTGGCCGGGCACAGTGGCTCACACCTATACTCCTAGCAATCTGGGAGGCCGAGGCAGGAGGATCGCTTGAGGTCAGGAGTTTGAGACCAGCCTGAGCAAGAACGAGACCCCGTCTCTACTAAAAAATAGAAAGAAATTATCTGGACAACCAAAAATATACAGAAAAAATTAGCCAGGCATGGTGGCGCATGCCTGTAGTCCCAGCTACTTGGGAGGCTGAGGCAGAAGGATTTCTTAAGCCCAGGAGTTTGAGGTTGCTGTGAGCTAGGCTGACGCCATAGCACTCTAGCCCAGGCAACAGAGCGAGACTCTGTCTCCAAAAAAAAAAAAAAAAAAGTCTCGCCAACAGAATGTGATGTCACATTTAAAAGATTTTTGTCAGTCTGACAAGGGAGAAATGATAATTCAATGTTGTATTTTTCTAATCACAAATAAGTTAAAACATTTTTTATTTTTGTATGTCTGAATGCAGTTTTGGTCTTTTGCTCCTCAATTTTTAAGATGTGTGTGTGTGTATATAAATATATATATATATATATATATCATAGCTCACTGTGCAATCTTAAACTGGGCTCAAGTGATCCTCCTGCCTCAGCCTGCCAAATACCTGAGACTACAGGTGTACACCACCACGTCCAGCTAATTTTTTCTATTTTTAGTAGAGATGGGGTCTCACTTTTGCTTAGGCTGGTCTTGAACTCCTGAGCTCAAATGATCCTCTCACCTTAGCCTAGAGTGCTAGGATTACAGGTGTGAGCCACTGCGATGCCTCCGTTGTCTTTTTACTTTTTATGGTTTTTTTTTTTTGCCAAATAAATTGTAAAAAGAAAATTTATGTAGTCAAATTCATTAATCTTTTCTTTTACTGACTCTGGATTTTGAATCATAGTTACATAGAATGCCTTTCCCTGTGTCAGGGTTAAAGAGAAATTCATCCATGTTTTCTTCTAGTACTTGTATGGTTTCATTTTTTACATTTAGATTCCTAATGAATTTGGAGCTTATTTTAAAAAACCTGGTATATGTATCTAATTCCAAATGGCTATACAGTTGTCCTAGCACACTTTATTTGAAAGTACATCATTACCCATAGTGATTTTTTTTTTTTTGAGACAGAGTCTCATTCTGTCACCCCAGCTACAGTGCAGTGGTGTCATCATAACTCAAACTCCTGGGCTCAAGCCATCCTCCTGCCTCAGCCTCCCCAGTAGCTGGGACTACAGGTGCATGCCACCATGCCCAGTTAATTTTTTCTATTTTTGGTAGAGATGGGGTCTCACTCTTGCTCAGGCTGGTCTTAAACTCCTTACCTCAAGCGATCCTCCTGCCTACCCCTCCCAGAGTGTTAGGATTGCAGGCATAAGCCACTGTACCTGGTCACTGCTAGTGATTTGAGATACTACCTTTATCTACACTAAATTTCCATAAACATTTGTGTTTCTGGACTTTCTATTCTATTCCACAGTTCTACTTTTCTATTTGTGTGCAGTGCCACACTGCTTGTTTTAATTATAGAGGCTTTATACAATGTTTAAATGTCTAGAATTAGTCCCCATCGTAGTTTTCCTTTTTCAGTGTTTCTGAAGGTCTTCTTCCAAGCTTGTATTTCCATATGAACTTTTGAATCAACTTGTCTAGTTCATCTATAATGTTGAGTTTTCCTATCCAATGACAGGGTATAACTTCTCAATTGTTCACATCTAATTTTAAGTCTTTCAGAAGTGTTTAAAATGTCTTCTAATAGGGTCTTACATATTTCCTGTTAACTTTATTCCTAAGTAATTAATCTTTTTTGTTGCTACCGTAAATGGTTTTAGTATTTTTTAAAACTGTTACATCTTCTAACCCTTTACTGTTTGTATATATGAATATTATTGATTTCTGTATTTTATGTCCTACTACTTTACTGAATTCTTAGATTCTTAACTCATTGTTACTCTGCGCTTGTTTTAAGCTGCAGTTTTTTTATATATTCCTATGGCACCTATCACTTCACTTAAGGAAAGGGGATTTTTTTTTTGTACGACTACTGCAAAAGCCACATTCTGAAACATTTATTACATGATTAAATCACAGGCAAACACTCAAAACCCATAGTATCACCCCTACAGATACTTCAGTCCATTCTAATTTCTAGGATTAATTTGGCTAGTTCGGACTCTGGTTAAGTCTACAAAACCCATTTATAACAAAAGAAACAACAGATGTCTACAACCCAAAGATACAGGAGCCAATTTTCAGAACTGACTCTAAAACACAGATGAGTCATATACATTAATAGTTTAGGAAGACCTCTTGGATACCAGTGTTCAAGTTTAATGGAAAAAAAAAGGCACCCCCAAATGCACATGAAATCCATTTAAAGAAAGAGAAAGGAGAAAAAGCATTAGTAAGGGCATCCGCACTTCCTTCGAGTTCAGATACTTAGTGTGTTCATGGATGATGCTAAGTTCATGGCCTCAAGTCCGCTTAGAATGTCTCTGTTCACCCAGGCTTGGCCTCCCTGGACACAACGAACCAATTCTGGTGTGCCTTATATGATTTCCTTCAGAATGATCTACAGGTGTTTTCATAAATTAACTGGGACATAAAGTATTTTCTTTCAAGGCACTATTGAAATACTTTTTGCATGGGATACCCCCCTGGGTTTTTAATGTTCCTGGCAAGAGCACAATTTTTGGATTATCACCACAGGGACAAACTAAAACAAAATCAAAATGAACAAAACCTTTAATCATACAGTGTGAAAAAGATAACTGAGGAATAAAATGAGACTTTCTGAGAATGGTCCGAAACTTTAGTTGAGACTATAAAGCTTAAACAAATCTGAACAACTATCCTTTCAATGAAAGCACTAATACTCCGACAGATGTAGGGTAATGCTGAGGCTCACAAAGGGAAAGGAACCATACATTTTCTATTAGTCCACACTGGTACCAATCAGAAGAGTCATTAGAGCATGAAGACCAGGCAAACTCTACACATTGTCCCAGTATGGTTCTTTCTCATCAACCAGTGAATTTCAAGTCTATATGCTCTTCAGAGAAAAACTTAGCATGAATACATTTTTTCCATATCTGCCAGGAGAAGGTAGCATTCTGGTGATGGTCACAATAGTCGGGAGCTCTTCACTTTAATACAATCATAAATTGTGTCTGGTAACCTGTCAAAGACCACACCCCAACTTCTACTACACCTTGTATCACACATCACTGAGACTGTAAGGGATGATGAGAGTAAGAGATCATCAGAAGGTTAAGGCCCATGTGGGGGCCAGGAACCTAAGTCGACCAGGGGGATCTAACTACAGCAAGTATTTTAAGAAGGATTTCCTCTGTAAGTTTATTTCCTTCACACATGAAAGAGCACAGAGTGAAAGTACGAGTAACATGTAAGGCTCAAAAGCCTTGATGGGAAAGAAAATCTTCAAAGAATATCATCACTGTTAACTAAAGACGAATGTTAAAACAGAATGGGTGAACAGAATAGACTTTCTTCTCTACAGGCCCCTAGCGTTTCAAAAATGATGACCACATGATCAACCCTGGTTTGGAAACCTCAAAAATTCAAAGAACTCATTTGCATTAGGTTATAGGGGGATGTAAGAGGGAAAACATAAACTATTATTTTATTTAACCTAATTTATTCTGTCTGGAGCACCTACCCATTAGACACACAGGGATATCAATCACCATAAAGAAGCGCCACACCCACAAAAGTTTAGTTTACTTAAAAGCTACATGAAGAATTATCTCCAAGGAGTATAGTGCTGGGTACGGTATTGATGGTAAATTCTGGGTTATAAAACTAATGCAAAGAAGGAAAAGGCAGAAAACACCCCTAAAGTTCTCTGCCTTGTTTTAAATCTGATCAATGCAGTTGCTCCTATCCATTGGCAATTTCTGTTAAATAGTTAAAACCCTATTTACAGATTTTCACTTAACAGAGACTGTACAATATTTGTTGAAATACAACTAAGTATATCTATAAAAGAAAAAAGTAATTTTGTGTATATTAGTGTATGTGTGTGTACACATGTTGAGGGATTTCTAGTTTCACTAATTTGTGTCTTTAACATAATTTCTATAAGCAAATATTAGAAATAATAGCTTTACTTTGGGATGATTAAGGCAGGGAAAATACAAGAGACACAGACATACATAACTACTTTATTTTGTTTTGCTCGGGAAGAACCATTTAGGATTAAACTAAGATTCAATCTACGAGGTTAAGCCAAAGAGGGCTATATGAAGTTAGCTTTCTAAAGCTATTTTGTTAGGAAATTTGATTTCTCTAGTTCCTTTTCTCAAGGTGAAATAAGGATAGACTTATTCTGTTAATCTGGGTTTTTACCTGACTCTAGGTTCTTGATTATATGATACCTTTACTCCAATCTCAAATGGTAACCTCTGACTTCCTTTCTAAGAAATCCTTTGCTCTCTTTCGTTTTCTAATCTAGACTTTTAGTCTTTTGCTCCCCTCTCTCATTATCCTTTCTCCTCTTTCTCTCCTTTCACTCCGCCTGGCAAAAACATTGCCTACCTAAAACTTGGCTTAGAACAGAAAATCCAAAGGAGAGTATAGAGAATAAAGAATCCATTAAGAAATATAGGACTGGGCTCAGTGGCTCACGCCTATAATCCTAGCACTTTGGGAGGCTGAGGTAGGAGGACTGCTTGAGGCCAGGAGTTCAAGACCAGCCTGGGCAACAGCAAGATCCTACCTCTACAAAGAAGAAAAAAAATTAGCCAGGCATGATGGCACACGCCTGTAGTCCAAACCTACTGGGGAGGCTGAGGCAGGAGGATCACCTGAGCCCAAGAGCTTGTAGTGAGTTCTGATGACCCCACTACACTCTAGCCAGGGAACAGAGCAAGGCCCTTTCTCAAAAAAAAAAAAAAAAAGAAACAAAAGAAAAAAAAGAAGAAGAAGAAGAAGAAATACATGCTACTGGTCTGAAGGGTCTACTACTAGAGAGACATAAGACTTGGCAGTGCTTTGACAGTCAACTAACTATTGGGAAGAACCGTGAACAGGGATTGTTTGGAGAAGGGCAGAGTTTCAACTAGAGCTCTGGAGAAGCCCCCTACTTCCTATGGGGGTTGGTAAACACCACAAAACCACAGCTGAAAGGAAAAAGAAAACTCCACCACTGGCCTTTTTCCGAGCGTGGCCGCCTTCCGCTCGGCTCAGTGCCCGCCACATGCCCAGGAGTGCGTCTGGATCCTTGAGGGGCGCCCTTCTCAGGTGGACAGTGTTTACGCTATACTGCAAAAGAGCCAGAAAAGTGCCCATGAGAACCAGAAAGCAAACTTCCAGCCAGCAGGGTCATCTCTCTAGGCATCTAAGATGGGGAAATCAACACAGGTATCTGGGCAGCATCTGAATGCCAGGGAAGGTGAGGGAGAAGTAAGTCCCCCCCCTCCCCAGTGCAACATAATATTGGTAGAAAGAAAGAAAAACATATTCTCTATAACATGTCTGCTGGGAACAAGATAAGGCCAAATGATGGGGGAAATGTCTTCATTTCTAATAGGCAAAAAAAAAAACCAAAAGAAGAACATGATCTAGGGTCTGTATCTAATTATATAAGAAACTCTGTGCTATGCTGGCCTGGAGAATTACAGCTTTTGAATGGAAGCAACTCATTCCACCATTTGGGTGATACTTATTCTTAGAGAAAAGTAGAGAAAAACGAAGAAAAAGAAGGAAAGAACTTTATTCTTAAGATATAAAAAGGTAAAGCATAAATATACCAAAAATAAAGAGCTGACATTCTCAAAAGATGATCATGATCTTACTATGAGTCAAACAAAAAAGAGTTGATGAAGCTGAATAGAGAATATTGGACTTTGATGTGAGATCTCTGGCTGTTCACAACCTCTCCAGTCTTTTTAATTACCATTAATATGTTTATAAAATGCTTGATACGACACTGCCTATTAAATAAAACTGAATTAGAGAAATGCTCTAACAAATCAAAAAGCTTTACTTTTACCCTATTTAGGTAAAACTAAATTCCTGCAAACCCTGTTGATCAAACTCAAAATCTCATTCCTCCTAAGAAAAATGAAAGGCTAACAATTACTTGCTAAGTACTGTATGGCACAGGAACTTCCAAACTTTCAAGCAACGTTCTTCTCCATTCAGGATGGGAGTGAGTGCTGTCTGAAGAAGGTGGTTACTGGCACCATTTCCTTCTCCAATTAGCCCTGTTAAATAGGCTTTAAATGTTCTGAGGTTTGCTGGGTTTCCCCCAGATTCCAAGTGACTAGGGAAAATGGCAAACATAGGGGCTCAAGAAAATTATTCCAGGACACTAAGCTGATGAAGCAGCCTATCTTGATTTTTTTCAAATTGACACACTGTGTAATTCTGGTGGATATCTCACATACACACACTTCCTTAAGAGAATGGGTGCCCATTCTAGAAAATGTGATAATTAATTACAGGCAAGTTACTTTTCAGAAAATATCAGCTGGCATACTAAATGATCAGGATGTACTTTAGGCACCAGCAACCTCCATTTTCCAAAATAACTGCTTCCTAAAATCCCATCTGTGGTACAGTTTGGTCACATCATGTCAACCTCTCTTGTTTGTCCTTTTTTTTAACAGGGAGTTGACAACTGACCTGTGTCCCTTTCCCACAAATTAGAGGTTCTTCCACTTAATATTCAAGACTAGGGGTCATTACTTGGCGACACACATTTTTGGCGAAGGAACAGACCAGTTAATCTAAAGAACCAGGTGGGACCAGTCTTGTAAGTGAGGCAATAATAAATGGCTCACAAAGACAGTGTGGATATTTGAGAGGACAGAGGGACTAGATCTGGTTGTCACCTGATCCTGGGTGGCCAAAAAAGGATCAAAAGATTACCAGAACCAAATAATAATAGACATCAACTCCTAGATTTCTCATTAACTTCAAATTTTAAGGAAGATTGTTTCCTAGAACTAGAAAGCAAGGTTCCTCCTACTAGGATAAAACTAAAATGTGAAGTAACTCCAAAGGAGTAGAAAGTAATTTGTTCATTCATTTGCAAGAATGGCTCCTTACCTTGGCCTGCAGGGCCTTCTAATGAGCAGGAACAATGTCCTGCCAGTTTCATCAAGCCAGATAGTTGGCTAAACCCTGGCTGGGAAGCCAGGTGCTATGTTTCTATGAAAAGAAGGGCTACAGCTGGTAGAGAGAAACTATTAGATCATGTTCATAAAACATCTGAGAGATTCGGACAGACTATAAAATGGGAAGTATTCTTCCCAATGGACCCAATGGCAAAGACAACTTGTTAAAGGCCACAAGAGGAGGAAAGGAGAGGATACTATATCTGAGGAATGGATCTCTATAGTTTTTGGGATAAACATAAGGAGCCACACTATTTTAAAGACATGAATAGCCTCCAAAGGGTCCAAAGCACTGCATACACTCAACTCTAGGGACTTGACCCAACCCTGTAGCCACATCCTAAACCTGAGTCATATGCCTTTCTACCAGACCAATATCAGGCCACTGCATCAATGCCTTTCCATACTTCTCAGAGTATGCACGACAGCACACGACCAGTAAATTATGGGGCCACAGGGAATGAAGGGGAGTCAATCTATTTCTCACCAGGGGCCTAGATCAAAATTCTGTACTTCTGAAATTTAAAATTTCACTCAAGACCTCCAAAAATGAAGAAAGTGAAAGACCAGAGCTTCAAAAAGACCCCAAGAAGTTTATAACTGACATAGCCTAGATGACACCACGGCATTTGGCAAGAGTTGAAGATATCAGAGCTAAAGTGGAGCTGTTGCTGGACGGTTTAAACATGACTGAAGGTTCCCCTTTCATAGAAAAGGTGCCAGATATGCATTTGAGGCACCAGGAACACTGCGTATCATCCAGGCAAGGTTTAACTAGGATCAATGTGCATCAGACACTCAACTTTATTCAAGTAGCAGCTTGAATGTGATGAGGTTCCTTTGCTTTGTCACTCATCCTCACACCCAAGGGAGACAGAGACATTAGCATGAATAAAGGAATTTTACCTAGGAGCCTATAAAAACTAGTTTATGCACAGTTCTCAAACAACTTTCTCTTATCCAGTGGTTCCTCCTCTTGTAGGGTCTGATATTTTATAAAACAATGACAATTACAACTAGGCCTTCAAAATGGTCTTTAACCTGTAAGATCGCAAATCACATCATATTTCCAACAGAAGGAAATTTGTCTTCAACAGCTCTTTTATATTGTGGGAGAAAATAAAACTAAATTTAAAGGAGATTTAAAAAAATTCTTCTCAATAAAAATAAATCTGAGCGTTAACTCAAGGCTTTGTGTGTGATTGCTCAGACCATGGACACTTTCCCATAGCTCTGAAGAGGTCTCTAAGTAACATTCTGTTGAGCCGGGGGATTCTGAGGATTTAGAGTTCTAGTAATAAGCTCAAACCAGATATATTTCTATACATAAAAACCAAGAAGATTTTCCCTCCTTTAGTTTCAGGATTAAATTGTTCTTTGTAAAGTGACTATACTGGGCATGGTGCAAGGCTCACTCAGATAGAAACTGACAAACAATCTCAAACCGATAGTTTGTTTTCTTCACCACCACTTGCAAGCACACAATAAGATGATGAGGACAAAGAATCAAAAGCAAGGGATGATCAGTTCCCCCGAACAGAAATGCACAGTTATTTAATTAGCACAAATTATTGTTAAAGTAAACGGTGGGTATGGCCAGCTAAAGGTGAAGCAGTTGCGTGTGTGTTTAACTGAATTTCTGGGGAAACGTGAGGAGGACAGACCACGAGCCGGGTTTGTAACTCGGAGGCAGAAACTTGTTTGATGGCACCTAAGCTGCCACCGCCGCCTTCCCACGGCCCTGCGCGCTCGCCGCGTCCGCTAACAGCCCCGAAGACCCCGCTCCTAAACTCGAAAACTGTGTGCCAGCCCGCGCCCCTCCGACAGCGCCCGGCCTGGCTCCCCTCCGTCCTCCGCGGCGCCCGGGCTGCATCCGCCCGCGAGTCCCCGGCCGCCCGCGGGTCCCCGTCCGTCCCCGAGTCCCCGTCCGCCCGCGGCTCCCACCCTCCCTCGCCCCGCGGCTCCTCCTCCCCGACCCGCTCCCGCAGGCGCGCCTCCCCCTCGGGGCTCCCCCGGCCGCGGCCGCAGCAGCCTCTCGCCTCCTCCTCCGCTCCTCGGCGCCCGCAGCTCCGACTGTCCCCGTGTCCCCGGGCGGTGCAGAGCCGCGGCCAGCGGATCGTGCCGCTGAGCCACCCTCGTGACGGTCCCGCCTCACTCACCCTCCGTCACCTCCAGCACCTTAATCTGTTCCTCGGCAGCCGCCCGCACCTCCTGCACCGGGGACAGGATCCCGGTGAGCGTATCCACCAGCGCTTCCTTCAGTCCTTGCGCCACCGGACCCGGCAGCCCGGAGGCCGCGGCCGCCGCCGCCATCTTTTCTCCCCTCAGCCCGCCAGCCCCGCGGCCGGGCCCCGCCAGCGAACGACGGCTCCCGCGCGCGGCCAATCCACGGGGCCGCGCCTGCGCACGGAAGCGGGCGGAGGGCGGGGAGTGGGCCTCAGCCTCCGGAGACAGCGCCACCTGCTCCCCCGAGCGAGAACTGCACTTTTCCCGGCAAGGATCGCTTTGTCTTTCTTTTTTCTTTTCTTTTTTGAGATAAGGTCTCGTTCCGTCGCCCAGGCTGGAGTGCAGTGACGTCATCGTTACTCACCGCAACCTCCAACTTCTGGGCTCCAGCGATCCTCCCGCCCCGGCCTCCCGAGTTGCTGGGACTACAGGCGCGCGCCACCACGCCCGGCTAATTTTTTCTATATATATTTTTAGTTGTCCAGATAATTTCTTTCTATTTTTAGTAGAGACGGGGTCTCGCCCTTGCTCAGGCTGGTCTCGAACTCCTGACCTCAAGTGATCCTCCTGCCCCGGCCTCCCAGAGTGCTGGGATGACAGGCGTGAGCCCCCGCGCCCTGCCGGCAAGGATCACTTTGGATTTAGGTGAAACTGAGCTCCAGAGAGAGGGGGCTTTTCTAAAGTTGCACAGTGCGTTAGCAATCTCACTTGGAATAAAGGCCGTGCTATATGAGTTTAGATCCATGGCTCTTTCAGGTATAAGACAGTTAGTAGAGAGCAGAGGGAATGGGAATGGATATAGACAGACGGCTTGAAGGATGAAGTCTGGTCAGAAATAGCTTTTTTTTTTTTTTTTAAGAGACAGGGTCTGGCTCTGCTGCCCGGGCTGAAGCGCTGTGGCGCGATCACAGCTCATAGCAATCTCGAACTCCTGAGCTTAAGCGATCCTCCCGCCTCAGCCTCCCTAGTAGCTGGGACTAGAGGCTTCCTCTGCTGCACCTGGCTAATCTCAAAAATTTTTTTGTAGACATAGGATCTCGCCATGTTGCCTAGGCTGGCCTCAAACTCCTGGCCTCCATCGATCCTCCCTCCTGGGCCTCTCAAAGTGCTGGGATTACAGGCATGAGCAAAGAGCCACCATGCCTTGCCCAGAAATAGCACCTATTTTAAACTAGTTTTCCCCGCAAACACTGAAAAAAGTTGGCTCAAGTGAGTCTCTTCATCTCTTAGCCTCAGGAATCCAAAGATGGGGGGAAAAGAAACTGAAGTGAACTGAGCAGTGGGGGTGGTCACCTTAGAAAGGCCTTGGTTTTTTCAGCCTAGATGAGTCCCACTTCAAAATTGGAAAGTGGATGGGCAGGGGAGAGCACCTGCATGTGAAAAGGTATTTCCTCCACAGTGACCGTATGTGACTATTTGAGAACCAGTCCTGCTAGCTGAGAATATGTGAATTTTCTCCCAGAGAAGTTATACCTGGATATTTAAGGGGTGGAGGAGCAAGAGCAGTTTGGTATGGCTGATGGGCTGGTTGTAGGAAGTGGTCCAAGGTATAGAGACACCCATAAAATTCATAAACATAAGAGCAAAGAGGAAGAGGGATTTCTTAGTAAGCTGTTCAGGTTTAGAGCCTTAGAAATGGTTTCCAGGAACCCTTACCAAGTGGTTCATCCCCACATGGCAAAGGAAACCAGTTAGCAATGCCTGGGTCACTTCTAAGATTGTGGATGCTAAACTGTTAACAGGTAGGGCTTAAGTCACCTCACCTGAGGATTCTTCCAAAAGAATGCTTTCTCAATTTTACTTATTATTTCAGATAGGGTCCCACGATATTGGCTCAAGCATTCCTTCTGCCTCAGGTACACCCATTGCTGAGCTTGAGGAGAGCTCTAAACACATTTGTCATTTCCCAAGATAGGAAGGCAGAGGTGGATTGTGTTATCACAATTTCATAGGGAAAATTTTGCTTCTTGGGCTCTGCATTTCTGCCATGGGCAATAGTAAGACTTATTTTCCTTCTTCCAGTGGCCAAGACAAGATAAACTGCATTAGAACAGCTTGTTTTTGTATCAGTTAACTCACATATACCCCGAGAAGAAAATTTAGGAAAAGTCCAGAGGACAGTATGTTCTCAAACACTGTGGCAGCGGATGGAGGCCCGATTTTGGGGCTGGGTGTTTTAAGTCCTAGTGAAGGATGCTGTGTCCACAATTGCAATGCGCAAGCATGGTCCCTCCCCCCACAACCAAAGGAGTCGAGAGACTCTTGTGTAGGATTTGGGCATTTCCAGGCAGGTGGGTTTTACTTCTAGGTTAGGCAAATGACCACAATTAGTCTCACCTTCCAGATCAAGCAACGGGACACAAGGTAAATGGAGACAGAAACCAGGCAGAGAGGGAGCTAGAGAGAACGAGTGGACAATACAGGAGATAACTTTATTGAAACGTAATGGCATGGAACAGATGAGTCTTGCTGGGAGGAGACATGCCTGATGGACCGAGGGCCCAGATGAGGGGCCTCTGGTGATGGTGGAAGGCCTCTTCAGCCGGCCCTGGCATGAATTGAATTTTTGACCAATTTGTTATTTAATATGAATTACTGAGGGGATAGCCCAGCTGTCTTCATGATTGTTACCGCAACTATATACAACGGTTTGCTTTCCAGATTCGGTTTTGCTTTCCTACATTAGATACAAAAGGGGGTAGGTTCGAAGAGGAGAGGGTCAAATGAGGAAAAAACATAAACACACAGACACACACATATCCTGGTTTGGGGTTTTGCCCCCAATAACTTAAAAAAAAAGTGTTGCAAAAATTTCTGCCCACCCTCCACCTGAGGAACACCATGCATTTGAGAAACACGAACTCCATCACGTAAACAGCGCTGCCCAACACGGGATGGTGGCATGAGGAGGAAGCTGGCAGGGGTTGGAATTCATTTAAAAAAAAAAAAAGGGTTTTTTTTTTTTGTTGTTGTTAGAAAAATCAAAAACAAACCAAAAACATTAGGAAGTGGGAGGCCACTGCACAGCAGTAGCAGAGACTGGCTTGGATAGGAGAGCTCTTGCCTTAGTATCTTACCGTCTTTAGTCTTAGAGAAATGGCAGGGAAGCAGGAAGACCACACAGATGGCCAGTGGACCCATCATCAGCCTTTTGGGGACTGAGGAGGTGATTTTAGTGCAATTATTTTATACTTGCTTTAGTCCTTCCTCCAAATGCTTAGTTTCTGAACTCAGGAGACCTGTTCCTACTACTGCTTGTTTCTTTGTGCTCTACTCAAACATTCTCTCCCAGGGAAAACTGACAAACTTGAAACAAAAACCAGTTTTAAACAACCTCATCTCCTCCATGGCCCCATCAGCTAGTCTGTGAGTTTGGAAAGATATGAAGCTCTTTTTAGGTATTTTTTTTTTTAAAGGATTTTATTCTATTGCCTTGGCTGAGTAGTTCTGTATCCAGGCCCTGTTGTGGGGAAAAGAAAGGATGAGCCCAGGGACTTCGGTGCCCAGTGCTGTGTCTTCATCGTGCAGGACTCTCTCCTACGAGCTGAGTGGAGCACACATCAGGGGCCTTCCTGGGATACTGGAGCCCTGCAGTTGTGAGCTGCCCGGGGAAGGAGGTTCTAGCCAGGCTCTCAGGCCCAGCAGTGCCCTTTATAACTCAAATAAAGGAGCAGGATGTTGCTGGGAGAACACATTGTCATGGAAATACACATTAGATTTTTTTTTAAACTTTTCCCATCCTATTACATAATCAGAAAAGGCTCAGAATAGATACACATAATCTAGCAGAAGAGCAGTGCAGAAGAGACCTCCAACTGCTTTCTTATGTTGAAGCCCCTTAGTTTGCCAGGCAGAAATTTCAGAGGCATGACATTTTTCTCTGAACTAGGAAAGATGCAAACACCCTCCTAACTTCTGTCCAAAAACACACATACCTTCTCTTTGTTAAAATTAAAAGGAAAAAGAGAAACAGAAGCAAGAGAAAGGTGACTTTGAAATTAATGTTAAAGCCTGGATTATAAGCTAAAACCTTATTTTGGGCCCTAAAGGCCCTCAGTGTGGGGACCCTGATCCTCTAAAGGGCACTTTCCCTTTAAATAGCAGAAGTTCAGACTTTCGTGTGCACCAGAATCACCAAGAGGACTTGCTAAAACACGTATTTCTGGGCCCTCTCCCTAGCGTTTCTGATTCAGTAGATCTGGGATGGGGTTGAGCATTTCATTCTAGTAAGTTCCCAAATGTTGCTGACGCTGCTGGTCTGGAACCACACTTTGAGAACCACTGCTTCAAGAAATGAAAGGGTTGAATTAAGGACCTAGGGGGTTATTTATTTCCATGACTACCCTTGCCCCAGAAAATTCATGGCATAATATTTAAATGGCCAGAACATCATATTGGAAGGATCTAGTACACATGGGTTTAATTTTCAGCTGTCTTGGTTTCCCTGCAGCTTCCAAATCTTGCCAGGTTTCCTCCCTGCAGGGCTGAACCATCCTCCGGTTTACTATCACCTTTCCCAGGATCTGTGGCTGGCAGTGCTTGCTCACAGGGCTAGGCTGAGCAGGCACGCACACATGCACCCTGGGCAGCAGGGACAGCCAAGTTGGTGCCCCATATATCCTGATCAAGTTGACTGAGGACTCATGAATATAATATAAGGCTGATTCAATTATAAATGGCCATATCTTCAGGCTTTGGCCTTTTGGGAACAGTGTCCCTAAAACCATTTTATTACAGCCTCCCACTAGCATGCCCATCTCCATTAATAAACCATCTGCAAAAGCACATTTTTTCATCCCATCATG
Organism: Lemur catta; assembly: GCF_020740605.2. Lineage (NCBI taxonomy): Eukaryota > Metazoa > Chordata > Mammalia > Primates > Lemuridae > Lemur > Lemur catta. The sequence goes on along the minus strand of NC_059150.1, from coordinate 3,594,282 downwards.
GCGGTTGGCTTATACAATCTACTACTTGGCTGTAGCTTAGCTAATGCCCAGGATTCAGGAAAGAAAAAATAAAGTATGATAAGGAGCTGCATTTGGTGATCTGGGTTACTTCAGCGCTTAACCTCTGTGTTAAATGTGTGATTAGGACAATTTCCCCTCCCAAACACTTTGCAGTAAAAATCCTTAAGGTCTCATGGAGGTATCTCCTTGATCCTGGTTTGTAGGTCTGAGTCCCATTCAGTCAGGCAGATGTCACCTACATGCAGGGTATGTATGAGTTCTATCCCAGGTTATGATGTGAGGTGTGAGAAACAGCAGGCTACCACTTCTCTCTTCCTCCTCTTTTGGAATACTACAGGAAATAGTTACTTCTCAGACCACTGTAAGGGGGTATCCCTCTGAATAGTGTGACCCTTATCTCAGTGAGCTAGAGGTGAAGAGATGGTGAGATTAGGTCCACCTTGAGTCCTGCAAACTAGGGAAACCAGAAAGCAAGAAATGAAAAAAAAAAAAAATTCCTTAAGTCCTTAAGGAGTAGGGATAGATCAGTTGGCAGGTTGGCAATTCAGACCAAAACAGTACACCAGCCACTAAGGATTTCATTGTAGGGTCTTCCCATGAACTTTTAGCAAATTCTTCTTCCCTGCCAGCCTCTACCTTCCCAATGGTTAGACTACACGACAAAGACACTGGTATGGGGATCTACACAAAGACAGAGATAAGCACCGTAGAGCTGCCACAAAGCATAGATTTTTAAAAAATATTCTATGAAGCCTCAGAAGATAGGAAAGAGCAACAGCAGACGGTTCACACACACACACACACATCAGGTCCCATGTTAGCCTCCAATTACCTAGCATTTTATTTTTAGTGCCTAGGCAAGAACTGAGAAACAAATACATTGGACAAAATTTGTTGGTCTTCTTCATCCAGAAATGAGAGAGACGCTGCTGAGGAACTCTCCTGGAGTTGTGGCTCTCCCGGGAGGTTGACACTGGGTATTGAACCATGTCATTTCCTAGCCAACTTTGGTGAGGGGTGGAGTTGGGGGCTGGAGAGGAAGGGAATAGCATGAATTCCAGTATTCGATAGGCTGGATTCTTCCGAAGGTGCCTGGGGGTTGAGAATTTAGCTGTGGGACCCAGTTTTTCTTTTTCTGAGGGATCCCGGTGGTCGCCACCAAGACGCAGGTGCGCAGGGAGGAGAGAAAGCTGTGGATTTGCTCCTTGCCGTTAATTCTAGGGCAGTGGGGGGGGAGCTCAGGTTCTCTGCGTCAGAGAAGCCCGGACGAGCGTCCCAAGAGGTTATAGCACCATGAGGAGGCTCAACCTTCTGCAGTTGCCCCGTAACCATGACTCCGTTGTGAGATGACTGATGCCCACAGTGAAGGGCCCACATGTGCGTCTGTAAACAGGGTCCCAGGCTCAGGGAAGGCTGAGGCTTCAGGATCACCTCACTAGATGGACACACACTTCCAGGAGGAAAGCAACTGAAGACCTGGGCTAAACGCAGCAGTCAGCCGAGAGTGCAGGGTGGTGGATCCCAAGAGACAGAAATGAAGAGTCACAGCAAGAGAGGCCTCCAGAATCAACCTGCTGAGGATCCAGATACAATTCACGGTGGTATCCATAGTTACCAGAGAGCCAAGAATCGCTTTGGGGTCTGAGGCAGTTGGAATGAAAGAAGGGGTTCTCCCCTCTCCTTTTTCTCAAGTAGCCAGTAACATCCACGACAGAAGGCACTGGCTGGGCAGCACCAGAAAGTAAGAGTTAAGAGCTCAACCACCAGATTGCGATGGCGTGAAAGTCTGAGCCTTGCCACGGGACTGGAACTTAGGATACGGTTCAGCAGAGGCCTAGGTCCCAAGTAGGCCCGTCCAGTCTTCCCTTCCTTCCAAGTTAGAATACCCAGCTCTGGGGCCTCCTCATTTTGCACAGCAGAGACCTTAAGGCAGTGATTTCAGCACCATCCTTGGACAAACAGCCTCTTCCCACCACAGAATTGCATATTTTACAGCTGAGTTGGTTGGGGATCTTCACAGCTCGTGGAATTAGCAGCAATAGCAGTAACGGTCTCCACCACAGAGAACCCTGTCGCCCCTGGGAGCTTACTAAGGTGAACGCAGAAGCTTTTCTGGCAGTCAGGACCTTCTTGTGGATCTAAATGAAAATATTCTGATATGAAGATTCAGGTGCAGCTACTCCTCAGTTGGGTGGAAAAGAGTGATCCGGGTTAGGATGACTATAGATTCTGATAAAGTCTTGTGCTACTTAGGAATCTGAAGAGCAAACACTTCGGCCCAAGCCCATCACACATCCCTGACCTGCAGAGCCCTGAAACTTCAGCCTATGAGGCAGCTCCGCCTGGAATCGGGTCCCACAGGGGCTTTCAGAAATGGCAGGAAGTAGACTTGCCCATTCCAGACAAGCAAGATTCCATGTCTCTCAGGCTCCGTCTTAACTGATCCCGGATCTTCTGCCCCCAATGTATTCGACAGCTAACCAAAGGCTTCTTTCTATCTGGCTCCTTGGGTTTCGGCTGCATTTCTTCGATGATCTTGAGGTCTGGGTAACAAGGGGGTGTACACTTAATGGAGGTTAACATTTCCTACTGGACTATGAATTTAAGGGCCCAAGTCTCGACTTTTTTTTTTTTTTTTAGCCTATTGACTGGTATGCAGTAAGCAATCAGTCTAGGTACTGGTCAAATTAAAGAAGAGGGACTGTCAGACCTTCAGGGCAATAGCAAAGGGACAACTTCTGCAAAATGTAGCATCTCTTTGGAAGGCAGATATTGGCCACCAAGTCAGACTTCTTGAAACTGATATTCTGATTGGGATTATCTCACATGGCTGTCCAGTCTCTTATAAGTCAGTATTGTCAAAAACAAACAGTAAGGGCCAGCTGGGATATTTGGATTCAGTCAGGCAAAGTGGCTACCGTCAGAATAGTGCAGTGAGGGGCCCACACAGGCCACAAGACAGGGGAGTATTTCCAATTTCCTGGTTTTCCTCCAGTCCAGGATGAAGCTCAGAGTAGGTCTTCCATCAAGATGGGGCTATATATACCCTCTCATGCCAGAGGCTGGCAGCTGAGCTCCCAGGCAGAACGTGTGCTTTCTCAAAAGTGAGGTCAAGGGAACTAGGTTCCTCTTCTCCCACTACTTCTGGGCCAATGCTTCATGTGTCAAATAAGCCCCAAGGATGCCAAAGATAGTGGCATGGCAGGTGTCTAGCTGGTGCCAATTAGATGGCATCAGATTTTCCAAAGAAAAACCACTTGGAAAAGCCAAACTAGTCCCTGGAAAAGCAACCCAAGCATCTTGTGGACATGTGAGGAAATGGAAAAAAAAAAAACAAAAACAAAAAAAAGGAAAATGAATAGGCAAATGGGAGAAAAAAATAGAAACAAAATAAAAAACAAAAATAAAAAAGTAGGGTTTATTGACTCTCATGCATGTTTAAATTAGAGGGTAGAAAGACAGAGCTAGTCTTTCTCTGAAGGCTGTAATGTTATTTTTGTGGTTTGGCGACTTCTTAGGTTGGCAGCCGTCTTGTCAATGTCCCCTACATCATCCAGAGGGCAGGAGCGGGCAGCTCTCTTTCTACCTTGGCAACTGGTTCCCCTCTCTCCAGCTTCATTTTTTTCCATTTTTTTTTTTAACCTTTTACAGATTGATTTAAACATTTTTAAAACCACATGCTTCTTTTTCTGGGCTCCAGCCAGATCTCCGGGGGAAGAGTTGTTGGCAGTGGTGACGGAACTGGGAAGGGTCTGCGAGAAAACCAGGCGAGCATCCTGCCTCGCTCAGATCTCCTGCGCACGACTGTCGCTCTCAGAGTTGTTTGCGAGAATCAGTTCGGACTGCTGCAGGGTTTTTTGATGTCTTCTGAACCCCTCCCCAGAAAGCCCAGGAGTTTGTAATTGAGAGAAGTCAAGGAAAAGACCCAGAATCATCTTTTCCCCAAAGTCATGAGAGGAGGCCAGTAATGTATTCAGGGGACACAAGTTCCCACACTCCACCCCACCAGTCCTCACTGGGAAGTTCTCACAGGTGCAGCACCAAGAACCTGCCCTCCTCCTTCACCTCCTCCTCCCTCCTGCTCTCCTCCTGGGGCTGGAGAGCCAGTGCTCTGAAAGAAGAGAGGGGAGAGGAGGAGCGAACGTAGCTGACGCCAGCGTTCTGCTGTCCGGAATGACAGTGACTACTTGGACCCTCAGAGTGTTGCCTGGAGGTTGGGGTCCAAGATAGTTTCTCGATCTGGAGACTCAATGTAGTTGGCAGCTTCCTGAAGTTTCAGCAGCATGGCCATCTAAAGCAGGGCAAAAAGATGGATTAATGAGATGTGAGACACTCAGAAGTCTCAGAGAAGCCCACAGAAGATAAATGTAAAAAAAAAAAAAAAATCAAGATCATGAGTCTAACCCTTGGTTTATAAGTGATTAATAGCTCAGAGTTTATAGGTGGCTCATGAAAAAGCAGTGATGAATGCTTCAACCCTGTTTGTAAACATGTGCATGTGCAACAGTCACCTGGGAGTATGTCTGTTGTACAAGACGCCACGGTGTGTGTGATACGTGCAGGAATACCAAAAAGAACAAGACCACGTCTGCCTGCAAGGTGCGTGCACTCCAGGAGAGGACATGGCCTGTACATACCAGCTAACGCTGGGAGGAAGCTGAGAAGCACTCTAAGAACATCTGTCTCTAGCAATTTCCCCTTCCAACAGATTATAATCCAACAGCTAGATTCCGTGTTATCAGGGACCTGTTTTTCCCCAGCTTACAAACCCTGTTGCTTCTTGTCAAGTCAAAACACCTCAGTGTATTCACCTTCTTCTCTTTACCTACTTTTTTCCCCTAACACTTGAAGATCGGGACCCTCCATTTCAGCTAAATAAGCCTAGTGCATTCTCTGTTGAATCTGCCTGTCACCTTCTCTTCTATCTACATGATTGTTAACGGGCTTCCAATTTAAAAGCATTTTTATACAGATGACATCTATTTTCAACAAAATCAAAATGTAAATAAAAATTTATTACGACTAAATTGGAAGGATTTCCTACTTGAAAGGTAAAATTGCAAGGTTATAGGATTTGCACATGTTAAGTGTTAGTACAGTTTGCCAAATTGTCCTCCAAAATGGTTTTATCAACAAGCATGCCCACCAGCAGCGGGTGAAAAGTCTGTGCTTCCACACATACTATTTTTGCCAACATGAAATGGTATCTCCTGTTTTAATTTGCATTTCCTCAACTATTAGTGAGGTGGAGGATCTTTTTATGTTTTTATTGGCCATTTGCTTTTCCTCTAGTCAAATGCCTGTGCGAATCCTTTGTGCATTCTTCCATTTGGATACCAGTCTTCTTTCCGTTACAGGCACTGCAAAAAATACTATTCCAGCCCAGTTTGTACGTGTCTCAGCCTGCTTTCTACAGGGGCTCCAGAGGAGAGGCAGAAGTATAGTGCTAATGTGTCCTACTGCTTGACTTCTTTGGCTGATATTCCTAAGCGAGATCTGTCTGAGACTTGGGTCTCTGCTAGAATGCATCTTGCTGGGATGCTAATTATTTAGCATAAGCGAGGCCCCAGATCTTCATAACCCTGAATTCTAATATTCGGAGCTCTTCACTGGCCTCCTCCTGGTCTGGCCTTGCTGACGTCCTTCAGCCCCTGGTTCTATAATACTTACTTTTACCTCAGGGTGGCTTCTACTCACCAGAGGATCTGAGTCTAGAGAACTTGGGGTGCTGTCTTTGACTGTCCTGTCCTCAGGAGGGGAGGCGATGCTGTGAGGGCCCACGGTGGGTGGTGGCAGGTGGTACAGCTTTGACTGGTCTTGTTGGGCTGATGGCCAGGGGAGAGTGTCCCGGACCCACTCCACAGGGTCCTCCCACACGGCTTTCTGTCCGTGGACCTAGAGAGAAGGACAAATGTGATTACTGCGGGGAGTCCACAGACCAGAGGCTTGTTCATGTCGTCTCCTGATAGTTCCCACAGAAACATTAAAAACATGCACCTCCTCAACGTTAAGCCTTGAGACTCTGATTCCTGTGGAATTTTCCTGAGTTTCCCAATAAGTAAAATAAATTGGTGTAAACTGGTAAGATCATTTTGGAGGATGATTTAGCAGACTGTATTAAAACTTTAAAAAATTTTTTTTAATTTTTATTCTTTCACTTTATTTTTAAATTATAAATTATATACATTTACAATGTACAACAAGATGTTCTGAAATATGTAAACATTGTGAAGTGGCTAAGTCAAGCTAATTAACATAGGCATTATCTCACATGCTTTTTTTTTTTGTGGTGAGAACACTTACAATCTATTCTCTTAGTGATTTTCAAGTATATAATACATTGTTATTCATTACAGTCACCATGTGATACAGAAGGTCTCTTGAACGTATTCCTCCTATCTAATTGAAATTTTGCATCCTTTGAAAAACACCTCCCCAACCAATCCCCCCCACCGCAGCCCCTGGTAACCACCACTCAACTCTCCACTCCTGCGAGTTCTACTTTTGTAGATTCCACATATAAGTTAGATCACGTGGTATCTGTCTTTCTGTGACTGGCTTATTTCACTTCATGTCCTCCAAGTTCATCCATGTTGTTGCAAATGACAAGATTTCCTTCTTTTTTAAGGCTGAATAGTATTCCATTGTGTATCAAGTACAAGACCACATTTTCTTTATCCACTCATCTGTTAATGGACACCTAGATTGCATTAAAACTTTTTTTGAGACAGGGTCTCACTCTGCTGCCCTGGATAGAGTGCCATGGTGTCATCATAGCTCACTGTATCCTCAAACTCCTGGAATCAAGCGATCCTCCTGCCTCAGCCTCCCGAGTAGCTGGGACTACAGGAGTGTGCCACCATGCCCACTAATTTTTTCTATTTTTGGTAGAGATGGGGTATCACTCTTGCTCAGACTGGTCTCGAACTCCTGAGCTCAAGCTATTCTCCTGTGTCGGCCTCCCAGTGTGCTAGGATTACAGGCAGGAGCCACTGCGCCCATCCTCCAGGTTGCATTAAATCTTATGACACTGCAATTTTATTTTTCAGGTAGGAAATTCTTCTGCTTTAGTCATAATATTTTTTAAAAATTATTGACTTTCTTGAAAAACAGATATTATCTGTGTGAAGATGCTTTTAAATTGTACAATGATTAATAATGCAAAATTTCCTTAAAATGTCACAATTTATAAATGAAATAATAATTTCTGGCCTTGGTCTGGTAGCATCTTTAGAAATTTACTATGTCATCAGTAGGCATGTATCTCAATAACAAGTCACTTTTATGGCGAACACATGACCAGCAGGGTCCAGTCGTTGCAATGACGGGTCATTATTGCTGGAGTGGACTGTGGTGGTCACCACTTTGCCCTAATTCACATGTGAGAAAACGGAGGAGGTTTAAAAAGTAACTCCCTCCTTTTGTACAAAGTTTTAATTTTAACTTTTAAAAATCTTTTCACGTATTTCATTTTGTCTTCAAAACAACCTGGTGATTTAAGTAAAGCAGAATGTATCATCTCCTTTTTTACATATGAGGACAATAAAAAAGGTTAAGTAACTTGGTCAATGTAACATATTTATTAGTTAGTAGGTAGCTAAGGCTATAATAGGGTTTTTACTTAATTCTTAGCTCAATTATTTTTCCATTTGCTCTGACCTCTAGAGAGCAGTTTAAATTGGGCTGAGAGCCAGAAGGCCTAGGACTGGAGAGATGTTCTCAGAGGCAGTGGTCCCTGAGCCATTTGCTGACTGGTGGCCGAAGGCAGGAAAGCAGCTTAGTCTGTCCAGTACCTTGCTCCACCTGTCAGGAAGAGAACCTAAGCAATCCCAGTAGTCCCATACCTAACACCAAAAAGATGTTTCTACTTTGTTCGCTAGGACAGCCTGATCTTGGGGTTGGAGTGGAGGCAGAGGGTGGGGCTCACCTTGATCCCGTCCTTGGCTCCTTCCTGCAGATAGGGAATGATGGAGTTGTTCCACAGGTCGATGAACCAGGTTCGGAAGTCCTCGATGCCAATGGGACAGGAAAGAAAGAAGCAAGGGCCTAGGGAAAAGGAGGAGGCCATGAAGACGGCCGAGGCCCTGGGCCTCCCCAGTTGCATGCCTCTTCTACTCCTTAGAACCAGGCAGAGGAGTCTGACATCCAAAGGACTAAAGGAAATTTAGAGCTGTCAAGATTGCCTGGCTGGCAGTCTCATAAATCATGCTTCACAAGGTGGGAGTGAGCTAAGGAAGTGAGGCAAGCTTTTTGATTCCCTCCTACATACTTTCCCTCTTTTTTTCTGTTAATTGTGGGGAAAAAAACGAGGGAGAAGGGTTAGCTCTCTGAAGGTTGAAGTGATTTACCCAAATCATGGTGCTAACTGTGTTGGGAAGGCTTGTTAAGTACTCAAGTGGCCCTAAGTCTGACGCCCCAAGGCCTGCAACTCCTTCACGTGCTGAGACGCCAGGAAGAAAAGGGAGCGTCCCTCTACGTGGCAGGGTGGAAAAGGGAAGCCGCCTCCTGACCCCACGGGGGAAGCTGGACCCCAGTACCGATGAGGAAGTCTGAGGTGCTGTGCTTCTCAAGGAAGGTGTGGAGGTGATACCACAGCTTGGGTACCCAGTCGAGCACCCGAAGCAGCTCTTCCTTGTTGGCATTGATGTCGCTGTCTGACTCTACCAGCTTCCTCCTCAGGTAACGAACCAGGAAGCCATTGGCTGGCTCCACGTTGTTGGAGAAGGTCAACATCCTGCCACCAGGGATGGGGAGAGTGGGGTCAGAGTGGCAATGGGGACACTGTCAGGTTCATCCCCTGCCAGTCCGTCCCTCCTCCTGCCTGCCCCTCACTGATGCCCACTGGTTTCTCCTCAGGTAATAGTGGGACAGTTGAACTCAGGGCAGCAGCCCTGGGCTGGTACAGCTGAGTCGCAACTCAGTGACCCTCTTCAGGTAACCAGCTCTCCCCACTGACCCGGGCCAGGGTGAACGGGCAGAGAATCCTAGTAACAGCAGCCTGCCTGGGCCTCTCCTAGGTCTGCGGCCCCTTCCTCTCCTCAAGTGTCTTCCTCCACCCTGTAACTGACATGGCAAATACATCTACTTTCTCCTCCCTGCCTACAGGCTCTGGCTCCTTCTCTTTCCTCTTGCTCTCTGCTCCCCTCTGGCCCATGCTTTAGTTTATAGGCTCTTGGGTAGGCTCAGGAGATCCATCCAGGGCCATAGTTCTTACCTGAAGCTCAAGTGCAAACCATGGTTGGGTGTCATTTTTACAGGCTGATTGGTGGTACCTATAATATAGGGACTGTGGAAAGAAAGGGGGAAAACATCCACTTAGACTTGGCTTAACCCTCGCTTTCTGCCCTGTGCACCCCATGAAAGCTCCTAAACGGCACAGCACGGGGCTCCCCCTCCTCCCAGCGCGGAGAGTCTGGTCCTCACCACTTGTGGTACTTGCAGGTGAGGGCCCCGTTGACCAGCTCGCTGATGGAGCCTGCTTCGCTCAGGTCGTCCAGCAGGATCACCAGAGGCACGTCCCCGATTCCCGTGTCCCGGTCTATCTGGTTAGCCAGGTTGGAGAGGTACAGCTGCAGATCCTGCAATGCAAAAAGGCAGCGGGTGGGCACTCAGGAGTCAGCACCTTGATCAGCCTTGGAAAGCAGGATTTTGGAGAAGCTTTGCCCGTCCTGGATTTCCCTGGGGCCTTTGGTTCCTATCTGATGTGCTTAGACATGTGACTATAGAACCAGGTCACCCCAGACTGACCCAAAGGCTCTGAAGCAGCCCCCTGAAGCAGTGGTCCCTAACTCTCCCAGAGGTAGCGAATACACGCTATTTCCTAAATGGGTTTTCATTAAGTGGGTACCACGAACTACTATTAAAGAACAAGCTCCCCCCAGCTGGGGAGAGCCAAGATTTGAACTAACTCCGAAGTATTAGGGTATGCTCAAGAGACACCAGGGGAGGGCACAATGTGTAACATTTAGTTCTGAGTACTTTTTCCCTGAGAGCGCAAGATCCAATAATACTGAAAAGAAAAGTAGAGGGAAGAAAATAAAAGAGAAGGGATGGGATTGACAGGGTTGGCAGAGAGTGAGATGGAAATGAGGAGGATGTAGGTTAATCAAAGTAGCCTAACAGAGGCAAGGGAAAGTGTGGAGAAAGAAGTTTGGGGCAAATGTCTGGAAAAAACTTGGGGGCAGGGGAGGGGGAGGACTAGCCAAGGGCTAAGACAGAGGAGAGAGGAAAAGCACACAGAAGAGGGGGGGAAAGATGAAGGCAGAGGTGAGGACGGGGGAAGGGAATGGCGAGGCAGGACAGGCCTGGGAGGGGTCCTGGGGTAGGCTGAGGCTTGGACAGAGGCTGGCGGGGTCTCAGGAGGCAGCCACCTTGCAAGACTGCTGGTGCATGTTGAAGGTGCTGACGATGCCCTCGGTCACCTCACGGCCGGAGCGCTCCACTAGGTACTCGGCCAGCCGATTGGTCAGGTAGGTCTTGCCCGTGCCGCTGGGGCCCGAGAGGACGAGGCGCCGGTGCTTGAGCAGGAGGCTTATGTAGTGCTGCATCATCGGCTTGGGGATCAGCGTCTCGAACACCAGGCTGTCGACGCACTTCTCCTTCAGACCTGGACCCCCGCCCCAGAAAGCATGAGTCTCGACTGGGGCCCCGAAGAGCTTTCCTTTCTTCATCTAGGAGTGCAGTGAAGAAACTCAGAGCCACGCACCCCGTAGTTCCACAGGACTCCCCTGAGCCCTAGTTTTGGAAACTTCGATCTCGTTTTTAGGGATATGCTCTGGACTAGGGGTGAGGGCTGGAGTAAGCAGCCAGGGCTGGGCAAATATCTCCCTGGGAATGAAAGTTAGGGCTGGCTCTTACTCATCTTCTCATATCTCACGTTACTTAAACATCACAGTTTCTCAATAAACTTGTGTTGAATAAAATGCATGATGGATTACTTTGGGATCCTCTCTCTGCCTCCGTGCCATACCACCTCACCCCAAGAGACAAAGACTGACCTTTGAGGGACACCGATATGTTGTTGACACCTCGACGGCAAGGAGGCATCTCGGGGGGCTCAGTGTCCAGCACTCGTTTCACGTGACTGATGCTGTAGCCGTGGATGGACTCAGTGCTTAGGCCCAGGGTAGAGGCTGGGTCCATCTTAGAAATATAGTCCTGACAGAAGACATGGGGAGAACAAGAAGAATGGGTGAGGGACACTGGAAAGGTACAAACACAGCTGTAAAAGCCACTAGAAAGAATGAATATCAGAGGTGACAAAGGCAGATGGAGACAGAGAAGAGCACGTGCTCCCCCCGCGTAGCATTTGCCTGCAAAGCAGCAGAAGTCCCCAGGGTCCCAGCGCCTGGACGGCTGAGCAGCCCACGAGAGCATGAGCGACCCCCGTGAGTACAGGCACCCCTTACCTTGAACACTTGGAACACAGCTTCATCCAGCATCTTCCAGTCCACTTTTCCACTGACCTTGCTGCAGCCCAGAAAGAATTCCTGCTGCTTCAAGTCCTGTAAGGCAAGGTAGGAGCACGTGAGCCTCAGTGCAGACAACTCCAAGAAAGGGAGGTCCTACGAGGCCGTAGGACTTGAGTACTTTGGTTTTGGGGGTCTTCAGAGCCCGTATTTTCTTGGATAAATGCAACAGCATTACGTTTGTTCCTCACCCCTTTGATGATGTGCTGGGGGGGCATCCTCACCACCACCCGAAGGGTCACTTCTTCCTTTGGACCACAGGTGCTGATGCCATCCATGGGCGATAGGTCTGTGGGGATTGAAAAGGACCAGTTGATTTAGGAGCACCCGTAGCCTCCCCTAAACTTTCCCGTCATTATCCTTTCAAATGACTATGATATCTGCCACAGAGAAGAAACTGAAGTCCCCAACAGAAAAGTAATTACAGTGGAAGGACCATAACAACGCTTAGTGTCTCATGACACTGGTGTCTGCTTGGTTTAGGCACTGTACCTCCCTGACCCAAGGAAGATGCCACCAGCGCAAGTGGAATGGCTTAACAGTGACACGAACCCTTTTCCTCTCTCCACCTTATAGGTTTTTCTCCCAGACAGGTACCTGTGTCTGCGAGGCCTGGGCTGAAGGAATGGGTGAGCGCAAGGCCCAGGGAGCGGCGCGGGGAGGATAGAGCTGATGATCCAGGGGCCTGCCCTGGCGCGGAGCCTGACGAGGGGCCTGGGGCTACCTTCAGCCGGTCGTTCTCTGCTTTCAGCAGGTCCACCTCCAACTGCGGCAAGGACAGGACAGGGGACGGTGGCAGGGTTGGACAGACAGCAAATCTCAGTCTTCCCTTTCCTGCAGCTCTCCTCCCGGGTACCGACCTGCATGTTGTGCATGGTCTCCCGAAGCTGGTCCAGCTGGTGGGCGGAGTTGAGGGCCTCCAAGCGGATATCTGTAAGCTTCATCTCCTTCTCCCATAGCTCAGAGCGCAGCTCTGATACCTCCTTTTTCTCTGGCTCCTCCTCCTCACTGGCGTGGAACAGCCTGGTGTGGGGAGCTGGGTGAGCAGGGGCCCTGCAGGAAAACAAGAGTGAAGCCAGGCTGCATGGAGACGCACTAGCAGGGAAGACTGAGCTGCGTGGTTGGCAGCCTTGGCTGCTGCGGCCCAGACAGTCAACCAGCAGGAGAGGGAGGGTCCGTCTGTCAGTCTCACATGCCCAGGGAGAGGTCAGGGGGAAGGCGGTGCTTGTCCAGGGTCTGACGGGCCTACTGTCAACGCCAGCCAGCAGTTCACACTGCTCCAGACTGGGGGGGAGGGAGGTGGGCAGCACTTACTCGGCGACATCGATGCCCACAGAGGACGAGTTGGAGGACTTGATGGAGGGTGACGCCGTCTCTGTGGAGCCGTGCTGCAGTTTCGGGGACGAGGGAGCTGAGGAGTCAGGTGTGGCAATCTCCTCTATATCAGAGTACGAGGAAGCTGACTTGGGTCCCTTTTTTATACTGAAGGCTTTGTTGAAGGAACTTCGAAGCTAGAAAAAACCAGATCCAGGTAGAAAGACGTCAGGACTCCACTCTGGGGATGGGAGAGGACCGGTCTGGGATTTCTGAGACAGAGATGAGGACGCCGGGGATTTACTTGCTGTAACTGAGCCTCTCTGTGAGGCTTCGCTTGATTCATGGAATATGGACAGAAGAGTTGCCTAGAAATTAGCACTGAGAGAACGAGCAGAACCTTCTGGCTTCCTCCTGCTGCAGTTATACTTGGGTGTTCTCTCTCCCATGGGGGAACTGTGCCCTGATGGGGACAGAGAGAAGTTCCCAGAGGTCACATGGTACAACCCTCAGCAATCCAATCCCGCCTTCTGCTGCAGACCAGAACCTGGCTGACTTTGGATCTTGGATGCCACCTCTGCCTAGGGCTCATCAGCCCAGAATCTATTTATCTATTTTCCTATCAACCGGAAACTGAGAAAATGATTCTGTGGAGAACAAAAGAAGGCAGTGGTATCAGGTTTCTTTTAGTATTTCTTGTGCCCAGCACATCACAAAATGGTTGAAACCACCAGACATAAGCACTTTCTACTATTTCAAATGTCCTAGAATAAGGGATATTTCCCAGTGTTTCCTTACAGTGCTTGTGACATTATAATCCAACCATAGCTTGTTTCATCTCCGTGTCGATGAGCTTGGGTGTCAGGGCTGTGAGCTAGAGATGCAAACCGGGTCCTGTCGCACACGGCTCACATGCATCCACACAGCATGCACACACACAGGGACACGGGTGGGAATGGCAGCGAGAGACAGAGAGTAAAGGAGGGGTCAAAGGTTATAGGCGACAAAGACAAGCCAGATCTTTGGGACAGTGAGAAAAAAGAAGGAAAATCTGAGGGTGCTCTTTCTAAGTGTGTCTCCTGGAACACAGGAAGGTGTTAGATGACGGAGGGTGGGTAGTGCGCACTGGGGTTTCCACCAGGCAAGACGTAAAGGAGGATCCAGCTGGCTGCAGTGGGGATGTGAGTGGGAGAGTATGTGCGTAGCTGCCTGGTTCCTGGTGACTCATTATCCCTGAGTAGTCTGGGCTCAAAAGTACCACACAGCTCAGTTCTCTGCAGAGATGAAGAAGGGAGGCCGGAAAGGCCAGAGAGTCGACTTGCTTGAAATTACATAATTGAAAAAAGCCCTGGGACTAGAATTCAGGCTTCCTAATTTTCAGTCCAGTGAAGTTTTCTGTATATCATTGCCTCATGGAAAGCCGTGTGTGTGTGTGTGTGTGTGTGTGTGCGTGCATGCGCGTGCAGAAAGAGATCCTGTGACTACAATCTGCCTGGAGCATAAGCTCTCTAAGATCAATGAAATCCTAAGTGAGACTAGTACTCTACGTGCTGTTCAGTATTCCCAAAGGCAGACTGCCGGGAGATGTTTAGTATTTTGTGGCTAACGGTTCCGTGGTAAAATGAGTTCAGGGAACAACGGATTAAGCCAAGTGAGACAAGATCTTTGCTGGGGGGTATCTTAGAACTTTTCCTGTCTAGGTGTGCACTGTAGAAAATGCAGTGTTTCTCAGATTTATTTGATGACGGTATCACTCTTTAAGGAGCATCTCAATGGACTCAGGATCTGTGGAACACATGTGGGAAAGGCTAATCTAAAAAATCAAGTTTAAATAATCAGGCCCTTCCTCTCTGTGCTATACCCTGTTCAGACGGTGCTCTAATCAAGCTGGTCTTCTCCCTGCCCACTGTTTCCGTTCTGATCAGACAGCGTCTATGTAGAGAACATTCCAACACATTCCTCTCTACTTATCACAATCCCTTCTCAGTTTAACTTTTACCTCCTCTGAGATGTTTTCCCTGCCTTATCCATGAACTGCTTTAGCATGCATTGCCTGAATAAGCACTGTGGCACCACTGGGTTGCTATTAATTTCATACGTACAATAGTCTTTGTCTCCCCAGCAACACTGTAGACTCCTTAATGACTGAGATTATAGACTCCATTTTCCACATCCTTCACAACACCTAGCGCAATGCTGGGATAGGGTTGGACTGGATCTCAGATGTCTGGTTTGTAACAGAAATTCTGGGTTCACTTTCTGTTTGTCTTAGACTATACTCTAATCCCTCAACTGTCTTGGGAAACTCCATGGATGCTTACACGGTTTTAGTCTTGGGATGCCTCAAGTGTGCCCTAGACTGGACTATATCTCTTACCTATCTCTGGTTCATCCTACTCTAGAGCTCAATCTTCAGGTTATACCCAAACTGAACTGGTCTCTGGAAACTGTGGTCAAGATAACCTTCCTCCAGCAATTCGCTTCCATTTTGGGTTTCTAGGTTTAATGGAATCAAAAGTAAGAAGGCTCACTTTCCGGATAGAAGGAGCTCAGTTTGACTGCTTTTACAACAGGCCAATTTTGTAACAGACAAACATAGTAGGGAACAGATCTGAATTTTGTTTGACTTTCCCATTTCGCCCCCAACCAGACCACTCCTCTGTCCTCAGGGGGCAGCTGCGGATGGACCATGCAGTGGGGTGAGTTAGGAACTCTGGGTGGTGGTTACAGTTAGTATTATGAGTGGCTGTTCAGTTTTTCAGGGGAAGGGAGTTGCTCTGGAAAACGGGAAGGTATGGCAAAGGGAAAGAGAAAATAAGGGGAGAGGAACCGGGTCTCTTACCTCGTAGACCTGGAAAAAAATAGGGATTTGGAGTCAGCATATTGAAGGGGGAAAAAAAAAGAAGCAACACTTAATCACTCATTTCACACAGCTGGCACCTGTCTGTATGACACAAAGGTCTGCGGGACAGTCTTACTGCACAGGGGACAGAGGAGCGAGAAGTCCCCATCTGGGGATGCTCTTCTTGCCACAGTCGGCAAGAGGAGCCGAGAGTCTTCTAGACCTGCCTAAAGAATTTCAGAGAGGTCACCCAGAGTCAGTTTAGGAGTATCTGAGAGGGGAAAAAAAAAAACCCCTCACAAAAATTACCTTTGGACCAACCAAAGGTAATATAAAGAGTCTTTTTGAAGTAATCTGGAAAGCTCTATAAATCTGAAGAATTAAAGAAATAACCTCTAGGAGCATCAAGAATGAACAGCTTTGTTCATAAAAATCTTCTCTCCACAGTATAGAAGGGAGTGGGGGGATTTGGGGAAGAAATTGATTAGCCACTCCCTTCCAGATATTTTCTCAGCATCCTCCTGTTGCCAGATACATTTGGCCTAAAGGTACGGAGACCCCAAGGAAAGCAGATATATATTAAATAGAAAGGTTGGAGGGTGGCCTTGGAGACCCCAAGGAAAGCAGATATATATTAAATATGAAGGTTGGAGGGTGGCCTTGGGACCAGTAGGGAACAATTGGGGGAAGGGGAATCTAGCAGCCTCGCTCTGAGCAGACACCAAACTGGAGCTTAGGATTAGCAGGGACTCCACCCTGGCTAATCCTGGACGGATCCGGTCCCTACGCTGAGGTGAAGGTGGTCCACCATGCTCTACGTACTTCCCTTCCCCCACGCCTTTACCTACCCAACTCTTTTTTTTCTTCTTTTTCGCATCAGCATCCTTGCCGCTGCCAATGCTGGAATGGCTCGTGATGCTGTTGAGGCTTGAGATGCTATCTGAGGAGTTTTGTCTCTTGATCCGAAGTTCTAGGGACCAAATACAAATGGGAAGAACACGGAGCAGATTTAGAGAAAACAGAAGAAAGTCTACCTGTAGAAGATAAGAGGGAGAGAACCAACCAACTCCTAGGTCCACATTATTGATTTTTTGTATTATTTATTCAACAGTCATGTTTCAACATAGAAAACAATGCTAATGCCAGGTGCGGTGGCTCATGCCTGTAATCCTAGCACACTGGGAGGCCAAGGCGGAAGGACTGCTTGAGGTCAGGAGTTGAAGACCAACCACAGGATCTCACTGTGTTGCCCAGGCTAGAGTGCAGTGGCGTCGTCATAGCTCACTGCAACCTCAAACTCCTGGGCTCAACGGATCCTCCTGCCTCAGCCTCCCTAGTAGCTGGGACTCCAGGTGTGCACCACTACACCAAGCTAATTTTTCTATTTTTTGTAGAGATGGAGTCTTGCTCTTGCTCAGGCTGGTCTTGAACCCCTGGCTTCAAGCAATCCTCCCTCCTTGGCCTCCCAGAGTGCTGGGATTACAGGCGTGAGCCACCGCGCCTGGCCGAGAGGCATTTTTTGAGTACCTATTACATGCCTGGCACAGTGGTGAATGTCCACATACATCCACTGATTGCATACAACAAATTTCTGGTTAGGTGTTATTATCCCCACTTTACATAAGTTGAGTCAAGTAAGTACTAAAAATTTTAAGTTGGATTTTAGAAAAATGGGGGTCACTGGTGGCGTTAGTGACAGTGGTTTTGGTAGGTGATGATGACAGAAGCATAATTACAGTGAAGTCAGGTGTGAAAGGGAGGCTGAAAGGTGGGGTGACTGTGAAGGAAGGAACAAGACAAGGTTATACTTAGAAAGAACATGTGTTGGTATATTTTTCCCCTTCAAGATAGAAGAGATTTTGCAGGTTTATAAGCAGGGGGGGAGCGAATAGAGAGTAAGAGGTTGGGGAGGTAGAAGAGAGAGAGTGTGTGTATGTGGGGGGAGGGTCTAATTGCTGGGGGGAGCAGCCCAAAGCCTTAGATAAGGGCCAGAAGGGACAGCTCCTCCTTAGAAACTAGGAGAGAAATAAGAAGGGTTGGGTGGATACAAACTGATAGAGTGGGGAAAAGGTAATGGAGTTCTTCTCACTGGATGATGTTCATTTTCTTAACTGAGGAGGGGACAAAGGCCAAGTTCGGAGTGAGGCCAGGCAGTGGTGGGATGAGGGGCTTGAGAAAAATGAAGGAAGTTGGGAACCGCTGATAGAGGAATAAAAAAGAAAACTGACTATGGACAACTACAAGGACAGCCAAGCTCTCCCGAGGGCCTGCCTGGAGCCAGAGAGCACGGGCTGTCGTGCAGTCAGACTGCCACTCATCTTGACTTGCTGTAGCAACGCTGGACTGGTTGCTAAGCGCCACGGCTAACTTGCCCTTTGGGCCCAGTGTAACCACGTGGGCTCTGGCTGTCCCACTGGAAGAGCAGATCGCCCTCCTGGAGAACTGAAGTGAGGGTCAAGTAAGATTCTATGTATGTGTGTGGACACACGACACATTTGTATGAAAACGTAAAGTGCTATTTTAGTGCTTGCCTTTGACAGCACTTTGGCTCTGGCCTCGGTTGGGGAGGGGGCCCCCGGGGATCACAGGGCTCCTGGACTTGCCGTCACGCTCTGGGATGGCGGGGTCACGCCCCGGCGCTCCTCACTGACCAGGGCGGACACCACACTAAAGGGCACCTCACTTTCTGGAAGTTTGACACAGGACCTGACATATTGGAGGCCCAGATAAAAATCTGCAGTGATCTTCCTTGCACCCCATCCCTGTTCTCTTTCGGTCTGTACCTTTGGGTGTGGTTTCGGAGGCATTGAGGGCTCCCTGAATGACTGCCTGGGCCTCAGAGTTCTTTTTCTTCAGAAAGTCTATGGTTTCTCGCAAATCTAGCAGCTCAGTGTCCTAAGAGAGAAACGAAAATAACACCGTTAGTCGGGATTAGTAGGAGCACTTACGATGTAGGGGGCTGGCAGCGGGCTAGGAGCCGGGATCCTAACGAACTTGACAGAGAAGGGCAGGGAACTAGGACAAGGAATATGCGAGGGGCAGGCTGAGGAACCAGGGTGACGGAAGGGCAGGAGAATCCGGCGCTCCCCAGCGAAGAGAACCCCGACTGCACCGTGCTCCCCTCCCAGGCTCACTCTCACCTTCTCCTCCGCGGTCTCTGCCAGGTGCCGCAGGCGGGAGGTCATGTTCACCAGGCTCTGCTCGAAAGCAGCCACCAGATTAGCCTGAGACAAACACATGAAGAGGTTCCTAAGTGGCTGGGGGAAAGGAAATACTGACAACGGGAGGTCGTTTTAACTAGTGTTCTGTGCCTCAGAGCTAATCAATGCCAGCAAACCTCTTGATGGTTTTAAAATATCGATTTCCGTGAGCAGACAAGTGGGAATCCAAAACATCTTCTGGCAGGAATCCACTTCTTAAATAAGGAAGCCAGCTTGAGGGTAGGGCATGCTTTTGGAGGCTCTTGGGGGCTTGAGATCTAGTACCTGTCATCTATCAGAGTGGGACTGTCTCTCTACTCCATGCGTGCAATATGTGGGTGGCAGGCTGGGTGGGAAGGCCATACCTCTGGGGTCATTGCTCTTGTTTTGGTTTAACTCCTTCATTGTGGAGCGGGCTGGCCCCAGATAACCCCAGTGGAAGTCATTTGGTACATCTCTTCCAGCTCTGCTCCAGGGTGGCTCTATTGCTGAATTTATTCTTGCTTTGGAGCTGCTCCCAGTCCTGGCTTCTTCAGGCTCTGCTTCACAGGGCTGGGGAGGAGCGGCTGCGGAAGCCTCAGGGGCAGTCCACAGCGTGGCCACCAGGGGTCAGGTCTGCTTCATGAGGCGAGAAGGACGCCGAAGGGCTCTCTGGATGAGCAGCGGGCTGGAAAGGTGCTGAGTGACGCCAAGGCCACCTGGAGCATGGCTTGAACTCTAGCTGCCAACCAGCTGCAAGACGTCCCGGCAAGGTGATGGGAATGAGGCGGAGGCTGGAGAGAACACTTGGGCATGGAGAAACAGCCATGGTGGGAGCGTCTGAGTGAGTTGGTGACCTGATCACCAAGTGATGGATACGTTCTAGGCGGCTCCTTCCTTCACGCAGCGCTCCAGGCCGTCTGTGACGCTCCCACCGTTCCTGGGGGCTTCTGATCCTCCCTCTCCACTGGGTCAACTCGGCTTTTCACCCACTGCACCAAGAGCCTCGCGGCGGAGGCAATCACGTCAGTTCCCCCTGAGCCTCCTCTTCTGCTATCAGTCTGCCCAGGCCCGGGCTCCGCAGCAGGTACACGGCATGACCTGCGCAGTTTCCTTCCACCTACTGTGCAGGGAACTTCCGTCTTCCTGACCTCAGGTCTCCTCGCGTTTGCTTCTCTCCATCCCCATGTGTCTGTGCACAGACCGCTTGAGGTCCTTGGAAATCTATTCACAGGAGAACCGAGACCCCGTGTGCTTTCCTGTGTTGCCTTTCCTCGCCTGGGGCGTCCTCTTGCGCCGGCTGTGTTTCCTCCCCTTCCTGTGAGCCTTCCCACAATGCCCCCCACAGACTCGGGGCAATCCCGCCCCCCCAACCCCACATACTCGGGGCACGTGTGAGACCTCAGAGCTCAGTGGTGGCACCGTAGCGAGGCCAGCATGCAAGAGGGGCGAAGTGCTCTGGACCCCTCCCATGGAGGGCCGTTCCCTCAGCTCAGTAGCTAGGAGGTTCCGCGGAACACGACACAAGTTTGGTTGAGACTCGGGGGATCCTGAAGGAAGCTGTGGAACCTTCCCAGAGCCCTGACATCACATCTCCTGCTTGAGGGCAGGGTTCTGACCCTCAGCAAAAATCTGCCTTCAAGGTTCAGAACCCACCGCGTCTGGGTGTTTAGTTTATTCTCGCTTAGCCGAATGGAACTTCCTGTTCTAAGAAAAATCACCCTCTAAATTCATTCTCTTGGCTCCAGCCCAGCCTTGACAGCACCATGGCTGACAGATTGCAGTGTAAATGAATCAGACATAGTAATGTTCTCTGCCTCCCTGGCGCCTCTCCCCCCAGCATCTCCCAGACGTGAATTTCCTGGGGTATGCAGAACGTGACCCAGGCACTGGCCTTGGTGGGCATGGCACAGGGGAGAGAAAAGATGGTTCTTGTTTATGTTACAATTCTTATGGGTCCCCAAGAGTGGAAAAAAGTGCTTGATACGAGCTTCAAACAAACTGCTAAGTATAC
Organism: Lemur catta; assembly: GCF_020740605.2. NCBI lineage: Eukaryota > Metazoa > Chordata > Mammalia > Primates > Lemuridae > Lemur > Lemur catta. The sequence goes on along the minus strand of NC_059150.1, from coordinate 3,573,444 downwards.
AACTTATGAATTGTGGGTTTGGAAAAAGAGAATAAAGAGCATAACCCAGTGTGGGGAGGGAACTGCTGCTGAAATATATTGGAAACATGCAAAATCTTGGTGGAGATTCTTCTACCTAATTCCAAGAGATAGACCCCAGGCCTGACAGCTGGGTTCCCCAGAGAGGAAGAGCAGAGAGAAAACCAGAAACTACTGCGGAAATTGCAGACATGGTTACTTTTGTGCAAACGCTTGGAAAGCTCCTGCAGATCCGGCTCAGCTGTTGTTTACAGCTTTGGGGGAAAAGGGCTCTTATGTTCTCTGTTTGCAACTCAGTTGCAGGGAGAAACGACCACAACCTAGTTGGAGGAGGTGGCTTCCTTTCTCCCCATCTCACAGAGTAGAAAAACTAAGGCCTAAAGAAAGAGACTCATTCTGAGTGGATGTACTGAGGGCAGTCCGAGGGCAGAAGCAAAGGATCCTGCCTCTCAACCTAAAGCTCAGATCGTTTCTGCCAACTGCCCAAGGAGACTACTAGGAAAAGGCAGTTGGGAATGAAGGAGTTAGGTTTCTAAGTAGCGCTGTGGTCACCAGACAGAATTCTTTTTTTTTTTTTTTTGAGACAGAGTCTCACTTTGTTGCCCGGGCTAGAGTAAGTGCCGTGGTGTCAGCCTAGCTCACAGCAACCTCAAACTCCTGGGCTTAAGCGATCCTACTGCCTCAGCCTCCCGAGTAGCTGGGACTACAGGCATGCACCACCATGCCCGGCTAATTTTTTCTCTATATATTTTTAGTTGTCCAGATAATTTTTATTTCTATTTTTAGTAGAGACGAGGTCTTGCTCAGGCTGGTCTCGAACTCCTGACCTCGAGCCATCCACCCGCCTCGGCCTCCCGGAGGGCTAGGATTACAGGCGTGAGCCACCGCGCCCGGCCTGAATTCTAATGACCAATTTTGTGCCTGCCCAGTTACGTGGCATGAACAGAGCCATGAACACACCCCAGGGGGGTGGAAAAGGGCTCTAAGGGCTCTGTAATTATAATCCATAACTGCTTTTGTCCTCGGCCAGCGGCAAGGTTGTTCCCACCTCCCTGCAGAACCACTGATAATCAATCCTCTTTTCTCTCTCCAGGGAGTTCAAAGACCACCAGACATGAACTCATCCATACCTATTAATTAGAGTGCAGGCAAAATAGTTCCTTATAAAAATTGAGGCTTGGAGAAGCAGAAGGACAATCCTCAAATCGTCTATTGCAGAGCTGTGAGGAAGACCCACTCCCTTGGAGTCTAACTCCAGGGGATACTTTCTCAGATGATTTTCCTTCTTGGGCTGAACTATGGCCCAAATAACCACCTGGGCCTTTCCCTACTTCGTGGCACTCACATTGGCAGAAAGCTGAGATGTCAGGGTGGCCACTTTTTCCTGGGATGATTCCAGTTCCCTGCGAAGTTTCCGGATTTGCTGTGAAAGGAAGAGAAATACAAGCTACTGGTGGCGGAAGACACACAAGATTTGGAAGGAAAATGGGGTGTAGTGGTGTTAACAAGCAGGGACAAAGGCTTTTGCACCCTACCTCAGATTGCATCCGCTCCTCAGCCTGAAGAAGGGAGCGCAGAAGGAGAGAGAGAAAGAAAGGAAGCAGTTACTATGGAGGTGAAGAAGCCGGGCCCCAGTGGCAGGGTGGAGAGCGTGAGGGAGCGTGATTCAGAGGTGCAGAAAGGCTGAAACTCTGGTTTCCTGGCCCTGGCTCCTCGCGGACGCAGCTCAGATCTATACTAGGGTTTCAAGCAAAGATTGCTCTGGAGCTCATCTCCAGCCAACTTAGTCATTGCCAAGAAGGCTAGGAAATGAAACTCTGGTCCGTCTGAAAGCTGTTATTGCCAGCAACTTGGAGTGAAGAATTGGGGGCAAAACAAATCTAAGAATCAAGGCATACATAACAGCCAAATGCTGCAGCCGGTGCCCCACAACGAACACTTGGTCGATTCTGTACACTGTCAGGGCTCTGGAGCCTTAGAAACCTACTCATCTCACTTGCCGCGGCATAGAAAGGGCGCTTTAACAAGGGGCTTCTCCGTGTTCAAAGGAGGGGCTGCTCAGGAGTTGGTGAGGCCAGAAGGACCACCGAGGACCCAAGGGACCCAGCTGAGTGCTCCAAGCTCTAGGTGCTTCCCCACCCCCAGCCCAGATCTACAAGGTGTCAGGAAGAGACAGCAGTGTCCCACCCCCACCCAGTTACTCAGCCAGGGGGGCTTCTAGAGAGCATGGAATCGGGGGGAGAGGGCATGAGGCGGGAAGAGAAGTAAACGCCCTTACTGAGGAGTAAGTGGAGGAGGCACTGGAGGCCAGGGACAGCACTGAGCCATGAACTGAAAGAGAAGGAGAAAACAAAGAGTTAACAGAGGGTTCCAGAGACAGGGGTTCCTGGGAGGAGCCCTAAGGCAGGAGTTTGGATTCTGAGTCTGCAGGGCATCTGGAGCAATCGGAGAGAAGAGAACAGGGAGCCCAACTGGCATCGTACAGCCCAAAGCAGGCGGGTATCTGCTGAGGAGACGCGGCCTGCGTGGAGAGAGCCTTCTCTTTCCGTCTGCTTTCCCTGGCAGCCTGGGGACGGCACTCCCTTGCTCAGGGCACGGGGCTTCAGAGAGGGAAAGAGGGTTTCCACGGACGGTCGTCACCTTATCGTCCCAGCCAGGAGAGCACTTTAGCTGCAGAAGAGGGGAGCTCCTCAGAGCTGCTCGGAACGACACTGCAGTGCTCCCTGCCCCTCCTCCTCTCAGCACTGGGGGACTCGCCTGGGAACTCGGGGAGTGTTCAGACGAAAACAATGTTTAAGTGAGGAAAACTCATTCTGATTATTCAGTCGAGCCTACGGAGAGAACCCAAGCACGCCTGCACAGGAATGCTGGAACGAGCGTCTCAAAAACAGCAGCGGGAGATCTAATCTGCCATAAGCCTGGTCCCCCGGCTCTGACCAGCATTAACACCCAGATCACCACCAACCGATGGCCCTCCCTGAGGCTAATCTTTGGAACATTCTTGAAAGAGGAATGAGATGCCTAATTCTTTGTAAGGATTTAAGAGCTATGTCCTTTTATCTTTTCATATATGGTGAGAGACTGTGGGGAGGAAAGACTGCTGCTAGAACAACCAGGAGAGAAGCTGTGGTTTCCAGAGCATCCTGAGGGGTACCATTTAACCCTTCCATGCTCGAGTCCCCTCCCCCAGCCCCAGTGACAGATGCTCTGTCCCAAAGCCCCAGTGCTAGACGGTGCCACCCAAGGTTTCTGGGCCCCTAGACCCTTCAAAGGGATGGGAAGAGAGAACTGAAATGGCCCAACTCGATGTTCTGTGACTCATATACGTGTGTCCGGTGGTGGCAGTGGAGGTGGTGGAGGTGGTGGTGGGTGGGGGGACCCAGCAGAGCTGGAATGAGCGTGAACCGCGCTGGCATGAAGTCTCACCATCGTCCGTGGGGTCTCGGAAGGATCCTGACCGAATCATCCCCTTGGGTCTCTCGGCCAGGGACAGGGTGCTCCCCATTTGGGAGCCGCTGTACAGCTCGAAGGCCGCCTCGTGGGTGGGGATGCTGTTGGAGCGGGTGATTCTTGGCGTGGTGGCCGCAGTGGGACTCACTGGAAGGACAGAGGGAAGGGGGACAGGAGAGGGAGGGGAGGGCAGGAAAAGAGGCAGGGTCATCAGCTCTCCAGTCCCTTGGCGGGTGGAGCGGCAGGAGCATGAGAGGCGAATGGGGGAGGGCAGGAGAGGAGGGAGCAGGGGGGCAGGGGGGTGTGCAACCAGCTCATGGTCGGGAGCGGGGTCCCTCCTGGGGAGGTTGAGCCCTGATGGAGAAGGACCCTGCTGTCTGGGGCAAAGGCTTCCCTCAGCCCTGCCTGCCTCAGAGTCGTTGCTTTTGAAGGTGAGGCTGGGGGCCTGGCAGCTTTTCCGAAACCTTCACATCGCTCGGATGTGCTGATGAAATGGGATGCTGTGGTTCTCCCAAACACCACCGGCAGCTCAGGAGGACTGAGGATTCGGACAAAGACTCAGATCCAAATGATGGCAAAGAATGAGCTAAAGAAGGGGGCTCAGCTATGGGACCCCACGGGCTTGGCATTACAGACAGGAGTGTGTGTCCCGCGACAAAGCAGTGTCACTCCAGGTTACTGGGTCGGCTCTAAAGCATCAAGCAACATGGCCCTTTGCCCAGCAATCTCCTGGCCTGAGGGTCAGAGTGGGTGGATGTGTCAGGTGAGGCTCGTGGAGCATCAGGTGAACCCTGTGAACCCGCAGAACTCTCCCCGCTTTGCCCTTGCTGGGATCACAGCCTTTCAGGGTTCAGGGCCACATGGAGCTGCCTTGCCCCGTCTTCCGCCTCCACACAGGCAGGGGGTGTCTTATCTGTCCACGAAGACCTGTGCAGATTCCACACCTCTCTCTACCCTCGTCAGACCCTCGTTCTGCAGCAGACATGCACGTCTGCTTGTCTGGTCCTCGGCGGACGCGGAGAACAAGCTGGCCCCGCCCTCCATCTAACAGCCCCTCAGAGGCCAGGTGACCCTTCCTTCCTGGGCAAAATGATCCCAGTTCCTAGTCTTTCCTCACATTCCCCACAGTCACCGCATGGGCACGTTACAGGTCCTTGTCTTTTATTAACTGCTCTCTTTCACTCAGCTGAGAGAAGAGATGGATTTGGAGAGATACGGCAAGCGAATAGGCCTGTCCCAGGCCTGTCCTAAAAGGGCTCTGGGGAGGCCAGTCATGGCACGCCACTTCCCAAAGCCCGGCTGGTGCCAGGGCCAGGCCCTCTCCCTGAAGCTTCTTCCCCTCCCTGTCTCTGAATCATGAGCCACTTCCATCTTTCCTAGCTTTTCCTTCTCCTTAGGCTTCAGCAAGGGTGTGGCCAGGACACGGCTTAGTCAGCTCTGCCTTCAGGGCTAGGATGGCCCAGGCCCAGCCAGAGCAGTTGGGGAATCTGGACTTTTCTGAGTTTGGAGGCAGATCCCATCCTTTGCGATCAACAACCTTTCCTTCCTTCCTCCCCGCCAGCCTGACATTTTGGGATTGCCCTTTCACTCGCTGGCCCTGCAGCTCTGGGCGTGGTGGCTTCTTTCCGGCAGCTCAGCGTTCCTGCTCACTGCACTGGTGTGATCTCCGGGCTTCAGTGCACGGCTTTTCCATGTCACCACTGAGACTCGCTGATGCTGTAAGGACGCTACAACTTGTGCCCAAGGGCAGCTTTTCAGTTCAAGATCTTGGAGCACTTTGCCTTCAATATTATTTTCGGTGGATAAACTGAGGCACCATGAAGCAACCCAATATAATGTGAGTCAAATATGAGATGAAATCCAAAACCCACCTGCCTTGCCTCACCCTGCAAGGTGACCCCTGCTTCATCCCCTGCCACAGTGAGTGACCGAAAACACTGACCTATGTTGGTAAGCTGGCCCTTTGCACTCAAGGACATGGACAGTGCAGGGGGAGAAGGCAGCTCTGACTGGTCGTCGGATTCAGGCAGCCCACCAATGGTATGGGAGTGTCGCCTCTCCTTGGTCTCCTCCTGGGACTGAAGCTGATACCTGTAGGAGGCAGCAGAAGGTCTCAGTCTGGGCAACCACAGGGAGCTGCCAGGGGTCGAGTTGGTGTGGAGGGTATCTGAGCTAGGCCAGGGCCAGGAGATTCCGAAAGCAGGGCAAGGAAAAGGGGGAGCAGTCAGGGCTGCCTAAGGAGGGAGCAGGAGGTGGTGACTCAGCATCCTCTCCCAGACCATGAGCAGGGTGTGGAAGGACCAGCAGGCATTCCCACGAGGGCTCCCGGGAGGCAGGGGGCAGGCAGAAATGACAGAGGAGGCATTAGAACTTCTTCTTCTCTGAAGCTCAGGACAGAGCGTTAGCATTCTGTGTGAGAGCTTTCAAGCTGTAGGGATCACCCCCCGACTGAACAACTCAGTGCTGTCACACCAGTGGAGGACCAGGGATGTCCTGCCCCTTGCCCACATCTGAGTGACCCTCGAGGCAGGCTGTTTCTCCCCATACTTTGAGGGAGGAAAATTACAGAGATCAGCCAGGATTGGGATAACACAGGCTGATACAGGTAAGTGTATGATTCCCATGTGCAAACTTGCTTCTGCTCCGTCACCAAAAAAAGAACACTGGCAGTAAAAGTTGACTCACATAGTACTAAGCCTGGGCAGGGTGCTAGGTGGTATTTGTACAGGACTACATGCAAATGACTGAGTTAAAAGCGTCACTAAATTCACAACTGGAGCTGAGGACAGGTCAAGTTATGACTTTTCACATAGACCAGAAGCCACAGGTGTAAAGAAAAAACACACTTAAGGGTTACCTGAGCCCTTTCTTGGGAAGAGTGTTCCGATCTCGCTGATTGCTGTAGAAATAAAACAAAGAGAGAAGCATGTGAGTTCATCTTAGGAACTAGAGTTTGGGACCATCAGTGTGAAGGCTGCAGACCCTGGACCCAGGACATCAAACTATAAGCCCCTTTATCTATATAAACAAAACAAAGAGACAGCCGCAGCCTGTGTCTTGGCTTATGATTCGGGAAATTTATCTGAAATGTTAAATGTTTTTTCTCTGATTAGGAACTTAAAAGATCATATTATAGTCGGTGAAAACTAGGATGAGATATAATAGAAATGAGTTTGGACTAGGATGCAAAAGCTTGGGTGACGGGTTAAACTAATCATGAGATCTTAGATAAGTCATGTAACTTCTTTGTGCACTGGTTTCCCCATTTACAAGGTGAGAATAATAATTTAAAAACAAAACTGTAAACATCCTACCTATCCTGATGGAGTTGTTGTGAAGCAAATGAAATTACTTAATATATTACATGTGAAGAAATTCCAAAAGTCACAAAGTGGCAACAAAACACAGGAGAGTATCGCTAATGGCAAAATGAGCCTGGGGCACGGAGACAGGCTCAGGCCCGGGCTCAGCTCCGTCCCCATCCACCTACCTGTCCAGCTGCCCAGTTCTGGGGCTTCCGCTCCAGGGCAGCTCTTCCGTCTCTTCCTCTTGGGGAGCAGCAGGGGCAGCGGGTGGCGTGGGGATGGGGGCACTGCTGGGGAAGGCACTGGGCAGGCTCATTGGCATCTGGAGGGACTCCATGCTCCTGTGCAGGCCTGAGAGTTTGGGGTACATGCGGGTCTCCTTTGGGACACTGAAACCACTCATTAGCTCCAGGCCCTGGGAGAAGCTGGCTGAGTTAATATTGAGGATGGGTGCTGGACTGGGGGTGAAGCAAGAGGGGAGAGGGGCCCCCGCTGCGGAGCTTGCAGCATGCAGATCTGGGACCTTTGCAGCATGGGTGTCGCCGGACGATGGCAGATCCAGGCTGTTGGAGTTGACCTTGTCTAGATTGGCTAGCGAGGGCGGCTGGACAAAGCTCTTAGCTGTGGCCCTGAGAGAAGTGAAGATAAAACAAAATATTCAGAATAGAATTACAAAGAGAGAGGCGGGTGGGCCCTTAAAGAAATCCCTTGTCCAGTTTTGTTTTCTGGTTATTTGCTAAGTACAGAGGCTTGTCCCAATGCTGCCGTGAAATACAGCGGAAGGAAGCCCGGTACCCGACCTGGGGCGCCTTTAGTCTTAATAAGGGAGACAGCGTATACACGTGGGAGATACAAGTGAATTGGCGCAAATGGGTACATGTATGTAAACGCAGTAAAACCACCCATACGTGTGCTGAAGATGGGTTGACGGCTGACCAGGGAATAGTACAAACAAGGTAAGTTTTGAGCACAGTTTTGAAAGAGGGAGAAGCAGCTTGGCATACAGGGGACGGGAGGGGAAGGACGCATGCAAAGGCCTGGAGACGGGAGTGGACAGGCCATGCCTCCCCTAGTCCGGGGGGCAGGGATATGCATAAGAATGACAGAGCAGACAGACAGGAGGAAGCTGCCCAGTTTGGGTACCTGAGAGGGGTTGGTGGCAGCTCTGCCAACTTGGTGGCTGGGGGGTGGCTTGCTTGGTTCTTGGGAGTACTTTCCGGAGAGCCCATGCTCTTCAGGGAGATGTTGTCGGAGTCCAAGGCCACTGCCTTGGCTTTGGCCTTCTCCTTCTCCCGGTCTGTCTGGTTGACAGGGGCCGGAGTGGTCCGCCCACTGGCTACCTTGGAAGGCTCCTTCAGTCTGGAGGGTGTCAGGCCTCCCTGCTTGGTGCTGAGGAGACTGGGGTCTATGCTGCTGCTGACCGGGCGAGGTCCGCCCCGCCCACCGGTCACGCTCATGGAACTGGACTTGGCTGGCCGGGGCAGGCTGCGATACTGGATGTTGGAACGGGCCCCAGGAGCCAAGAATCCCGGCTCCACGCTGTTGGACACATCCAAGCTGGTCTTGCGTCCATTCACGGGCTTGACAGGGATTCCCGAGGACTTCTGGATCTTGCTGAGAGTGGCTGAACCACCAGTCTGCATGACGGTGGCTGTGCCGGTGGCAGGAGGTGGCTTCTTGTAGCCAAAGGATCCTGAAGTGGAGGGGCGAGCGATGCCTGAGGGGGGCTTCTTAGCTTCGCTCAGGCGATCCCGGCCGGCGTCGGAAGAGGAGCGCTGCAGCCCCGTGTTCTTCACTGCGAGCTTCGCCTTGTCCGTAGCTTTGCCTTCAGGTTTGCCTACAAGCGGGCAGGAAATGAGGTAAGAGTAGCCGAAACTGACCAACACCTTAAAAATCCCTTTCTTTCCCTCAGTGGGAGAAGGGAATATTTGTCACAATGCATTGTTAAATTTTAGAGGCCCAAATATGGGTAAGGAGGTACTAGCTAAGCTGATAAAATTTCTTGCCAGGATGACTCTGGGTGGAAGGGGTGGGGGGGCTAGGATTTTGTGTTGTTGGTTTTTTTTCTGCTCCCAGAGTAGGATGGTACATTTTGGTGAAAATGGCAGAGGCAACCATAAAGATGATCAAGAAGATCCATCTAAAAACTGGTTAAAGAAGGGAAAAAAAGAAGGGGATACAAACAGAATAGAGTATGGCCATATCTACTGGTAAATAGATACCAGAGGGAGATGTTGATTCAGGCTAAAGGTTACTCAAGGGGCCAACTTTGGGAGCACTGTAATTCTCTTGCTGTAGCCATTTTATTTATTATTTTCTTAGGATCCTCCTGAGGTGTCAAGGAAGTATCTTATGAAGATAAGGACGTGGACTGACCATCTTGAGAGAGGAAAAAAAGAAACCAATAGGAAGTGTTTGAAGGGAGGTCAAACCAGTCTCTGAACAAATCATACTCTCTCCTCTACCTCTTATTAGCTGTGTGATTTTGGTCCAGCCACTTAACAACCTCTTTGAGTTTCTTTTTTTTTTTTACCGAAACTCTGGTTTATGAAGTTCCTAAATCAGAGTCATCAGTAGATGTTTTTAAAATGCAGATTCTAAAGAGAACCCTAATAAAGGAGAATTTTGAAAATGGCATCTTGAAATTTGCATTTTTAACAGTCTGCCCTGTGATTCTTATACAAGCCAAATTTTAAAATCTCTGATAGACAACATTCACTACTTTAACAGGTGTATCCATTTTAGTACCTGTGATGTCCGTTTTACTACAGAACCTACCACAACAAACAGATGAAAGTGGTGTCTTTTGTGAAATGCTCAAGATGAACACCCACTAAAAATACCATTTCCTGAGCATGGCAAGGCAATGGCTTACACAAATATGTGCTATTTTTAAAGAAACCCAGAGCTACCCAACTCTTTGAGTTTCTATTTCCATATCTGTAAAATGAAGATAGTAATATCCATCTTTCCTAACTCACGAGACTGTCCTGAAGACCAGATAAGATAATGTATGTTAAAGCACTATGCAAATGTTTGCTGCCATCCTATGGGTTAATGACCATAAAGAAGAGAAGCAACCAAAGAAAACGGTCTTTGCCCTTGTCCCTTCCTTTACTCCAGGCTCACCTGCGACTTTGAGGGCGCTCTGGGCTGTGTGAGTGATGGGGGAGGTGACAGCCACCGGTGGGGTCTTGCCCTTCTTCAGGGAACCAGGGCGTCCCAGGCTGATGGGCTTTTTCAGTTCTCCACCCTTGGATGAATCATCACAGCTCTCAGGCCGCTCTCTCCGCCACTTGGACGTCCCAGGTTCCATCTTCAGGCTACCACTGTCGTACTCCAGCTTTTTGGGGGCCTTCTCCTCTGATTCACTAAACCAGCTCAGCCCACTTTCTGCCAGAGATCGCTTCTCTGAGTCTGTGCGTAGCTAAACAAAAGAAAAAAAGGCAGAGTGAGACATTCACATGGGGATGGGGGAATGGAAAGCTGAGGGGATTTATTTTGGTTAGTAGGTGGCTTTGCTCATCCCAGAGTATTAAGTCAACTCAGGGTTTCTACCCAGGGTTCCAGAGAGCAGCTGTCATATATACCTCCGTGTTTCCTTTTCTTCTCCAGTTGGAAGAACTCTCACATGCGTCACTCCAGATTGATGTGGGCACTAAGTACAGACACTAAGACAGCATCTAATGTCTTGGGTGACTGTTTGATAGCTTTAACATTTGTGTTTTGTTTTGCTTTTTGTCAGCTCTAAAAGACCTTGGCCACAGGCCTATGAGAACCAATCCTAGGGGGCAGGTGTGTATGTGCAGGTGCATACACACCAGTTCCCAGGTTGCCCTGCGGTGGCCTGGGTGTGTGCAAACTCACGTACCACTATTGTAGAGTTCCTGCGAGAAGCAGTGGGAGTCGTTGGGAGGGAGTTGAGTGAGGAGCTGGCATTGAATTCTTCCGAGCTGAGGTTGTCCGAGGCATCGCTGAGCCCACTGCTGATGGAGCTACTCTCATCCCAGCTACAGGGCGAGAGAGATAAAGGTTAGCAGTTAAAACAGAAGCCAAGGCAAAGAATAAATTTTTCAGGTTGATGGAAGAATGGCTCTGCATCAGTATATAGACTGGCCAAAGGAAGAAAGCTTGAGGTTTGTCCTGAGTTTGTCAGTACTTCCAAGTGTGACTTAGACTTCCTTGTAATTTGGTGATGTTCTTTTATAATAGGAAGAGACTGTCTTTATCTGGCAAGTGAAGGTGTTATATCTCCTAACAGTGATATAACAGAAAGGTATATTATAAAAACAAGGTAATTTTTGGATCGATCTAGTTATACAAACCAATTTCCTCTCTTAAAATTATCATATGTTTGTTCATTCTTAAAATTACCATATGTTTGCTCATTTTTACATGTGTTCTCCAAGTATTCCCCCACCCCTTTTCTAAAAATTTCCATAGTTGGTAACAAGGCCCAGAAAAATATTTCTCTTTTCTAGAACCCCCTAGACTTATCATTTCTCATTGCTCCCCTGTGTATACAGCTCACCCTCTCCTGGGATCAGGTCTTGGTTCTAAACAGCATGTACTGCTCTTCTGGTAAATTGACCAAACTTAAGGTACTGTGACAAGCAGAGGTACCAAACGTGTGCTGAATAGTTTCATTTCTCTGTCAATTGCTTGGAATATCAGATTTGTGGTATCAGGGGACAGACTGTTGTTAAACATCTGTATCTGTAAACATCTGCATTTGAGAACCCCCCCTCATGTACAAAGTGAGCTTACTACAGCCTCCGTATCTTTGTAGCTTGGGCTCTACATTCCCTCGGCTGTTCATTTTTGGGTTTAACAAGTTTCACAGTCAGAAAGCTTATTCTTAACAATGAAACCAGACAGCCTCCTCTACCATTTACATCATTAATAATTTCCTCTTGTTCTATCCTTGTTTGCTATTCACATGTTCCTTATTGATCACACTCATTCTCTACTAAGCTCAAATTCTGTCTTTTATAATCTTTCTTCAACGGTCTCATTTTCCAAGTCTTTCACAATGTCTTCTGGACTCTAAAAAGTTCTTCAGATTTTACTGAAGTTTTACTGCCTGCAAGTTCAGTCAGACTGCTACACATGAGTATCTGTTTGTGCCTGTGGGGATTAATCTCCAAATCCTCGCATCTGTGTTCAGAGCGGGTTTGTTTATTAGCTTTGCGTGTGTGCAAGGACTAAAGAGGCTGAAGATATTTTTGTGTGAATTAGCTGGTACCCCAAAAATTTTTCCTTTTTGATTTATTTGTTCCATATCATGGAACAAAAATCAGACACACAAGTCATCTAAGTGCTTGGCCCAGGTTTCTGCTGGCCTCCCTCTAATTCATGTGCTGGGAATAGGAGAGTGGGTGGTTTGGACATTTGGCTTTGTTGCTCCGTAGTGATTTATCCAAATACATTGAGAAAGAGCAAAGAAAGCATGGGGATTAGAACACACTACGGAGTTATTTAAATTTTATTACTATGAAATACAGCCATTATTAAATGACAGCCAACCTTTTCCCCCTTCCCCCTCCTGACATATATTAAATCTCACATTTATCCTGGGCTAAGCTAGCACACCCCCTATTTTATAGATAAAGAATGCTGAGGAAAAAAAAAATCAGTGCTAGTTTTATGATCCTATCAGCTCTTCTGGGTCAAGATAAGATCTCTGGCAAGCAAGCAAACAAACTATTCAGAGCATGTTCTCTAGGTCAAAGACAGAGGAAGCCTGTAGCACTGAATCTTTCATCTGAGATTAATTATTAGTAATCTAGGTCTTGGAGCAAAGAGAGCCCCAATGGAATGGCCCTTGCAAAAAGAGGACTGTGTAGTCCTGAAATCCAGAAGAAACCCTCCTTGGCCCCACATTTATGAGAAGCCAACACCAACGTGGGGGATGCGGCTTATCTTCTAGGAGAGAGCTCAGGTCCTCCCTGCCCGAAAGACATTCCCTCCCAAGCTCTTTTCTTACAGTGAGAAAGTATGAGCCTAAATTTATCTGGGAAGGTTGGCTAGAGGATATAAATGTTTCTTAGCAGAAGTTGAGTTGGGGACCTTACTGAACCCTTTGAATCTACAAGTTCATGAACTTCAGTCCTGGGAAATTTTCTCAAATTATTTGCAAGTCCTGAACAAAAGGAAAATTCTGTTGTCACTGGAGGTGCTCCATTGGAGAGGGAATATTTTCTTTCTTAAAAAAAAATTACAAAGTAATACATGCTATAGTGAAGACTCAAATATTACATGAAAATATAAAGTAAAAAGAAATGATGCCCCTTTTCTGCCTTCCCATTTTTACTTCTAAGGTAACCACTGTTAACAGTTTCGTGTGCTTCCTTCAAAAATGTCCCTGAGCGCAGTCTCTGTCTTCCGGCCATTTGCTCTCTGCACCTGCTGAATAGCTGACATCATGGGATCACACGTCATCATCCTGAAGTTCTCTTTACCTGATTTAAACTGGAAACTCAGTCTTCCTCTTTGTTGTTTTACACCCTTGTTTTAGTGAAGTATCTCTTCCAGTAGGTTCCTGGAAAAGGATGCTTTAGAAGTAAACTTTGTAAGATCTTACATGTCATAAAATGTCTTTATTCTATCTTTACATGTAAAATTTTGGCTAGGAGAATTCTAAGCTGAAAATGACCTCCTTTCAGACTCTAAAGGCATGGCTGCTTTTAGTCATTGTCTAGCTTCCATTGCTGCAATTCTGACTCCTTGTCCTTAGAATGAGACCCATTTCTTTGTTTCCCTTCTGGAACTTTTAGCATCTTCTTAGTGCTCTGAAGTATCATTAATGACGTGCCTTGGTGTGTGCCTATTTTTATCCATTGAGTTGGGTACCTCACCCGACCCTTTGAAGATATCTAGAAGCTCATGACCTTCAGTTCTGGGAAATTTTCTCAAATTATTTTTTTGATGATTTTCTCCTCTTGATTTTTCAGTTCTCTCTTCTAGAATGTCTGTTAATCGGGTAATAGATTATTAAGCTGAAGCCCTGATTTTCTTATTTTTCTCGCACCTTTTTTTTTTGTTCTACTTTATGGGCAGTGGCCTCAATTTTATCTTTCATCCCTTCTACTTTTATTAAGTTTTTCATTTCTTCTATCATATTTTTAATTTCCAGGGGTTCTTTTTCTTTTTTTAAATGCCATATCATTCTTTCTTTCAAGGATATAATTTCTTCTCTCAACTCTCAGACATTCATTCGCTCATTCATTTGCAGGGGCAGGTTTCCAATCTTTCTGCATACTTTTTGTTCATGTGGAAGACTGGACATTCACTTTACGTAATTTGCAACCTTGAGTTCCCTCTGTGCACAAAGGGTAGCACTTGTCAACTACGGCTTCAGTATAGAGAGATGCGATTGGACTCACTGATTTTTTCTTGTGGGTTGGTCAGATTTCCTAGAGATGAGTCTTCCACGTTGCAGCTGAAGCGTGTAAGATCGGTGTTTTAAGAGCTGAGTTGGACAAGGAGCCTAGAGGTTTCAACATTTGATATGCAAAGTTTCACTTGTTCCCCACCCTTTTCAAAATCTATGCCCTCTCTTGTGCCAGGAATCCACCAGCACAGAGACCACACGTTTTACTCTCTCCAGAAAATAAGTCTCCTGTCTTCTGTTGATAAAGGGAAACAGCAGTTCCTTTTCTGGGAGCAGGTGGAGGAGAGGATCTGAGAGTCTAACTGTTTCTTAAATAAATTTTCAGTCAGTCCTCTTATTTTCAGATTTACCTCCTCCTCCACTAAGGGTACCTGATGCCACCAGTGACCAAGCTTTTTGAGGGTTCTGGGGTGCCAACAGAGTTGCTGCCCAGCTTCCCCCACTGCTGGCTTAGGATTCAGTTCACACTTGCCGTCCTCATTTCCAGCATCCCAAAATCTCGTTGCTATTACATTATCTCTTCCTTCTATTCTTTGTCCTTAAGGTTTTATGACTTAGGGGGGTGGGGGAAACCTTTACTGTTATTTCACTCATGTAGTAGTTGTGAAATACATTAAACTAAATTCTTTTGCAGCAAAGTACCCCTAAAGGACACTTAACAGAACTTGTTCTTTTGGATAAGATATCCTGGTGGGTAGCCTTGGGGTGGAGTGAGGGGACATTAGCTTTGGAGTTTCCATCATCAAATCAGGCAGAGGCAGAAGAAAACATCTAGATGTCTAGATGGTTTTTTTTTTTGAAGACTCACGAGCTGTGGGAGAAAAACAAAGCTGGATGGACAATATATGATTGCTTAAGGTGTACAAAAGTCTTTACAAAAGTTTGCAGAGTTTATCAAGCATAATAAGTCAGAGTACTGCAAAGCATCCTGAGTGCCTCCTAAGCATTAAGGCAGCAGGGAGAAAGGAAGGCAGCTTAAATATGGTACCAAAAAGAATAAAGTAGAGGAGGAAGGGCTCAGAGTTACGGACAGCGACTGCACCTGTGGTTCCGCAAAAAGAATTTCTCCGCTCACTCTAAGCTGGATTGTGGTATTTCCCTCCTGTTTCTCTTTAAATTTGTTTCTCACATAGATCTCAGGTAGAGAAAAGAGAGTCGGGCAGCAACAAGCTAAGCCTAAACTCAGCAGGTCATGAAAACAACAGAGAACACAGAGACCTTAATATTCCTCTATAATCTAATCTGTTTATAAATCCAAACAACCAGGAACAGGCAACTGATGTGTAACAGGAGTTGTGTAAAAGTTTTCATTCTGGGAGAGTTCTTATTAAGAACAATGACACTTTATCACTTTCATCTGCCCTCAGAATAAAAGAGGAAATGAGTCTGAATAAGCTTATGAGAGATGAAGGCAGATATCAACGGGACAATGAATATGAAGACCGTTGTCAATGGGTATTTCTAGAGTGCTAGAACAGATTATAGAGGTGAATTAAAGAATTTTCTCCCAGGACACTTATTACCTCATTTACTGTTCTCACAGCCCCCAGTCCACCCTTCAAAACTTACACTTCTCCTTCCCCATTTCCACTAAAAGCATCACCTTTCCATTTTCCTGCTGCTCTTTCAAAAACTTAGGTATGTCTCCAACTCCTTTTTCACCATCCTCATCAGGATGGTAAGACGTCACTGACTCCATCACTCACCTCTCCCACCTGTCGCTTCCGTTCAGTCTTCCCTGCCTTTGCTTGGGTTCCAAGCCTAACACCCTCCCGCTTGAACTACCGTGCAAGCCTTCTTATCCGGCCCACTCGGGACAGACTCTCCCTCCCTCTAACACACCCTGGATACGATCGGAGATCAGAAGCCTAATCACTCCAAGGTGTGGCACTTAGCAAAACCTTCATCAGCTCTTCGTTGCTGATTTAATAAAATAAAAATTCTGAGCTCACAGTGGGCAATGAAAAAGAAATTTAAAAAAATAATAAAATCAAAATTCTACAGCCCATTCTTTGATCAAGACTATCCATGAGCCATCACCAACATAGTGTAGTGATTAAGAGCACAGATGTTGGAGCCAGACTAGCTGGGTTTAAGTCCTATTAACCCTGCCTGGGATTCAATTCAGTTTCAGCTGGGCAGACATTCATTGAGCTCCTAATATTGATAAGGCACAGTGTCAGTTGCTACGGGCATTCAAAAATCAGCGGCTTTCCAGAATAAGCTTAGAACCCACGTGTGGAGATGTATAAATGAAATAAATACCATGGCAGAAGTAGAGACAACACACATAAAGGAGTACAGAGGAAGGGGTGATTTAATCGCCAAGAAAATCCAGAAATACAACCTTGCCATGTTAGAATACTGATAACCATGATGTGTATTCCCCTTCCTCCACTCCCCGCAAATGCAGGCCTGCGTGAGTCCTCTCATCGCTATGAAGTGGTCTGTGGGCTGCTGAACATTCTGGAGCCCTGGCATTATCACAGGGATTTGACATGAGTGGACGTAAGGCCTATGTATTTCACACAGGCATTTTACATTTCCAGATCAAATGCTAAGTCTTCCATGGTCTTACTTGCCAGAAGAAATCTCACTCTTTTTCAGACTTATCTGTATCTCTATTAGAGTGTTCTGGTTTAAAATAGTGAAGTTCATACATCTCTTCACTAAACTATATTTCCCTGAGGGTTAGGATTGAGTCTCATGTTTCTTTGTACCCCTCACATAATAGCTTGTAAATAGTGGGCACTCACTCCTGGACTTCAATTCCCGGCTTATATGAAAGCAGAAACGCATAACTTCAGAAAAGAGGTTTGATTTTAGAGCTGCTATTTATATATTCTCCACGAATAACTAGAAATTTGTTTCCAAAAGTAATCCTTGCTTGGGGTGGGGGGCGATTTATAAACATTCTTTTTTTAAAAACTTCAGTTCTCTGCTGAAATTCTCCATCTATACAGGAATATAATTTGCCTTTTCTACTAGATCCTTAAACACATTTATAAGAAGGATTTTACAGTCTTTGTCTGCTAATTTCAACATCTGGGTCATCTTCAGGTCTGCTTCTACTGACTTTTTCCCTCCTCAGTCAAATTTTTCTGCTTCTCCTGAGTCTTACAACTTTTTGTCATATGCCAGGTGCTGTGTGTAGAAGAGTGGCAATATGTATACCCGTAAGAGGACATGCCCCTTCCTCTGTTAGGCTGCTAGAACTGAGAGCTGAGTCAGTCTAACCTGTTGTAAAGCCAGTTCACCAATGTTTTGAGAGCAAGATCAGGACTGTCCTTCCTATAGGACTTGGGATCTGAGCATAGTGAGACTCCAGGTATCTCTCTATGCCACCCAGCCCAGCCACCAACTTTGGGCTGCTGTGGAGTCCTCTTTGCTCTTGGTGGGCCACTGCTATGTTCTCGGGAGGGTTCCTTATGCTGTGAAGGGGTCTTTCTCTACCCTCCTGCCCTGCTCTCAGATTTCACTGTCCTGTACTGCTGCTGCGTACTCAATGAAGGGAGTAGAGGTCTCTTTCCCAGCTTAAAGTCTTCAGCTCACTGCCACTGTGTACTCAGTGAAGGCCTCATGGGAAAGACTTGGGGTAGGTGGGTACTTATTTGCTCTATAATTAGGGATCCTTATGGCTGTCCCACATGTAGTCTTCAAAAGTTTGTATGAAGTCTGGCTTATTCTCTCCTTATCCTCATGTATGGCGGGCTTGCTTCTCCTCTTGCCAGACCCCTGGGATGAAAACAGCCGTGCATTCCATCTCTCCTAGGAACAGCTCATCCCTTTCTGGAATTTAGTTCAATTGGAATACTTTGCATCTTTAGATATCTATTTTTTAAGTTATAATTTTTGCTGCTTATCCAACTTTGTCTTGTTGCTAGGGTGAGAGTGACAGCGTGTTGGACACTATACTATTCCCTTCAATAAACTGGCCCCTTGAGTGTCCTCAGAATAAATAAAGCCTTTCATCTAGGGCTGTAGTGAATGGCAACTGATTCCTCCTCTTGTTTTCTTGCCCACTTCCTAGCACTGATACCACAGTCTAAGGAACACTCTGGTGCACCCCATCTCCTCCGCAGGATGAAAAGAGGGACTGTGAGGCGTCCAGCTTAACTGAACACTGATCTGTTTGTGTCTGTGCAGACACGCGGCAATGCACGGGGCAGAACACTCCTCCCTCTGGGAAAAGCACCAGCACTAACGTAGCTCTTGGCTAGGACTGGCCACCCCTCCCAGGCTGCTCTCACACCGTCTGCTCCCCACATTTTAGGCCCAGCTATTCCACGGAACTTGAATGGCCAAGGGAGCCTACAGGCAGCCAGAGGGCCAAGGGTGTGGGCTAACTAACTGGAAGGGTGGACTAGCTTGTGACTGCATAGGAAAAAACCCTTATTGCTTCTGTAGCACAGCACGGCTCAAGAGTCAGGCTTGAATACTGAATGGGTTCACCTTCTGTGCAAAACATACACACCTGGTGAATCGGTAGCCAAGTTGTCTGATTATTTACTACTTAGTGGATAAGAGCTGTGAATATAGAACCTTACTTTCTACTCTTTGAATGGAGAAATACTTGCAGTACAACAGGATGGTTTTAATAATTGTGTTTTTTTCCCCCTTCTTGGAATTATTTTTGCTCCCAGGTAGAGTTTATGGACTTGGAAGCCTAATATTATATCCCCAGGAGATACCCACAACTTCCTGTTTTCCCATCTAGGAGAGAGAAGAGATATCTTTATCATACAAACTGGAAACAGTTTCCAACGCAGCAGGGAGCTGTTTGACCACACAAGGTACCCTACTTCAGGGAACTGAATCCCCAAACCAAATTATGAAAAAAAACCAGAGTCAGAATTGAAAGGCTTTTCAGTCCCCATCACTGTACAAAAAGGGTATTACTACATTCTATCAAATATACAAACATCAAATGGGGCAGAGGGTGAAAAGATCACCAGTAGCCACAACCCCTGATGCTTTCAAACTTGCTAGAGTTGACGGATGATGGCCTAAGTTAGTCAGTTAAACAGACAACAATGACAAAGTGTGAATTATATCCAGGGACTGAGAGCAACCTGATAACCAAAGTTGAGTAGGAGGTCAGCAAGTGTGATAAGCCTGGCTCTAGGTTCCCCCGAGGCTCAGAGTGTCTACGGATCAAAATGAAAAGGAACATTTTTCATAATGCCAGTGTTTTAGATAAAGCTCTCACTGGATGGTTCTGCAGCCAGCGGTGTCTCATGACATCTGCCCCTGAAACTCAAATGACTCTTTGTACTTTAAGGGGGCAGCACAAAGAGTACATAAAGCTGGATCTGGAATCGGCCCAAATTAGAATTAAATACATAAAGACTCAAAACTAATCTGTCCTCTTGAGGAGGCTAACTTATTGGCTAGAAATGAGCTGGGCTGACCTCAAAGAATACACTTCTATGGACCAGAATACATTCCTAATACTGCTCTTGTCTTGAAAATTTCCACAACTTTCTTGGAACTACACCAGGTTAGCGTTAGGATATAGCTTTCCTTGCTCACTACTTCAAGAATACTCTTGCCATCTATGAGGAAATATAATACATTTAACTGTAAGAAATTATTAATCTTGAAGGTAAAAAATGGTCAAACATGGGTACTTTCATGAGATTCAACATCAAATATGTTTATATTTGTGTTTGGCCTGTGCTTCAGCACTTGTTTGCTACAAAAGTATCACAGTGGATTCTAAACTCTTAATAGGAAGAGACCAAGTTATAAAATCTCAATCAAATGAAAGAAATGACAACCTGTCCCAGCCTAAGGCTAGTCTGGTTATATCTGAACAAGGAAACATGTTTTGGACTCTCCTCAATCCAAAGTTCCAAAGATGTCCCATTCTTCACTGGTCTTTTGTATTTTTGATACAATTTGGGTATTTGGTCCCTCCAAATCTCATGCTGACATGTGATCCCGAGTATTGCAGGTGGGGCCTAGTGGGGGTGTTTGGGTCATGGTGGGAATCTCTTGAACAGCTTGGTGCCCTCCCTGCGGTGATGAGTGAGTTCTCACTCAGTTCATGGGAGAGCTGGTTTAAAAGAGACTAGCACCACCTCCTCTCTCTTCTTTCTTCTCTCACCATGTGACACGCCTGCTCCCCCTTCGCCTTCTGCCTTGGTTGGAAGCTCCCTAAAGCCCTCACCAGAAGCAGGTGCTGCCCCATGCTTCTCTCACTGTGAGCCAAATAAACCTCTTTTCTCTACAAATTATCCAGTCTCAGGCATTCCTTTATAGCAATGCAAAATGGACTAAGACAACTTTCTTCAGACCCATTCCTGAAAGTGAGACACTAGGTTGAAAGTCAGCCCATGTTTCCCCAAGGTCACTCAGACAGTCATGGAGATGAGGGTCCCAAATGAGAAAATTAGTCCATGATGTCCCATCTCTGGTCCCTGCAGCACGTGCACCCCTTGTCCTCCTTTGTTAACAAGGTGGTGGTCTAGATCTGTGTTAACATGGTAGCCACGAGCCAGACGTGGCTACGGAGCACTTGAAAATGTGGCTAATCCCAGCTGACATGTGGAGTACGGTTTCAAACCCTTAGTAGAAAAAAAAAGAACATAAAATATCTTAATAATTTCTATATTAATTACATATTAAAATAATATTTTAGATATATTGGGTTAAATAAGACATATTACAATTAATTTCACCTATATTACTTTTTTAAATGTTTCTACTAGAAAATTTAAAATTACATATGTGGCTTGCATTACATTTCTGTTGGAAAGTGCTGTCCCAAGCAGGAAACTTTTGGTCCATGAAATGTCAGCTTTGAAGAGCTGGAGTTCATTACAGTAGCTACATACCTGAAAAAGCTACGGTTTGCAGTTAAACCTCAGCAGATCCTTCTCTTTATGGCACCAAATGTGGTAGAATTGTCAGGTACATATATTGAATTATTAGCTAGACTCCTCAGAGAGCATTCAAGAGGTTGAAGAGGATAAGTGATAAACAACAAAAAGATGACAGACGAGTCAGAGTGAAATTGGGCAATTCTGTGATGCTCAGTTTTGAAAATGAATCAAGAGAAACCAACATTCTGTTCAAGTACTGCCAAAGTTCTTAAAGTCACTAACCTCTCCTGCTCCCGCCCCCATGTGGCCTCAGAGAACTCCAAGAGAAAGGGGAGTACAGTGTCTGCTTCATTACAAGTCTGTGGTTTGGCAGAGATCACAGCAAGCGAGCCCAATTTGGCCAGCAAAGCCAGGGAATGGGAAGAAAGGAGGAATTGCCCAGATTGAGAGATTCAGAGGAAGAGAGGGTGGAGCAGAGAAGAAGCCAATGTAAATTTTTTTGAGCTGAGAGTTTGCCAATTCTTAATCAAGGGTAAAGATCACCAAGCAGAAGGGACTCTAAAGAACAAGGTAACCAGAGTCTTATATGAAATTGGAGGATATGGGCAATTAGGAACATTTATTGGGCGCGCTCAGTAGATTGGCTCATACTATCAGCTCATACTATTCTAGGCTTATAAGAAAATGAATGGTTTCAGTGACCTGTTAAAGACACTTCCTAAACTCCAGTTTTAATCACAGAGCTATGTGATTAATTTGTTCAACTCTCAAATGCTGAGGCTAATTTCATGAATGGACCATGGGGTGGGGGCCCCCCAAATTCAGATTAAAATCCGACAGATTGGTTACGTGGCACTACTGGTACTATTAAAAATCAGAGAAAACAGTCCTCACAGTTTTGGAGCATACTGTTTTAGGGCATCTGTTGCAATATCTAAGTGATAGATTCTTACTCAGACCCAACTGGAAGATTATGAAGATTAATACTACAAATCTTGAAACTATTTCCTGAAGATCAAACCCAGTGAAGAAAATTATACCCCAATGCCCTACACTGTACATTGATCATTCTGTTTAATTCTGAAATCATAGATTTCCACTGTTGCCTTTTTTTTTTTTTAAATCACTCAGTTATAATTTCTACCTACGGTGACTGCCGAGGTTCCCTATAGCATTTAGAAAGGGGTTAGTGTAAACAAACACAGGGTCACTACACCACCAAGAATATAAAAGGCCACCCTAATGCCCCCATAGAGAGAGGACTTCTGCTGTTATTTCTGATGATTCTTGACATAACAGAAAAATGAGAAAACTTATCTGCTTGGTTACAACTTTAGTTCCCCTCAACCTTTTAACCACCTTCAGCACACCCACTTGAGCTCACTCTTCTTTCCTAGAAGGTCTAAATGTTTTTAGTGGTGGCAGTAGGGCCATAGGTCCAGTTCTAGGCAGAACAACACTCAGTCAAAATAAAGTTTCTGTGCTTGTTCTGAACATATACCATCTCATCAGTGGCAAAAGAGTTTATTTAGAGAGAATTAGTCTACAAGCATGGGCTACTTAATTGGTCTGGAGAACCGGGTACCTTTGCAGTCACATATAAATTCTGTGCAAACATGCAATTTTCTGGTATCTGATCATACGTCCAGATTCTGTAATGTGTCTATGACTCAGAAAAATTTCTTTGAATTATCATTTTGCTTCGTAACACCCTGTTTGAAGCATTGCCTTATTGATTCTTGCATTTAAATTTTTGTTCTCAGGTTAAGAGAGTTTCTTAAACTTAGACCATTGTTATGAAGTGGATTATGTGCCCTCAAAATTCACAAGTTGGAACCCTGACTCCCAACAACTGTATTTCGAGATAGGGCCTTTAGGGAGATAATTAAGGTTAAATGAGGTCATGAGGGTGGTGTCCTGATAGGACTGGCATGCATGTAAGAGGAGGAGGAGACACCAGAGAGCACTCTCTTTCCTGCACGCACAGAAGAAAGGCCGTATGAGGGAGGCCATAGTGAGAAGGCAGCTGTCAACAAGCTGGGAAGAGAGGCCTCACCCGAAACCCACCTGGATGGAACTCTGATTTTGGACTTCTAGCCTCCAGAACTGTGAGAATATAAATCTCTGTTATTTAAGCCACCTGGCCTGTGCTATTTTGTTAGTTCAAGCAGACTACCACAACCATTAAGTGATGAAAATCAGCTTATTTATTTGCACATCAACACCCGCACTGGGCTACACTGGACATTGGCCACTTCCGTGATTCAGTATAGTTTTCAATTTAGAGATTTACTATCACCAGATTTTTGATCATAATAATGTAGGTCACTATAGCCTGAAATAAAATACCCAAATCCATCAGCTAGGCACAGAAGCTGTGGATTGAGAAAATCAAGGAGTCAAGCAAAGTGGAAGGAATTATCATTGCTGCTTTGACTTGGCAGCAAAATGATCCTGGAGAAATTCCATCTTTCTATGATGAAATCAGGTTCTACATGTGCTCCTGTAAGGACACGATACACAACTATTCAGCCCTGCAAACAGCTTGGATAGCATTTTGTGGAACAAAATGGATGCGATTGGATTAGAGGTATCAATATAGTTTATTGGGATCTTAATGTGGGAAAGGGTAATTGCAGGGTAGTGGGGGAGAGACAGAGAAGTGAGAATATGGGGGGAAGATGTGAGAGACTGTTTCCGAGGCGTGGGTTAAAGCTTTGCCATGTCAGCTGGCAGGGCCAGAGCAAAGAATAAGAGCAGAAAGTTGAGCTGTTTAACGGGAGTCTCCTTAATTAGGAACAACTGTGGGTGAGGAATGCTGACTCGGCTGGCCACAATTTATTTGAGTTTTCTCTGGTTTCAGAGATTTCCCTTTTTGTCTGCCCCAAGCCTTTCCCCTCCTCTACTTCTTTCACAGGGGTAGGAATGAAAAAACAAGGGACCTTCCCCTCTTTTTTAGATGTTTCCAAGTCAGGAAATTGAAATCTTTCGGAGTAAAAGATAACTGGGAATCTCTCTCAATAAAAGGGAATAATTCTCAGGGATGCCATCAAATTGACCTTCAAAGGATAAAAGGCAGCTCTCTGGAGCAGGCTCTCGGTATTGAACATGTACTTCTATCTCCACTACTCTAGCATTAGAGCTGAATCAGTAGACTTGTCCTAGCTTCAATTTCCTCCAGTGTAAACAAGTAATTCAACACCTACTAACCAAAATGTTTAGAAAGTTGAACATGAGGGAAAATAATTTTGATTCTTGGTCAAGAAAACATCTTGAGGAAAACTAAAAAGTCACAAAATTAAGGCATCAATTGGTATGAGTGATCTTATTTTGAGTTTCCATATTTTTATCAGAGAGGGCTTGAAGGAGGCCATAAGAACAGTCAGGAGGGTTCTGTTTGTAACCAACATTCCCTCCTCTTTCTAAAACCGACATAGATTCCTGCTGTTATAGATCTTCAGAAAGGGATAAAAACAGTATTTGATTTAAAATTTCACGAGATACTTTCTGCTTTCTCCCCACTGTCTTGTTCATATTCTTCCTGCGATGCTTCCTTAGGAGTCTACTGCATAATTCCAAAATCCCTGGCTAATTGAAATCAAATGATACAACAGTGTTTGCACTTCGGTATCTCCTCTAAACCAGTAAAGAAATGAGACAATTGACAATACTCTGAAAAGTAGGAAAGGCCAGGTTTATGGCCCTAGAGCAGGGGTTGGCAAATTTTTCTGTAAAGTATAAGATAGTAAATATTTTAGGCTTCGCAGGCTATAAGGTCTTTGCTGCAACTACTCAACTCTGCCATTATAGCACAAAAGCAGCCATAGATAATACGTAAACAAATGAATGCAGCTACATTCCAACATAATGTTATTTACGGACACTGGAATTTGAATTTCATATAATTTTCTTTTTTTCTCTCTTTTTTTTTATACCCAATACAGTCCAAGACGAGAATTTCATATAATTTTCATGTGTCACAAAATATTATTTTTATTTTGATTTTTTCAATCATTTAAAAAAGTAAAAAACATTCTTAGCTTGTGGGCCACAGAAAAACAAGTAGTAGACTAGATTTGGCCCAGCAGGCCAAAGTTCGCCTGCCCTGGGGCTAGACCAAAAAAGACCCTCTAAAACTGAAAAGAAATAACAATTCCTCAACTGACAAGTCCTGGCGAGAAAAACTAACTCTGCACTAAGAATGCTCTCTTGGATTTCCACTTTTATTCCTCTTTTAGTGCCTTTCTGATCTAACCTGCTCAATTTACAAGTCAAAACAAGATTTTTCTACCAACAGTAGGACTGGCTAGGTTTTGACTCAGGGAAAAAAGAAAAAATGTGAGGGGAGAGCAGGAGAGGAAAAGAAAAGAAAAAAAGAAGCATTAGTATTGCTTGTACCTCACTGCCAATCCTCCATTCTGGAAGCAGGCAATGCCTTAAAGTAGGATGCGATTCAAACATTTTTGTAGCTTTTAGAATGATTTATGTAGGGTTGACAGAAGCAAAAGCCTTTTTTGGTCAGAAATTCAAATCCTGCTACCCAGACAGGCTGGAAGAAGTCACATAGAGTGCACATGTCCTGTATATGTTCCTGCTGGGCATAAAGCAAGAAATAAAGTCCTTAATATTAGTAAGTTGCCATTCATCTTCAGATCTCACATCACACTATTAGCTCGAAGTGAGTATCGAGAGAAGTAAAAGCAATAGGAATAGGGCCCTAAATTCATACTGCTAGGCTAAAGAATCTGTGCAACTCTGAGCAGTTTCTGGCAGCTCCAAAAGATTCAGGCCAGACTGCTGGTGTGAAACGCTGATCTGGCAATAAACACCTCCAGCCTGTGAGCTACTCTTTCTCCTCGGAATGAAGCTTCCCACCACAAACCAAACGAATTGCTAGGCGTTCCCTTTGAACTCATCACTCCTCCTTCTCTGATTTCTTTGTATCACATTCAATCTTCCCACTCCAGAATCCCTGGCCTTCCATTATCACCTTTTTTCTCTTTTACTCTATTAAGCTAGAAGTCCACTTTCCAACCTCCTCTTTTTGTGGTTGAGGAGATCGTATTTTTTCTTTTCACTGAGTCTCCTCGTTCAAAAATCTTTAAATCCTGATTTAAAATAGAGGGCTAATGCAAGCTTTTCTGCCCATAATTACCCTAATGCTGTCCACATTCAACCTACCAAAGAAAAGCCAAATAAGGAATATCAAAAAGAAAGGCCAGCAAAACAGAAACAAACACAAATTCCAAACACTAAAACCTAAAGAGAAAAACATTGGACGCTAATTCCTCAAGTGTCTGCTTGCACACTACCATCCTGAACTATAAGGCACCATATTGGTTAGAGAGACAGAAGTGTCTCTTTAGGTCCACAGGCTTGAGCACACAGGAGGATCTATGGAGGAAAAAGGCAAGGTATATGACATGACAGTATGACACTTTATAATGCATTATAAGGAAATATCATCCGAATCATGGATGCACCATAACCAATTAGTTTTTAAGGTGTTTGTTGCAAGTTGAGCTACTTGATATTTTTTCCATTTCAAAAATAATATGGAGAAACCAACCCATTACAGAATGTAACCATTTGTCTCAGGAACGCATACCCTATTGAGATCCATAGGGAGAAATTCAATGAACCCTGGATGAGGAATGTCACTCTCATGCAAGTCAAATGCAGGGTCACACAAAAACAGTTGTTGTCCCTTCACTAAAAAGAGAGGAAAATAAATACTTCAGGTTGGTTGGAAAGGCATAAATAAGGTAAAATATGAGACTATTCTCTAGGTTACATAAACTTTTGATATAGCTTCATCAAACCCTAGTAGGGTTACTTTGAAGTATTGATCTCAGTGACGTGGCTAGATAGCTTCATTCCCACAACTTCTGCATCTCCTTTTCATGCCCCATCTTCATTTAAATCCCAAACTAAAAATATCAATCTTATATGATGGCAGTAGCCATAGGGGTAGGAATACCAGAGATAAATTTTTTCTTTTTACCTGTCCACAAAGAGCTATAACTTGAGGCCTCGAAGGAACATCAGTGTGTTGCTTATGTTACTGAGGGGGCTTATTCAATCCCTCAATTGGCACTCTGATATCATTATTTCAAAAGAAACAATCATGAGAAGGCAGGAGAATTTAAGGACACACTTTGTTACTGAACATTTTTAAGTCTGTGTGGATTTAACTGTCAAGATTTCCATTGTAGTAAAGCAATCCCTATAAAAGTCTGAGATTGCTTTGTGGAAAGTTGCTGTTCACTTAATTATCAGGAAGGCTGGGATCTGACTCAACATTAGCTATTACTTACACCTACCCAGTCAGGCACAACCAACATAACCTCTGCACTGCTGGACAAACATGCGGCAATGTCCTGCACTAAACCAGAGGGAAGTCTACAGTTTAACTAAAAAGATTTACAGCTCCCTAGAAAACAACCTTTAATTTAGGAACCCTTCGAAAAGACAACCAAACGATCTTAATGAACACTCGAGATCTTTGCATCATACTGTTCAACACCAGACATGTGAAAGCCTTGGTATAGGTCCCCTTCAGCCTGTGAAGTGAACGCTAATCCCCCCATTTGTTTCTATCAGTTTGCATCAAATTAAAGCAGTTTCTCTACTTCTCCACTGTGGAAACCCAGTGTTTCTTAAATACTCAGTATTAAAAGACATCTTTAATATGGTGCCTTTTATAATGATCCAAAAGGGCATGCATTTTACATTATATTTCTACTGTAGGTGCTGGATTTATGCTAATCAATGCAAATATTCTAATCTTATCTTTCTTTGGGAACATCACCAGATGTGATTATTAAAACAATAGTTACTATATGCCCAGTACTTACGTATGTATGCCAAGCATTTTGCTGTACACTTTTATATGCATATATAACCTCATTTAATCTTTGTATTAATTCCAAGTTAGATATTACTTTCATTTTACCTATACGAGCTAAAACTTAAAACAGGTAAAGTTACATGCCCAAGGTCCCACAGCTAGTAAGAAAAAACAGCCTATTTCATATCAAGACATGTCTGACTCTAAAGACCCTGTTTTTAACAACTATATCTACTACAAACGTTCCCATCATGAGAGAGATAACTGAAGTTAGAGGTGTTCACAAAATAGCAAAATTAAAGTAGGCATTTACTCAGACCACTAAGGGACCGTTTGGTATTACTTTTGCAGTGCATTATTTGGCAGCTTTCCAAATGGTGTTCCAATGGAGGGCAAGGATCACTTATGCATCTCTAGGGGCTCTTTGCACAAAAAGGTGGTCTCCAGGTCAAATTTAATTTGTGTCTGCTCTGACACTTCTATACTGCACCTCAGTAATTACTGACATTTGGGATTTAGAATCATGAAAAAGTAATGAGGTTAATTCCTAGACCTCAAAAAGTCTGCAAACCAAAACACAATTTGCTTAAAGGAGGGACATGCTCCTAGCTAACTACAGGAAGGGCTTTAGCAAAAAGAGAAATGTAGGACAGCCTATGTAACTTGACAGAAAGCTTCCATATTTGCTCGAATTGGTTCCTACAGTTTCCAAAGGCAAATCAGTGCACTTCCTTAAACATGATCACCACCAAATAAAACCTCAACACCACATGCCTGCAGAAGAATGCGTAGAAAACCAATTGGTGCTGAGGTGTCAGCTAAAGAGCAGCTACTGAAAATTTAAGGGACTTACCATGTGATGGGAAGCTCACGCTTTTTTGGACTGCCCCTACCAGCATCTTTTCCCTTTAGGAAAATTTATCCAGGACCTTACCTGGCCCTGGAATGTTAAGTCCAACCTTCTGGACTTGACTTTGCAAAGGAAGTCTTTGCAGCTCAGAATCCAAACACCACTCCCTTATGGTGAGGAGAGGAGGAAATGCTGGATGAGTCCCCACAAGTGGGGCCACCATACTGAGGCATTTGGCTCAGGGCGGGGAGCCCGGTGGCCCCAGGGGGTGTGGGGCGCAGCGGGAAGAGTCGCCCTATATGTGAGCGCAGCCAACGCCTTCCACCACCTCGGAACCACTGCGTCATGTGCGTGTGTCCCATTCCACCACAACAACGCCAGCTAAGCAGCACCCGTGGTGCCTCTGCTCTGGACCGCCTTGACTTTCTTCCCGGGATCCGGCTCGTCTTCAGAGTCGAAGTCTTCAACACTCTGGCTCCCCACAGCTTAGGCTCCGGGGTCAACCCTTCAACTTAGCGGCCATTGCTCGCCCCGTCCTATCAGAGGAAGTCCCGCCCACCGGCTTCCTCTCTCCTTGTCTATCAACACCCCGGGCGCCTGCTGATTGGTCTTCTTGGCGCCCAGGTCCCAGCCCAGAACCTTCCAGCTGTTCTCCTTCCTTCCTTCCGGTGGTCGCCTTGGAAGGTAGCACAAAGTCCAGAGGATCGTTTAGGGGGCGACCAGATTTGGATAGATGAGTCCATGGTAAAAAGTAGACAGCGATAAAGTAGGCTCCAGGCTAGACATGGGGGAACTCTGGGGACCCCTTCCCCGTGCAGAAGAGGTGGTTCACCCAGTCCGGCCAAGAACCACAGGCCTACCTACAAGCGCGGGTCGTCTCCGAGATCAAGAAGAAATGTGCCCCTTTCTGCCTCGCTGGATAAAAATGAACTCCGAGTAGTTTCCCACGTTAACGGCAGATGTCCCTGGACAGCTGATTTGGGGGAATGTCATTTGATGGTAGCACTGCAGATGTAGTTATGGTACGAATTACAATACTGTGCAGTCTAGATCAAGACAATATCAGTGATACAGAAACTGAAAGAAGCCTCTAAAAGCTCCATTCCTTCGGAGATCTTGAGGAAAGGCTATTTTTCCAGATGTTCAATGACATGTATAACCCAAGTCAAACCTCAGGGGCAGGTTGTATGCTGTTCGACAGAGAGATTTCAGGGATTGCTTCTTTGTGGGGTGGTAAGAACTGGAAGTTCTTACCGAGTGTTGCATAGGTAGCGCTTTTGTGGAGAGCCCGCTTTAACATACTCTTATGCCACACCTGCTACTATTATAGTGACCACAGAAGGAAACCTTTGGGGCCACGAGAGAATCATTTTCGGGTCAATCATAAAGATAGCCAAAGTAAGGGGGGCCAGGCAAAAAAAAAATTGCTCATTAGTTCTGTGTCCTTTTCCAGATCCCTGGAGAAGGAAGAAGTATAAAGTGCTGGATGTGTTGGAGGAGAAAACCTATTGGTCTGGAGGAGGAATTTTTCTTCAGGGTGAAAATGCAGAGAATTTCTACACACTGAGTCAGGTGAAGGCAGAATACTCACTAAAAAGCAAAGCCGCAAGGAAGTGGGGATTTGGAAGCATTATACAGGAGACTGTTGGAGAGTCTTCCCTGCTTGGCAGCGACCCAGGACTTCATCAGCCTGTTTGGCCAGAGAAGTCAAATGTTTAGTTATCAAATGTAAAGGACTCGGAGACACTTCTTGGGCCCTGTGTGAACATTTTGTAGAGAGAGATTAAATAATGTGAAGTTGGCAAAATGGTTTTGTTCCAGAATTAATAAGGAAGTATGAAGTGTTCAGGGAACTAAGCTTGTTAAATGTCTGAAAATATGATTATAGTGCTATCGATGAGGTAAACTCTAGTAAAACACATGAGAACTGAAAATTTAAATACTTTTATATAGGCTCTGCATTGTGCCCGTATTTGTTTCTTTTCTCTTTAATTTGCAATCTGTTTCTTGCAATATTGCTCCTTAGCAGTATTTAAACTGTTAAGAGGCAACTTTTTCATGCTGGAGCTATTCTGTCTACCCTACACAATTAAAAAATTTTTTTTTTCCTTCTAAGAGTCTCTTCTCCATTTTAGGCATAAAGAATGAGTTCCTTTTAATCATTTTCACCTTCTAGGTTTTTCCCCACATAAAAGAACTAATGTTATGCTCATAATATCCTGAAATTAAAAAAAAAAGAACTAATGTATCTAATGCACTAGTAGCCAAATCTCACAAGTCACACAGATATGATTCTTGTGTTACAGACCCTAAATAAAATCAATCTAAGAATACAAGTTTTCCTCAGCCTCTATCTGGCCATGGAAACCAGTTTAGTTCCTAACATGTTCCAGTTTTGACAGCCAGTCATTATGGCCCCTTCAAATAACAAAAAAAACTAAGTTAAGCTAAAATAGTAAATACATCTTCTATCTTAAGTTTTTTAATGTTTTGATGTAAAAATTTAATTTTTATTTTACCATGATGAGAGGTTTTTGTTAATTCTTTCAAGTGTTGCTGCAAACGGTTGAAGTATGTTGTATGCAAAATGTCAGCTGGGCAATATTTAAAGCAAGGTATTAAGTAACATATTGTATTTACTCTGAATTCTTATTACTGATGTCTAGAAGCACTATTTCTCTAAAGTTGTATCTCAGAGTATCTAAAATCATTCCTCTGTTCCTGACTGGCATTTTTTAAACATTATGTCTGATATTACACTTTCTTTAACATTTTGGTATAATTCCACTGTATGAAATAAATTATCCATATAAGTTTATTTGGACAGTCCATTGTACCTGTTGCATGAAATGGTTTATTTCCCTATTTTAAAAAACTGGCTAACTTAACAGGACAAAATAAAATTGTATCCTATGCTACAAATAACACAAAACACAACTTTGTAGCATCGATCATAGGATTTAAAAGGTAAAAGCAGATGGAGCAGGTGATGGTGATGTCTTGTTTGATCCGGCTGCTTCATCACTCAGGAGCCACACAGAGAGAGCACCTGCATTTGTAGGCTCACCCATCCTTTCAACTCCCTACACTCATTATCTTCTCCTGACCTCACATTTACCCTTCCATACTCATCGGAACTTGGCTTTCATTCCTGCTGCTTCACTGAAATCTCCCTGGCAAGCGACACCCAAGATCTGTATGTTGCTAATCCAACTAGGATTTTTCAATCCTATCTTGCTGACTTCTGAGTTGCAGAAGTCAGACTGTCAGTCGCTCCTTGAAATGCTTTCCTCTGTCAGCCTCAGTGACAGCATTCTCATCCTGTTCCTCCTTATCCAGATTCCCTTCTCTTTCCCTGCCCATCCCTTAAACTTTGGTCTTTCATTATATGTGGCTTTTAACTTACTGGTGTTCTTCTTCTACCTATTCCCCTGGGAGTCCTGTCCCATTGGCACATAGGATGGCAGAGTATCTTCCTGTATAGGGTAAAAGAGGTTTGGTAGAAGGGTCTGGCACAGAGTAGATTCTCAATAAATACTTGTTGAATGAACGAATCAAGGGGTCATATTAAAATATTTTCCCTAGACTGGGTGCAGTGGCTCATGCCTGTAATCCCAGCACTTTGGGAGCCCAAGGCAGGAGGATTGCTTAAGGCCAGGAGTTTGACACCACCCTAAACAAAATAACAAGACCCCATTATTACAGAAAAATACACAAATTAGGCAGGTGTGGTAGCAGGTGCCTGTAGTCCCAGCTACTCAGGAGGCTGAGGCCAGAGGAGTGCCTGAGCACAGGACTTTGAGGTTGTAGTGAACTATGATGACGCCACTACACTCTAGCTGGGGTGACAGAGTGAGGGAAAAAAAAGAAAAAAAATATTTTCCCCAGAACAGACATGGTTAGAGAATCTTAGCAGAGTCTGTGGCAGGAAAGAAGGCAATACGGAAAAACAACATCTGCTAAGTGTTTTCTTCAAAACAATTTTATCCCATTGGAAGCTCCCAGATCCTCACTTTCCTTCACTTTCCCCTTCTTTGGGCACTCATACGCCACCAAACTGACAACATACCTACTTCTGGCAGAGTTTTCTTCAGCATGGATTCCTGTGGTTGGGAAAGTCACACCAGAACCTCATTAATTCCTTCTTTTGTGTAACAATAATAATCCTATACATTTACCCACCAAACAGAAGCCAACCCTTTATGTAGCCCCAGTGTGTTTCTGGAAAGTCCTTCTATACAGAGTTTTCCCAAAACAGCTTAAAAATGGCATGATTGATAGACAACTTGCTGTGAAATTGTTTGTGTGTAAAATTGTTTGACCTCTAAGGACGAGAGCGCCTTGAGAGACTGAAGCCTTGTCATTTCTGTGGAAAACATGTATCCTGGCCAATGAAAACACAAGTGTTTGAGTTAAGCACTGTCATTTTGAAGGAATCACTGGAGAAGCACTGCTGAGGTAAAACATTATCCCAATCTCTTTCTCTAATAAGGATATTTGAAAGACGCATTCTTACACCAACTTTAACCACTCTTCAATCCCAGATGGTAGACGAACATAAGGTCACCAAATTTTCCTGTCATACAATGGATAGTGGAATTTAATTAAATAGGGGGCTTCTCTAGTTACCCAATTATGGGCTGAAATTTAATATAGCCCAACTGCCTCTGCTTTTTACATTTCTGAAATAGGCAATGCAGTTCTTACAAGGGCTCATCAGTTCTGTCTCCTAGGATGAACTGCAGCACTTATGCCATTTAAAAAGTATTTACATGGTCATCTTTTCCCCTGAAATAACTACGTCTCCTTAGATACACTAATGGTCTTCATTTGGGAAGACAGGCATGAGCAACCAAGAGAACTTTCTTTGCTTGGGGGATATGAGTCTCTAATCCATTCTTGCATCCCAGATAGATGTGAGATATTATACACGGTAACCTTTAATTTAAGCCTCCCTTCCCACCCAAAAACAACCCATACATTCTTTCCTAATGTAAAGATTTCCAATAACAGCACAAGACTAGCAGTTAATAATAGGTCCCAACATATAAATTACAGTGGTCTCCAAAAATAAAGCTTCATGGGGGAAAAATTTGCAAGTTACCACTGTGAGGTAGATTCAGTAAAGAACAGTTTCCTCACACCACGGAAATCTGGATGTCTCTGCACAACTGGCAGACAAATATTCTGAACACAGTCCTCAGAAATGATTTTTTTGGTGTAAACCAAACTATGACTTTTCCCTACCTCGCCTCTCTGTCTCCTTCTCCTCAACCAACCTTACAATTAAGCACCCAAAGCTTGTTCCTAAGTCTAAGTCTTTCCTTACATTTCTAGAGAGCAATTAAAAAAAAAAAAGGCAAAGCTGTAATCCGTTACCTTCTTAGCACTTTGTCTAAGGTGATGACTGGGACCATGTGTTATTTGTGAAGTTTTCTTTCTTGCCAGCCAGCCCATAATGCTTACATCCTTGAGCCCCTTAGAATAAGAGTGCTCATTAAGGATTTCAAAAGAGGTACTCTCACGAGGCCCTCTAAATTCATGCATTCTGAATAGCTTCCTCCCCCACTAAGATGCTCTACTCTTTTTATTAACACTACCAGGGAACACTGGGCAGGTCTGTCCAAACAAATCCATTTAGAAATTCCATGGAATAGAAAGTTCACTTGTCTCTTTAATCCAGGTCTTAAGGAAGGCTGAGTTGTCACTCCCACCGTGGGGGGGATCAATGATCTGGCCTTGGAGAGCATTGAAATTTTTATAAACCTCTTGCATTCATCTTTATTTCAAAATTAACTGCCTTCTTATCTTAAGTCATTTAGTTCATGGACTGCTTACTCTTGGTGAAATATCTTTGTTGAGGGCTCTGAAGGTTTTCACTTCAGAGAACAGGACAGCTGAATACCACATTGTGCATAGGGGTCAAAGGTCAGCATTGGAGAGAAAACCCAGCTAATGCATTGTGAAAGACCTTCCTTTTTATGGGTGAGTTTTCCATGCATGTGAAAGTAAGCACATCTCCCACCTATTACAAAGCTTTGAACAAAAAGAATGAAAAGAAAAAGGAATCTTAATACTTAACCACTAAGTGGATGAAGCAAAGATCTCATTCCAGAGAAACAAGCCATACACAGGTGTTCAGACAAGGTAAAAAGCCACTCATTATGCGCCCCAGGCATGACATTCTGCCCACTTACGGATGGAGAATGAATGGAGGAAAGAATAACAGGGAACTGGAAAGACTCAAACTTCTCAAACCCTCACCTGCAAAAGCCAGAATTGCCAAACATTTTTGAAAGCAGATGTCCTACTCAGTTTTTACAGAACCAGGTATTGAAGTATCTCTAGCGCTTTGCAAATATAAATATGTGACCCCTTTTGTAACTGGTTATTGCTTTCAATACCCCGTGAGACTGGACTGCCATATTTCTGTAGAAAATCCTACAGATGCACTTTCCATTCAGACAAAATTGCCTTCTCTCCAAACCGTCTCGCCCTTCATGTGCCTCTCAGCTGTGGTGGCCCTCACTCTCCTTCAAAGAGGGTGAAGCTAAAGCTGGAAGCTTTGCCCTGGGTTGTGGAACAAGTCAGTGGCAAAGTCAGTATCAGATTTCTGGGTGCTTCGTCTCTTCACTTTAGCACCAAACATGTGCTCTAACCCTGGCTAGATATAAAACACACACTTGGCAGGACCAACCCCTCTCCTGGCTTCTCCCTCACATCCTTTCACTTATGCTTTCCTCAAAATGCCTCCTGCCACATCACCTCCCCCAGGTTGAGAGGCAGAACAGTTTTTGTTATCTAAAGATACATATCTTAGGAAAAAAATAACAATTTTGAGAACACAGGAAATGACTGGCTAGGAAAGTACTTTTGGTATTAACATGCTTTTCTTGGGCAACTATGGGTGAAATCTCTGTTCTGCGGCTTTATGATCAGTCTGGGGCTTTTGACATAATCCTTAAAGAAGGCAAAAGGAGGAAGATTGAAATTAAAAGAAGAGTAAGTTAATCAAAATCAAGCTGATTTTGTCTCTGGAGAAGATGCCTTCAGGCAACAGACAGGAACAAAAACATCCTGCTCTTTCTTCCATTCTGTTTGGAGGCACAGTAGAGCCAGACCACTTTTCAGTTTAGAAAAAGGGGTCCTCACAACGCCGCCCCACCCTCCAGCTCCCCTCCAAACTGGGTCTGTGCCAAAAATTCCTGCCTACCTTTCTGAGATCTGGAAGAACAAAGCCCTAATGGGGCGCCCCTTGGAGATGATGCACCCCTGGGCATCAAGCAACTATAAAATGCATCACTTATCACTGCAAAGGAGCTAAAAATGAATGGAGACAAGCTATGACTTGGGCATTAAAAATATGTTCTCTGGTCTCACATAGATGCAGAAAGAGATATAGAAAAAAACCTAATTTGGTAGTTTGCAAGCCCTTTTTAAGGAAGAGGAACACTTTTTACTAACGTTTTTTACCAAAAGTCTTCAATGTGTGAAACAAGAACGGGGCTGTTCTGGCTGAAAGGGAGGCAGAGGCTTGAAGTCCACTTGCCCCTTCTTTCACTCCCCCACCCCAGGACCCTACGTTGTCACCCCTTACACCATGAACAGTTGTATCTCAGCCATTCCTCCCCTGTCACCGTCATCACGTCATCCAGGCAGATGGGTGTTTTCTACTTTGAAAGATTTCCAGGGAGGGACCAGCCCTAACTCCCTCAGGCACTCATTACGTGTAAAATCCTTGCAGCAGTAAGTCCTTGTTATAGACAGAAAGGTGCCAGCGAACCTCAGTGCTGTTCAAAGTACTAGAACCAACAGAGTTTTTCCTGACTCGCTGCTGCCTCACTCCCAGACCCTCAGTGCATTATCACAGCCAGCGTCAGTTTCTTTAAAGTGGAACAAGATTTTAATGACGTAAAGCAATCTGAAAGCAAAATCCTTCTAGAGTTTCATAATCTCCTCTCACCCTTTAAGTCCTACACCTAGCTCAGCAGTTTTCTTAGCAACTTGCCTTTTCAAGCTTTCTAAAGCCTTCAATGTACCTTTTATAGAAACAACTTTCTTTTTATGCTCACATTTCACCAGTTTACGTAATAATTAAATTATCCAAGTTCAACTGGCATAAACAGATTTGGGAGCAAACAGAACTCTTGGAAAGTGTTCGACTTGACTTGTGGGAGCAGAGGGTGCAGGCACACCAGGGAGCAGCCTGCTGGCACCTCGTGTTTGTGTGCACAAGGCACATAGTCAGAGGGAACAGACAGCAGGTTGGTGCAGAGGCTCTGCTCTATCCGATGCCCAGAACCATTTCAGGAAGACAAGAGTGCAATTCACAAGGCTGAAGACATCATCACAGCTCCGCTTCTGACTTTTGCTGCTTTTCAATATATTCTCCTTGCTTTACCTCTGAATTTCTTTGCTAAATGTAAAGACCAGAGGTGGGGATGAGGGTAATAGAAATAAAAATTCTGGCTATTCCTGAATCTTTGGGCTCAAATGACATGACCAGCATTATTTTACTTGGATGGTATTATTTTACTGGTAGAATTGTTCTGGGTTAGAGAGTCTTTTAGCTCAACTTTATAAAAGAGACTTGGAGTAGCTAAGAGGGTTGCCTGAGAAGATTGCTATGTGAAAACCAGACACCAAACCCAGGAGTCCCAACTTCTTTGGGGGGCTCCTATAGGCTCTATGGCTTCCCTGGCACAGCAAATTTTTTTCCAAGGGCTTTTGGACTCTCTGGGGATCAAAGCTGCTTTTACAATGAACAGCTCTGTGCAAATTCCCAGAATTAGTTTCTCAGATAGCAGGAAAGCTCCTAAACCAGGTTGCGCATGAGTAAGCAATGATTTCTTCCCTCTTGCAAGAGGCTCATGGTGAGTTTCTCAGACAGAGGATGTGACTGGCCTCTTTTGCCCCCTGGGGTTCTGAGGCCAGGGGTGGAGCTGGGTGGAGGATCTTAGGTTCCCGCTGTGGCAACTGAAGTGCAGCAGCCCAGATTCCACCTCCCTTTCTGAAAACCCCACACATGCTACACTCTGGGACCAGAGTGTGGCCAGGGATTTCCATATGAGGACTCCAGAAAAATCACATCAAAAAACTGGTGTTATTGCATATACCTCCTCCTTTGCATGTAATTTATAAAAGTGGGGGAGGAGGACCCTGTTAATAATGGGACAAGGAAAATTAATAAATTAACACCACTCATACTTCAAAGGTAATAATTCTAAAACACATTAAGAGCACTGAAAAGAGTGGCCTTTGTGAGCTTCCCTCATTCAGAGAGACACCTTCCCAGGAAAAGGCAACTCATAATCGTCCCGAAGATCAGCTCAATGCTAGTCTAGAAGGCCAAATGCAAAGTCGTTCAGCATGAATCCCATATATTAGGCAACCCACTCCTGTGGGGTTGCTGGAGGGAACTCTGGGTCCCAGAGGAAGGACCCAAGAATAAGCACTCGGTAGCAGCAGCCGTGGGAATCTGGGCTGGTGACCCAGGGTATGGAAATCACAAGGACGTCTACTTAGAATTTATGAGAGACGCTTCAATGGGGGGAAACAGTACAAATTATGGGAACCAAATACATATATAATACAGGAAATAGGAAGAAATGGCACAAACTTCCAGAACATAGCGACATACCATGATGTAAACAAGGATTTCCTTAGGAACTTTCTGTAGACAAGCTGAGGTGTCCATTTCCAGAAATCTGACTGACCGCTCAAGCGCTGCTTTTCCATCACGGATCAGAGGGAATGAATGCGGCGCAGGGTCTGGGGTGTGTACCCAGGAACGCTGCTGCCGTCTCGGCCACTGTGGCTGGGGTAAAATTCCAAAAACCCATGATGCCCAGGAATAAATCCCAAGTGTGTGTTCTCCTGGAGGGCCTCTGAGCCGTAATTCCACCTACTGGCAGAAATACTACTTCTGTCTTAAAGCTGTTAAAAACCTATTTTAAAAATCACACAGTTGGCAGATCACCGGGATCAAAACCTGACAGTCTAGTATTGACTTACAGAAGAATTTAAAATAACCCATGGGAAAACGTTCCTAGCTTAAAACAGCACTTTCACACACGCACACATATACACATGCAGGGCCATGTGTGTGCCCCGGGACAACGGCCTGCACAGCCTCAAGAATGGGGACACAGAAGGACAGTGAGGATGAGAGTGGAATGGACGTGATGGTCCCGTTTCTTTACACATTGCCTGTTTGTCCCACTGCCCCATAAATTCTCTTCCAGATGCATCTTGGGCCCAGGGTTCCCCCTCCCTCTTCCTTCATACCTGAAAGCTCTCCTCCTTCCTGAATACTCTCTCCAAACTTCTGTGCAGTCCACATTTGAACTTCCGTGACTCCGCTACACTCACTGCCCTGCTAATGTGCTGCCCCTGGACCTGGGCATAAACCTTCCTTTACCTTCCTGACTCGCTTGGCTTCCCATTTCCAGTGACCGTTATTCCCGGTGTCGGAAGTCAACAGCCAACTCCATTACAAGTTGATCATGCACAGTGTGGACTGGAACAGGTTGTCTTTTGTTGCCTTTGCAGTGATTAACACAATTTCTTGGCACATAGTAGGCAATTAATAAATACCAGCTGGTGGATTTGCTTCTATTTTATATAGATGTTATATTTCAGGAGATGTGATTTGATCCAATCTGAAGAGCTCTGGGTATGACATGACACAGGATAAATATGGTATGTCCAAAGCTGTACTGTTATATAAGCTCTTTTTATGGTATCCCATCAGCTATTTTTTGTCATCATCAAAAAACCATTATTAAATTCCGCATATGTGTCACTCGAATAAAAGTTCCTGGCCGCTAGAAACTTATGATTGGGCAAAACTGCTGCCATATGATGAGTGAATATGGGAGGAAAATATATGCATATAAAAATAGAAATGTTGGAAAGCAACTTCCCTGGAGGTTGGGGAACCTCATTAGCAGCTCTCTTTCATAGGAAACAACCATCTCGAAAGAGCTTTTCAAGCTTGTATTTTCAAGCTTGTAGAAAGTGCCAAGCTCCTTAGATTTACATTTAGTCTGGAGAGAAGTGGCTACGGAGCCAGCCAGAGCTGGGTTTGAATTTCTGCTCCACTACTTATTGGCTGTGACTTGGGACAGGCAGTTTCCCTCCATGAACACATACTCACATCACAGAAACGGTCATGCCACCATCAGTCTTGCAGGGTAGCTGGGGGAATAAATAAGATAAAAAAGAAAGCACCCATAAAGCACCCAGCTCAGGACCCAAGAAATCGTAGGTATATATCTTCGACAAGCATTGCTTGGCTGTGCCCAACAGTTAAGGACCAGTGACCAGGCTGTTGTGCGTGTGTGTAAGGAGGGAGGTAGGGGGAAAAGGGCATTCTGATGTTCTTTCCTTTCCAATATTTCTTCCTCAGTGATAAGTCACAGTCTTCATGGGATAGAGGCTTCCTAAGATTTAAATGTCCAAGAGTTGTACATTTCTAGGAAATTCCTGAAGCATCCCAAGAAAGTTAGGACGAATTCTCACATCCTGCACATTTTCTGCATGGCTAGAATTACTGGACTCTGCTTTAATGGCAAGAGGCAAGGACACTCTATTATTCTATGAACTTAGCTGGAGAAGACACTGACACCCAGGTCCAGAGGGCACAAGCCAGTAGCACTATCAAAGGCTCCAATGATTTCCTGGTGGTTCTTAGCAGTGAAAAATTCATTCAGTTGTCTGTCTCAGAGGATTCTGTCTTAGATACGCATCTGTGTGACTGATGAAGCCACCGTGAGATTGGGTGTGGGCAGAGAAGCTGGAAGATGACACAGAACCTCTCAGCTGGGAAAAATTCTCTGTCTCCTCAAATGAGCTCTTGTCCCTCTGGACAAGTCTTATCTCAAGTCCCAGTGAAAATGCCACCTCCTCTGTGAAGCCTTCCAGGACCCTGCAAAGTATAAACCCTTCCTGCTTGCTTTTAGTTACTGCACATTATGAGCCGGTCTCGCAGCTATTTGCTTCCTTCTTTCTCCTCCACCAGTCTGCATCCTCCTCCATCATTCACTCTCACATTTCTCAGGATTTGAAATAATGTATTTATATATGTTAACTTTTATTTATCTGTTTTCACTGTAAGATTAGAAGCTTCCTGAATGCCGGGCCTACGTCTGTCCTTCTGCTCACTATTGTATCTCCAGTCCCCAGCACTGCCCTGGGAGGTACTCACTAGAGATCGTTGAATGAATGAATGCAAACTCCTAACGGTTCAAATCTGTTTCCCCAGCACCCAGCATAGTGGCTGGTACAAAATTATCACATAGTAAAGGTTAAACGAATAGGTTGTTTTTTTAAAGCAATGATTAAATTTTTTAAAGTGGTCTATTTTTATATAAATTGCTATAAAAATAAGATGTATAAATATGCCAACCTGATTAGCATAGAATTTGGACTGAATAGAAATCTGAAGATGGGCAATTAAGAATTTCAGTAAAAATCAGAGATATATTCTAAGCTGGGGACCTGTTTCATCTCTTATGCTGATATCCTCATTAGAGTCCTAGCAAGATGGAAGGGAAGAATGCTAAGGAAAACAGCAATCTAAAGAATCCAGGAGAAATTCTTGCTGCTCCACTGGTCATCATTTCACTTATAAAAGCTCACATGTTTAAAGCACTCTGCTCTTCATATTTTCTCATTGTTGTTACATCTCAGTGAGACAGATTAGTCAGGTGTTACGCCCATTTTACAGAGAACGAAACTAAGGTTAGAAGCTACGCAACTTCTGCAAGGTCACAAAGCTAATGAGCAATGGAGCGAGTTCTAAGTCAAGTCTGCTGACTCCAAGCTTATTAATCTTCCTAATATATTCCCACCAGAGTCCCAGGCCAACGCTAAACCTTTGCTGAGGCCTCAAATCACCCTGAACTTGTGTATCGTCAGCATTTAGTATTCCCGGGACCTAGACTGGTTTCAGTAACAATAGTCTCTTTATAGCACAGTAGTTTAGACTCAAACCTAGGTGTGAGGACACATTCCATTACTGTGGTTTTAGGTATGTTTACTTAATTTCTCTCTGCCTCAGTTTCTTCATCTGTGACATAGGATGATGATAAAATATACCTCATATGGTGGTAGCAAAGATTAAATGGAAGAATGTCTATACAGTAGTTAGCAGAGGTAGTGTTTTAGAGCCTCATGTTATAACAAGAAAAGATGGCAGGCTTAGATGTTAGAAACAGACACTGCTGGCCTCCTTATTAAGGTGCTTCGTGCTTGGCAAGTCCCTCCCTCATGCCTCCCAAGCCGAGGGCAGGGGCTTTGCAGGAAGAGGTTAAGCCAGCAAGCGTGGTCTGCCTGTGGCGTGCGTGCCTAGCCCTATAAAACCCTCTAACGAGGAGCAGCTCGAAGCAGCTCGTTGGCTTGGCCGTCTCCAGGCATTCTGTCCTCGCAGAGAGGCTGAGTTTGTGCCAAGCCGAAGCCCTCTGCCCCAGGGGGTCTCAGTGGGTTGAGCGAGGCAACTGCAGTGAGGCGGTTTCGTTCCCACTGATCCTCGAGCTCTAGCTAAGGGTTCTTTCCAAGAGGGAGTCCAGGAGTGCCGCACAGGATAGACGCCTGGACTCCAGACTTCCTGCCTGGAAGACACTGAAGGATGGTGTTTGCTGGGCCAGGAGGAGAGGGGGTCTCCAGGCAAGACCATAATGCTTGAGATGTGCAAGAATGTCGCTTGTGGAGACAGCCTTCCACGACAGATGCAAGAATCCCAAGCATCTGGGGAAGAAAGGCATCTGTCAAGGCAAAGCAAGGGGCCAGGGGCGATCATGGCTCCTTCATCATAAAGCTGGCCATGGAGATATTTGAGGGCCAATTAAGTCATTCACCCCATACACTTACATCTTCCCTGTGTTGCCTCCTTTGGAGTTTAAGGGAAACCTGAGCCTGCAGGGAAAGTGTCTCTTTGATCCCTGCTGGCCTCTGCCAAACATCATTCACAGGGAAGGTTTTGAGCTGTCCCCAGAGCAAAGGCTTGGGCTAAGCTCCCCCTCTGTGGATTGGAGCCAGGCTAGTTAAATTTTGTATTTGAAGTGTGGCAATTCGAGGAATGACCTCCACTTTACAACATCCCCTCTTCTCCTCGCCTACTAACAGCAGTCGGCCTGAAAGTCTCCGGGCTTGGACAGAAGGGAAACAGCAGGCCTAACCCAGCTCCACCCCAGGGCAGGAGGCTGGGTAGGTGTAACATGACCTGCTCCTCTCCCTGGGCTATGGCAGACAGGTCCCCGCCCTGGCACACCTGCCCAGAAGTCTGTTTCTGGTAAGGCCTAGGTGGGAACTCAACAGCTGTGGCCTCAGGATAGGACACTGAGCTCCCCCGACAAAGGCCAGGTTCCCCTGGGGCGGGGTGGGGCAGAGGAAGGAGGCAGGGAGAAATACCAATTCAAAAGACAGGATGGGGTAGCCTAGAAAAGGCTGTGGTGGAAGGAGGGATGGGCTCAGAGAAAGGGCGCTGGAGTCACTTAGGGGATTTTCACACCTTCCAGGGGTAGGGGAGGCAAAGAACAGAAGGCAAAAGTCCAGCACAAGTCTTGGTTGGGTGACAATTTTAATTATCCTCGTGGATCTCAAGTAGGTTCTAATTGGGGTGGCGGTGGTGGAAGAGGGAGAGAAGGTTATGGAGACCCCGTCTCTCTACCTTCTCTAGGGCCCTGTGACCTGTAGGGACTCAGCCCAGGATCGCACCTTCAGGTGACAATCCCTAGAGGTCCCTAAATAGATCTCTCCTCTGTTCAGGAACTGTTTCCTTTTATGACACCCCTCCCCCAGCAGCCATTTTAGCAAAGTGGCCCCAAGGACCCAAGTCACAGTCCAGAGGGGCTGCAGGGCTGCAGCCCTTCACACTGGGATAGGGGACAACACATTTGGGGCCAGCAGGACTCTGGCTTCCAAGGGGCTCCCAGTGCCCACTGTCCTGCAGGGGAAGGAACTGAGAAGAAGGTGCCTGTCCCTGCCCAGGCCTTGCCCATACTTTGCCCTTACCCCAGGCCTTTGTGTGCACAGCCGCACCTGAGCCCCTGGGGGGGTGTGGGGGCTCCCTCTGAGGAGACAGGAGGAAGCAGGAGGGTGTGGTGGGTGCCAGTCTGGGCTGCTGGGGCTGAGAGGGCTGTGAGAGGCCACACAGAACCATGCACTGGGCCTCTCATTCAGCTTCCTAACCTCCAACGTCCAGGTCTCACGGGGGGCTGAGGGCAAGAGGTGTGTTTATTGGGGTGAGAGCAGGGAGGTGGGAAGCTCCCCCCAAAACCAGAAAGCCCCAGCCCTGGTTCTGGGGCTGCTGGAATTCCTTATCCTCCCTTGGAAGTGCAGTTCCAAGTCAGCTCAGAGGGTCCCAGGGCTGGCCGTGGTTACGCCACTTCCCCTTTCTGGAGTCTCTGTGCATCACCCTCACCTTACAGG
Organism: Lemur catta; assembly: GCF_020740605.2. Taxonomy (NCBI): domain Eukaryota; kingdom Metazoa; phylum Chordata; class Mammalia; order Primates; family Lemuridae; genus Lemur; species Lemur catta. The sequence continues at coordinate 3,529,319 of NC_059150.1, read as the reverse complement.
ACCAGTCTGCCGCCCCCCACAGTGCGACCCCCCAACCACCCACTCTCACATTTGCACCCTTGCCCAGGGCAGAGACCCAGGCTTCACTCCCTCCGAGGGACCCAACTCGCTATGGGGTCACAGATTCAACGTGCCCTCCCTTCCCCCGGGTCTCACCCTTCCAGCCCCCACCACCTCATTTCACCCCAGGACGACCCTCGGAGCCTCCGGGGCTTGTGAGGGCCTTGGCTGAGCCGGTCTGGGGCTGCGGGCCGCTCCTCCGTCCACCGGCCAGGTCCCCAGGACCCCCGACGGCCACAACCCCAGCCCCCACACACCGCAAGCCCCGAAGTTCAATCAAGTTGTGCCATTGTCTCAGCTCGGTCGGTCTCCGGGGAGTCTAAGCGCCTTCCCTTCCCTCTCCCCTCCCTGTTCCCCCCACACCCACCCCCAGCCCCAAATGCCAGCAAGCCGACCGTTCAGAGTCCGGAGGCTCCGGCGGCGCTGCCACTCCTCCCTCCGGCAGGAAAGCGAGCGCCAAGACCCTCCTTCTTGCGGACCCCACACCCACCGCCCCGAGGCTGCAGCCGCGGCGGAGCTGGGGGGCCGGGGCCGGCCGGGCGGGACGTGCCGCAGACGCGACCCCAGCTCTGCGGGGTGGCGGCCCGGCCGGGGGCTTACCTGCGGGGGAAACTCCCAGTCCTTCCCGACCTGGGCACGGGCAGATGCAGCATCTTCCCCGGCTCAGGCGGCCATTCACCGGGTGGGCACTCGGCGCCCCCCGGGACGGCCCTCGCCCGCACCCCTCGCCCGCACCCGGCGGACACCCGGAGACGCACGAGCCGCGGGCCACGCGGAGGGCCAGAAACCGAACCCCGCCTGCCCCCGCTCCCCTTCCTCCCCACCACCCGGGCTCGCACTTACGGCTCCAGCTGCACTTAAAGCGACAGAGCCCCATTTCCCCGTCGCTGACTTCTGTCCCAAGCCACGGCGACGCAGGCTGCGAGCGGGCTCTTTAACGCCCAGAGCAGGTAGACAAAGAGCCACCGCAGCCTCAGCCGTTCGGGTGGCCTCTGATGCCCCGAGGTGCAGACCCGGGCTGGGGGCCTCGACCTCCACCTGGGCTGCTCCGGAGTTAACCCTTGGGATGCCAGCTGCGGTCCCTGGGGAGCTCTTGCTCGTGCCGCACAGGCAGAAGGGGGTGTGAGCATCAAGGCACTTCCAGGTCTCGGGCAGGGCACCGATGTGCCAGGTGGGTACCGCCTTGGGGACGGCGTTGGAGAGGCCGGGCAGAACCTTCTCCATAGAGGGCTTCCTCCCAGCCTCCTCCTGTCCCCTTTCCAGGCTTTTAGAAATTAATAAAAATCGGAGCATGGGATCAATACATTGCCTAAAACAAGGTCTGTAGAGGGGTGTGGTGGGGGGTGAAGGTCAGATGAGGGTACCTATTGCCAGAGGAACCTTCTACTTACAGGGGGGAGAGGGGCAGGGCAGTGGGACCTTCTGATGTTCCGACAGACCACCCCAGGCCGTGGGACCTAGCATCTCTCCAGCGTTCAAGAGACCACCGGTCAGGTGAGAGGTGTGCTTGTTGGGGGAAGATTGTGGGGGAGAAAGAACAGTGGCACCATGCAAGGATCTGTGGCTTTATCCAGGACGCATTTTCAGGTGACTGATGAGGAAAAGGACCCCAAGACAGGAAGGTTTTAGTGTAGGTAAGAAAAAAGGTAGGATCCAGTAGCGGGGCCCTCCCACTGGGCTCCTCTCCCCGCAAGGTCCTTCCGGTGACTTAACTCTCACTATTCCAGAGAGAGGAGAGCTGCACAGGGTCCAGACTGCTGACCCAACCCTGCTTCCTCCAGTTCTCACGCTTTGCTCCTGGAAGGGGCCACGCGTCTGTGGTTGGGTCCCAATCCCAATGTGAACTGGGCCAACGGGGAAGGCTACATTTTAGGAATGGATAGATTATACCTGCCGTTTCTTTAAGCGAAAAAAACAACAGCAGCAATTTTTTTTAAAGCCCCCCAAAGTACTAAAGTAAGATGACCATGAACCACAGGGCAGTTGTCTCTGGTGTTTGGGCAGCCAGGTGTGACTGAGCCACGCATAGAGATCCAGGTCACACATGTTCTCCTCGTCTTAGCCGCTTTAGCTTTCTGGGCACTAGTTTTCATAGATGTTAAGGGAGAGCTATGCACCCCTGAACTTCTCCCCGCATCCCCTGCCCTCCGCCTTTAAAGAGGTCTGGGTGGTGCTTTGATGGATAGGAATAGCCTTTTCCCCTTAACGCCAATCTGCCCCGTGTCCGCTGGCTGCTCAGTGCCACTGAGCCGGTGCTGCAGCTGTAGGGATAAACCACAGTTCCTAGAGGGTGGAGAACATTAGCCGAGGCAGGGACCTCCACCTCTGGATCCCTGAACAGCCTGGGTTGGGGGAAGGGTCTTTGTTTCTGGGGTGCATCCTGTGGCCAAAGTTTTCCAAATATGCTGTGAGGTCAAAGGGGAGCAAAAGGCTGCACTGATCCTAGACCAATCCCTCAGACTTCCCCCTCGTATGGGGGCGGGGCAAGTAGCTTCTCATTCTCTCTACTCTGTTCTGAGCGGTAAGACTTGAGAAAGATGCACCAAGCTCTGAAGCAGAGGAGCTGTAAGGGGGATCAGAGCAAGGCGGCTGGTTCTCTCCAGCATATTCTTCCATCTCAGCCCAGGCTGCTGCCCCAGACCAAGCCCCTGTCCTGGCCCTCCTGTCCTGGGCCTCCCTTCCTCACCAGCACCCTCAATGGAGGGGGAGGGCAACCCTTCTCTAGGGAGGTTCTGTCTGTGCAGCTGTGCTGGAGCTGGCCTGGGTCATCTGGGGAACAGCTTACAGTGACACGCCATAAGGGATTCTCTTTAGCCTCAGCCAGCATGGAATCCTGAATAAAATGACTTTGTCTCAGCCAAAGGAATGTCATCAGCAGGGGATGTTTTTCTCCAGATCTAGCTGTAGGTTTTTCATAAGGTTTTCTCCTTTGTGGCTTTCTGGGCAGAGCCTGGAGGGAGAGAGATCTGAGGCCCGGAAGGGGCAAGACCCAGGGGTTTACCTGGCGGGATGGGGGTCTTGTGCAGGGAACTGAACTGCCCCTGAATATTGCCTCACAGCCCCCCAGAGCCCATGTGGCCCGATCACCTGTCCTCATACCGTGGCCTGCCCACCCTCCCTTATACCCTCCTCCTCTCCCTGCGTCTCAGCCCACGCGGGGACTGGGGGAGAGACCGTAAGGAGAACATGTCTCGGCCAGCACCTCATCCCAGCAGAGAGGCTCTCCGCTTTCTGAGTCCCCGCTCAGGGGATTCTGGGCTAGCGGATCTCTAAACCACCTCCTCCTTGGGGTGGACTCCGGAGCTGCCAGAACCCAACAGAATCTGAGGTTCCCTCTCTGGGTCCCTCTTTCGTTCTTGCTGAGGAGGGTGAGGGTGGCATGGTAGTGTCTGCAGTACTGCTTGGTGGAAGCTAGAGTGGGCTTTTAACGGGGAAGGAGCAGGGTCCCAGAGGTGTCCTGCTTAAATAAGCAGCATGCAAATCGGCACCTGCTATTTCCAGCCCACAGGTCAGGCACTCTGGGTAACTGGACAGCAGCGCTGAGGAGAAACGCTGTCTGGGGGCTTTTGGGAAAACAGTAAGTCACAGCCTCTCGTCAACGGCTCAGCCCCTGTGCGTGAAGGGGCCCTGACCTTGCCCATCATGGGGGGTGTGGCAGAGTGGGGGGACATGGTGGCCCAGTTGCCTTGACTGGGGGGGGCACACAGGGGTGACTCTGAGCTCTTCTTTCTGGGTCCCAGGCTGCGTGACTGTGGCCTGGGACAGAGAGAGTGGGGGACAGCTGAGGGACACATGGTGGAGGGGGCAGACACCTGCTGAAAGGGAGCTGGGAGTCAGGCACTTATCCAGAAAGAAAACCCAGCCAAAGAAGAAGAGAGGAAAAAGGCCCGTCTGTCTCAGATAGGCCTCCTCTGTGTGCCGCTGTGCTTCTCCTCAAAGAGCCCTTGGGAGCCATGATCTCATTTGTCTCCCGTGCCAGCACCATGAGAGGGGCTCTTTACCAGGGGGAAACTGAGGCATGGGAGGGGGAGGAAATGCCCAAAGCTAGGGCAGAACCCAGACTAATAGGCATGAGGTCCCTCAGCCAGATTCCTGTGGGGGAGGAGGTGAGTCCCTCTCCCTTCCCCCACCTTCCCCACCTTCCAAGGATCTCTGGAGTCGCCTTGGCTCAGGCCCAGGGTCCTCCTGGCCAGGGGTCCGTTTCCAGCAGACACATCCAAAGACAGTCTGTGGGAGGCTCTGGTAGTCTCCCTGACAATAGTCTCAAAGGGTGCTGTGGTTTGTTAGAGTGGGGCAAGAGAAAAAGAGAGAGACTGGCCAGGGAGTTTCTGTGCTTTGAATTCCAGTGTCGCCTGCCTGCGGGTTTCTGGGCTCCAGTGTCACCTGTCTGGGGCCTGACCACACACTCCATTTCCTGGCAAGCCCCAGAAGTGAGACCCTTGAGAGAGGATGAGGGTCCCAGGGTAGGCATCCGCCACCGTGTCCCCTGACCTGGCCTCGTGCCTTCTTCTCTTTCCCATCAGTTACGAGGCCATTTAATTCCCTGCACGGGAAAAGCCCTGCCCTATCCCCCCCCAAGTCTTGGCCAGTCAGAGAACCTCGCCCAGCTGGGCCTGAGACCCCTGCACACGCTGGCCAGGGGGAGCTGCAGCGTCCTGGCAGGAGCCGAACAGAGAGCATTCTACCCCTAGAGCGGAAGGCCAAGGAAGAGAAAGAGCCAGGGTGGAGGGCAGGGAAAGGAAAGAGAGAGGGTTTGGGAGAGGAACCTCAGTGAGTTAACACCTTCCACACTGTGGCGGAATCTACGGGGAACGACCTGGACACGTCCCTAGTCCCAGCTTTCTAAAACCCACCCCTGGGTCCCCCAACAACCCCACTGACTCCTAAGGGAATCGTCTGTTGTGACCTTGACAGAAATGCCTAGAAAAATCATTCCCAGCCTTTGTGTAGCAGAAGTTTTCAAAGCACTTTTACATCTATGATTTTATTCTATTTCCAAACAGCTGAGTGACCTAAGGTGGGACAAGTTATTATTATACTTGCTTTAAAACATCCATGGGCACAAAGTTTAAAGGAGCGGCCTAAGGCGGTTTGTTCATGGGTTTGGAAGCCATGGCGCCATGAGGTCCAGGTCGGGGATCGCTAATGGATTTCTTGACCCACTAGCGGGGCCTGCGTTTTCCACGGCGCCTGGTGCCTGGGTCTGGCCAGCGTCTCCTTCCCTGACCCAGTGGGGCTGCTGTCCTTCCCCACCGACATCCAGGCCCTGCCTGGAGGAGATGCCAGGGAGCCTGGGACAGACCCGGTTGGTGTGGTCGGAGAATCCGGAACACCAGAGCTGCAAAGGACTTTAGAGATCACCTGGGTCAACCTCTTCATTTTCACAGAGGAGGAAATTAGGCCGAGAAGGGGCAAGTGACTAGCTCAAAACCCCTCCACACAGCAAGGTGTCCGGATTCCCCGCACAGGGCTCCTTTTACCACTCAGTGGCGTCGATTCTTGGCAACAACTCCCTCCGGGGGCCACTGGGGCTCAGGCTGAAAGCTGTGCAGGTAGGGGGGACAGTCTGAACGGGGGCACTGAGGCAGCAGATGCTCATGGAGTGCTCCAAAGCCCATCCCTAACCCCAGCCGAGGCTGCCAGCGGGAGGAAGGGTCCTGCTCGCAGCTGTGTTACTGCTCTGCAAATATTTACATAACCTTTGAGGAGACCTGCCTTCCTTGCCGCCCCCACAGCTGGGAGAGGCGGCAGAGAGGGGATCCCTGTCCTCGCGTGGCTCTGAGGACATGGGGACAGAGGAAAATAGGAAGGGAGATGGGAGAGCAGCTGCTTCTCCAATAAGGGCCTGACAGACCCTCGGCTGGGGTCACTGGGCAGATATGTGTGTGTGTGTGTGAGAGTGAGTGTGTGAGTGTGAGTGTGTGTGAGTGTGTGTGTGTGAGAGTGAGTGTGTGAGAGTGTGTGAGTGTGTGTGTGAGTGTGTGTGTGTGTGAGTGTGTGTGTGAGTGTGGGTGTGTGTGAGAGAGTGAGTGTGTGTGTGAGGGTGTGAGGGTGTGTGTGAGTGTGTGTGTGAGTGTGTGTGTGTGAGTATGTGTGTGAGAGAGTGAGTGTGTGTGTGAGGGTGTGAGGGTGTGTGTGTGGGGGTGTGTGTGAGTGTGTGTGTGCACGCGTGTGTGTGTGTGTGAAAGTGTGTGTGTGAGTGTGTGTGTGTGTGAGAGTGAGTGTGTGTGTGTGTGAGTGTGTGTGAGTGTGTGAGAGAGTGAGTGTGTGAGGGTGTGTGTGTGTGAGTGTGTGGGTGTGTGAGTGTGAGTGTGTGTGCACGTGTGAGTGTGTGTGCACGCGTGAGTGTGTGTGAGAGAGTGTGTGTGTGAGTGTGTGTGTGAGTGTGTGTGTGAGTGTGAGTGTGTGTGTGTGAGTGAGTGTGAGAGTGTGTGTGTGAGTGTGTGTGTGAGAGTGTGTGTGTGTGTGTGAGAGTGAGGGTGTGTGAGAGTGTGTGAGTGTGTGTGTGTGAGAGTGTGTGTGTGAGTGTGTGTGAGAGTGAGTATGTGTGAGTGTGTGTGTGTGAGTGTGTGTGTGTGTGAGTGTGAGTGTGAGTGTGTGTGTGTGCACACGCCCCCTCTACCGCAGCAGATTCCGAGGCCAGGAGCAGTTATGTCAGAACACCCTGAGCACCCCCTGCCCTCGGTTCTCCATTACTGAGTTACACCCCTAATCTCTGGGGAACAGAACGGAAACTCCACACAGTTTATTGAGAAAGCACTGTAAATACATCATCTCCTTCCATCCTCAAAACTCTCCCCTCCTGCACCTCCACACCTGGTGCCACCCGCCGTCTGCTCGCACCTAGATGACTGCAGGGCTCTCCTTTCCGTGCTGGTCCTCCCTGGTGTCCTGTGGTCTGTTCTCCTTACAGTAGCCACACAGACACTTTGCAAGACACGTCAGATCACATCACCCTCTCCCCAAAGTCCCGCAGTGGCTTTCCCTCTCATTCAGAGGGAAGCCCGTCCTGGGCACAGCATACCTGGCCCCCGGCTACCTCCTGACCTCCTTTCCGGCCCCTCTACCCCTGTTTACTCTGCTTCGGCCACACTGCCCTCCTTGCGGTTCCTTGCACACATGCCACTCTTGCCTCTGGGCCTTTGCACATGCCCTTCTGCTTGCCCGGACGGCTCTACCCCCAGTTATCCGCATGGTTTACCAGAGAAGCCTTCCCTGCCCGTTCCATGGCTCTCTGCCCCTCACCCTGCTTTCCTTTCCTACGACACACGGCACCACCTAACCTGCTGCGTATTCACTCATCTGCTTGTTTGCCGTTTCTTTTTCACAGGTAAGTTTAAGAATTATTTTTTTCTCCTGCCATATCCGCAGTGTTTTGTATGTAACACGTGCTTTACAAGTATTATTGAACGTATGAAAAATATCATGAGGTGGGAATTTTACCAGCTTTCCTTTCAGACGGTGACACTGAAGCACAAAAAGGCTAAGTGACATCCGAGGTCACATAGCGAATGAGTAGCAAAGTGAAAATTAAATCCAGGTCAGCTGGGCCCCAGAATGTTCTATCTACTTTGCTCGTCTGCCTCCTAAGAACAGGAAACTAACCACAGGGTCTGGTGGGGACGTGAGAGATTATACAGCTGCTGCCTTCCAGACTAAAGGGGTCCCTGCTCAGAGCTGGGAAGGGTGGGACCTCTTAGCCGGAACCTCACAGGGGAACTCCTCGCCCTGGCCGAATCCAGAGAACAGGGACTATCTGGAGACAGTCACTCCAGCAGGGGCACGGGCACCAGTTATCCTCCAGGCTCCTCTGCGGAGGCTTGTTGTGGCTGGGAAAGGAGCAGTGACAGCCAGATGATAAGCTCTGTCCCTCGTCTTCTAAAAACACTCAGCAGAATGTCAGCGTTGCTGGGAACCCCTGCTGCTAGAAGTCCCACCACCTAAGTCTGCCCATGTGGCCATGTATGTGTAGATAGTGTGGTTCCTGAACTGCCCCTTGTCATCAAGCCCACAGCGCCCAAGACAGAAGCCAGGCGTTGGAAATAGAGGAAGACTAAGAGATTGAGGACGGTGACCAATGGGAACAGAGGCTGGGGAAAGGAGCTGGAAGAGGGTGAGCAGTCAGCAAAAGAGCGCAGGAACTAGGTCAGAGGTTTGCTGTCTCCCAGGCCAGAGATGCCCCACAGGAAAGCAGAGACAAGGCACAAGACGGACCCCTTCTAGAAGAAGCCAAGGGGGAAAAGGGGCAGGCTGGTACGAATACGCTCACCCTGCTCTGGGTCAGGCCCCAGGCTGAGCACAGGGTCACTCACCCCTCTCTGGAAAGGTCCCTCCACCTCTCAGACACTCCGTGCCTGTCCGGCTGCTGCACACCCTGCACCTCAGCCGGCCTGTGTCCTCCACCGGCTGCTCTCGTGCACACACAGCCCCTCTGTGTCCAGCCACCTCTCACACACGTGTCTGGACAGGTCTCACACAGGGACTGTCTGTCTCTCCTTCCCACTCCTTGGCGTGCACAGCACGAACACACTGGCTGTTTATCTACAGCACATGTCCCCACGTCAGTGTGTCCTGCCTTCTCCCCATGACCCTGTCCTGCATATCCAGTGCATGTTGACCTTTCTCTAAGGTAGCTATGTGCTTTGGGTCTCTCTGGGCCTTATGCTTTCCTTCCTGCCTGTCTTTCAAATCTAGACTTGTATGCATCTGCCCGTGCTCATTCCGTTGTCCTGATAATAGGCAAGAACAATTCAGCCCTGCAGCCTCTCTGGGGCACCCCCATGCACAGCTCAGTGGGTAAGTCCCCCTGCCTGGCCTGCTGGCCTTTCTGCAGCAGTGAATGGTCTTTTGCTGCCTGGCCAGAGACATCTGATAGCCCAGAGGCCAGAACTGGCCCCTCATGAACATCCTGGGACAGCTCAGCCTTTGAGCCGGAGTCAAACAAGGACTTGTATTCACGGAGGCTTGGGTTGCTCCTTCTGCCCTTGGCCCAGAGCTCCTGGCTGTGGCCACTCTGAGGCTCCCCAAAGCAAGACCCTATCCTGGAAGATGGAGAGGTCGCTTAGGGGCATTCCAGGAGGGGGTCTCTAACAAAGAGTCATTGGTCAGTCCACAGTGTGGCCTGAGAACCTACACTGCTGGGCACTGAGGGGAAACAGAGAGAGAGGAGAAGACAGGGTCTCTGTCCTTGGGATCTCCTACTCCAGCAGCAGGCGTGTGAGCCTGGCCCTGCCAGGCTTCCAGGCTTCAGGGACACAGGGCTGCACACAGAGGGAAAAGGCTTCACGGCACACACGGCGAGGCGGTGGGTGTATTGGAAAGCGCACAGGATGGGTTCTTTCAAGTTATATAATCTTGCCAAGCCAGTTAGCTGAGTTCCAATTTCCTCACTTGTAAATTGGGGGAAAGAATGTCTAATTCACAGTGTTAAGATTTGATAAAAATAATGCTATATTAGTGTTTTGCAAATCATACGTGCGATGCAATTGTTAGAACTCATAAAAGTGCAAGTTACTACAGTACAAATATGCGCACAAGTTCTAGGACAACCCAGAGTCAGACATCAATTATATTGCAATGGAATGAATTAGGCTAGGCTCCCTGGAGGGGGGGAATTTGGCAAAGACAAGCGGGCAACTGGACATCACCACCCAGGTGGAAAAATTCCATTCCACAGATGGCCTTTATAGCTTTGGGTTTCCATGAACCAAACAGAAGGGAGGGAGGTAATATTTACTGAGCACCTACCGCACATCAATATTGTATACACTATATTTCACTACATTTTAATGACAATCTTGTTCCCATGTTACTATTCCCACTTAGAACAGATAAACAGCTTTCTCAAAGCCTCAAAGTTGGGATCTGAACCCCAGGCCTGTCATACTTCTAAACTTGTGCTCTTTCTGTAACATCAGACCGCATGGAATTTCCAGGCACCACACAAGCCCGGCTGGCTTATCACAGCAGCAGAGGTTGAGAATTAAGGAGGAGAGACGAGCGGACAGGTAGACAGGTGGGCAGGGCTGGTGGGGGGAAGCCAAACTCATCTCCACAGCTTCCTTGACCCCTTACCCATCCTGGCCATCAACTAAATCCTATGTCATCACACCCAGTGAAACTCCGGCAGCTCAGTTGTAGGTTACTAGGACACACCGGAGGAGGGACCACACTTCTCAGCTGGTGTTCGTTGCCATGGCAACAAGCATAAACCCAGCAGTCCCTCTGGAATACCTGGCTTACTCCAACCTTTCGCCAGCCCCGTTGGGTTTGAACAGACACTGTGATGCAGACACTGCGATCCAGGACTGAGGAGTGCTGTCCATTATTTTGTTTCAAGAATTAAGGGGTGTTTTAAGAGCCAGCAGCTCTCTCCGAAGCTACCCCTTCCCTCCCATCAGACCTCCACACCCTCCTTTCTCTTCTTCTTTCCTTCCTTTCTTCCTTCTTTATAATGGATGGCGTCTGTGTCCCACCTATGTCCCCTCTGTGGTCACTGTTCCCGCGCACACCAATCGAGCACTACTGCAGGCACCTGGGGCTGAGCCTGAGGGATTTCTCTCAGCCTGTGTGCAGCAGGCTAGAAATGCCGACTCAATGCCCCTGGGAGTTGCCCTCAGCCAGTAACCAGCGGGAGCTCAAAGATAAATATCCAAGCTTCCTTGCCTTCCGGGTGGGGCAACGCTGAGGTGAATTCATGGCGCCTCCCAGAAATCCATAAGCCCCCGTTGCCCGCAGCAGTGACCCGCACGTGAACGTAGCCCATGTTGGCTTCCTTCTCTTCACCGACTCACCTCCCCACTCCCTACCTGTGCTTTCCAGAATCACCTGCCAAATAAACCACCTGCACTCACATCCCTATCCCGAGCCCAAGACATTCTTCCTATACAAGAAACACATTCGGATGAGGGACAGACAGCCCAGTTAGCCAGGTCATGACGGGAAAGAGGTCATTGCCACTGGTGTGATCCTGTGTGCAATTAGCTTAGCTATTTGCACAACACATGCCCTACTCAGCCCACACCCCAAACCACAGATGGGCACCATTTGCCACATAAGAACATTGCACGAACAGGTAAAAATGGGTCAGGACAAGTCCATCGTGCTTGGCAAACAACCTGGTTTGTCGTCCTCCCAGTGAGGATCAGAAACGTCATTTTGAAGCATGAAGGTGAACAACATACTTTTTCAAAATATCGTTTTATCATTTAGAGCACGCACAGGACAGGTGAGGTCCATCAACCTGCTAATATCTGTGGTCAAACGGGTAACTAACGATGGCTAGCATTTGTGGAGCAATCGTGATACCTAAAGTAAGGGTATTAACTAATTTCATCCTCTTACCAATCTTACAGAGCAGGCGCCAACGCTCTCCACATTTTTCTGCTGAGGAAACTGAAGCAGAGGGAGGTGAAGGACTCATCCAAACTCACACAGCGAGGAAGAGGAAGAGACAGGATTCAAACCCGGGCAGGCTACCTGGGAGCCCTCCCTCTAGACCACGCCAGTACTCTGCCCGTCTGCGGTACGCCTGTGTTGTCAAGCCTGTCCTCAAAAGTCTGTTTATTTAACTGCATATCCCAGGACTAAACGAATATCAAGACAGTGTTAAAAAGCAAAACAAGATCATTCCGTACAACGTAAGGCCCAAATTCAATGTATTCAACTGCCAAGTTTAAGAAACCTTATTTGATACTCTAACAACCCCTAATTAAGACAGAGGCCATCAGCTACATGAACAGCACATTAAGATGAGATCAGAATAGTATACTACAAACCAACAGCCCTTTATAGTTTTCAGAGCACTCTTACCATTCTTTTCCACTCAATCCTCACAAAGCAAAAATGATTACCTTTTTACAAATGAACAAACCAAGACTCAGAGAGGTCAGGTGACTTGCTCAGTACCACACAGCAAGCTAGAGGTGTGCTTAGGATTGAACTCCAGGACCCAGGGTTACCCGAGAGCTCCTTCCCCTGCACCACAGAGAAGTATCGGCCAAGGCCACGTGCATGAATCTTCAGGTCAGCACTATAATTATTATGTTACCCCCAGCGAGGCAGCAGCCATTGTCAACCATACACCGCCTCTTTACTGTGGTCCCAGTGAGCACGCTACCTCCCTTTTAGATCTGAAGTCCTTTAACGGCAGAAACTGCATTTCCTTCCTGAACTTGAACGTTGGGTCCTCTCCAGGACGGTCCCCTACTACTCTCTGCCCATGTCCTGTGTTCCACGAGCAAAAGCCAGGCCTGGTCCAGCAGCCCACCAGGTGGGATGTCTAAAGAGCTGCCAGGAAACAGAGAGGACAAAGGCAGGAGAAATGGGAAGTGGGACGACTCTTCTCCTTGTCCATCGGAATCCAAAAGGGTTTCTTGTCCTCGTACAAGTCCTCCAAACCCAGTGCCCCCTGCAAGAGCATTCTCGTCAATGCAGGTGGCGGGGTTAGGTATCTGGAGGTCTGAGGGTTGAACATCAGCCAAGCTGGGGAGCAGGGAACGCGGCTCCTTCTCAGGAGGGTGGCTGCGGGGGCAGGGCCCGCGTCAGCAAGGCTGCAAGTGTCTCTTTAAGGCCCGAGCTCACGGCCTCCAGGAGCCCAGAGCCGGCCTAAGAGAAGGCAGGGGGCTACAGTTTATTTTATCTGACATTTTTCAACATCAGGACACTTCAGAGCCAAGGAGGAAACGAATCCCATCTGTTCCTGAGCCCCCAAGCACAGTTCAAGAGGAGGCTGGGGAGGGGAGAGGCAGGGGAGGCGAGGGGGGAGACGAGCACATCCGGCCACACACAGGACAGGGAACCACCTGAGGACAGACACGGGGTAGGGCACAGTCGCTAAGAGTCCTGCTGTCTCCCTAACACACACGCACGGAGCTTGCCGTCTGAGGCTCGGTGGCCCTCAGTTGGCATAGGTCGCTGGACAGCAGTCCTGCGGGGCTGCCAGCGCCACAGCTCCACTGGACGTGAGGACGCCCCTGGCGCACTTGGCAGCACTGCGCCACCGTCGGGCACAGGCTCCCATCCACTACTGCCACGACGCCCGGACCGCCCGCCCGGACGGCGGTTACGTAGACAGAAATGGGCGCGCTGAGAGGGTCAGGGCACGGAGGGCCTCCGACCCCCTTCCCCGCCGGGTGCCGGCCCCTGTCCCACTGCCTGGGTCCACCTCTGTGTGGGTGCCCAGCCCCGGCTCCCCGCCCGCTCCGTCCCTGGATGCCAGGCATAGGAAGACAGATGGCTGTGAAAGTTATCTTCTTATTTAGATTAAATTCCAGGCCTTCCTATTTTTAGAAAAACAGATTCCTTTTCTCTTTTCAAGTGGTAAAAATGTCCCGAGCTGTCATCTGGGACAGTCAGCAGCCAACTCGAAGCTGTCTGCAGTGTCATGGTTTGGATATTACCCTGGTGGGACTACTTCTAGTGTCAAGCAGGTGATCCGTCTAGGTGCCAAATTTTAAGAGGATCATTGACAACTCGAGAGCTTCCAGAGGAGGGTAACCGGGACAATGAGGGGTTTGAAAAACTGGGTCATTTAAGAAAGTACTGAAATAAGCTGGGTTTTTTTTTTTTTTTGATCTAGCGATGAGAATATCTGAGCAATCATCAAGCACATGTTGAAATATTTGGATGAGGATTTACACTTACTCTATTTTTCCCAGATGACGAATTTGAATCAATAAACAGAAGTTACAGTGAAGCAGATTTCAAATGAATATTTAGAAACTTTCTTATAACTTAATTCTACATGAAATGGAATAAGCTGTACCTATGCAAGCCAAGGATGAAAGATGGACTAATCTAACATCACTGAGAAGTTTTAGAAAAAATGGCTTCCTGGGGAGGCAGAGATTCTGCATTGGTAGACCTGGGATGAGGCTTGGAATGTGTATTTTAAAAAAAAGCCCCATCAGGCTGTGTGCAGTGGTGCACACCTGTAATCCCAGTACTTTGGAAGGCGGAGGCAGGAGGATCACTTGAGCCCAGGAGTTTGATGTTGCAGTGAGCTATGATCACGCCACTGCACTCTAGCATGGGTGACAAAGCAAGACTGTGTCTCTTAAAAAAAAAAAAAAAAAGCCCCATCAGCTATAAAACTCTTAGAAGAAAATATAAAAGAAAAGCTGTATGACAGTGGATTTGGCAATGATTTCTTAGATACGACACCCAAAGCACAGGCAACAACAACAACAACAAAACATAGATAAATCTGAACTTCATCAAAATGAAAAGCTTTTGTGCATCAAAAGATACTATCAACAAAATTAAAAGGCAACCCACAGAATGGAAGAAAATATTTACAAATCATGTATCTGATAAGGGGCTGATATCTAGGATATATAAAGAACTCCTACAATTCAACAAAAAAATAAACAACCCAATTAAAAAATAGGCAAAGGATTTAAATAGACATTTCTCCAAAGATATGCAAATGGCCAGTAAGTACATGAAGATGCTCAATATCACTAATCATTAGGGAAATCAAACCACAATGAGATACCACTCCACATCCATTAGAATGGCTATCGTTAAAAAAAGTAAAACAGAAAATAGTAAATTTTGGCACAGATGGGGAGAAATTAGAACCCTCGTGTACTGCTGGTAGAAATGTAAAATGGTGCAGCCACTGTGGGCAAACAGTATGGTGGTTCCTTAGAAAATTAAACCTAGAATACCATATGATCCAGCAATTCCATTTCTAGGTATATACCCAAAAGAATTGAAAGCAGGGACTTGAACAATATTTATATACCACTGTTTAGAGCAACATTACTCACAATAACCAAAAGATAGAAACAACCCATGAACAGATGAATGGATAAACAAAATGTGATATATACACACAATGGAATATTACTCCACCTTAAAAAAGAATGAAATTCTGACACATGCTACAACATGGATGAACAGTGATGACACTATGCTAAGTGAAATAAGCCAGTCACAGAAGGACAAATACCGTATGATTCCACTTTTTGTTTGTGAGTTACCTAGAGTAGTCAAATTCATAGAGACAGAGTAGAATGGTGGTCGCCAGGGGCCAGAGGGAGGAGGAAAGCGAAGCTACTGTTTATTGGGTACAGAGTTTCCGTTTGGGTAGATGACGAAGTTCTGGACATGGACGGCAGTGACGGTGACACAACAGCGTGAATGTACTTAATGCCACCGAACTGTACACTTTAAAATGGTTAACATAAAATGGTAAATTTTATGTTAGGCATATTTTACCATGTTTTTTTATTTTTAAAAATAAATAATTTTGAAAGTATGTGATGATTTTAGCAGCAGTATGAGAGTCACTTTCTTCATTCTAGTTTACTGACTTCAGTTTGATGAGTTTGCCTTCTCCAGTTTGTGGGTGGCAACCCAGGAAGGGCTTGGTGTTTGCATGGAGCAGGGAGGGTTGACTTGCTGACTTGAGACTGAACAGTGGCTTGGGAAGACCCCAAGTGGACGATTCCTCTGCAGATAACTGAGAGCACTGAGCGGTCTGAATCACTGTCATCTTTTACGGCTCACTCGGACAGCCTGTGGCCAACTATGTCTCCCAGTGGGGAAAGATCAACTTCCCTCCTCTGCTGGCCCCATGCTGGGAGCGCCTGGGAGGTAGGAAAGTGACCGGCAGTGGTCCAAGGTTGATGGGTGGGTGGGGTGTCACCGTGTGGGTGAGGGGGGGAGCACGGAAGGCCGCTCCTATGGGGAATAGCCCTACCCATTTTATGACTACGAAAAACAATTTTTTTAGGAATAGGACATTTTCTGAATTATAAAATCTGGACGGAAACCACAGTTGGGGGTTGGGGAGGGACCAACACGAGGCTGAGCAAGGACAGCTTGGGTTTGCATGTTCACTTACAGCGTTGCTGGAATCTAGGATGCCCTGTTTCTAATTAAAACGACAACACTTAACTATGAAAACACATAATTGAGGAGTGACTGTTTACGTTAAAATTACTGGGGATTAAAATTGATTCCCTTCAACTCTGACATTTAAGGATGGCTGCGTTTACAGTCCTGGTAGGGAAGTTAACAAAGTAAAGTGTTAAGGGTTACTGCTAACTGAAGACTGACCATTAAAAACCCATGTGAGGCCAGGCGCGGTGGCTCACGCCTGTAATCCCAGCACTCTGGGAGGCCAAGGCGGGTGGATCGCTCGAGGTCAGGAGTTCGAGACCAGCCTGAGTAAGAGCGAGACCCTGTCTCTACTAAAAATAGAAAGAAATTATTTGGCCAACTAAAAAAAAAATATATATATATAGAAAAAAATTAGCTGGGCATAGTGGTGCATGCCTGTAATCCCAGCTACTCGGGAGGTTGAGGCAGTAGGATCGCTTAAGCCCAGGAGTTTGAGGTTGCTGTGAGCTAGGCTGATGCCACAGCACTCACTCTAGCCTGGGCAACAAAGCAAGACTCTGTCTCAAACAAACAAACAAAAAAAACCATGTGAAATTATCTTGTAAACTAGCATCGCAGTTTACGGTAAGCTCTACTTTATGGATACTGTCATGCCAACAATTTATTCTACATTCTCCATGCAAACTCCAGGCCTCCCTGGGCTTACAGCCGGGCCAGGGTGGGGCAAGGTACAGGAGGGAAGATTCTTATTCCTGCCGGCCTCAGTGAACTGATATTATTTTTTAACTGTGCACACACCTGTCCAGAGAAAAGAGGATAAAAGAAAGGGTGCCAGAGGGTGGACAAAAGACATCTTTCCTGCTCTCCCTCAGCATTCCGTGCCCCTACACCCTATCATCTATGTCCCTGGCACTGGCCAGCTGCTACTGGATCTGTCCTTGCTCCTGATTCTGAATGAGTGGCCTTCTGGTCAGACTACACACTGCCTGAGGGCAACGGTTGTGTCTCTCCATCAGTCTGGGACTCTAACAACAACAATAATAACAGTAACAGAAACAATAGCTAATATTTAGTGAGCATTTACAATGAGCCAGGAACTGTTCTAAGCACTTTACATATATTAACCCATTTAATCCTCAGGCTGGTCTGAGATGGTTCTACTATTATCTGCATTTTGCAGACAGACAAACGGAAGCCTGGGAGGTTAACTTGCCCAGGCTCATACAGCTGGTTAAGTGCCAGAAGTCCTGCCACCTTGCTCGGACTGGGACTTCTCCGAGGCGGGGGTCCTGCGCCTTCCAACACGTGGGGGATTTTCTGAGCCCTTCGCCCCACAGGGGTTGCGCCTCCCTCCGCCTTGACCAGCCGGGATCTCTCGGAGGGCAGGGACCCGACACTTGCTCAGAGACGCCTCCTGGGCAGAGGCTGTATGGCACAGCTCCTCAGACACCTGGGCTGTCCTTCCTGCCCGGCACAGGCCTCTGACCACAGAAGGAGACTTGTCTCCTGTCCCAGCTCCCGGCTGGTGGACCTGGCGTGAGAGCCGCTAGCCCCTGGGACTCCACAGGCAGTAAACAAGCCCATTCATGCGTCAGTTGTTTTGCTCCAGAGCAGCCTCATCAGCTGGACAGGCCCTGACCAGATCCCTCCAAGTGTGTCCCCAGGGGTGGAGAACAGTGGATGGCCTGAAGCTTGGCTCTTGGGCCTTTCCAAGGAGAGGCTACTTCCCACTCCCTTGAAGTCTGAGACTTTTACTGGGAAGAGGCAGTCCCTAGTAGGAGATTTTAAGTCCCTGAGAAGGAGGGAAAGGGGTGCGGCTGCTACTTGTGTGGTCCCTTGGGGTGGGGAGAAATGAGTCCCAGTAAACCAAGGAGGAGTGGAAAGTGGTGGTCAGCCCAGAGAGGGCCCAGAGAAGCTTCCAGAGCCATTGCAGCAATCTGGTCTCAGGGCTTGGAACAGTTGGCCAAGACCCCTAAGCCCAGTACTTCCCCATCCTCTGCCCTCCTTGCTGTGCAGACTGTCACCTCTGTCCAAGTTGTCTCCACAGGCCCAACCCTGCCAATTAAGGCAGCAAAAGGAAAGAAGATGAGGGTCCCTGTAGGGTAAAGGGCAGGAAAGAAGGGTTTGACAGACAGAGGGTAGGGCTTGGGAGGCTGCATTATCGGTAGAAGGTTTGCAGAGGAAGAAACCCAACGAGACTGAGAGCCATGGGGTAAGGTAAGGACAAGGAGGCTGGGAACCCCTGGCAAAGGAGGTGACATCCTGCTACCACTTTCTGTTTGGCCAGGGCTCTCACCCATTTGCTCTCATTTTCTCTTCTTAGCAGGTAGATAGATATGGCGTTATTATCCTCTTTTTGCAAATGCAGAAGCAGATTAGGTTGTCCAGTCTCTGGACCCAGGGCACAGAATAGCTGGGACTAAAATGGTGCTCCAGGGCTCTTCGGCCAATTCTTTTGGAAGCAAAAAACCAGAGAGGAGGGTGGGGCATACCATAGAATGACAGCCACAGGGGCCAATGAGAGGGAGGTGCCTTCATTAGCCAACCAGCTCCTCAGGTGTAGGCCCCGCCCACCACGCCCCAGTCTAGAATAAACCACATGGAGTTTCAGCTGCGGTCAGGACCTGTACACAAAGCCTTGCGCAGATCCATTTTGTCACGGCACAAAACCCCGGTTGGGGACTCCACTCCACTTGCCAGACATCCCCTCCCTACTGGTCTCTCCATTGTCCTCTCCCGCCCCCTGGCTCAGCTGTCCAAGGAGCCCCTGCGCTTACCCGGTGGTGATGTCGTCGTCCTCGGTCATCGTCTTGCCCATGAGGTCGCTGTCGCTCATGTAGCCGGACTTGAGGTCCACCTCGTCCGAGTCCAGGGACTCGACCAGCTCCAGGCGGGACACGTGGCTGAGCTTGCTGGGGCTGCGCATGGGCATGGTGTGCGAGTAGTGGGCGCGCTCCCCGTGCATGTACCAGGCGGGCGGCCCCTCCGAGCGGCAGCTCCCGCCCACGGAGGGCGCATCCCCGGCCTGTAGCCGCGGGCTGGACTGGCCGTAGCGCCAGGACAGAGGGGACGAGCGGTTGGAGAGGCTGGACACGCTGCGAGGGTTGGCATCGTCGCTGTCGTAGCAGGTCATCTCCAGGGAGCTGGGCAGGGAGCAGAGGGCACTGGTTTAGTCCCCGGCACAGCCACTCTGTGCCCTGTCCCCTCACACTGCGCCCAGCAATGCCTTCCCCCACCGCACGCCCTCCCACTTCCTCCCCACCCCTTCCATAAGGCCTCTGACTGCGCCTTACCCTAGTTTTATGTTATCTCAGGCTGTCAAAGGAAAATGATTTTAAGTGGCTAGAGAAGCCATCCAGTTGAGAGTCTAGACTGTGTAATATGACCTGGGTTTGAATTCTTTTTTTGCCATTTATTAGTAAGTGAACAGGAGGAAAGTAATTAACCTTGCTAAGCCTCCATTTCCTCATCTGTAAAATGGGGAAGACAGCATAACAGCTACTTCCTAGGGTGTGAGGATCACATACGTACAGATCTAACACAGTGCCTGCTACACAGAAGGTGGTCCCTAAATGGGAAGGGGTCAATGACACCTCTCAGGGGACGTGGGCGAGACTGGTCACCTGAGCTCAGAAGGCCTGGAGCATTCATTTTTCTATTATGGGCTCGGGGCTGGCTGATTCCCCAGCACCAGCTACAGGAAAGTACGGAAAAGGCTTTGGGAACCTAAGATGTGCGGCAGGTCCCCAGTAAGAGCGGAACTAGCCACAGGCCTGGGGCAGCAGGGGAAGAAACAGAGCCCCTCTAGGGAACAGGAGCAGACTTAACTGGACAGAGAGGGGGACACGGGGAGATGGGTACAGGGCTGGAGCAGGAAGTTGGGGATCCCAAGCCCCAGGCCCTGCTAGGCCAGGCCAAGAGGGCGACACCCAGGTTAGTGTTAGATGGCAGAGGTGGGGGAGCCTGGGGGTCTGGGGAAGGAGATGGGGCCAGGGTGGCTGCAGAGAGGAAAGGCAGCCAGGGCCGGGTTGGAGGGGCGGCCTGGACTTGGGTTCAGGCTGAGAGCGGTAACTCCACCCAGCCGGGCAGTGGGGCCAGCCCAGACCCATCCGAGGGGTCTCCACAGCTTGGCCTAACTACAGCCGGACAGGGCTGAGCCAATGACATGGGGTCTGGGGGCCAATGAAGCTGGGCAGCTGAGGCCGTCTGCGGCCATGCGAGTTACATGAGGCAAAGCAACCTTTGCTCTGTGAACACAGCCATTTCTTCATCACTCTGGGGGTGGGATGGGAGCAGGACATTGATTTTTCTATTCTTGTTTCTGTAAAGTTCCTTGAAAAAAAGAAAATTTTCAAAGTTGTCTTTATCGGACCTGAGAAAACAAGGTTTTATTTTTTGACCAACAGAACTGGCCCTTGGCCCTTGAATGGGTGCATGGCGGGGCCCTGGCAGTCGTCCTTGGGCAAGCAGGGCAGGGCTGGCCAGGGCAGCTAGTGACCGCTGCTTCTGACCCCACTGGGGCTTCCCGACCCAGTCCACGCCCAGCTTGTCCCCCCGTTGGGATCCCTTAGTGTTCTGCAGCTCTGCCTCAGACACTGTCTCGTCACTGTAGACCCAGACATTTCATCTCCTCAGAGACAAGGCAAGCTCCCTGAAGGCAGAGTCTGTGCTCACGGTGTGACCCCAGCTGCCATGCTGACCACTGTGTCTCTGCACTTGGCACGGGGACTGGCGTGTGGCTCGTGCTCAGGAATGAATCCCGGCGGGTGCTTTGGGAAGCTGAAGTGGGAGGATCGCTTGGGCTCAGGGGCTCGAGGCCAGCCTGGGCAACACAGTGAGACCCTGTCTCTACAAAAAGTTTCAAAATTAGCCAGGCATGGTGGTGGGCATGCCTGCAGTCCAGCTAGTCCAGCTACTCGGGAGGCTGGGGTGGGAGGATCACTTGAGCACAGGAGTTCAAGGCTGCAGTGAGCTGTGCTCACCCCACAGCACTCCAGCTGGGGTGACAAAGACAGACCCTGTCTCAAAAAAAAAAAAAAAACAACACAATGGATGTGCGTTCATGTACACCAGCATGGAGGCCTGAGGGCTGCACTGAGCACTGGGTTCCTCAGTTCTATTCCTGGCCTGCCCCGTTTAGCTCTCTGCACTGAGTGCCTCTTCCCTTACTTCATGGCTCTTTGTTTAATCCCCCAAACACATTCTGGACATCTCTAGACCTACAGTGGTGGGGAGGATTCTGGCTCAGGTCCTCAGTTCTTGACTTCCAGCCCTGCACCCACCCCCAGCTTCCTCTCTCTGGGGCGACAGAGTTTCATTTCCCGCCAGTCGCACCTCTGACCTGCACTCTCCTCGCCGGGGAGATGAACCGGGAGAAATAGAGGAAGCAGCACAGGAGTAAGGGTTTCTGAGAAGGAATCGAATCTAGAGTCATCCTGCGAGTTCCTGGGAGAAAACAGCCTCGCTGGCAGCACTCGCTGGACTGCCAACTCCTCACGGGGAAAGCCGGTGTTTGCTCTGCAGGGCCGGTGCCCGGTGCTGTGCCTGGCACGCGGCTGGCACACTCTGAGCATGCCGAGTGCAGAACCCGCCCTAATTAGCCTGAGTGACTCCAGCACGTGCCTCCCTCTCCCCAGCCTCAGTTGCTCCTTCTCTAACCCAGGGAATGTGCATATATCCGGCCCACTCCCAGGGCTTTGGGAAGGGCTCACGGATGGAAACCCCTTTAGAAAGTAAAAGAGGCTGGGTGCAGTGGCTCACGCCTGTCCTTCTAGCACTTTGGGAGGCTGAGGCAGGAGGATTGCTTGAGGCCAGGAGTTTCCCGAGACCAGCCTGAGCAACACGGCGAGACTCCGTCTTTACAAAAAACAGAAAAACTATCCAGTAATAGTGGCTCGAGCTTGTGGTCCCAGCTACTGGGAGGCTGAGCCAGGAGGATCACTCGAGCCCAGGAGTTTGAGGTTGCTGTGAGCTAGGCTGACACTGTGGCACTCTAGCCCGGGCAACAGAGTAAGACCCTGTCTCAAAAAAAAAAAAGAAAAAAAAGATCTATAAAAAGTGAGGGAATCATTGTTTCATTTTGGCTATTGAAGTGTGGAACGGGAACAACATAACCAAAGCCTAGGAGAGGAAGTGGCTGTGGGTCCACAGTAAACAGAAAACCAGCTTCAGGGCTCTTGGTTCCCTTCCCATAAAGGAGACAGAAGCCAGAGGCCCGAGGCTCTACCCTCAAACCAGTCCTCTTTAGCAAAAGGCCCTGGGCCTCCCCTTCCCCTCCAGAAGCAGAAAACAACAGCACCTGTCCAGGGTCAAGCTGTCATGCTTAGTGGGGGCCGAGGGCTGGAGCCCAGAGTTATTGGCGCCAGGGGGCCGGAGCTGCTACCTCTGCCCTTCCCCTGTGACTGACTCATCCGGGGTGTGACCCTCTCAGCAACTAAGCACTTTCTGGCTTCTTTGGCGTGAGACTGACGAGTGACCTGGCACTGAGAGATGTTCCAGCAACTTCCCTGGATGGCGGCAGGAAGGTGTTCAAGATTTCACTCACTGGGTCCCTAAACTGGTGAGCCAAGCTGGACAAGACCCCGCTCCACTTAGGGTTCCCGATCAGGGCTGTGAGGCATGGAGGTGGGGGACAGAGGGAAGGGGGCCTACACCCCACCATCCACTTTTCTTCTCGAGTCTCCTGATCACTTCCCTTTCAGTAGTCAGTACTCAGGGTCCCACTGGCCTGAGCAGATACAACCCCAGAGAGAAGCTTTGACCTGTCTTATCATTTAAAACATTCCAGATGGCTGGGAGTAAAGGGCTGGGCTGGGGCGTGGGAGGGATGTGGGAGTAGTGCAGGGACGGAGAAGGATGGTCTAAGCAGGAAGAACTAGAGCCAGTGGACAAGAACAGCTGGAGACCAAGTGCAGTTCGACACCAAAGTCACAGCAATCCCACAGTGCACTGGGATGCTTGGAAGGTAATGAGTTCTCTGTCGTTGGAGGTATGTAAATGTGTCTGGATACAACTTGGTCTGGCCACACACTGGGCTAAGAAAAGCCCTTCTCCATTGCCCGTATGTCCCAACTTTGCTCTCAACTTTCCAAACCCAGGATGTGGGAAGGAATCTACTTCCAGTCCAACTGGGGGGGCTTCCTCTCCCTCAACAGCCTTCCTGCTCCACACCCCCCCTGATTTCCCAATCCTGGCCGTCTGCTCTCCCTCCTCCTGTCCCCGGAGCTTAGCCCAGCCCTCTGCCCCCCTGGAGTTGACAGCATGAGCTCATCTGGGCAGCCCCAGGAGCCAGCCGGGGAAATTCTGAGTCACGGCAGAGGCTGCGGCCAGGACGCTGCTGCGGGGAGAGGTGCTGTGGGAGGGGCGATGCCCCCCGCAGCTGGAGGCTGTGAGAGCTCTGCGAGGCCTGGGTTAGAGGGACCCAGGGCGTGGGGCTGGGGTGACACTGTGTGGGCCCTGCTGAGCACCCAGGCTTCCCCCAGAGGCTGCCAGGAAAGGCCAGAGGGCACCTAACTGACGGAGCGGAGAGACCCAGGTGTCGGGAAAGGCAGCGAGTCTGGAATCCCAGAACAAGAGAGACTTTGCAACAGGAGCAGAGCATTTGGTAAAACCGCTACTGGCAGATGAGGAGACTGAGGTCTAAGGAGGGAAAGTCAGCATCAGCAATCACACGCTGAGCTGTGTGACAGCTCCGGCTTCACCCCCCATGCTGGTGACTTTCAAACTGATTTGCTTAAATGAAACTGAACGCTCAAGCACAGCAGACACAAAGCAGAGCTGGGCTGCTTCTGTCGAGATGACTGGACTCCCTCTCCCTTCAGCGGTGGCTCCGTGGGGCTCGGACAACCTGTGCGCACAGCAGGCCACCCGGTGACCTGACGTGCCCAAGCAGAGGTGCGGAGGATGGGGAGAGGACGAGGAAAGCAGAGGGCAGGACCCCTCTGCAGCTCGAGCTCACCTGTGGGTCACCTGGGACCCTCGCAGGCTGGACATGGTCTCTTCCAGGTTCTGCCGAAGATCCAGGACATTCTGCACGGTCCTCTTTCTCTGGGACTCTGGGTCTGGAGGGACAGAAGGGAGAACTGGATGAGTGGACAGGACTAGGGGTCAGCAAAGTGGAGAGTGACCACATCCCCAGGAGGCTGGTTCCTTGGGCACGGTAGTCACCTCTCTCCTCCCTTCCTCAAAGACGACCAGCAGAGTGGGCCTCCCAAAGGCCCTGGACACGAGCCCTTGAGCCCCTGAAGCCCAGACCCTGGCAGGGGGCCACAGGCATGGCCTTCTGGGTCTGTGCGCTCCTCTCAGACCCCCAGAGAACTCCCTCCAGCCCTGCCTTGTCCTGCAGAGGCCCCGCTTCTGACAGTGGCGGTCACGGGCAAGCTTTCTCCTGGCGGAGATCAGCTGGAACATCTGCCTGAAACCCCCTCGCCCCCGAACAACTGGCTCCCGACACCCTGCTGTGTAGCGTTGGCCCATTTCTGTGGTGTAAATACTCCCACCACGGCCATGTTCAATCTACCAACATGATGTCACTGGCCACAAAGTTAGGAAGAGATGCTAACTTGGCTCTGAGGAGCTGACACGAGCTGGCTTCAGCTAACTCGAGCCCCGGGCGCCGACTGGTAACAGCCGGGACTGCTCTATGGGGTCAGGGAAGACAGTTCAGATACGGCCCCTGGACGGTGAGGTGGCTGGTGGGGAGGAGGAGGGGACGGACGACACTTTTTGGAGCGAGGACTGAGTTCCGGGCAGTTCCCGCACAAGTGGTGCAGTCCCGAGCGAGGAGGGTGCGTGGCTGTGGCCCCATCCTCAGACTCCTAAGTGACCAGGGGTCGCTTTATTCAACCCCGGTTTCCACGCAGGGTGATATGAGCCCGACAGATGAGAATCGACAACAGCAAACAGAAACTTTCCACCTCCTTTCCAGGGTGGAAACGACGTCCCATTGACCGAGTGGTGCCTGAGCAGGAAGGGACTCGAGGAACTTTCTCCTTCCTTCCTTCAATCCACCCAATAAGTTTTCACCAAACACACACTTTGTGTCGGGCTCCACACTGGGCCCCAAGGACAGTACAATTAAGACTCCCTGTCCTGTGGTTTATCCTTCACCTTGGGACCTACAGTCACTGAATGGCGCCAAATCCCCCACTGCCACCCTGGAGGACAATCTGCAGGAGAGAGTCAGGGACCGACAAAAAGACGATGGTGAAATGAAAGAGAAACCCCAAGAATTCCAGCTCTGCAGGCTGCTTCCCCCGCCACCCCATCCCCAAGCCCTCTGCTGCAAGCCACACCGCCCCCTCCGCCCCTCCACCCCTCCGCACAGACTCAGCAGGAGTATGAGGCTCTCTTAGCTGCCAAAGGGAACATTTCTGAATCCCTTCAAGGGTATTTTTTTCCCCAAGACCGAGCTCCGCGGCTGGCAGGCAGCTGCGGGATTGTCTTGTCGGCAGAGGAGAGGCTGGGCGGGGCGTGCAGGGAACAGGCTGTGCTGTGCTCTCCGGGGCCTTTGGGCACCTTCTCTGAGAACCAGCTCCACACCCAGGCCCAGCCGTCTCTCCCGTCCCCTGCCCCCTCTCATGGTCAGCGCCGTGTGCACAGGCTCCGTGCTGGTGGCAAGGAGCAGTGATAAATGGCAGTGGCCTGAGCTCTGGCTCCAACCCTGGCATCGCTTTTGGTGCCTGCCAAGGCCTATTTATCCTGGCCTAGTGTCACCTTGTAAGTTGTTCCGTGGCTTTAACTGATGGCTTGGCGCGGAACACAGACAGGGTCAGAAAGGGAATATGTACACTTTAAAGCGTGGTTCTAAAACGCCTACGTGGGGACCAAGAGCATGGTGCCAAGGTGCGGGATTCTGGGCCAGGGTGATGCTTCTATGGGTTTGGCAGCGATGAGGGACAGGCACATCCATCTCCAGGGGGTGTACGTTCCCAAGGAGGAAGGTGACCAAGAGTAACTCAGAGCCTTCTGTGTGTGCCAGACCCTTTGCATGCATCCTCTACCTGAATCCTTACGCCATTTCTAGGAGATCTGTGCTACTGTCCCATTTTACAGATGAAAAAACCGAGAAACAAGTAAATTGCCCAAGGTCACATGTCTAGTGTGTAGCACAGGCAGAGTTGAGCCCAGGAAGGAACTCATATTTATTTGGCCATATCACTAGCATCAAGCACAGCAACTGTGCACAGAAGGATAAATGAATGCCGCTGCAATTTTTAAAATTTCAAAAAAAAAATACATTTCAAAAGTGGATGGATACATGTCGCATAAGGAAAATGTCTTGTTTTGTTTTTAAAAGAAAAATGTTTAAGCCACATGGTAGCTGGCCTCAGGAGGGTCACTCTGCATTCCCTAATGATCTGGGCCTTGGGACACAGAGCAGGGCGGTAGGGACCTAGATCTGAATGCCCCAGTAGTGACAAAGAAAGAGATGCTTTGCTACTTCTCAGGACACCAGTCACAGTGCCCTCTTTCCCAGTATCTCCTCCTTCAAACACCTCCACCCTAGCCCCTCCCTCACTCCCCTGTCAGCAGAGTGTGGCAGGATGACCTCACAGTCTCCTAGACTGGCCAAAAGTTAGAGCCACAGGGTCCCTTGGAAGTGACTCAACCCATCCCTGTCACCCGAGAGATGGGAGGCTGAGGTCCAGGGAGAGGTGACTCGCTGGCAATCGCAGAGAGATGCTAATGGAAGGACATCTCACTCCAGGCAGCTTCCCCAGTGTGGGTTGGGGGCACGCAGGGCGGAGCATGGGACAGAGCTCAGTCTGCTGGGGGTGGCCAGGACTGGTCTCAGCTCTAAGGTGGACATGGGTCCTGCAGAGGCTGCACCCTAAAGCGCCCTCTGTGCCCCAGCAGTGTCCCCTGGTGGCCGTCTTGGGTACGTCACTCTGCTTCTCCGAGGCTCAGCAGGGCGGGTCTGGTGGGTGGGGGCTCTAAAGAAGCCTGGCTGTCCTCCACATCCTTGGGTGACAGACACATTCCTGGGGCTGTGCAGCCGCAGCCCCAGGCCAAGAAGATTTAATGCATATAAAGGGAAGGCCCTGGAGCTGCAGGGGCTGCAGACACTGCCCAGGTTGTGTGTGTGTGGGGGGGGGCAATTTGACATTCACACCCATGACCCTGAAGGTGAATTTTTACACGTTTAGCTTAACAATATGAGTAAGTTGCATTTGCAAGAGAATTTACGTCACCTCTCACACTCAACTTCACCCTACCGCACCCCTATCCCCAACTCAGGTAACTAACGTCACCTGTTTCTCACCTTGTCCCCCTGAGCATCAGGGATGGGGTGAAGGTATTTGAGGCACACGCTACTTAGTGATGATGAGAACAGCAACCTAAAAGTTCAATGATTTCTTTTACTGGCTAAGTCAAATGTCTGGTCTGGGCCAGGTGCAGTGGCTCACACCTGTAATCCTAGCACTGGGAGGCCAAGGCAGGAGCATTGCTTGTGCTCAGGAGTTCGAGACCAGCCTGAGCAAGAGTGAGACACCCCACCCCCTGTCTCTACTAAAAATAGAAAAAATTAGCCGGGCGTGGTGGTGTGCACCTGTAGTCCCAGCTACTTGGGAGGCTGAGGCAGGAGGACCACAAGAGCCCAGGAGTTTGAGGTTGCTGTGAGTTATGATGATGCCACGGCACTCTACCCAGGGTGACAGAGTGAGACTCTGTCTCAAAAAAAAAAAAAAAAGTCTGGTCTGGGTGCAGAGTCAGCCTAGGGGACAAAATAGAGCCCAGCCGTGGCAGAGGTGAAGGAGTCTGGTGGCCCATCTCCTCCTTCAGTATCCCTCAGCCCGGGACGTGCTCAGAGCACTCCAGCCCACGTGGCACCTGTGTGCAAATCAGAACAAGGTACTCTCCAGGCTGGCCCAGCTCTGGCCAGCAGAGTACACCTCCCTCCTGCACCGGACGCCAGGCCAGGACAAGCCCCCCACGCCACACATGCACAGTCATATTCTGAGGGCCTGGGAGTGCCCGCTGTCTTCGTGCCTATAGAACAAGGTCCAGCTGCAGGCGTGGGTTGTGCACGACAAGCAGGGTTGGAGGGAGGCCAGGTAGGGCTCCTAGCAGTCCCAGGGTGACACCGAGGTCTGTAGGGGGAGCTCATGATGCTATCCTGGGCTGCTTCTTCAAGCCGTTCCCTGAAAATGGAGCAACCAGGGAGGATGTGTGTGCTCTTCAGGCTCAGAGGACATGCAAGAGTCTCCCCCATCTCAGCCATCACCATGGCAACTCACAGTCGCCGCAAACAGCAGCATCCTCCCAGCATGCACTCGGGCATCTGCAGGGTAGGGTGTGTTTCTTTCTACACTGTTGGCTCTTACACAGGACCACAGAGAGCATCCTGTCCGCATCAAGAGCCCTTGGGGCAAGGACTGGCAATCAAACATACCTGACCCACAGGCTCGCACACACACAAATGCAAATACCGCCCAGCTACTGAATGCTTACCACAAGGCATTTTCCATGTTATTTAATTTGAACTAGAAGATTCATCACAGGTTTGTTTGACTCCAAAGCCTCTGCCCTTTCCACTAAAATGCAGAGCCTCAAAACACACAGACACACCTCCAGACATACACACCTACTTGTGGTCCAGGTTGGAGTTTGCAGAAACCCTCATACAGGTCTGCAATTCTGCAGACATACGCATGGAGAGATTGATGGGGACAATTGCCCATTGTAGGGGAGGAAGAAAGAACACTAAAAAGATGCTAGAGGAAAAGAGGTCATTTAACCTTGAGCAGGAATGGCCCAGGGTGCTCTGGGAGGATGACGGCACACAGGGTCCTTCTCTCTGCTCCAACGTCAGAACAGGAGAAACGGGCTTCCCCAGGAGCACGAGCTCGCTAACGCCAAGACACTGAGACACTGTGGCAAAGTGACAGTGTGCTGCAGTGGCAAGAACATAGTTCTTACCATCAGAAAGACCTGAGTTTCAGGTCCTGGCACTGTCCCTTCCTAGCTTGTTTGACCTTGAGGAAGTCATCTCTCCTTACTGCAGTTTTACCCCTCTGTAAAATAGGGAGAGAAGTAATACCCAGTTGGTAGGATCGTTGTGAGGCTTAAAGAGCTCACTCGCTACCATGCTTTAGAGCACGGTGCCTGGCACACAGTAGGTGCTCTATAGAGGGTAGCTTTTACCTGTCAGAAGGCACAAAGGGCTGGGTGAGCAATAGGTGCACACTCAGGCTGGCGCTGATGCTGGCTCCCTGTCACTTTCTTTTGCAGATGAGTGGTACGTGTCCCTGCAGGGTGCAGCTCAGACGGACTCTGCATTCTCCCCTGGGCCCTCACTCTGGCCGGGTGAGGCTCTCATACCTGGAGCTGGCGGGTGGATGAGGCAGTAACAAAACCTTGTCTCTGTGTCATCAGGCCTGACTGCCCCCGTCTTACTGTAGTGATGCTACATCGTCACCTCTTTCCCTTGGAGCCAGTCTCAGCTGTGGGATGTCCTGGGCTTCGGGGGCCTCCGCCAGCCAGTGGTCTACGATCCCACTAGCAATGGATGGGGAGCCTCTGGCTGAGGGTAATAACCTCAACAGATTCAGGGAAGTTCAGGAAGAAGGAGGCTCCCAGGAATCCCTCACCCAGCAGCCAAATTTCCCCAAGTTCTATAAAACTTTAATTATTAGCTGACAATTAAGTAAACTGCAATAACTGCCTGTTGAAATCTTAATTACTTCCACCAATGTTTCAGAACCCACATTAGCAGTTTAGCCCAGGGCAGAGGCCACAGAGGACTGGATTTGCATCAGACTTCTAGACCGGCTTTTGCTGCGAGTGCCTGGACGAGGTGGGAACCAACAGGAGCAAGAGAAGTGAGCCAAGAGGAAGCACATTTTCCACCATTCAAAAAGATCCTCTGCCTTCTCGTTTTATAGATGGGGGTGGGGAGGAACTTATCACTCAGGCCCAGAAAGAGGAAGGGCTTGCCCAGTGTCACCAGGCCGTGAACAACAGGGCAGGTGTGACTCCTGGCCCAGCTCCGTGCTATGGGCCGGTGCTGAGACACACTGAGGTGTATCCGGAGGAGGTGAACTGCAACACAAGCTAATGGGGATGGTTCAGGACTAGGGCCACTTAAAAAACCAGGATAGACTAAATGACCTCGAAACCAGAAAGATTATGCAAGCATCTCTCTCTCACACACTCACTCACACACACACACACACACACACACACCCTCTCAACAACTCCGAAGAGAAAAAAAAAATCTTTCCTGGCCCTGTTAGATCTCCAGGGCAAGGTCCAGGTCTTCTGTAAGTTCTGAAATTTGTCACAGTCTGGGCTCTTTGTATGACAGGCCAAGCGTCATTTTAATAAAAGCTGTTATGAACGCAAGCATCTCTCTAACAAAAAGATTTGCAGCCCTAGCCAGCGGGCCACTTTCTCCAAATATTTATTATGACAACCGCAGAAAATCCTGGGTTTTTTTTTTTTTTTTTTAACACATCACAACCAGTATTTGCTGATGGTCATTTTGCGCTTGCAATAAGTCAAATGTCTTTGGGAATCTGAATCATTTTTATCCCTTTCTTCCACTCAAGGGCATGAACCTTCAAACTCCAGCAGAGAGGGCCCTGCATCTCGGTGCACTCCTTGGTCTGACAGTAAATTCCAGGTCTCTACCAACTGCTCAGAGATGGGACGAGGTGGGCTCTGTGGGTTCCCGCAGCCAGCAACCGTGCACTGAGTTCGCCGCAAAGGCTCTGACCCGGTGCGTCTCAGAGCACTGAAAATTGACAGGTGACCCTCTGCCCTCAGACGGAGCACAGTAACTGTCCCCACAGCAACTCCAGCCCCTCCCTCTGCCCTTTTCCTCACCATCTGACCACCCTAGACACCCTAGAGCCAACGCCAGCAGGCCTCCACGCCACAGGCTCCCTGCCTCCATGGAGCATGCAGGCAGGGGACTATTTATTCTGTTTCTAATCCCTCATCCCCCCACTTAAGTCACAATATTGTCAGAGGCAGTTGTCACTGAACCCCCGCAGCGTGGCAAATCGCACACTTCTAGCTGCTGCATTCTCCTGCTCCCAGGGGAGCTCCCAGGGTTTTTATCCTTACCCTGGAGAATCCTGAGCCCTCTCAAATCAGCGAGTGGGCTGGGCTGGAGACGAGTGCTCAGCTCTCCTGCTGTTTGCTGCGTGGGGCTACATCCCCAGAAAGAGCCAGGACTAGAGACAGAATGTGAAAAACTAGGAAATAGAAGCAAGTGTGGGGCCAGAGAGGGGCATGCATGGCCACCCGGCCTGGCACTGCCAGGCCAGCATCTTTCCAGATCACCTAGATTTGATTTCCATTGAGCGAGAAAGCTTAGACTGGGACCCTCGGTACTGTGTGACCACTGAGCACTGGACGAAGAAGAATCGTGAAGCAGGGAGTGTGGGGAAGGCAGCTTAGGATGTGCAAAAAGAGCTCTAGCTTGGGGTTCCTGACACCACACTAATAGTTATGGGGGCTTGGGTAAATTGTTTCCCCTCTCTGAGCCTCAGTTTCCCTATCTATAAATAAGGGAGTTGGGCAGAGGCTGTTCAAGCTCCTACCCAGCCTTGACAGTCTGGTTCTATGGTTTTGTACTTGGCTGAAGCCCACATAAGCATCTTTTCTCCCCGAGTGTGTTGAAAATGCAGATGCTAGGGTGTTACTCTCGGAGATTCTGATTCAGCGGGATGGAGACGGGGCCCAGGAATCCCATCTTTGCCAGCGCCACCGTGGGTGAGGTCATACGTAACGTCACATTTTGGGAACTCCTTACGGTTTGCTGCACACCACGGAACAGGATGTCCTCCTATAAACCAGGGCTTGGCTTCCTGATGCCAGGCAGCTGGGCAAAGCGTCCCGGGCCTTCAGACCAGGTCTACCCTCTGCGCACGAGTCCACTGTCTGTTCTCGGGGAAAGCCCGCTCCTACTCCCGCAGGCTTTGGATACAGGAGCACCTGCATCCCGCTCCCCGGAGGATGCCCGGCTCTCTGGGCTTGTTGCTGAGAAGCGCCACCAGGGGGCACTGCGGCTCTCGCGGGCTGCGGGCCTGGGGCTGCCGCAGTGCTGCGACAGGAGCAGCTGTCACGGGCTTGGGCGCAGCCGCCCAGGTCTCTCTCCCTCCGCATTCTGCTCAGCACAACTGCTCTCCGCCTGGGCTCTGCACTCCCAGCGCGGACACCCTTCCCCCGAGCGCAGCCCGCAAGAACGACCGAGCCTGCAGCAGCTGAGACGGGCAGCCACCCTGTGCTCGGGCACAGGGACCAGGGCCTGACTCCTGGCGATGAGCAGCCAGCCCTGCGCTCCAGCGAGGGCTCCGGGGACCTGTGGGCTCCACTTGGCCAGCTCAGACTCGGGGCCAAAGTTTCAGAGAGGCTCCAGCTGGACTTTGGGCTTCAGTGCCCTGGGGAAGTGGATCAGGTTTAAATCCGTGCTCTGGGGGGCCCCCCTCGTCCCCTGCAGTGTCCCTGAGGCAAGCTGCCCGCCTGATGAGGGGGGGAGAGAGGCACCCTCCAACCTCCGCCCACCCAGCCTGGCACTTTCTGGGCAGAGAGTGGTGGCCTTTCTCTGCAGTGAGCTGGGGGCAGGAAGTGAACCAAGGGCAACCCCACACTACGACTCCTTCAGGCCACAGCCTGTTGGGGACAGCTCAGCCCTGCTCAGCCCTGTGCACAAGTGCAGCCTTGAAAGCGAACCTGGGGAGTGAGCTGAAAGTTCCAGGGGAAAGTGACAGTCACTCCTTAACATCCAGCAACGACATCACCTTAGGGAGGACTAGTTAGGGCAGGGGTGGTCAATGCTGAGCGCTGTGGGGCCAGGACAGGGCATCTGGCCTCGAGCCCGTTTGGAAGCAGTGCTAATTTCTAATCCTTTTTTACTTCAAGAAAAACACCCCCCTGCCCTACGTCCCTTTGAATGTCAAGGTTATAGATCAGAAAGTGGATTCTTGAACATATTCAGTCTTCTCGCATTTAAAGACTTGGTCTCTGGGGCTGGGCTTGGAGGGCAGACCTACAGAAGGTGGCCTGTCAGTCTCGGCCTGGGGACATGGCCCCCTGTTTCCTGACAGGCCTTGACTCTCCTGCCCAGTGAACCTCCAGGTTTAGTGGAAATGTTTTCCATTAGCCATGCCGCCCAGAACCTTTATGTGACACTCTGCTCAGAAGTCGCTGCTGCTCTGAGCTGGGAGTGGTTGTTATAGCAACAGTGTACATGGCAGAGAGCACCACCTGCAGTCAAGGAGAAGGTGGGGAGGGGGTAGGACAAGTGGGGAGGGGCTGGGTCCAGGTGTGGGTGACAACTGGAAGAGGCTCTGGGGGATTTCTGATTGTGACACTAGTAATATTAGCCCTGGCTAACTCTTCTGCAGCGCTGTATACCAGGCACTGTTCTAGGAGCTTTCTGTATAGCAGGCCATTTAATCTTCGCGACAACCCTCTGAGGCAGTCCGGTTATTATCCCCATTTTACAGATGAGAAAACTGAAGCCCAGGGAGGTTAAGTAAGCTGTCCAAGGAAACATAATGGTAAACGGCAAAGCCAGAATTTGGACCCAGATAGTCTGACTCTGGAGCTGCACTGTCCAATACTGTAGCCACTAGACAGCAACAGTGAGATGTAGATAGGTACAATTCACACACCACGAAACTCACCCTTAGAAAAGTGTACAATTCAATGGTTTTTAGTACACTGGCAATACTGTGTAACCATCACTACTATCTAATTCCAGAATATTTTTGTCACTCCAAAAAGAAGCCCTGTACCCATGCGCAGTGATTCCCCAGTCTCCCCTTGCTCCAACTCCTGGCAGCCACTGATTCCCTTTCTGTCTCTACGGATTTGCCTATGCTGACATTTCATATACATGCAATCATACACCGTGTGGCCTTTTGTGACCAGCCTCTTCCGCTGAGCACAGTGTTTTCAAGTTTCCTCCACGCTATAGCACACGCCTTTCCATGGCTGAATAATACTCTGTTTTGTGGATATACCACATTTTGTTTATCCATTCATTCGATAGGCATTTGGGTCATCGCCACTTTTGGCCTGTTGTGAATAACGCTGCTATGAAAATTAATGTCCAAGTTTTTATAGGGACATTTGTTTTCATTTCTCTTGGACACATGCCTAGGAGGACAGCGCCGGGTCGTATGGTAACTGTAGTTAACATTGTGCGGAACTGCCAGACTGTTCTCCAAACTGGCTGCGCCATTTCTCGTTCCCACCAGCAGGGCACGAGCGCTCCAGTTTCTCCACATCCTCACTGACACTTGTCACTGTCTTTTTCATTATAGCCATCCTAGTGGGTGTGAAGTGGTGTCTCACCGTAGATATAATTTGCATTTCCCTGATGACTAATGAGGTTGAGCATCTTTTATATTTAAATTAATTAAAATTAAATAAAGTTTCGAATTCCGTTTCTGGGTTACACCGGCCACATTTCAAGCGTTCACAGACACATCCTTACCCTGGAGCACTGCTGGAGCCCCCCGGGTTGGTCTGTACGGATATCACTGGTTCTTTTTCTAAGTAGTGTCTGCCTAGGGTGTACTTTCAGGTTCATTTTACAGACGGGGCCCATCTTGAGGTTCCTGGGGCCACCGAGGCCAGAGTGGGTTAGACAGGGGCTGGCCAGAGAACGCACAGTCCAGTCGGCTGCAGACGGGAACTGGCAGCAAAGGTGAGGGCAGGCTTTGACACCTGGCGCTCCACACACTACCTACTCCCACCCCTGTGCAGGCCCCTAAATCCCTGACATCATTTCCTCTCCCAGAACCTGCCAGTGGCCAAGTGACAAAAGGCAGCTCCTCTGAAGATGCCACCCCTTTGATGGAAGCAGACCTGCCCTGTCAGGGCCCTGCCTGCACCAGAACTCCAGGTGCCAGACCCTTCCTGAGTTCTCCAGCCCAGATCTTGCCTGTCTCGCCCTGTGCAGGATACGAATCCCACCTGAGTCTCCTGGACGCGGCTGCACTTCAGAGAGGAGACAAGTCAAATGAGCAGACCCGTGCTGCCCCTGGGGCACCGGTCAGCCACTCAGATCCTGCGGGGCTGTGCCCTGCCCAGCAGCCACTGGCTTCCACCGTGGCCAGTGTCTGCAGGATTCGAGTCACCCGCACAGCGGGGCGTGCCCTCTGGGGGCCTGCAGCCAAGAGGCTGGCATGCACAGTGGGGGCAGGCATCATCAGGGCTGGGGGGTCAGAGCTTCTGTTGGGGACTGATTAGAAAATGACACAGTGAGGATGGGTTGGGGCAATCAGGGAGGGGCTCCTGGAAGAGGGAGCCATTGATCTGAAACCAAAGGAAAGGAGGAGGGAATCTGAGCACCGGCAACAGGGCAAGTCCCAGGTTCAGAAATGGCACAGCCTAAGCAATGGCTGAGCCGCAAGACAGAAGGACTGGCTCTGGGCATTAGATCATGGGAGGTCACGGGACACAGGATCAGGGAGTCCTGGTCAAATCCCAGCTTTACCACTAACGAGCCTTGGGACCTTGGACAAGGTACTTACCCTCTATGCCTCAGTTCTCTCACCTGTAACATGGGATAAGAGCAAATAACTCCCAGAGCTGTTGTTCAGCTCTCATCCCTTTCTCCTTCTGGAGGGCAGAGATCTGTCATATTCATTCTACAGCCCTACGCAACAACTCAGACACAATGGATGCTGCCCAGAGGGAGCGGAGGTGTGGTTTTGGGGTGAGAATGGGATGGAGTGGGGGACAAAGCAGCCGCGGCAGTGACCGGGCTGCTGGTGCAAGATGTGGCCAGCCGTGCACGGGCCAGTACCAATGGCCCTGCCGCAAGCCTGCAAGAGGCTGGATGTTAACACGCATCAGGAGTCAGAGCTGGCACAAGCCCCAGAGGTGGCTTGACAGGGAGACTGGTTCCATGGAGTGGCAGTGACGTGGTCAAGATGACACAGCCTGCTGATGTCAGAGGGCCCAGGGATGGAGGAGGAGAAGGTCGGGCTTTAGGGAGGATTCTGAGGGACAGAGCTGGGGGCAGGGTACAGGCAATGCAGGCTGCAGGGAAGGGGGTGCTCCCTCTGCCTGAGGCCCCGCTCACACCTCCCTCCTCCCCTGCCCAGCCCGGCCTGCACAGCATCTGCTCCTACATCAAAGAGCTGACGTCTGCCCCGCCTGGCTGCCTCCCTGGAGGGTTCTCGCTTCTGGAAAAGCCTTCTGTGTCACTGATCCCTTCAACCCTCTGCTGCCCACCACTGGGGACCCCCTGACTCAGCCCATCTGCCACCAGCCTGTCTCCCCATTTCCAGGATGGTCCCACTGCCCACCAAAAGGACCAGGCTTAGACAAAGGCCAAGGAACTTCCCCCAGGGTTTGGGCACTAACTGAAGCAAGAAGGAGCTAGGTTAGCTTTAAGAAAGACTTCCTAGGAAGGCAGAGAAATCCTACAGTGGTACTTAAGGTTTGCTGAAGAGTTATTACAAAAGGGGCCCATGTTCTCGGAGGCAGGAGGAGAAGGGAGAGGAAAGGAGACAGCTTTTCCTGAGTGCGTTCTATGTGCCAAGCATGGTGCCAAACACAGATAGACTTTCTGTCCTTGTAACAGAACAATCCGGGGGGAGGGGAGCAAGCATAATTACCCCCATTTTATAGATGCTTGGCTCAGAGAGGCCAGTTAACTTCCTGAAGCCACACAGCTTGTGTAAGCGGTATGGTAGGGATCTGAATCCCAGTCTAATCTGATGTCCATGCTTTTTCCAAAATAAATTATAAAACGACAACAAAGACAATAGAGCTGGACACCAGGCGGCCGTTGCTGACGGACATGCTAGAATCTCGCTCCTTGCAGATCACAGGATGGGGCTTGTCCTCACCGCGGAATGAATGAGACTCAGAACTGCCAGAAAGCAGAGGAGTGACGGGCTACGGGCCAGGCCACGCATTTCTCTACCTCCAAGACTCGGGCCGCCAGCCAGTCCAGCCTTGCTGGCAGTCACCTCTGCCGTCCAGCACTTCCTCGAGGGAGCCCTTTCTCCCCACTCGGCTTTGTCCCAGCTCTGAAACCTGTGAAGCTTCTGGCCACGGAAGAACCTTCCTAGAGCGTCTGGCAGGCAGGTTGCGCTGCCGGCTTGCCAAGACCGATGGCTGCTCTCTGCTGCCTAATCAGATCATCCAGAACTCTCCTCTGCCGTCCAGTTCCCATGCAGGAGCCTGGGAACCAGCTGCAGCCAAAAGCAGAGCTTCGGCATCACTCCCCGCAACCCCCCCCCCGCCTTCCACGGGTAGCTCACACTAGGACTGGAGGATCCCACTCCCATGCCCTCCTGCCCTCCCCTGCCCCCATGTTTCCAGAAGGGTGCCCAGAAGCAAGCTGTTCAGCCTTCCTGGGCCTCAGTTTCTCCTTCTTGGAGAAAGAATTAACCCCCTTCCTGCTGTCCTGAGAGTGGAGGAGGGCAGGTGAACGGCACAGAGCAAGGGAGGGAGCAGGAGCGTGTGTCCTGGGCATTCTTCACCAGCACCAGCTGGAAGCCTGAGCCCCTGCAGTGGTCTCATGGCAGGATAGGGGTGGGGTGGGCTGCTCTGGAGGGTCTTTGGACCCCAGTTAAGTGAGGTCCAGGAAGGGACAGGAAGAGGCCATGGGGTGGGGGCTGGGGAAGGCCTGGGAGGCAGCCAGGCCTTCTCCCAGCTCCTCCTCAAGCCCTCAAGGGCCTGCACACAGCCCACGGTGGCCCGGGTCCTGTGCTGCAGTCTCCAGGCACCTTGCGATGGGTCACCATTTGAATGGAGCCAAATTCCCTGGAAAAAGACTCCCCCAGAGAGACTTCCCAGGTCTGCCAGGCTGCAGAGCCGCATCTGAGTGTGGCAGAACCCGTCCTTCCGCAGAGACCCCGGCGCTTCCCCACAGCCCTGGCCCCCGGCCCCCAGCTGGACGAACGCACTGGGGCTCTGGGAGGAAGGGCAGGGGTGGGCAAGGGAAGACGCCCCCACTCCGTGTGCTGAATAAGGTTCAGCGTGAACCAAGAACCACACACAGGGCAAAGGTGAAGTGCGGGCCCGACGCAGGGCTGGCGACAGCACTGTGGAGGATGCCCTCAGTGCACGTGCAGGCGTGGGGGGCACTGCCCCGGATGCCACCTGCTTCATCTTCCGCCCTGAGCCCATGCAGGGGGACAAGAGGCCTGGGCCCGGGGCCACTTCAGAGCCGGGCCAAGGCTGGGCTGAGGGGGACACTCGCCAGAGGAGAGAGAGGACAGGAGACACGAGCATGTAGGGCCTGGCCAATCTCACTGCTTGGATGCACAGACCCTTTGGCAGAATTTGTCTCATCTGCCCGTGGCCTCTGGAAGCACAGAGGCAAACGCTCATTAAACACCTACTGTGTGCCGGGTCGTTCAGCATCCATCATGTCACGTAAGCCCCACAGTAACCCTGTGAGGAGGATACGGTGACAGTTCGTTTGGCCACTGAAGAGACTGATAAGCAATTTGCTTCAGGTCTCAGCTACAGAGCAGCAGGGCTGGGATTAGAACCCAGCCTCCCTGTCTCCAGCTCCAGGTGCAGCCGCCGCGCCACTCCGGGACGGCATCCCGCCAAGGCCTGATTTTCAATGAATAAGCAACCTAACCGAACACGGAGCCCGGAGGACAGACTCCGGGCTATTTACGGCTCTCCTGATTCACTTCTAATCTTTGTCAGTGGGATGTACCTATTCTTAGGGACACGCTGCTGACCGCCCGCAGGGGCCGGCTCCTCAGGGCTCAGCCTCCTGCCGCTGCAGCCAGGGCTGGTGGTCCCGGCCGCATTCTCCCCGCGAATGATCCCCAGCCCATCTCGGGGCAAGAGGCTCCAGCAGCTGGTGACCCCTGCCCCCGCCCTCCCCAGGGTCATCTATCTTTAATGAGCTGAGGATGCAAAGGGGGCACCCCGGGCTCAGGAGGACGGATGAGACAAGAGACGGGAACTCAGCGGCCCGTGCCTGGCTCTGGCTCCAGTCAAAGAAAAAAAGGACTCTCTTGGCCCTCAAGGTTTCCTGGCCTTGCTCTCACTTCCTCCAGGCCCCTGTACCCCAACTGGGAGAGTCCCCAGTGACGACTGGGGGCTGCTGGTCTCCTCCCGCTCTCCCTGCTCCTCACTCTCCTCTGCTCAGCACTGACTGGCGGTTGCCATGGGAACAGTGGGCTAAGGCTTCGCTCTTGGGGACAGGCATGAGCAGAGTCTTGACTGAATTGATGTCTGTGTGTGTCCCCTCCCCCACCAGGAAGCCAAACTGGGGAACATGCTGGGGCAGAGAGAATTTTGTATGGGGGACACCAAACACTGGATGGAAGCTGGGGGATGGCTCAGGTGGCTTCAGACAGGCCCTTCCCCCAGCCCCCAGCCCCCAGCCCGTGGCCAGAAGAGTCTAAAAGCATGCCCTATCCGTGCAACCCTGGCCTCTGCAATATGAGACTTCAGCATCTCTCAGATGGCATCCAAGTCTTTGGCCTGGCATTCAAGACCCTCTACGATAAATTTTTGGTGTGATCCTGCTTTATTTCCCTACATATTCCCTCCACCCATTCAGGCTGGCCTCCCACTGCCTTCCTCACTGCATCTTTGCTCGCATCATCCTGTCTGCTCCTGTCTAAAGGACCTTCCCTGCTGGGGAACTTCTCCCCAGCCCTCGAGGCTCAGTGCAACAACCCTCCTCCAAGAAGCCTTCCCTGACCATTCCAGAGATCACTTCCACTTCCAGCTCCGGAACATTTGCAGTGACAACTCCTAGAGCCTGCTGGTCTCATCTCCCCGACTAGACACCATGCTCCTTGTGCAGCCCCACCGTCAACCCGGCAGCACCGGGCAGCGCAGGACAGGTGCCCGGGAAATGTTGTCTGAGCTACGGTGAGGGAGTGACCTGCACTCAACCCCCTCCCCTGGAGAGTGCAGACTGCCTCTCACCTGGCCCTTCCTCCTGGTAGGAATTACTCCTCCTCTCTCAGGGCCCCTGCTGGGGCCTGCAGCAGACCCCTACCCCGTCCCCCCAGCACTCAGCCGCCCTCACCTCTGTACACGGCTACCTGCCTCCAGGGCAGAGGCCATGTGCCCTCCCTCTCTGAATGCCCAGCGCCCGGCACCGTGCCTGGCATGCCGTGGCATCCTCCGGACACGGTCCTGCCTGCAGGTGGGAGAGTCCCTGCTCTGTGCCGTGCTCTGCGCCGAGCTCCCAGGGAACACCTGACCTGCCCCGTCACACACGTGAGCCTTTGTCTTCCTCCCTGACATCTCAGCCTCAGTGCTCCCCTGTCAGACACAACTCAGGGGGAAATGGCTCCCCAGACACCATAAACGCTTTTAATGGAGACTAGGAACTCACTCTAAAGATTTTCCTGCGTTTTCTAGGCCATTACAAACTCCTATTACCAGGGAGCCGCGCTGACTCTCCCGGGCAGGCAGATGTATCTATTTCACTGGACACGCAACTCTTTAACACACATTGAACAACGCCAGTAAAACTCACTGTCCCAGA
The DNA here is from genome assembly GCF_020740605.2 of Lemur catta. Taxonomy (NCBI): domain Eukaryota; kingdom Metazoa; phylum Chordata; class Mammalia; order Primates; family Lemuridae; genus Lemur; species Lemur catta. The sequence goes on along the minus strand of NC_059150.1, from coordinate 3,488,953 downwards.
TTTATAAAGCTGAGCTGTCTGTCACTCCACCCTGCTACCCTTTCAGCGGTCCTTTCCCTAAGAAGGTCCCAAAGAACGTCACTCAGCCAGCTCTCAGGTGACACCACTCTGAGCTCTCGCGCCCTGTTTCCCACAGCTCAGCACGCACTCGCCTGCCCGCCTCTCTATGTCCACACCCGCTTCTCTGTGTCCACACCCGCCATGCAGCAACCCTGTGGCGTCCGCTGCTGGATTCCCAGTGCACACGACTGGGCTCGGTAACGTTTGTGAACGGATGAACAGCTGATGAGACGGCAAGGGGAGGAGAAAACTCAGCCCCAGAGCAGCTCGCAGGCCAGGAAGAAATGGGGTGGGGTGGAGGGAAAGGAGACACACCCCAGGAAAGGCAGCGACACAGAAAGTGTGAACAGCAACCCAGAGAGGCCCAGGCCCCCCTTTCTGGGCTGGCTCCAAGCAGAACAGCATCCCTCAGTTCTGACGTGACGCCCCCGGGCCACAGGCAGGGAGTTGAACAGGTGACGACTGGTGTTCCAACTCCAGATGATGGGTGGCATCTCACTGGGGGGTGGTGTTGGGAAGTACTCCCAGGCCATGTCCATGGTCACCAGGAAGGCGCTGTGCCCAGTCAGGGGCATGTTCTGTAAGGTACTCCCTTTCCTTTCTTCAGACACCACTGTGTTCACAGCCCCCCTACCCAACTGTCATCTTAAGGATCTCCAGGAGATTCCACAGCTTCCTAAGCCAGAGCCACACCAGCCACAATCCTGTCCCTCATCCCTGGATTCCCTAGGACACCTGCCCTTCCCACCTCTGTGCCTTTGCTCGTGCTGCCCCTGTAACCAGCCGTGCCTTATCTTCCTCCCCACACTCTGCGTGCTCGACCCCTCCCCATTCACCTGTCCCTTCGTTTACCTCCTCAGTGAGCATCCTCTGAGCACCGTCTCTGTGCCAAACACTCTACCAGACTCTAGGGATAAAAAGCTGAACAAAAAAAACCAAAACGAGCTACTTTCTCGGTTTGGTTCCTAAACCCCAGACCACTTCTTCCACGGAGGCTTCTCTGATCCTCCCACCCAGAAATAAGCACACTTTCGCTGGGGCTGAGCATTCCACTGGGCCTCTATTATCGTGGTTCTCAACAGAGGACAGAGATTTTGTCCCCAGACTAGAGACATTTGGTAACGTCTGCAGACAGTTTTGATTATCATGACCCGGGAGGGGGCTACTGGCATCTAGGAGGCGGAGGCCAGGGATGCTACTAAACATCCAGCGATGCACAGGCCAGCCCCCGACAACAATGAATTACCTGGCCCCAACCGTTGATAATGCCAACTCCATTATCACACCAACTCCCTTCTGTCGCATAGTACTGTTAACATTAACGACTACCCTCCTCGCTCTCCACTCCTAGGTTTTGGATTCCTTGAGAACAGGATCCATATATCTAGAGTCGTTCATGCAGGGCTACAGAGGGTCTAGAAACTCCCTGGAATTATATACAAAATCTTGTGCCCATGTGTAACATTCATTTTTCTGGGGAGGGGTCTGAGACCAGGAAAGAGAAGAGCCACTGACCTGGGGCCCAGCACATGCCATGGACAAGGCGCTCAGAAAACAGTGTACAGACACGGCAGGGCACTGCCCCAGCCCAGCTGCTCTGATTCTGAGATTCCAGAGCTTCCACCGCGCTCCCATGATCGCTCATAACTCTCTGCAAATTTGAGCTGGGATTTGGTGAGCTCGGTAGGCGCCTTGGGTTCTACTCATCATTCCTCCACTTAGTGCCTTCAAGAAACTAAATCATGTAAAGCAAGTTCCTACAAAAAGGAAGACTTTTGCCTTAGAATTCCTTGAGAACGAATGCCCAACAGAGGAGGGCCCGTTCTTTCAGTGGGTGTGTCGGGATTAATTGCCTCTTGGAAGCCCATGAACGTGCCTAGTTAATTTGCTAATTGATCACAAAGCTCCCACTTGATTCTCCCCCTGTTTCCGCTGGAGAAACTGAGGCCTTAAGGTCAGGAGCAGGCCACACATCTAGTAACCCAGGTCCCAGCCCCTGCTCCCCCAACCAGCCTCCTTTTCAATGGAGATGGAATTTATCAAAGGGAGAGCCAATTTCATTCTATCATGTCAGGGACAGGGAAGAGAGATAAAAGGACATTTGACTCCCTGCTGTCAGCCAGAGACACTAATGAATCCTTTGCTTCCGACGACGATTATCGGACAGAATAATTCATCGCTAGAGATTAATTGGACTAATTACGTTGGCTCTCAGGATCCCTGAATAATTATTTGCGATGGGGACGGGTGTCAGTGATAATTGTGTGATATCTGAGCCTCTTCCCCTGAATGAAAAGCCTGCAGAAAGGGATCCCGGGTCTTGAACAGTGGGCAGGATGTAAACAGCACGTTTCAGCTCTGACCTGGTTATGTGGTACCCTATGTATTCAGGGAAATATTATCACTTCTAACATCCCAGATCACCTTTCTCACTCCCTCATGCAACACATTCTTCAAAGCATCCCCCTTTCCCAGGAAGTCCATGGGAGCAGGGAGACCACAAACTATATGACGTCACGTCTCTCCTGGGAGGTTCACCTGCTCCAGAAGCACCCAACCTGCCCCGGTGCCTGCTCCTCCAGTGCTACCCTCCCCAACCACCCTCAACCCCACAGCGGGCCGAGAGCCCAAGGCCCGGCACACACGGAGAGCAAGGAAGGACCTGCTCCAGCCAGAACATGTGACGCCACCGTTGCAGTATCTCCTTCTGTAAATGAAGAGCCGACAACCTTGCTATGTGAATAACCACAAAGGCTGAGCGCGCAGTGAAAGAATTTAGGGTTCAAATAAAACTTACAACCAAGTTCACCTGACACATGTAATAATCTGCATTGTCACTTTCATGTTATGTGGCAATTTGATATGAAATGGCTGGGCAGTCATTCCTCTTTAATTATGTACAGCCGGATCAGGAATGTCTGATCACATCGCTGGAGGAGGCTGGAGGGAAGATGAGAACCTCTGGCTCCCCACCTCTGCCCGCCTGCAGGAGGGCTTCGGAGAAACTGGCTTTTGCTCATATCCTGCCATTAGCTCCCACTCCACAAATGAAGTTGCATTTCAGCAAAGGGTAGGATACCACAGTAATTAGTTTCAGGGCCCTGGTCTCCCCCGAACCAATATCCAGGGGTAGGTGGATGGTAGCATTAGAATCACACAGGTCTGGGTTGGAATCCTGGTTCCACCAAGAGGTATGTAAACTTAGGCAGAAGTCTTTATGTTCAAAAATCTCATCTTTTTTTCTACCTGTAAAGTGGAGGTAATTGTGTTTACTTCTTAGGGAAGTGCTAGCACAGTGCCTGGTACCCAGCAGGCAGTCAAATGGCAGTTGTTGTTGTCGTTATATTAAGTGGGAAAGTCTATCCATCTTGATCCTTTTTGGTGATGAACCTAGGGGCCTCCTAAACTAAAGGGCCTCAAGGTTAAGCTCTTACCAATCCTCCACCTTGTTGAAGGAAAGGAGCAGGCGCGGGGGCAGGGGGCGGAGCTGGATATACAGTAGATGTATCCCAGGTTGTGTGGTGATAGGATTTAAGAGAGGACATACCCTGTCCTACCTCCCCCTGGGGGAAAAAAAGCGCAATCTTATCAAACCATCCTGCAGCTGCCTAGACTCAATCAGAGAAATACATTTGGAGCCAGTGGTAAAATGCTCAGAGGGAGGGCCACTGGCTAGTCATTCCGTGTTGTAATTTATATAACACTGTATATACTGGCAAAGGAGACCTCCGAAACACTGTGTCCTTACACAGACTGCTGCAGGGAGAAAGGAAAAAGCATTTCTGAGGAAGCTGCAAGGAGCTGAAAGGTTTCCGTTAATGGGTGACTGTGTATAATCGCAAAAACACCTTCCACACCAGGAAGGAAATTCTGTACTGAGTGACAAAGCAGCGGCTACTGGAGGTGTTTGCAATGGCAGCAAAAGTGAGCCTCCTCCTGCCATCGGCTCTTCCTGCTGTGGGCAGGGCAGGAGGGCAAGTGCAGTCAGAGGCTGGCAGGGAAGGCAGGCTGCAGGGGTCGGGCTATTCTCCAGAAAGCGAAGGATAGATTGCTGCCCAGAAGCCGGTTTGAGGACTCTTAAGGAGCAAAGGTGGCAAGATTAGCCGCAAGAGCAAAGCCTAGCTCCAGAAGTTACTGAAATAAGCAAATGGATGGTGGTGGGGGGTGGGGGGGATGTGAACCAGACAAATCAATGCAGCCTTGCGACAAAATGACAGGATTTCCCCATCGGGCATAAACAAAGGCCCCTAGGAATGCCTGAGACACACTAGAGACAAAGTATCCAAATACCTAGAGTCAGGCTTGCTCCCCAAATATTCAAAGCGGGATGACAAATCCCTGCATTTCTAAAGCATCTTGTCCTATAGTTTAATCAGACTCCTTTCCAAACAGCTTAATTAAAGAACTGGCTGTTTTGATGGGGACCTGGGGAAGGTGTGAGAGGCAGTTTTGGAGCCCGATGCACTTGGGGGAGGCCTGGTCTGGGTGCAACCCTGAGAGCAGGGATGAAGGCAGCCACAGGGCAGCCTGGGGAGTGAGTAGGGGGCACTGAGAAAGGGGCAGGTACAGGGATGGAGGAGAGGTGAAGACGAATGCCGCAGTTTTGCTTCGGATATGATTCCCTGTCCTCCTTGACACTGATTAGGCCTGTTGCACTCCACACCCTCTTCTCTGGATCTGGAGCTTCATTCAGGAGAATGAAATAAAACCAGTGAGCTAAGGACATCTTATCCTGTCCGTCTGTAGAACAGTCTCAGGCCCCCTTTACAGGGGCCTTTCTGCAAAAAGCAAGCCACGACTGCATTCAGGGGTATTTTAGTTCGCAGCGGCCTTAGACACATGTAACTGAGGGCTTCCCCACATACCCGTCATGTATCGTCACAGTTCCTGCCCAGGGCACTCAGAAGGAGGGACTAGGGACAGAGTGGATTTAAAGAGCACAGGAGGCTTGGGTTCTACTTCTTGCTCTGCTACTAACTGGCTATATTTCCTGGACCTCTTCCTCATTGCAAAACGATCTAAAAGTCATCTCAAGCTTTGTGGACTCTATTTAGAGACATATATATACGATCTATATATATATGATATATAGATCGTATATATATAGATAGATAGAGAAAGAGAGAGAGAGAGAGAGAGAGAGAGAGAGAGAGAGAGAGAGAGATCTCCTGATTATCACCACAAGGAGAAAAAGTACTGGCTTCTGGGCCCACGGGGACAAGCAGGGACTGTCACTGAAGATTCTGCCACAGGCAGTAATGGATCCCAGACAGTCTGACCTCATACCAGGAATTATCAGGTGTTCAGGGAACCAGATACAGGAGGAAATGAGCAGAAACACCCAAACATGGGGTAATGGACACTATGTTGAGGATCACGGGCTGCTTCCTACAGAGTATCAGCTGGTAGAAGGTGAGAACTCATTTGCTTTCAGCCCCAGGGGTAACAGACGTACTCACAGGTCTGGAAATCCTGCACATCTGTGATGGGGCAGGTGTGGGTTTCTCTAAACTTAATTACATTTAGCAAACATTTGAGTGCTTGCTACAGTGTTTCTCAACCTTTAGAGTACAGTCTTTGGCCCAGCCTTGAAAGACTGTGATTCAAAGAACTGGGTTTTTTAAAGCTGCGTAAAGGATGGAAGGTTAGAATGAACCATGTGGCACTAGATTAGAGTTGGAGATATTGGTATTAACTAATATACACATATACATGCACACATATACACACACATATGTTATATATATATATATATAGAGAGAGAGAGAGAGAGAGGTATGTGTGCACACATGGGTTAGTATAGACAGACACAGCCCTACCTCTTTCTAGTGAGAGGTCCTGGAAGCATTGACACCCCAGGAGTAGCAGTAAGTACACCCAGCACCTAGATCTTGGGTTTCTAATATCCCCTCCAATTAAAGAAACAAGGGTTCCTTGGAGAAACAGCTGGTCTTAGAGCACTGGGGCAGGGAATACGCAAGATAAGCCTGGAGGCAATCAAGAAAAATATATATATATTTTTTTAAGGGACAGGGTCTCACTATGTTGCCCAGGCTGGACTTGAACTCCTGGGCTCAAATGATCCTCCCGCTGCAGCCTTCCAAGTAGCCAGAACTACAGGTGCGTACACCATGCCACTGTACCTGCCTAAGAAAAACATTCTTAAAGGATGGGGCAAGATGTTTATAAGTAAAGATGGAGGAAGTAGATGTTTCCAGGCTGGGGATATATATGGCTTAATCCAAGATACAGAGGCCAGAAAATCTGAGGCAGACTCTGGGAAAAACAAGGAGAGCCTCACTTATCCAAACACTGGGCAGGGTTCCCCATCTGGTTCCACGGACCACTGGTCCTGTGAACTATTCTGCCAAAACAGGATCCCACGGACAAACACGCTGGGGAAATTCCGCATACTCTTAACCCATTCCTGGGGAGTCGCAAAGCCCATTAGTATACAAAGACTGGAAGGACTTGGAGAAGTCCTACAATAAAGAAACCTATTTAACCCTTTTCATCCCAGAGTTTCCTAGATTTATTTGACCACCAGGTCTTTTAAGTAATGTCAATTAACAAGTTTCACGGAATTCCCGCAGGGAAATGCCGGCAGATGGTCTGGGTAGGGAAGAGAAAGAGGAAGGTGAGAAGGTGCGACTGTGGAGGTCTGGAATGTCGGATGCTAGGCTGTGGGAGCCACTGAAGGCCACTATGCTGGGGGGTGACATGGGGGGTGACATGGCCTCAGCTGTGCATTAGGAAGGTACCCCCAGAGCGACGTGGGGAGATGAACCGGAAGGAGGGGAGGCAGCAAACACTCACATGACAGTGTGAATTAGGGCAACAGCTGGGGGAAAGGAGAAGGAAATACTTCAGAGGCAGAAGCAACAAGACCCAGTCAGTGATGAACCAGGGCTGGGGGTCAAGGGCAAGAAAGGGAGCAATGAACAGCATGGGTGGGAGAAGGGTGGGGTCAGGGGCACCACAGGTGTGGAGACCGGCCAGCCTGGCTGGTCTGCAGTGGAGCCCACCCCACTGTTCTCTGTCCCGAAGGACCAAGGCCAGAGCAGCACCCTCCAAACCCCCACCAGGTGAAGGGTATGACATAATAAATTTAATTTGAGCAATCAAATTAAAAAAGTAGTAATTCCAACTTGGTAGGCTTATCATGAGGAGGCAATATATGTACAGTGTGCTTGACAGTATCTGGTGCAGTAAGTGCCGCTAAGTGTCACTAGCTGGTTTGCAGGGATGCGGTATGCGGATGCTGGGAGGAAGGAAGGAGTCCGGGGGAAACCCTGGGGAGGGTTAAACACAAACAGCTCTCAGAGGAGGAGGTCCTGGGGGTGGCAGTGAAAGTGTGAGATGGGAAAATCAGGACACTGGATGTCCCTGCCCTTTATGGAGTGGAAGGAGCTGGGGCTGCTCCCTGCATGTGGCCGCCGCACCTCCCCAGATGCACACTGGTAATTAGGGGACCAGGGCTTCTGCTTCCCCTGCACCTCCAGGCCCTTTGGGAGACGAGTTGTAAATGAGACCACTGCGGGCTTTGTGAAGAGGAAGGTGCTCCGAGGGCCAGCTGGCCTCCCTCTGCCTCAGCTGGGGCTTCTCTGCCCGGGGCTCTGGAGGTTGGCCCTCCTCTGGCTGCCGCTGTGCAGGGGCGGTGGGCTCCCTCGGGCAACTCTGGCACGCTGCTGTCTTCCCCCAGTAACCAGCCTCTGCCCCCCGCCCCGCAACCCAACCACCTCCTCCTTCTGGGCTCCCTGGCCTTCCTCTCTGCGGAGCCGCCCCTCCCCTGCATCCTGTGCCTCAGCTGGAGGCAGATGGAGGGGAGGGGCTGCCAAACTCCTCCCCGTGCCCCGGGATCCCTCACAGCCTGTCTGGCGGGGTCCTTCCTCCTTGCAGCTTTTCTCTCCCAGCTAATGCTGTTGGGTTTGGGTTGGGAGGGGAGGACAGACAGAGGGGAGGTGTGTCTCTGAGTCTGAGCTTGTGGCGAGATTCCTTGTGGTGGTGAGTGGGTGGTAAGAAGCCATGAATTTGCAGGGATGAATGGAGCCTGGGACTTTGGAGAGCAGCCTCTTTTGTTGGAAGCTGGGTGAAGTCAGAAAGCTACACAGAACTGCTGACAGTTACTCCCTTCTCACGCCTCTCTTCCTCCTTAAAGGGTGCTGAAGTCACTAGGAGACCCATCAGATACAGGAGAGGAGTTAAGAGTTCAGGGTTCAAATCCTGGCTGCACCAATTACCAACTCTGTGACCTCCGGGAGAGTGCTCACCTTCTCTGTGCCTCAACTTCCTCATCTGTAAAATGGGGGCAAGACCATGTACCTCAAAAGGGTTGTAGTGAAGACTGAACAAGCTATTACACGGAAGTGCTTAGTACAGTGTCTTGCACACAGTAAACGCTCGAAATACAGCAGCCATTGCTCGCTCTAGTCAGGGGCCTTCGTGGAAACTTCGGAAAGGCCTGCTTGGCCAGCAGGGGCTTAGAGTGAGAGCGAGGAGGCCTGGACTTGTGTCCCAGCGTTGCCACAAACTCATCACCAAGTCACTTCCTAACACAGCTCCCTCATCTATGTATTGAGGATATGAATACTTGTCCTACCCGCATTATAGGGATGGTGTGAATATAATGAGATCATACATGGCAGGACATGTTTCTGAGATATTTAAGTCATTGTGTCTCTCTGTATTCCACTCTCCAGTCTCCATTCTGAGCAGGTTGCCAGGTTCCAAAATTCCTAACTGCACGGACACTGGATAGGGTAGGAGGCATAACCAGCTTCCTGGTTTGGTGGAAGCTTCAGCGTTAAGAAGGTGATTTTAGGGGAAGGGAAGAAACCACTTTTGAGAAGTAGAGAGGGGCAAGACCCTCCCAACTAGAAATGGAAAGAGGCCCATGCGTCCCAGGAGCCAGCAGTCAGGTGCATTCTCGCACCTGGGGGAGAAGGGCATGGTGCAAGGAGGAAGGAGGGGCGCTGGGCACAAGTTCCGGGCCTTGAACTTGAGAGAACTAGAGAGCCCTGAGCAAACCTGCAGGACCACAACACTGTGGGCCTTTCCTGCTTCCCACAACCCCACCTGGGTCTTTCCTGTCTGGGTGGGAGCCTGGGGTTGGAGGAAAGGACCCCAGTAATTTCACCATGAAATGTCCTGCCACTCGGGTGGGCAGGGGCTCTGAATTAGAATTACATCGATTTATAGACAATAAAAAATGGGCTGTTTGTTGAATGGCCAAGTTTGTGGGCTGTTATTCATATCTATTACACACAGATTCCAAAGTTTAAAAAGTATGGAGTGCCAGAAACACAGTGCATGACATGATTATTAATTACTTAATTATTTTGGTATTAAAAAATGCTTGGCAGGAGGGGAATAGGGAAGGTTCCCCAGGGCCAGAAAGGGTTTGGGCTGCAGCCCCTGAGAAATTGTGCTCACCTTTTGGCGGAGCTGGCTGGGCAATGCAGGGAGAATGGTGAAGGAGCCGCTGGGACCCGGGTTGACCACTCAGAAACCACTTCCTTGCAGGTCAGCTCCTCTTCCTCTTGGGTGGCTGGCTTTGCCGCCCTGAGGCTCCCTCCCTCAAGGTCCCAGCACAAGGAGAAGGGACAGAGCTGGGCCTGTGCCCAGGAAGCCTCCTCAGCACCTCTGGGCAGCTGCATTTCAGTATTGTAAAGGAGAAAGACAGAGAGGGTCCCTGGGCCCTGAAACCTGAGCCCAGCCTGGCTTAAGTAAGTGCTGCTTTCAGGAAGGAGTCAAACTTTCTCAGCCTAAAGCTTCCTCTTAAGAGCAGAGGGAGGGGCCGGGCACAGTGGCTCCCACCTGTAATCCAAACATTACAGGAGGCTGGGGCAGGAGGATCTCTTCAGGTCAGAAGTTCAAGACCAGCCTGAACAAGAGTGAGAACCCCCCCCTTCTACTAAAAATAGAAAAAATTAGCTACTCAGGAGGCTGAGGCAGGAGGATCGCTTGAACCCACAAGTTTGAGGTTGCAGTGAGCTATAATGATGCCACTGCACTCCAGCCTGGGCAACAGAGCAAGACCCTATCTGGAAAGAAAGGAAGAAAAGAAAAGAAAAAAAGAAAATGATTCCAGATAGGCAAACCCCAAACACAACTCCAAGCCCAGGAGGCTAGGATTTGGGGTGGAGTGGAGAGTGTACCATGAATTTAGAGAAATAAACTTGGGCAGAACTGCAGAGATCCCACACCTCATACTCCATTGCTTTATTTTAAACATCATCCCACTTGAAGGAAGAGAAACTGGAGGAAAAACATGAAGGGAAATAGACAATATTTAAACATGCAAATTCCTCTGGGACGGGTAAAATACAAATAAAATGCCTTGCCAGGTGCCTCACATACGCTGATCGCAAGCGGATGGTAGCAGCGTGTTCCTCGGAGGGGTTCCCCTGAGCAGGCCGAGCACATTCTGTAGCTCCCCCAACCCCGCACGGAGTGGGGACACTTACCCTCCACCGTGGTGAGGAGGAAGCTGAGGTTACGAGAGGGTGGCCAGCCCTGGCCTTGTGACAAGAAGTCTCCTGTCAGAATGGGGACTGTGCTTGTGGGAGGAGTCTGGGGCAGAGGCCTCAGGGGCAGGGGCCTCAGGGGCAGGGGACAGGCAGCAGCGGGGCACAGACTTTGCTTTGACGGTTTTGTTAAGGAGCGGATTCGGCACTGACAGATACTGTCGAGCATTCACCAGAGAAACGGAAGAAAGGTTTTGCCGTGGAGGTTCTTGGGGCACCCTTGGTACCAGCTGCGACCGCTTCCCAGAAGCCAGAGCCGGGCTGGGCCCTGGACGGGCGCCCCACCCATTCCAGGAGGGCCGGGCGGGCGCGGCGCAGACTCCCGGGCAATGCGGGCAATGCGGCACGCTGCGGACGCTCTCGCCACCATCCTCTCTGCCGCAGCCCCTCCCCCAAAATACTTTTTGATTTTAGACAAGTTTCCATGGCAACCCAAGTCCCCATCAGCCAGAGGGTTACCATGGTGACTTAACTTGGCTCTGCGTCCGCAGCTAAGGAGGGCCCTACACCTTGGCTGGCAAGCAGGGCTCACAGGAAATCAAGAGAAGGGAGGACTGGGGCCTGGGCGTGCTGCGGGCACCTGGGGCCTGGGCTGGCCACCTGCCCGGCCTGGCAGGGAGGTCTCGGGGCAGCGGTCGGCCCAGGCCCCAGCAGGACTGGGACATGTTGGCTCAGGCTCTTCCTGGTCCTCAGTTTCCCCCCAAGGCACCGACCGGGCCTGGCACTCAGATAATGCACCTTCTCCATCACTGCTGCCCTTCCCGCACACCCGGCCCCTTCTAAGAATCCTTCCCTGACTCCGTCTGGCTTCAGTAACTCAACTGCTCGACACCCTCGTGGTATTTAGAGACTCAGTTTACAGTGTCCAGACAACTCCTCTGGAATATTCCTTGCCCAGGCTCTAGGCAGGGCTGGTATTCCACAGCTGTGCCCCTTACTGTGCCTGTGGCTACCTGCATTCTGCTGTCCTCTGCCTGTGCCTGGCCTTGCTGAAGCTCTGGTCTCGAACCTGTGTCCCTTCTCCCCCCATCAGAATGGAGGCTCTCTGAGGGCAGGGCCTGTTTCCTTGTCTTTGAATTCCTGTATTGCCCTTGGCTGTGGGTGCAGGCGGCAGGGGAGTTGACAATGGCCCATACTAACGGGCTTGACCCTCCCAGTTGTGAAAAGAAGGAGAGAGATGTGAAGTCAGTTCTCCTTTTTGGGAGGCTGGCAATCCGCAGTCTGTGGGTAGCCGAGGCTTCTGCTTCAGCCGCTTCACTGCCTCTCCATCTCCCACGCACCCTCCCTCCCATCTTCACTCCCCAGCTACTCTGCCAAGAGGAGAGAACAGAAACGAAATCTGATAAGCGTGTCCCTCCCACGAGCAGCCCCTGCAGACGCACTCTCGCTCTGGTACACGCCACGGCCCATCTGCGGGCCCTGCCTGCCCACATGCCGGAAGCGTTGGACTCCAGTCTTACAAGCGAGCTATCAAACGCGGGGACACATTCTTGCTGTGTTCTGAAATAAATTTTTAAAACTTTTATTGCACTCTCACAGAGGCTAAAACAATAAATTCATTAAAAAACAGTGAGAGTGTATGATTAAGCTCACTTTTCTTTTTAGCCTGAGAAAAGTGTTATGTTTAAAATTAACAGCAGTATTTTTTTTTTTAAAGACCACAGTGAGGCTTCCCTTTGGTACTGCTTGCTGATTGGCCGGCGGGCAGTTCTGCATGTGGCCTGACGCGCAGTCCGGAAGGGCTTGGCCGTCCCCTCTGGCACCCCCGCCGTCTACGCACGTCCACAGGGCAGTCAAGCTCGGGCATCTGTGGGGCTGTGGATTCTCCGAGCTCAGTCTGTTTGGCAGGTTCTTTACAGCGTGCAAACCAGGCCTGCCTTCCAGAAGCATCTGAGTCCTGCTCTGACTGCAGGGACTTCTTTTGGGCTTCCTCATAGCACGATGTTTACCCCCTTGCAGGGCCTTGTTGCTGTGACATCCTGACAGCCAGCAGAGCCCAGTTGTTAAGCACATGGTGTCTGGAACTCTGCCACTCACCAGCAGTATGAACTCAGACAAGTAATTTACCCTACCTGTGCCTCAGTTTCCTGGCCCATGGCATGTGAGTGAAGATAACAATGACACCCACCCCACAGAGTGGTTGTAAGGATTAACTGAACTGTTATACAGAAAGCACCCAGAATAGTGTCTGACACAAAGCAAATGCTCTATTATCCAAAGTCTGGGTGAGCTGTCCCGAGACCAGTTCCCAGGAACCCTCTGTGTTTGGACAGAAGGTCCTTCCAGAGCTTTTCAAATTGCAGGTTGCAACTCATTTGCAGATCATGAAATCAATTTAGTGGATCACAACCAGCAATTAAAAAAATAGACCACATACGGTACAATCCAAATATCATACATACGAGAAAATCAAGTGTGATGCACATAGTATTACTGTTTCACCAAACTTTTGACTCAATATGCGTATGCTGGGTTTGCTGATTGGGGGTCAAAGTTAAAAAAAAAAAAAAAACGTTTTAAATACACTGCTTTGGGCTGTTGTCAGTTAGTAGCAACCTCGGGGGAGTGAGTTCTCCGTTTGTCCTGACAGAAGGCAGGGAAGGAAGAAGAGAAAGGAATGCTTCGACGGGCTGAAGAGGAGACAGGACCCCGCTGACAGGGTGGCCGTGGGACCGAGGGCACGACGCGGAGGATCAGGAGGGCAAAGACAGCCTTGTACCTCTCACATTTCTGCCCTAAGCTGGGCCTGTTTCTTTAGGGCGGACAGCCTCTCCTTTAGGAGTTTTCCCTCAAGACAGCCTGACACCACTCACCACAGATAAAGGCCAGCAGTGGCATTGTGACTAGGGGCAGGGTTCCCCACGGGCACTCCCAGACAAGGGCCCCTTTGTGGCTGGGTCTGCTGACCAGACAGCTGGGAGATCCAGCGATAAACACACACCGCCTGCAAGACAGAGACCTCTGTCCTCCACTCGGCACTGCAGGGAGTCTCACACCCGACGTCTCCTCGGGTCCTCCCGACAGCTCGCTCAGCCTGGAAGGGTGGGCCAAATACTCTCCCCTGTTTAGGACAGATGAGTAAACTGAGGCCACAGAAGATGAAATGACTCGCTCAAGGTCACAGGGTAATGCTGTCGGTCCCAGCGTCCACACTGTCAGTCCAGCAAAGTTCCCCGGCCACCCTCACCTGTGTCACACCTGCAGAGAGGTGTGTGGACACGGGGTGGGGCAGGGGCCGGGTAAGGAAGGAGGTGTGGGTTTGCAGAGGGTGCACCTTAACATACCTGGAGCGCCCCAGTTCACCCAGCAAAATGAAGATATGGAGAAGGATCAATATCAGCACAGTGAGACAGACACTGAGATTTAGCACTTGGTTATATCCCAGGAACAGAATAACCTCCCTGAATGCAGGGGCCACTTCTACGCTCCTGCTGTAACCCCAAAGCATCCAGCATGGTCCGGGCTCAGTAATACTTGTCGCCTGAGGAAGTGAAGAAAGTTGTCCCTTTGCAGGTCACCGTTAGCTCTTATAACTGGGCCCCCTTGGGGCAGAAATTATCAGCATCACAGCGGCCTTGACAGTGAGTGTCCTTTCCTACCCTCCCCTCTGAGGCTGCAGACAGGATGGCTACTCCAGCCATCACCACTGGTGCCACCATCACTATCCCCAATCACCACCATTGTTGCCTCCATCACCAAAACCATTACTGTCACCTCTACCACCATCACCGCTGCCGTCAGCACCAAAACATCGTCATCACCACCACCACCTTCACTAAGACCTTCACCAAGACCATCAACTCTGGCACTGTCACCAAATCATCACCGTCACCGAAGCATCACCGTCACCTCTCCCACCATCTCCGTGGTTGCCACCCTCACTGCTGCCGTGACCGCCGCCCTACCTGCCTGCTCAGGACGCTCTGGTCGCCCCCCGTCTCTCCTGAGCTCAGCACGTCTGAATCTCATGTGCTCTAAGTACAGCTGAGACGAGCTCACCTTTTTAAAAAGGCATCTTCATTAGACTAGAGGACTGTGTGGTTTCGTTATCAAATGTATTTTCTTTGCACATAAGGAACTTTTGTGTTTAGGCAACATGAAGTACTTTAGTGAAAAAAAAAAAGAGAGAGGGAAAATAAAAAAAAGATAAGAGAACAGGAATGCACAAAATCCGAGGTGCTGTTGGGGTCCAGAGCCCTTATCCTAGGGTCACTGGAAACCTCACTCTATATAGGGCTCAGGGAGCACAGCCCACCAGGCTCACCAGGCCCTGTCCCTTCCCCCAGAGTGTCCCTGGTCACTTCTTCAGCCTTTCCACATCGGCTCCCCCCCTGGAGCCTGCTCAGCGCCCTGCAGCTGCTGCCATCTGCACCATGTGCTCCCTCACCCAGGCCACCCGTGGTGTCAGCTGGTTGGCTCCAAGAGCTTCCGGTGTCTTCCTTGGGAACCCATCACTCTTGCCTCTCCCACTTACTCTCCCCAAGCAGCCTGAGTGGCTTTCGAAAAACACAAACACAAACCTCTCCTGTCTTTCCACGAGAAGCAGGGATAAAATTCACAGCCCTGACCCTCTCCTGCAAGGCCCTGCCTGCCCCCCGCCCCATCTCCCCATCTCCCCAGCCTCGTGCTACATGACTCCCGCCTCGGGGCTTCTTGCACATTCGTCCAATACCTGCGCTCGCTCTGATGTTGGAGCCCTGGCACACACTGTCCTGCTGCCTGGCCAACTGCTGCTCAGCCTCAGGGCCCCGGCTGCAGGCTACCTTCCCTGAGAAGCCCCCCAACCAGCCTCTCTAACCCAAATCGCCGTGCCCTTTGCCTTCCTGCATAGCACTTACTTGACGTGAATTGAGGATTCCTTTCTGCAATTGTTTGTTTCAAGCCACTTCCCCCACAAACTGTTAAGTCCACGAAGAAAAGGAAGGGGTCTATTTTGTTCACTCTTGTAACTTTAAAGACTACAACAACGTCTGGGATATAGCAGATGCCCAACACACATTGAGGGTCCCCACGTCCAATCCATTGATAGCCGTGATGTAACCTGGGCTCCAGCCTCGGGCACCTTCGTCCTCTGCCTGCCCTAGGGCTGGCCATGCTTAGGAAATCGGCGTGCACTTTCCCTAGATAACCACACTCACGGGCCGGTTCTGTTACTCAGCACATTGCTGGTGGCTCTGCTCAACAGAGGAGTTGGGAAGCGGAAGGAAGGCAGGCACGGGAGTGACACACGCACCCAGGGCACGTTACAATGATGCAGATGCTGAGACGAGCCCAGGTGAGGCGACAGGTGGAGGGAAGGGTCCCTGCAGCTCCCTTCTGTCTGCACAATGGGAGGGGTCTGGAAGAGGCAGGCAGGGCTGTTAGAAGCTCAGGGGTCTAGGAACCTACATCCACTCTGTCCACCACAGCGGCAGCTGCCAGCAGCCGTCCCCCCTCCTCTCTCCCGCCTTGCAGGCAGCTGAGTGGGGCCGCATGAACCCACTCCCAGCACCGCCTTCCTCTCCCGTGGGCTTTCAGTCCCCAGAATGCGCCTTCCACGGTGCCACTCCACACAGGTGAGCAGAGCCGGGGCCGCAGGGAAGGGCTCGGTGCAGGCAGAGAGACCCTAGGAGGAAAGCCAGGGCTGGGCAGTGGACGAGGAGTGACAGGCAGAGGGAGCTGGCACGGCCGATGCCATGGCACGCAGCCCTCCACGCCAAGGCTTTTAAAGTGCTCGTTAGCAAATACCACATTTCACCCTAAAAATTCACCTGTGAAGAGGCGTGGAAGCACAGCTCATTTCTGTCTGAGTACAAACCTGCTAAAGCCATCAGGGTAGGGGTGTTGGGGGTGCTGGTGGGGGTTGAGGCTGGGGGAGTGTGAGCCTCCGGGCTCTGGGGCTGAAATCCCAAACCCTCCTCCCTGCCCGCTCTTTGAGAGAGCGGCTTGGACTTCTGCAGACAGGACCTCGTTCCCTGACCACTGCTGTCACCATCTTCCTTTTTCTCAAAAGGGAAACTGAGGCGGTCTCCAGATCCCAGGAACCCTCAGCAGGAGAAAGACGTGGGGTCTATGGTTTTAAATGCCTCAAGCTGAGCCCCCCAGACTTTCCCAGGGCTTGACGCCATGGCCTGCAACAGGCCCGTCACACGCCTGGTGGGGCCTCCAGCCTCGACCCCCAGAGTGCGGCATCTCTCTGCACCTGGGACGATTGTCAGAGGAGGTTCCCTCGACCCACACCCTCAGCCACGGAAAGCCGCTCTGACGGCCCCTCAGGTTTCCCTGCGCGATTACGTGGGTCTCTGTGGGTGGGAAGAACTGCGGAGTGACTTTTAAAAGCATATTTATGAGGTTTAAAAGCCACAGAGAGAGAGGTGGGTTTGTTGCTTGACCCTAAAACCTCAGCAGATAAAGTTTTAAACACGCATGGGTCAGGCCGGCAGCAGCCTGTGCTGCGGTGTGGCCATGACGTCCCCTCCTCCTAGGTCGACCGCCTGAAATATGAATGATCACAGCACAGGAATGGAGGTCGGGAGACCTGGATCTGAGCCCTTAATCTGCCACTCATTGGTTGGGTGACCTTGGGCAAACTTTGCTTTCCACCCCTTGGTTTCCTCATCTTTTAAACAGGGGACTGGGTGATGACCCCTCCCGGCTGTGACATTCCAAGGCGAGCCTGGGGTCCCACATCCTCCCTCCCCTGTCTGCAGAAGAGCACCAGCTCCAGGGGACACGCCTGCCGGGGCCGGAGTGGGGCTGGTGCTCTGCGTGCCATGTCAGCCCAGCCTAACTTCACAGGCTAAGGAACGTGACAGCTTGAATAAACTTTAGGGGGAAAAAAATCTTTAGACCAAAAGTCAGGGGAACTCCAGGTGATCCCCAGCGAGTTCCTGTTCTCCTCTGAGCCTCAGTTTCCTCATGTGCAGAATGAAGGGCTTGCTCTGCATCTCTCAGCTGCCCTCTGGCTCTGAGGCTGTGTCGCTGTGGCCCCGCCATGGGGCAGGGCGAGGGGAAGTCCCCAGCAGCGCCCACAGCCCTGCGTGGACTCCGGGACTCGGTGCTGGCAGACAGGCGTCTCTTGACCTGCCTGGCTTCGTGGAGAGGGGGCTGGGCGTCCTCACCTCTATTCTTGGCTCTTGTTTTTTAATTCTGTTCAGAGAAAGCCTGACAAGCAACGTGGCAGAGGGCGCTGCCTGCTGGCTCCGCAGCGGAGCCCAGATGGAGCCCTTCCTCCCCGGCCTCCGGAAACCCCGAATCCTCGAAGCCGGCCCTCGGAACCGCAGGAGGAGGGCAGACGTCCAGAGGCCCCGGTCCCTGTGCTCTTCCTCCCGCAGGGAACAGGCAGGTGACGTGCTCCAGGCAGGCAATGAGCCAAGGACGTGGCTGCCCTAGAGATGGGCGTGGACGGCGCTGGCCTTGGCTTCCTCCGCCCGTCACTGCCAGCTCTCAGTTATCCCAGAAGCTCTTGGAGTCTAACTTCAGTCCTTCCTGCTACTATCATTTCTCCTGATCTCTCCGCCGTGGATATAGAGGCCTGTTGCTCCACCACCCCCACAAACCATCCCCCACCCCATCTGTCTTTTCTTCCCAGACTTACGTTTCCTACATACAGAGCTGCTTCAGATAATACATGATTTTTTTTTTTTTTTTTTTGGTAAGGAGGGAGCAAGACTGGAGTGGGGGTGGGGAAGGCTCCCTGTCACTCTGCCTGGCTCAGGCGAACGCTAGTGTCAGCTTGCATTCCCTGCACATGCGCGGGAGCCAAGACGCACCAGGGAGGCGAGCGATGGAGAGGGGGTGCTGGCCTCCCCAGCCCGCTCCCCAGCCCGATCCCCGGCCAGGGCAGGGGACCCCGTGGGCTGGGCATGGAGGGGTAGCAAAGATGGTCTGAGAAAAGGGTGGGACTCTGGAGGCCCCTTCCCTCAGCTCTGGCAACCGCTCCCTTTGACCTCCGACCCCCACCCCAATGGGACTTACCGTGGGGAGTGGGGTGAGTGGCCGTCACCTGCCCAGAGCTCGCTGCTCCTCCGCTTCCTTCACACAGGAGCTCAGGGCACCAAAACGGGCACCAAGCGTAGTCAAAAGGGGATTGGAAACCAGAAAAGGAAAACCGTATCCCACAATCTCGAGGAGAGCAGTTCGAAGCAGATGGAATGGCTTTTTTTTTTCACACCAGCACAGATCACTGGGAGATGAGCGTGGATGCAGCGCGGACGGGAGAAACTCCAAACCGCGGCAGGTCTGCTGTCAGGAGCCAGAGCCAATCCCGCTCCTGATGAACATTCTCCAACGGTGCGACTGCAGAAAAGGGACTGGAGTTCCGGCCACACCCTGGTCTCGCCCTTTCCTCCTTGTCTCTCACCCAAGGGGGCAGTGACGGTGACCCAGCTGCCCTCAGGATTGGGGGGCGCTCTCTCTGCCCACCGCCTCCCAGAGAGAGACTGAGATGGCAGAAGGGCAGGGGGCTTTTCAAAGGTTACCCTGCACCTGGTGGTTCCCTACATGAGGTCGTGCTTGTGGCGGGCGCGCACAGACAGGGAGGGAGGGGGCGCCTCGGCCCCCCGTCCACGAGCCCCCAGCAAAGGCAGCTACTTCTCAACCAGCTCCTGGGCCCTTGTCAAGGGGCTCCAGGAACTGCCAGCGTTGGAGGCACAGCGAGGATGCGCCGTACCCAAGCAAAGTCTGCGGAGCTGGCCCCGGGACGACGCAAGAAGCGGAGAATGCCAAGCAGATCTGCGGGAGTGGCCGAGGCAACAGCGAGGGGCCCAACGGGAGGATTTCCTGAGAGCGGCAAAGGCAGGGCTGGGAGAATGGGGGTGCGCTTCAGGGAGGAGGTGGTCGGGAAGGAAGGAGCATGGGTGGGAGGATGCCGGTGCTTCTTAATCAAATGCAAATTTAAGGCAGACAGCACGCAAACTGACAGGTCTAATTTTTGTGTCTGCAGCTGGGGTGGCATTTAGAAAGGAACCAGCACCCTGGGGGAGATGCTGCTTGAGGACGAACTCGGCACACACGGGCAGGACCTGATGAATAGGTCACCTGGTGACAAGAGACAGCAGGACGGAGGCAGGGCCCAGGGACACGGAGGAGAGAGAGGGGCATTGTGCAGGGGGCAGAAGGAGGCTGGCACGGGGGCAGGCTGAGGGCACGCTGAGGCTCAGGAGCTAGGGTCCCGGCAAACGCAGGACTCAGAGGACAAACAAGCTATGGCTCCAGGGCGCAGGGGTTTGTCTCCCTGAGACAAGACGAGTGTTCCCTCCAGCTGACCGGCGGGTTCCTGAGTGTAGCACTGGGTCTCCCCCAGCAGGACAGGGAGCTCCCGAGGACCAGGCCTGTGTCTCCCGCCTCAGACCGGGGCTCCCTGAGGACAGCAGCCATGTCTCCCTCCTCTGCAACCCCACGTAGTGGGGTAGATCGATAATAATGAAACAATAACACAAAATTATCATTTGGCCGGGCGCCGTGGCTCATGCCTGTAATCCTAGCACTTTGGGAGGCCAAGGCGGGAGGATCGCTTGAGGCCAGGAGTTCGAGACCAGCCTGAGCAACACAATGAGACCCCATCTCTACAAAAAATAGAAAAATTAGCCGGGCATGGTGGCGCATGCCTGTAGTCCCAGCTGCTCGGGAGGCTGAGGCAAGAGGATCGCTTGAGCCCAGGAGTTTGAGGTTGCTGTGATGATGCCACTGCATTCCAGCCTCAGCGGCAGAGTAAGACCCTGCCTCAAAAAATATATATATATCATTTATTGGGAGCTTTTCATGTGCTAGGCACTGCGCTTAGTATATTAAATACATTATTTTATTTAATCTTCATAGGAACCCTAGGAGGTAGATTATTAGACCCACTTAACAGATGAGGAAACTGAGGCTCAGAGAGGTTAACTGGCTCAGGGCCTTAAAGCTAGTTAATACAGAGTCAGGATTTGAACTTGGGTCTGCTGACCCCATAGCCTGCTCATCTGGCCACTATACTCTTGTGTCCTCCCTCCCAGGACCCCAAGAGAGTAAAGGCAATGACTTAGGCCACACAGAGCTGCTGCAAACAGCTTGAGCTGAGAGGCTGGGAATTTGTGATAGTGATCCAAAGATACAATTTCAGCAGGAAACCCAATCTCTGTGCAAAGTGTGGGAAAATGGCAGGAATCCACCCCCTGCCCAGGCCCAGGCCCAGACTGGCTCCTCTGGCTCGGAAGCAGGGCTAGATCTTCCGTAGCAAATTCCTAAGGCAAGTCCAGAGGGCCCTTCCCCCAGCCCAATACCCTGGCCCCAGGCCCAGCCCCACGCTCTCGGAAAATACGGGTCGCATGAAGCCCATCCACCTGTTCCCCCATGAGAGAAGGGAAGGAGCCAGGATGTCTTGGCCTCATTCCACCCCAGATGTCCTCCCAGCTGTGTGACAACAGGCCACTGGGGTGGGTTTCATGCCTCAGCCCCGGGAAGAACCTTCGAGGACCATCAGAGGGATCGTTGGGCAATAGAGGCACTGGGAACGGGGCAGACAGTTTCAGAGGTCCTGGGGCAGAGAGGGGACAGACAAGCCCAGGGTAAAACTACAGGTCATGCCTGAGTCCCCATCGCTGCCCAGAAGTGAGGACACTGTCAATTTTCACCCTGATCTAGTAGACAGGAGCCAGGCCCCAGGCTAAGGACTAAAAATGGGTAATGAACTTGAACAAGAGGTGCTACACTTTGACGATCTTCACACCTCATGGTCTGTCCATTTTTTTCATACTGTTTCTGCCATTTTCTTTTCATCATAGTCTAAACAACCACTGGGCTGACACATAACCTTTGCCAAAGCCAATTTCTGGAGAAGGTTTTTCCTCTCTCCTTGTGATGTGTCTGTCCCAGACCACTGCCCTCCCCCCGCCGCCAGGGGAAACTGGCTGATCTGGACAGAAGAGGCCTGGACCTGTGGGTGGCCCTATTCAGCCACGTCACCTGGGGGCAGAGGTCAGCCTGCAGTACAAAAGGAGACGAATCGGATGTGCAGGGCAGGATGGAGGAGAGAGCAAGAGTGCTGAGCGGGGGAAGCTGCTCAGTGAACTCGGTGCCCTTTCCCTGGAGCCGGCTGGTCCCTGAGCTCCGGCCCTGCGAGACAGTCTCCATCCTGCAATAAACTCCACCTTGTGCTTGAGCTGGCTCCAGGGCACCAGGGCTGGACTGAAGCAGGGTGGGTGGCTGGAGCCAGTCTGTAAATGAAGCCCGCTGTGAGCACTGGCCGCCACAGGCTCTGTAGAGCCGCGGTGGTCAGGAGGAGGAAGGACAGGCTGCCTGTGGGCCTGCGGGAGAGGCGGAAACGGAACTAACTTATTGATCATCTATGGTGTGCCAAGTGCTCTACACTCACACTCCATCCAGCCCTCACAAGTACCCCCACATGGATACAAGCCCCCATGAGGCCCAGGTGCGAGGAGGGCCGGGGGCAGCCCGCTAGCAAGCACTGGAGTTGATCTGAACCCGCAAGTGCAAGGCTGCAAAGCTGGTGCTCCTTCTACTGCGGCAGGCCGGCCGGGGCCCAGAGTCACACGGGGCTCCAGGCCAAGGGCAGACACCAGAGTCTTGGTGCACACTCGTCCCCCGTAGCAGACATGCTCGTGCTGGCCCTTCTGGACCACCAGGACGGCTATGCAGGGTGGTGAAAGTGTATCAGCCAGAGACCCCACACACTGCCCCCAGCCTGACAGCAGGTGCCCAAGAGGGTCCAGGGAACATGCTAGAGTCCCAGTTCCCTGTACCACCAAACTCTCACAGGAGACCTCAGAGCAGGACAACCCCGTTTAGAATAAAAGACCTGGGCAGCTGCCCAGGGGGCTCTGCCATGCTGTGGGACACTACAAGGCCAGTATTTGCCACTGGTGAGAGGCCTTATGGCACAGTGGCTAAGGAGGCAGGTGGCTTGAGCCAGACCACCTGGGGCTATACCCAGGCCCCTTTACTTCCTGACTGTGTGACCTTGGGGAAGTGACTTAACCTCTCAGTTTCCTCACTGATAAAATGGGGATAAAAATAGTATCTAATGCACTAGGTTGCTCTGATGTAAAGCGCTTAGTTAGAACAGTGACTGGTGCACAGCACATAACAAATGATAGATGTTATTGTCATGACTCCTCGGATCTTCCATGAAGCTAATTTACCGCCTAGATGCAACACTCTGGGAAATCTAATCCAGAAACCAGGAGCTACCGGCTGAGAGGGAGCAGGAGGGGAGAGTAACGGAAATCGTGCCCTGCATGCCGATGGTGCTGACATCTGCAGCGCCAGCCTCATGCCAGCCTCTGCACCAGCCCCTCTCCCATGCAGCGTCTCATCCGGGCTCCCAGATCCAGGAGCCGGGGAGTCTGATCCCTATTTTACCGACAAGGAGACTGAGGCTCAGGCAGTTAAGTGGTTTATCCAAGATCAGCAGTTAGGGAGGGACAGATGCAGTGTCCCCAGTCAGAGGGGTCAGAGGCACAGCTTAACCCAGGCTGACGTTTTAGGCCCTTGCTCTTCCTGACCATTCTAGCCACCCTCATCCCGGCCACCTCAGCCTTCTTCCTTCCTGTACCCCTGGGGAGCCTCCTCCCGAGAGCCTTCCCACAGCTCCTGGGCTTCTCTCTCCAGCACCAGCCGTGACACTGAACCATAACTGCCCGGGCAGGTGTCTGCGTTCCACGCTAGACAGTGAGCGCCTTGGCAGGCAGGGCACTGGCAGATAGTTGGCACTCGAGGAATACTAAGGAGGGCAGAAGAGAAGGAACTCTTAGAGACCCGGGCTCTCAGGACATTGCAAGACTGATGCAGCCTAAGCGTTCTAGAATACAGAGAGGGCAGGGGGAGCAGAGAGTTGCCGCCTGTGCAAGAGGCAGGAGAGTCTAGTGGCTGAACGTATGAGCCCGAATCCAGGCTTGTTTGAATCTCAGCTCTACCATGAACTTGCGCGTGCCTTTGGGCCAGCTTCCTGGCCTCCCTCGGGCTCCCCTAAATTTCCTCATACCTGAATCTTATATAATAGCAGGGTTACCAGTCAACAGGAATGCACCCGTAGGGCCATGCTGGTTGTTAAAAAATATGAAACACTTCCTTACAGTAGGCAAGGAAGGGCTTCCTTGAGCCCTCATGTGTTCCCCCTGGCACCCTGGCCACTGCCAGGGCCCTGCCTCTGGGTCCCCCTAGAATCCAGCAGCCACAGAGTTAATGCCTGGCATTACCAGGGGTTCGGCCCCAGGACTCCAGCTCTGCAGCCTGTAAGGTCGTCAAATATTTTGCACATTGAATCTTATCTCATTGTGAAGGCGAAACAGAGCACTCAGCTCAGCTGGCAAACAGTGAGTGCTCAGTAAATGTGCGTCATGATTACTGCCGATCTCCAGGGTCTCAGACACGTCTGTGAGAGTTAAAGGGTCCCCACGGGTCCTCAGGATGAAGGTGCTTGACTAATCTGCAGGGTGCATGGCCTCGATTAGAGTTTTGGGGACTGAGTGCTTCCTTCCAGGGAGCCCAAACCTGCAGCCAGGCCGCTGGTGGCCCCCAAGCTAGGGGCTGAGGGACCTCAGAAAGGCCTGGCATGCCAAGCAGGGAGGCCTGGCCCTGGTGGCACTCCTGGGAGCCTGGCGGGTCCCTTGGTAGAGACAGCAGGAGCAACAGCAGCCTCTTCACGCTGCCTGCTGAGCAGCAAGCACGCCCCACTGGTGGGCAGCGTCAGCAGCATGGGCACGGCTGAGGACGGGAACCCTCACGGCTGCTGCCACACACGTCCCAGCAGGAGCAGCACCAGCGCGGGCCAGCCTGCCTCCCTGCCCCAGACAAACACCGCTGCCTTCCCTGCTGTCATAACTCCAGTCCCCAGGCGCTGCAGCCAGAGGCAGGATGACAGGGAAGCCAGGCCCCGAATGCTGCAGCAACCCCTCGACACCACACCTCGCCATTGAGGCCTGTGGGAGCCCTGAGACAGCAGAGCAGCAGCTTTACCCATGGCAACCCCCGAAACTCCAGGACAACACCTCCTAGGGACACCCAGCCTCCATGGCAAAACCGAATCCTCTAAGGGGAAACGTCTCAGCTCCTGTGACAATGGAATCCCCTGGCAATGCCCAGGGCACGGCAGCTGGAACAGTCAGCAGTACGACAAAGGATCAGGGGAAGATGAAGACTTGTGTGTAGGGTAAGAGTGTTAGGGTAAGAGGCACCCCCAGAGCTGCTGCTAATCAGGGGTACAACCTCTGGGTCGAGAGGCACCCTCTCCCTCGGTCCCTCGCACGTGACGCTGCCGGGCCTGCAGGAGCCATCTGCCCTTGAGCGAACACATACGGACCTCGAGAGGCCTCGGGCTGGCCGAGCTCATCGGTCACAGCCTCTCCAAGGACCAGTGGGCACAGGCCTCTTTGGGGGGAATCTTCTGGGGGCGAACCCTGATTGCTCTCCTCCGTTCGAATGTCTGCCCAGAGCCTAAGCGAGTCCCAGTGACTCCACACTGGGTCAGCCACGATCCCACCCAACCTGCCTCTCTGCCCTCCTCCCCTCTCACCTCCTTTCCCACCTCTCCTCCAGCCAGATGGACGCCCGACCCCCACCACCGAGCCCACATTTACCTCTCCCTTCCTTTTCTAGCTTTCCTGTCTCTACGGCCAGGATCCCACTCCTCTTTCAAAACTCACATCACTCTGGGGGGCACAGCCCCCTCCCCACCCACCTCACTGCCCCCACGCACCCCACGCACCGAAGCCAGGTCTGGGCGGCTCTGCCCTCCTTGGCAGCCTTTCTAACTTGTCACAGCAAGTGACATTCTGCCCTGTACTGCAATGAGCATGGATACTTCTCATCCGGCCTTTCTGGAACCGGCAGGCAGGGCCCAAGCCTCAGGCTCGGGAGCACAGAGCTTGGCCCACAGTCTGCCTGACCAGTTGCTCCTGAATTAGATGGAATCGAACTCAGTGTCTGGGGAGTCTCGAGGCTCCTGGAAGGAGGCAAAGTTCAAATCCTAGCTCTGTTGTTCACTTGCCTCACTGGCTTTGGGCAGATTGCCTGTATTTCTGCCTCAGTTTCCTCATCTGAAGTAGCAGGATCACAGGATCACTGTGAACATTAAGAGACTCCTTATACATAAGAAGAACAAGCCTCTCATGCACCAAGTGACTGACAGATGCTAGTTTTCATTCCCAGATTATTGCATTCGTGAGCCTCATTTCCCATCCCAGAGCTCCTACAAGGCAGCTCCTCGGTGTAGGGACGTTGAAATCCTAGGCCCCACGGCAGCTTGGGGACCCTGCAGAGAGAAGGCAGGGCCTCCTGGGTGGCTGCCAGCTTCCCCCAAAGAGAAGGGCCTGTTTACTGGGTCACCAAGGGCAAAGGGAGCCTGTGTCCTCAGAGTGTGCGGAGTAATCAGCACTTCCAGTGCTTTTCTGGGAAGGAAGCCAAGGAGTCTGAACCCCTGCAGTCTCTGCCTGGGGGTCTGTTTGGGGGAAGTTGTTCCACCACGGTCGTATTT